>NC_092709.1:169341527-169941527 GCF_047496885.1 Scyliorhinus torazame | reverse complement strand
TGTGGGAAGCATACTGAAGCATAATCTAGTCCTCAACTGGCATCCAAGTATCGCAGTATCCAAGTGTCCAACCGGCGCAGACATGATGGGCCGAAGGTCCTTTCTGTGCTGTAGACCTCTGTGACTCTATCATCACTTCCATTACAAACAGTTAAAAGCAGAATGGAGCATGGCCTGTGACTAATTTTCCACTGCCAAGCCCAGGATTAGCAAGGTCAATTATAAAGCCTGCATTGCTCCTCTGTCAGTTAACCAAATACAGATCTGGAATCCTACCGAAGACTTTCCTAGTTTGCAAGACATAGTTATTCCCAAGTCAAATCCATCAAACCACAGGAGAGCCATGACCTACTTTTATCTTAATAATTGCATTATGAGGTATGTTAAGATGTAACTCTTCCCAGCCCCCAGCTCTGAACCTCTCTGCATGGCTCCATGTGAATTTTTTAATTCAATCACAATATCTCTTTTCCCTTCAAGGTCAAAAATATTAATCTGGGAGAAATAGATTCTGTTATAGTGGATTTAAATATTGCTGGTGACTTCCCTAAATTCTGTTATGTGCAGAGGATATCAATTACAGTGCTACCTTAACTCAATCATATCATCTACATGCTGCTGGCTGAGCTTTAAGTTGGTAACTCTGTTCAGGTGAACAGCTTGGTACTAGTCTTTGCTGCCCAGTGTTATAAAACTGGTTCAGCAGAGAATCTGGGAGCAAGAGTTAGGAATTGCGTGATTTTAGATTGCTCACTTTTACAGCTCCCTTGTCCCCTATTGTAAAACATTCATGCAATCCACAAGTACTGCTTCTTAAAACTAGCTGGGCTGAATTTTAAGATCCCTATTTGGGACCCACAGAGTTGGGCAGGGATAAAAGTCTTGGCTGGAGCTTGGATCTGGAAGTCCTGCCTCATTTCTTTCTTTTTCTTTCTTTTCAATTCAGGGTCAATTTAGCGTGGCCAATCCACTGATCCTGCACATCTTTGTGTTGTGGGGGTGAGACCCACACAGACACGGGGAGAATATGCAAACTCCACACGGAGAGTGACTCAAGGCTGGGATCGAACCCGGGTCCTTGGTGCCATGGGGCAACAGTGCTAAACACTGTGCCACTGTGCTGCCCACCCTGCCTCATTTCTACCTCTGGCTATTTTAAGCAGTGCAGAGAAGAGGATGGATCAGGAACCCATACATTGCTGTTTAGAAGCTGCCGTTACCATTATGGAATTGGGACTTTCAAAACTTCTGGAATTCTCATGAAGATGGCTGGGATTTGGAAACATTTTCCAATCACACCTGCAGTTTAGAGACGTAAACCATGGATTGGAGACAGCAAGAATATAAAGGATGAGTAAAAATGGTGTTGCCTACTTTACAGTTCATGAAATGATGTAGTCTGAGTTTCTTCCGTGATTACTGAAGTGAATGAAGAATGAACAAAGAACAAAGAACAAAGAAATGTACAGCACAGGAACAGGCCCTTCGGCCCTCCAAACCCGTGCCGACCATGCTGCCCGACTAAACTACAATCTTCTACACTTCCTGGGTCAGTATCCCTCTATTCCCATCCTATTCATGTATTTGTCAAGATGCCCCTTAAATGTCACTATTGTCCCTGCTTCCACCACCTCCTCCGGTAGCGGGTTCCAGGCACCCACTACCCTCTGCGTAAAAAAACTTGCCTCGTACATCTACTCTAAACCTTGCCCCTCTCACCTTAAACCTATGCCCCCTAGTAATTGACCTCTCTACCCTGGGGAAAAGCCTCTGACTATCCACTCTGTCTATGCCCCTCATAATTTTGTATACCTCTATCAGGTCTCCCCTCAACCTCCTTCGTTCCAGTGAGAACAAACCGAGTTTATTCAACCGCTCCTCATAGCTAATGCCCTCCATACCAGGCAATATTCTGGTAAATCTCTTCTGCACCCTCTCTAAAGCCTCCACATCCTTCTGGTAGTGTGGCGACCAGAATTGAACACGATACTCCAAGTGTGGCCTAACTAAGGTTCTATACAACTGCAACATGACTTGCCAATTCTTATACTCAATGCCCCGGCCAATGAAGGCAAGCATGCCGTATGCCTTCTTGACTACCTTCTCCACCTGTGTTGCCCCTTTCAATGACCTGTGGACCTGTACTCCTAGATCTCTTTGACATTCAATACTCTTGAGGGTTCTACCATTCACTGTATATTCCCTACCTGCATTAGACCTTCCAAAATGCATTACCTCACATTTGTCCGGATTAAACTCCATCTGCCATCTCTCCGCCCAAGTCTCCAAACAATCTAAATCCTGCTGTATCCTCCGACAGTCCTCATCGCTATCCGCAATTCCACCAACCTTTGTGTCGTCTGCAAACTTACTAATCAGACCAGTTACATTTTCCTCCAAATCATTTATATATACTACAAAGAGCAAAGGTCCCAGCACTGATCCCTGTGGAACACCACTGGTCACAGCCCTCCAATGAGAAAAGCATCCTTCCATTGCTACTCTCTGCCTTCTATGGCCTAGCCAGTTCTGTATCCACCTTGCCAGCTCACCCCTGATCCCGTGTGACTTCACCTTTTGTACTAGTCTACCATGAGGGACCTTGTCAAAGGCCTTACTGAAGTCCATATAGACAACATCCACTGCCCTACCTGCATCAATCATTTTAGTGACCTCCTCGAAAAACTCTATCAAGTTAGTGAGACACGACCCCCCCTTCACAAAACCGTGCTGCCTCTCACTAATACGTCCATTTGCTTCCAAATGGGAGTAATGGGAGTAGATCCTGTCTCGAAGAATTCTCTCCAGTAATTTCCCTACCACTGAAGTAAGGCTCACCGGCCTGTAGTTCCCGGGATTATCCTTGCTACCCTTCTTAAACAGAGGAACAACATTGGCTATTCTCCAGTCCTTCGGGACATCCCCTGAAGACAGTGAGGATCCAAAGATTTCTGTCAAGGCCTCAGCAATTTCCTTTCCAGCCTCCTTCAGTATTCTGGTGTAGATCCCATCAGGCCCTGGGGACTTATCTACCTTAATATGTTTTAAGACACCCAACACCTCGTCTTTTTGCATCTCAATGTGACCCAGGCTATCTACACACCCTTCTCCAGACTCAACATCTATCAATTTCTTCTCTTTGGTGAATACTGATGCAAAGTATTCATTTAGTACCTCGCCCATTTCCTCTGGCTCCACACATAGATTCCCTTGCCTATCCTTCAGTGGGCCAACCCTTTCCCTGGCTACCCTCTTGCTTTTTATGTACGTGTAAAAAGCCTTGGGATTTTCCTTAACCCTATTTGCCAATTACTTTTCGTGACCCCTTCTAGCCCTCCTGACTCCTTGCTTAAGTTCCTTCCTACTTTCCTTATATTCCACGCAGGCTTCGTCTGTTCCCAGCCTTTTAGCCCTGACAAATGCCTCCTTTTTCTTTTTGACGAGGCCTACAATATCTCTCGTCATCCAAGGTTCCCGAAAATTGCTGTATTTATCCTTCTTCCTCACAGGAACATGCCGGTCCTGAATTCCTTTCAACTGCCACTTGAAAGCCTCCCACATGTCAGATGTTGATTTGCCCTCAAACATCCACCCCCAATCTATGTTCTTCAGTTCCCACCTGATAGTGTTATAATTAGCCTTCCCCCAATTTAGCACATTCATCCTAGGACCACTCTTATCCTTGTCCACCAGTACTTTAAAGCTTACTGAATTGTGGTCACTGTTACCGAAATGCTCCCCTACTGAAACATCTACCACCTGGCCGGGCTCATTTCCCAATACCAGGTCCAGTACCGCCCCTTCCCTAGTTGGACTGTCTACATATTGTTTTAAGAAGCCCTCCTGGATGCTCCTTACAAACTCCGCCCCGTCTAAGCCCCTGGCACTAAGTGAGTCCCAGTCAATATTGGGGAAGTTGAAGTCTCCCATCACCACAACCCTGTTGTTTTTACTCTTTTCCAAAATCTGCCTACCTATCTGCTCCTCTATCTCCTGCTGGCTGTTGGGAGGCCTGTAGTAAACCCCCAACATTGTGACTGCACTCTTCTTATTCCTGATCTCTACCCATATAGCCTCACTGCCCTCTGAGGTGTCCTCTCGCAGTACAGCTGTGATATTCTCCCGAACCAGTAGCGCAACTCCGCCTCCCCTTTTACATCCCCCTCTATCCCGCCTGAAACATCTAAATCCTGGAACGTTTAGCTGCCAATCCTGCCCTTCCCTCAACCAGGTCTCTGTAATGGCAACAACATCATAGTTCCAAGTACTAATCCAAGCTCTAAGTTCATCTGCCTTACCCGTAATACTTCTTGCATTAAAACATATGCACTTCAGGCCACCAGACCCGCTGTGTTCAGCAACCTCTCCCTGTCTGCTCTGCCTCAGAGCCACACTGTCCCTATTCCCTAGTTCTCCCTCAATGCTCCCACCTTCTGACCTATTGCTCCCGTGCCCACTCCCTGCCATACTAGTTTATGGAATGATAAGTGACTGTTATATAATAGGGCTGCCTTCTGACAACTGACCAATTTTCAAGTTGAGTAACAGTAAATATATATAAGACTTCAAATGCATTAGAGAATTTTATATACTATTAGATCATTTGGAGGCTTGGGCGGAGAGATGGCAGAAGGAGTTTAATCCGGACAAATGTGAGGTAATGCATATTGGAAGGTCTAATGCAGGTAGGGAATATACAGTGAATGGTAGAACCTTCATGCATATTGACAGTCAGAGAGATCTAGGTGTACAGGTCCACAGGTCATTGAAAGGGGCAACACAGGTGGAGAAGGTAGTCAAAAAGGCATAGGGCATGCTTGCCTTCATTGGCCGGGGCATTGAGTATAAAATTGGCAAGTCCTGTTGCAGCTGTATAGAACCTTAGTTAGGCCACACTTGGAGTATAGTGTTCAATTCTGGTCGCCACACTACCAGAAGGATGTGGAGGTTTTAGAGAGGGTGCAGAAGAGATTTACCAGGATGTTGCCTGGTATGGAGGGCATTACCTGTGAGGAGAGGTTGAATAAACTCGGTTTGTTCTCACTGGAATGACGGAGGTTGAGGGGCGACCTGATAGAGGTCTACAAAATTATGAGGTGCATAGACAGAGTGGATAGTCAGAGGCTTTTTCCCAGGGCAGAGGGGTCAATTACTAGAGGACATAGGTTTAAGCTGCAAGGGGCAAGGTTTAGAGGAGATGTACGAGGCAAGTTTTTTATACAGAGGCTAGTGGGTGCGTGGAACTCGCTGCCGGAGGAGGTGGTGGAAGCAGGGACGAAAGTGACGACTAAGGGACATCTTGACAAATACATGAATAGGATGGGAATAGTTACATATGGACCCCGGAAGTGCAGAAGATTTTAGTTTAGACGGGCAGCATGGTTGGCACAGGCTTGGAGGGCCAAAGGGCCTGTTCCTGTGCTGTACTTTTATTTTTAAATTTTATTTAGAGTACCCAATTCATTTTTTCCAATTCAGGGGCAATTTAGCGTGTCCAATCCACCTACCTTGCACATCCTTGGGTTGTGGGGGCGAAACCCACGCAAACACGGGGCAACATTGAGGGCATTTAAAAGTTTATTGGATAAGCATATGGATGATAATGGCTTGGTGTAGGTTCGATGGTTTTTGTTTTTTTGACTTCCCATGTCGGTGCAACATCGTGGGCCGAAGGGCCTGTACTGCGCTGTATCGTTCTATGTTCTAATGTGCAAACTCCACACGGACAGTGACCCAGAGCCGGGATCGAACCTGGGACCTCGGCGCCGTGAGACTGCAGTGCTACCACCGTGCTGCCTATGCTGTACTTTTCTTTGTTCTTTGTTCATTGTATAAAGTAATACCCTGCATTGTACATTATTGAAAGTGTAGCCTAATGTGAGATCTGTAGTTATTTGTGTAAACGTTTCCCATGGTTTGGATTAATTCTTTGCAGAATACTTCAGCGATCTGTTTGGCTATTTGAAGGCAGATATAGCTTTTGGCTGTTTGCAAGGGCTCTAGTAGATTCTGTACTGTAAGGTTTGTTTGCACAAGAATGCTCAAGAATGTCATGATGGCTTGCTTTCATTACAAATCTTAATGTATTCTCTACTGTAGGGTTTGTTTACATCACAGTGCTGGGGTGTTTCAATTTGATGGCTTGGCTGCCATCAGAACTGCAAATGGATTCTGTAATTCAGATTTTGTTTACACTGCTATCCCGGGGAATGTGAATGTAACAACCTTTGACCTGGAAGCAGTACAGTAAGCATTATTGTGATTTTCTTAAAATGCCTATGGAATCTGTAATTTTAAAAATAATTTTTGAAAGGGACTTTTAAGAGATTGCATCAATTGTAAAGAGTTCCATTGAAATTTTTTTGATAAGAAATATTGATCCTTGCGACCCAGCAACCTTCTACCTGGAAACAGTATCAATGGGAAGGAATTTAAGACACAGGCCACGTGACCAGACAGAAAGAAAAGCTCAAAGTCGAGATGCAGACAAGAGAGAGAACTGCAA
Source organism: Scyliorhinus torazame (assembly GCF_047496885.1). Lineage (NCBI taxonomy): Eukaryota > Metazoa > Chordata > Chondrichthyes > Carcharhiniformes > Scyliorhinidae > Scyliorhinus > Scyliorhinus torazame. Next base: position 169,935,022 of record NC_092709.1, on the reverse strand, counting down.
AATCACATTTACAAGGAGCCATGTGTTTATAAAATAGTTGAACAACAAACAAAGATGAAGGGAGGGCTAGAACAGACAATTTTACTGCTACTGCTTCAGTTTTGCCAAAGCTGACCAGGTTGTTTAATGGGGTTCATTAAAGTTGGATCAAGGAGTCTCTGGGGAATCTGTGCCATCAAGCCTGTCAAAATGGATGCTTTGCAGGTTTGTGCCATTTGGGTATTGGCTGTCTCCATAAAACTTAGATTAAGTAAGGCTGCCGGTTAACATGACTCAAAAGGCCAAATTAATTTATTGGGAAAGTGAGAAGTCCCAGGTATCAGAGGCTAAATTGGAGAACCTTTGAACTACACATTGTGTCAAATATCTGTGGGGAATGATGTGGATGCTTGTGATTTTATAAGAAGTATCTTTATTATATTGATGTGGAGATGCCGGCGCTGGACTGGGGTGAGCACAGTAAGAAGTCTTACAACACCAGGTTAAAGTCCAACAGGTTTGTTTCAAACACTAGCTTTCGGAGCACTGCTCCTTCCTCGGGTGAATAACCTGGTGTTGTAAGACTTCTTACTGTACTTTATTATATTGATTATATAAGTGAAATGCAACTTTTAATGTGAAATATCAGTTACCTGGAAATTTTTCAATTTACATTGATTCTAGTTCATGCTAAAGTAAAAACTACAAGAAGTGGAAGCTTGTCAGTAATTTTGTTATCTGGGGGCCATTTGGTAAATTTGGTTATTTTCGTTTACAGTTTCCCCCACGAGGATCATAACAGTGACCGTCTTTATTTTGATAGATTTGTGCTTCTAAGAGGATAATGTTTTTTCAAGTGCCTTGTCAAGTGAGTAAGCTTGTCAAAGACACCCCAATGTTATTATAGAGTTTGTGAACTATGTATATAAATATACTAGGTGATTGGGTAAGGGGCTGATGGAGCTGCGTGGATGAGGGTCGGGGGGCTGGGTCGTGGGGGGTGCTTTACATAAGAACTGGGTTGCTGTCTCTGTAAATGGATATTGGCCTTTTAACCTGGTCACCTGGTCATCGCACTTCCTCCATTTCAGGCAATAGACACTACTCCAGGTATTCCCCACCTTCCCCAGATGAAAATCCCCAGCAACTAGCACTGCCACGTCAGAGGGGGCTAGTGACATCGAGAAAATTCCCAACAACCAATTCCTGCATTCATGATGAATATTCTCCCCCACCAACTTGAACAGATTCTTCCACAGGGCGCAATTCAATGGAAAAAAAATCTATGTCCGGTTTTGGCCACATTTAGCGGGGTGCTTATCGACGAGCACAGCGTCGAGAAACAGCCCACTATTCAACGCCGCTTTGCCATTTAATTTGTCCTCAGGGAGTTTCTCTCTGCTGAGGCTGCACTTGAGTCATTTCCTGTTGTCAAGCCCAGCAGAAAAGGCTCCTCACAGACTCACAGATCGGAGCGTCATTTTGTCTGGCTGCCCCAATCCCTCCCCTTTCAGTTCCTTCCTACGTCTGCCCCCACCTGCCCCCCCCCCCCCCCCAACCTCCAGGAGACATTGTCACCCTGGCAGTGGCACCCTGGCACACAGGCAGTCTAAGGGTGCCAGAGGGTGCACCAGGGTGCCACCCTGCCCTGTTCCCTACAACCCAGAGGTCCCTAGTGGCCTGGGAATCCCCTCCCCACCCTGGTGCCATTACAACTGGTCCATGCTTATGGAAACCAGTATTAAATGGCGTCATAATGCGGTCTCCTAGGTATGGACTTAGGTCCGGGTTGTCAGGTGAATCCCGTGAACGCATATTTCAGTTAGCCTAATGGCTCATTTAAATATGCAGATCTGGATCATGCCCAGTGAAGGTGAGATCCAGATCACAACATCTCGCGAGATTTTGTTGAATCTCGCGAGGCGTTTCGACCGTCCCAAATCTCGTGAAAGTCCACTAGTGCCCATGGTGTGTCTAAATTAAGTTGAAGAACAAGACTATCCATTTCTGTTTGTTGTTTCTGGAAATGTACAATAGAACTGAACAAACCTGCATTCATCTGGCCCCTTTAACATTAGAAAAAAATTCCTAGATGCTTCATAGTGATGTTAGAAAAACATATGGTAACCTAAGAAAAACAGGGATTCGGAAGTTTGATCAAAGAGTTGGGTTCAATGGAGAGTCTTAAAAGAGGAGGAGGTGATGACACGATGAAAGGGCTTATTCTTCAGTCCTCTGGCTACCTAACCTTTTGTGCAACCACCTCTGCATCGCTCCATTAACGATGACACTTTTAGGAACCTGGCCCCACTCTTTGGTGTTTCCTCTGAAACCAACATAGTATTTAAGCTGCATTTTTATTGACTTCTATATTTTTAGAATGTGAAATCACAAACTGGAACTAATGATGTGGCCCTATTGCTTGACATCAATTGGACAGCACACAAGCGCTGTGCAATGAAATCAGCTCATTAACTCATTTGTTCACTGCCCATTTTGCCTGATGATTAGGTGTGCACTGAGAATGCAGGGAGACAAATCAGCCAGTGCTGAAAAGTGTTTTTCAGAACCAAGGGTGGAATGTACATTTTCCAAATGGAATATTCCTCTTCGAACTTGAGCCTGGTGACATGGGGAGAAAGAAGCAGTGCCGATTCCTTTCAGCATGCCACTGGAGTTGCAGAGGTGCTTCGAAGGACAGAGCTGAGGACCCCTTTATAAACAGTGGTCCCTTCTAAAGCGGCTAAGTAGAGATGACATAGCAATAAATGCATTGATGTGAAAACTTGTATCGAAATTCTTTCCATTCCTGGGCGGAATTTTCCCAAAGAAAATGGCATTTTCGGCAATAAAATAGGTCTGAATCCCGTCGGCCCCCATTGTACGATCAGATTGCAATCTTTAGGCACTTTGAAATTTCTTTTCCCCACGTGACAAACGCCACTCCTGAGGCACAAAGCATCTGATTGGCCTTCTATGATCAGCAAAGGTAAGTGCTCCCTGTTTTCTCTTGGCACACCACCCTTTCATCATCCCAGGAATGTCACCTAAAACGTACAAACCACCACCTCGCAGGATCCCAGCACCTGATATCCCAGCTTCATCCAGCAGACTGCCACGAGTTGGAAACCCCCTGGGGACTGTATGAAGGGCCCTACATACCTGCCGAGGCAACAGAAGTGTATCTTAAGGAGCTCGGTCCACCACTCAATCACAGACCAGGGGCGGGATTCTCCGACCCCCCCGCCCGGTCGGAGAATCGCCGGGGGGCGGCGTGAATCCCGCTCCCGCCGGCCGCCATATTCTCCGGCACCGGAGATTCGGCGGGGGCGGGAATCGCGCTGCGCCGGTCGGCGGCCCCCCACCGGCGATTCTCCGGCCCGCGATGGGCCAAAATCCCCCTCCTGTAATGCCGGTCCCGCCGGCGTGAATTAAACCTCCCTTACCGGCGGAACCAGGTGGCGCGAGCGGGCTCTGGGATCCTGGGGGTGTCGCGGGACGATCTGGCCCCGGGGTGTGCCCCCACGGTATCCTGGCCGGCGATCGGGGCCCACCGATCCATGGGCGGGTCTGTGCCATGGGGGCACTCTTTTACTACGCGTCGGCTGTGTCGGTCTCTGCCATGGCCGACGCGGAGGTGACACCCCCCCCGCGCATGCACGGGGATGATGTCAGCAACCCCTGACGCTCCCGCGCATGCGCAGACTTCCGCCAGCCGGCAGAGTCCCTTCGGCCCCTGCTGGCGTGGAAGGCCTGTAACCAGTCCGGCGCGGGCCTAGCCCCTAAAGGTGAGGACTTGGCCCCTAAAGGTGTGGAGAACTCCATCCCTCCGGGATCTCCCGCCCCTCCGGGTTGGGGAGAATTCCGCCCCAGGTATCACAGTGAGCCCCGTTATAGCGGACCTCTGCAACGGTCTCAGGCATCTACACTGGTGTCATCAGCCGAGACCTCAGTGGGTATCCTTTGTTCCGAACAACCCATCGCTGCAGTCTTGGTTAACTCAAATATTCCAGGGATTTGCGATTGCTCAAGGATGTAGCTATAATGCACGCTCCCTGGGAAATGTGCACACATGTGAATGAACCTCATCTGGTGGTCACACCAACTGGACAGTAAAGGAGTGGAACCCCTTCCTGTTGATAAAATGGGACTCCCTGATGCTACGAGGCGCATAAAGTGACATGAGTGCAGTGGCTCGCCTCCTGCACCTGTGGCAGACCAGCTATGGTGACAAATCCCACACCACACTCAACCACGAACGCATTTGCTCTTTCCCCCACCATCTCTTTTAGTACCCTGGGATGCATTCCATCAATGCCAGGAGACTTGTCTACCTTTAGCCCCATTAGCTTGCCCAACGCTACCTCCTTAGTGATAATTATCATTTCTTGGTCCTCACCTGCCACAGCTCCTTGTCATCAATTATTGATGTTATTTGTGTCTTCCACTGTGAAGACAGACTCAAAATACCTGTTCAATACCTTGGCCATTTCCTCATTTCCAATTATTAAATAGCCCTTCTCATCCTCTAAAGGACCAATTGTTACCTTAGCCACTCTTTTTCATTTTATATATTTGTAGAAACTCTTGCGATCTGTTTTTATATTCTGAGCTAGGTTACTCTCATAATCTATCTTACTTTTCTTTATAACTTTTTTCGTGGCTTTCTGGTGATCTTTAAAGATTTCCCAATCCTCTATTTTCCCACTCATCTTTGCCACTTTATGCACTTTCTTGCCATTTGATACCCTCCTTTATTTCCTTCGATATCCATGGCTGATTATCCTTTTTCCTAAAGTCTTTCCTTTTCACTGGTAAAATACTTTTGCTGAGCACTGTGAAAAATTACCTTGAAGGTCCTCCACTGTTCCTCAATTGACCCTCCATAAAGTCTTTGCTCCCAGTCTACCGTAGCCAACTCCTCCCTCATCCCATTGTAGTCTCCTTTGTTTAAGCACAAGACACATATTGGATTTTACCTTCTCACCCTCCATCTGTATTTTAAATTTAACCATACTGTGATTGCTCATTCTGAGAGTCTATAATTAGGGGGATTAATAGCATCTTTTGTAAGCAAGATTGAGAGTCCTGCATGGTATGTTGCCTGCCGGGTGACAGGTGAGGACCGGCTTGAAAAGATATTGGACGAGGATCCAGCTGTTGTGGTCCACGTTGGGCCAAGTAACGTAGGCAAGACTAGGAAAGTGAACCTGTTGGGGATTATCAGGCACTCGGAACTAAATTAAAGAACAGGTCCTCAAAGGTTATAATCTCTGGATTACACCCGAGCCACATGCAAATTGGCCCCAGGCTGAGAAAGTTAGGGAAGGTAACTCGTGGCTAAAGGAATGGTGCGGGAAACAGGGGTTCCATTTCGTGGGGCATTGGCATCAATATTGGAACAGGAGGGATTTATACCGTTGGGACGGTCTCCACCTTAACCAATCTGGGACCAGTGTTCTCGCGGAAAGTATAAATAGGGTGGCCACCAGGACTTTAAACTAGCAAGGGGGGGAAGGTAAGGGTAAAACTACAGGAAGTATAATGGTTAATGGGAAGCAGGTTAACATGTGGGGAAGTTGACTGAACTCATATCATAGAATTTACAGTGCAGAAGGAGGCCATTTGGCCCATTGAGTCTGCACCGGCTCTTGGAAAGAGCACCCTCCCCAAGGTCCACACCTCCACCCTATCCCCATAACCCAGTATCCCCACCCAACACTAAGGGCAATTTTGGACACTAATGACAATTTTGCATGGCAAATCCACCTAACCTGCACATCTTTGGCCTGTGGGAGGAAACCGGAGCACCCGGAGGAAACCCACGCAGACACGGGGAGAACGTGCAGACTCTGCACAGACAGTGACCCAAGCCGGGATGCGAATCCCCCTGGAGCTATGAAGCAACTTTGCTAACCACTGTGCTACCATGCTGCCCCATGCAGCTACAGCACATTGCCAGCCCAGCCATCTCGACCTAGTTAATTAATTCATTAATTAGTATTGTAGTGTGTTTTTCAAATTTAGCACAGTCAGTTTATCCCCGTCAGCCAAGCAGGACACAGCTTTCCTGAGACGTTATTTTGTCAGTGTTTTTCAGCTTCAGTGGAATCTCCAAGATAAGTTACTTTATACTCACCCAGTTCGATGCTCCGCCTACCGGGACTGCTCCCTGGAGATTTCTCATTGGTTCATTAATGGGTGGGTAACTGTGAAATGCCACACAGGTCACCTGTGATGCCCCGGAATGAACACGCCACATAGAAGTTGAGGGCTGCTGTGACCTTCACGGCCACAGGGAGGGGGTGGCCTCTGCCTCCATGTGGTGCCATGTTGGACAGAATGTGGCACATGGACTGCACTGTCACCTTGGTGAGATGGCATCTCCTGTGGCACATATTGTCTGAGAGCTCCATGAAGGACACTGAGCGTGTAAACCCTCAATTTCCTTCCCGGCCTTTCTATCCCCTGTTTGGGTGTTGCTGCCTTCAGCCCTTGAGCCTGTCCTGTGGCTCTCTGGTGTCCTGACGGTGGGTGTTCCCTGGATGCTCATTGCTTCTAGAGTCTGTGCTCCTCCAGCGCTGTAATTAGCAAAATTGCCAATTCCAGTGGCTTCATACTGATCTCGATTGGTAAGCTGCAGAGGTGAGAGAGAGACATTCAGGTTGCTGTTGAATCAGTTTAGCGTCAGTACCTCCTCTCACTCATTGTCTTCACAGTCCTGAAAGCAGGCATTCCTACACGTTACACCATGGCTACCACTGACTCACACTCAGGTGCCCTTCCAGCTCCATTGCATGGCCAGCTGTGGTCACCACCCTGACCCCTTCAAATTTGCCTCTGGCCTCCTGTCTGGCTGAATCCTCCCTTAATCTCTACATCACTGGGGATTCTGACAGGAGGTACCAATGGTCGCCCATCCCTCATGGGCAGAGTCAACTGGACAGTTCTGTCCAACTTGAGGGCTAATGGATGCACAATGGCAGGCGCTGGACTCCGGCACTTATGCAGACACAGTCCCTCTCGATCCCATGCACCCAAGAGATTATCCTTGAACCATGGTTCTCACCTCTTTCCTTGACTTTGAGGGTGTGGGCAGCTGACATTGTTAAGATTGAACTCATGATGACCAATTAGTTTGATGGGCATGAATCTCAGGAATGGTAGGGGGTCACAATCAATTACTTTCTCCATCAAGGATAAGCAAGACTAATCGGCACCCTTCTTACTGAGGCTGCATCATCTGAAGATATCATTGCTGTCAGGCTTTTACACTTAAGGCTCCTGGACAGCTACTCCAGTAATTTTTTTTAATTGCCCCCCCCACGTCACCCCAGGCTGGGCATCAGGTTGCCTTCTCTTTTGGGGTTTCCCTTAGGCCCCCTTTTTCAGCCACTAACAGCTGATTAACTCAGCACTCATCAAACTTTACTCGCAACACAGGCAGCAGTGATACAATTCTGTAAGAAATGTTTGAACAAGACAGGAAGCCAGCTTCACGGCAACACACACCAGCCATGACCCCTCCCCACCACCACCACCCCCCGCCCCCCACTTCACTGCCCAACACACGTGAACCCCCTCCTTCCACAGAAGGGCAGTGGGCTCTGACCCCTTGGACTCCTGGTGCTAGGTGGAGAGAGGTGCTCATCTCCTTCCTCTCTCTTGGAGCTTCTTCCACCAGGTTATTTTTAAAAAGCAGTAGTAATTTGAAGGTTTGAAGATTCGACTTTAATTTCGCTATCGACATTATAATGCATTCAAATTGTTGCAAATCAGGTTTGCGCCTTTCCTGGGCACCTGATCACGTCATAAGGGAGGCTGGGGAACATTATGATCGTAAATCCCGTTTATTCGAATCCCGTTTTTGGCCTTACGCAATATTTTGCGGCCATGACGGGATTTGCACCCACGGCTAACGAGCCAGCTAAATCACATCCAACATGTATAACATAGATGGCAATAAGAATAATACAATTGCCTAGAGCATCTCTGGTCTGAGGAGGGAGGAATCGGAGGGGTAATCAGCCAGGGGTCACCTATGGGTGGTTGCGCAACTATCACCTCGGCCCACTCCCTTGCCTATCCCCATAGCCCTACCTAACCTGCACACTAAGGGCAGTTTTGTCATGGTCAATCCACCTAACGGTATTCTTACACTGTGGGAGGAAACCGGAGCACCGTGCAGAAATCCACACAGACACGGAGAACATGCAAACTCCACACAGTCACCCAATGTGGGAATTGAACCCAGGTCCCTGATGCTGTGAGGCAGCAGTGCTAACTACTGTGCCATCGTGCCACCCATTTGTGGATGAAACCGGGAGAAGAGATTGAATAAACTGCAATTGTTCTCCCTAGAAAGAGGGAGGCTGAGGGGTGACCTGACAGAAGTTTATAAAGTTATGAGGGGTATAGATAGGGTGAACAGTTGGAGGGTTTTTCACAGGGCGGAAGTGACAATTACAAGGGGGCACAAGCTCAATGTGAGGGGGGGGATAGGTTCAGTGGAGATGTGCGGGGGAGGTTTTTTACGCAGAGGGTGATGGTGGCCTGGAATGCACTGCCAAGTGAGGTGGTTGAGGCAGATACGTTAGCGACTTTTAAGACTTATCTGGATAGGCACATGAACAAAGGGGACATAGAAGGATACAGGTGGTTGCTCAAGGTAGGACACGTGATCGGCGCAGGCGTGGAGGGCCGAAGGGCTTGTTCCTGTGCTGTATTGTTCTTTGTTATCCTGACTGGAAAGTACATGTGCCAGACATAGCTGTGTGTCGTGATGCCCAAAATGCCAAATAACCTGCAAGACTCATGGTTATGTTCAAAGAATCAAATTGATAATTTCAGAACAGCATCGACCATATCCAAACTGCTGTTATTGCCATTAGAAGTGTGAAGAAAAAAAGGGATAAATAGGGTGAAAATCATTCATGCATCTGTTTTGTATATTCTTTTTGAATTTTCGGTAACTTCTATTCTCACTGCATAGTAATTCTGTATTCTATTGCACATTAGACATATAAACAACCCATTTGACTACTCCCACAGTATATTATTTATTTGCATCTATTTTTAATTTACATTTATTTTTAAAAGGTAAAAGTAATCATCTACCTCTAAATATATTGGTTAGTTTGCGCCTGCTTCGCGATGGTCAATACCAATAGTGCAATCAAGAAACACATGAATTAATAACTCTAAAAAAGGCTGTAAGCATGATTTATTAGAAATGATCTGTTGTAAATAGCATCATTGTTAAGATGTACAGTTAACAGAGTATTCGTTGCTTTTCCTCTTCAAAAGCAATTGTATTGAATTTGATTGAATATTCAGAAAGAGAAGTACAAGCCTCTCTCCCCTTCACGGTGTTTCCATAGTGTGTAAGGTAACCTAGGAAACCAGCAAAAACAAGTCTCAGAAACCAAAACAAAAGCAGGTTATTCAGTTGGTGGGTGGAAAGAGAGATAATTGTGCTGTGAAATGTTCGCATAATGATCATGACGATGATTACATTAGTAATGCACATTCTCGGGCCTATTTCATAAGGTCGCTTTTATAAATATCTCAACATGTCTTTGCTTGCATTCTGAAAATTCACCAATCTGTCTTAGGCCGTCCCTTCATTCGAGGGTGGTGTCGACTCAGGGTCATGGGTTTCTGCCTTGGATCTTATTGTGGCTGAACAGGCCGATTCTTGACTTTGGGAACATAAGAACATAAGAACTTGGAGCAGACGTAGGCAATTCAGCCCTTCGAGCCTGCTCCACCATTTCAATCAGATCATGGCTGATCTCTTCCTGGTTTCAAATCCACCTACCTGCCGGTTTCCTGTCTCTCTATAACCCATTTTTTAAAAATCAGAAATATATCTATCTCCTTCTTGAAACCTGTTATAACCTGCCTACTGACGATTGGCTGGGGACTAATGATTATCCCACAATCCTATGGGAGTATGAACTTCCCCAATGAGGGGGGCGGAGAAGCTCCTACTATAAATAAGCTGGCCAGTCCAGGAACCAGGAGGAAGGAGAAGGTAGCAAGGGAAGTTACTGCTACTGCTATGTATATATTGTTATAGTAAATAAACTTTATTATTTTGTATCCTTAAAACTCGTGCTGGATTCTTCGGGGCCCTTACAAAACTGGCGACGAAGGTAAAAGTGAATAGCTGTCTACACTGCTGAAGCCACCTCCCTGGATTTTTGTTGGATACAGGTTGGAAGTTGTTTACTATTATACCATGCCTCTGTACGGACGTTTGGATGTTTTTGATGCTGCGCTGGAAAGCTGGAACCAGTACACGCAACGGATGCGTTACTATTTCCGGGCAAACAATATCACTGAAAACGAGTGCCAGGTGGTCATATTGCTCACCGCCTGCGGACCGCATACGTTTGGGGTGATTAGGAGCCTTACGTACCCAGCTGCGCCGGACACCAAAACGTTTGACGAACTTGTGAATATAGTGGGGCAACACTTTAACCCAACCCCGTCCACGATAGTCCAGCGTTACCGGTTTAATACCGCTGAGAGGACCCCTGGAGAATCCCTTGCCGATTTTTTATCCAGGCTTCGCGGGATTGCGGAATACTGTGACTATGGTGAGACCTTGTCAGAAATGTTACGCGACCGTTTGGTTTGCGGTATTAACAATGCGGCCACCCAGAGAAAGTTGTTAGCGGAGCCAACATTGACTTTTCAACAGGCAATACAAATAGTCTTGTCCCGAGAGGGCGCAGAGCGAGGAGTACAGGAGCTACAGGGAATGGAAGTGCATGCCTTGGGGCGAAACCCTTTCCGCCCAAAAACGTCCCCCCGCACTCCTGCGGTACCTTGGGCGAGGCAACGACCAGACCGACGCCAGTGGCCATCGGACATTCCTCCCCGAAGGGAGCCTTCTCCAGAGCCAATGGATGAGGAGCCATGTCCGTGTCAGACTTGTAGGCGCCGACCCCGTCGCGGACGGCGGTCCTGAGGACGCCAGAGGCGCCGTCGTTCCGACCGAAACTGGGACCAGCCCAGGGGCCGTAACTGGGACCAGCCCAGAGGCCGTACCTTCCATGTGGATGAACCTGCGGCGACCACTCCTGAGGACGTGGAGACGGAGGACGACTGCCTGCAGCTGCATTGTGTGGCAGCTCCCCGTGTGGCCCCCATTAAGGTGACAGTACGGGTCAATGGCCACCCGCTGGAGATGGAGTTGGATACTGGCGCAGCGGTCTCCGTGATCGCCCAGAGGATATTCGACCGCATCAAGCAGGGTATACAGACACTTACACTAATTGACTCACAGGCCAGGTTGGCCACCTACACGGGGGAACCACTGGACATTGCAGGAACTACAATGACCCCTGTTGTCTATGGACGCCAGGAGGGGCGTTTCCCACTTATCGTAGTGCGTGGCCATGGGCCCAGCCTGTTGGGTCGGGACTGGTTGCGCCATTTGCGGTTGCAATGGCAGCACATCCTCCAAACAGTTTCTGGAGGGTTGACTGAGGTGCTAGGACGATACCCAGAGGTATTCCAGCCTGGTCTGGGGAAAATAAAAGGGGCCGTAGCCCGTATCCAAGTTGAACCAGGAGCCACACCGCGCTATTTCCGGGCCCGCCCAGTGCCTTACGCTTTGCTCGAGAAGGTAGAAGGGGAGCTCACTCGTTTGGAGAGTTTGGGTATTATCAGGCCTGTCCGTTTTGCTGACTGGGCAGCACCAATTGTGCCAGTAATGAAGCCAGATGCCACAGTTCGCTGGTGTGGCGACTATAAACTTACAGTGAATACAGTTTCCCGACTCGACCGATACCCAATGCCTCGCATAGAGGATCTCTACACGAAACTTGCAGGCGGACTCTCATTCACAAAATTAGATATGAGTCACGCCTACCTGCAGTTGGAGCTGGACCCTGCCTCCCGACCATATGTAACAATTAACACACACCGGGGCCTGTATGAATATACACGGTTGCCCTTTGGAGTATCCTCTGCCTGCGCAATTTTTCAACGTGTTATGGAGGGCATTTTGAGAGGTTTACCACGTGTGGCTGTCTACCTAGATGACGTGTTGATTACAGGGACGTCGGAGCAAGAGCATTTGGAAAATCTGGAGGCTGTCCTTAAACGCCTTTCGGAGGCTGGAGTCCGTTTACGTCACACAAAGTGCGTATTTCAGGCAAAAGAAGTAGTCTACCTAGGTTATCGGGTGGACCGCGAGGGTCTGCACCCCGTCGCAGAGAAGGTGCGTGCAATTCAACATGCCCCCACCCCGACTGACACTTCGCATCTTCGTTCTTTTCTCGGTCTCGTAAACTATTACGGGAAGTTCCTCCCCAATCTGGGAACTACGCTGGCCCCCTTACACCTGCTGCTAAAGAAAAATCACACCTGGGTTTGGGGTCAGCCGCAAGAAACCGCTTTCCGGCGGGTAAAGCAACAATTGTCGTCGTCTGGGTTACTAACCCACTATGATCCGGGAAAGCCTTTACTCGTCACATGTGATGCATCCCCGTATGGTATTGGGGCTGTCCTGTCCCACAAGATGGAGAACGGGGCCGAGCGACCGATAGCTTTCGCCTCCCGCACATTGACTGCAGCGGAGAAGAAGTACGCGCAGATCGAGAAGGAGGGCCTGGCAGTGGTTTTCGCGGTGAAACGCTTCCACCAGTATGTGTACGGCCGCCATTTCACTATCGTGACTGATCATAAGCCCCTGCTGGGACTCTTCAGAGAGGATAAGCCGATACCGCCCATTGCTTCTGCACGGATCCAGCGCTGGGCTTTGTTGCTTGCTGCATATGAGTATTCTCTGGAGCACAAACCAGGTACGCAGATAGCAAATGCCGACGCACTGAGCTGATTGCCTTTATCGACCGGCCCCATGTCGACCCCCACGACCGGTGAGGTGGTCGCAACCCTAAATTTTATGGACACCTTGCCTGTCACGGCATCACAGATCCGTGAGTGGACCCAGACGGAGCCAGTCCTGTCAAAGGTTCGGCACATAGTCCTGTATGGTGGGCAGCATAGACAGCTCCCAGGCGAGTTACGGGCATTTTCCTCCAAGCTGTCAGAGTTCAGCGTGGAAGACGGCATCCTCTTGTGGGGGACGCGTGTGGTTGTCCCGGAAAAAGGCCAGGAGCTGATATTATCAGACTTGCACAATGGGCATCCGGGCGTGACCAAGATGAAAATGTTGGCCCGGAGTTATGTCTGGTGGCCAGGCCTCGACACCGACATTGAGAAGGTGGCCCAAAACTGCTCCATTTGCCAGGAGCATCAGAAGCTTCCGCCGGCCGCGCCCCTACATCACTGGGAATGGCCAGGGCGGCCTTGGGCACGCTTACATGCGGATTTCGCAGGCCCTTTTCAGGGATCCATGTTCCTTCTACTAATTGACGCCCAGTCCAAATGGCTGGAGGTGCATAAGATGCAGGGGACAACGTCCTGCACAACAATTGAAAAAATGCGTTTATCATTTAGCACGCATGGCCTCCCCGAGGTGCTGGTCACGGATAATTGCACTCCATTCACGAGTGAGGAGTTTGCTAGGTTTACAAAGATGAACGGCATCCGCCATATCCGCACTGCCCCTTACCACCCGGCTTCAAATGGGTTGGCAGAGCGTGCAGTGCAAACATTCAAAAGAGGCCTAAAGAAGCAGTCTTCCGGATCAATGGACACGAGACTGGCTCGGTTTTTGTTTACATACAGGACCACTCCCCATACAGTGACTGGGGTAGCTCCCGCAGAACTCCTAATGGGCCGGAGACTTCGCACCCGCCTTAGTATGGTCTTCCCGGACATTGGCGCAAAAGTACGCCGCACACAAGAACGGCAGGGACCGGGATTGTCTCAGCATCGTCCGATTCGGCAGTTTGCGCCCGGTGACCCAGTATTCGTGCGGAATTTTGCTGGTGGTGCCCAATGGGTTCCTGGGGTAATCTTTCGCCAAACAGGCCCTATATCGTACCAAGTGCAAGCCCAGGGTCGTCTCCAGCGAAAACATGTAGACCACGTCCGGTCCAGAAGATCATCCCCGCAAAAGATTCCCCGCCCCCGGAGCTCAGTTCAACAGCGGCAAAGACCAGAAACAAGGGAAGGTAGTCCTCCAAATCTTCCACTGGTGCCTCACTCAAAGCCCGCGCAGGTCATGACGGGACCGAATGGGGACAGAGACGCTGACATGACGGAGGCAGCAGACTCTGACTCCGAGATGGAGACACAGGATGAATCAGAGGGGGAATCCTCGGGTCCACAGGTCGTGGATGTACAACCGCGCCGTTCATCACGGAAGCGCCGGTCTCCGTCTCATTATACGCCGCCTGATCCAGCGCCGCATGCAAATGGCGTCCGGCCTGCGGCCAAACGAGTTTGACTCCTCCCTTCGCCAGGGCCTACGGTGGATTCCTTGGACTTTGGGGGGGAGGGATGTTATAACCTGCCTACTGACGATTGGCTGGGGACTAATGATTATCCCACAATCCTATGGGAGTATGAACTTCCCCAATGAGGGGGGCGGAGAAGCTCCTACTATAAATAAGCTGGCCAGTCCAGGAACCAGGAGGAAGGAGAAGGTAGCAAGGGAAGTTACTGCTATGTATATATTGTTATAGTAAATAAACTTTATTATTTTGTATCCTTAAAACTCGTGCTGGATTCTTCGGGGCCCTGACAAAAAAACCATTTAATGATTCTGACTCCACTGCAATACAGGACAGCGAGTCACACAATTTCACTACCCTCTGCGAGAAGTAGTTTCTCCTCATCTCAGTTCTAAATCTACCGCCTCTCAACCTATATCTGTGACCTCTAGTTCTAGATTGCCCCATAAAGGGGGAATGTTGGTGTGTGTTTACTTTATCAATCCCTCTTAGCATTTTATATACCTTGATCAGATCCCCTCTCATCTTTCTAAACTCCTGCAAAGTATACACCCAAACTGCCCAATCTCTCCTCTTATGTCAACACTTTCATTCCTAGAATCAATCTGGTGAACCTCCTCTGAACTGGGATTGTTCTCGCTGGAGTTCAGAAGAATGAGGGGGGATCTCATAGAGACTTATAAAATTTTAACGGGACTAGACAGGGTAGATGCAGGCAAGATGTTACCAATGATGGTTGTGTCCCCAACCAGGGGTTACAGCCTGAGGATTCAGGATAAACCATTTCAGGCAGAGATAAGGAGACATTTCTTCACACAAAGAGTGGCGAGTCTGTGGAATTCATTACCACAGGAAGTGGTTGATGCTAAACTTTGAATATATTCAAGAGGCAGCTAGATATGGACTTGGGGAGAATGGGATCAAAGGTTTTGGGGCGAAAGCAAGGATGACCAGAAATGATTGTGATAAAAAGGCCTCCTCCTGCTCCTATCTTCCATGTATCGATGTATCTATTCTTTTGCAATTAACGCTAAAATTTATTATATGCTGTACCTGCATCCCGACTTGGAGCAGGATGTCAAGCGACACTGTGGGAAGTGCAAGATTTGATTCCTGCTTTTCCTGCTGCTAGTCGTCCTCACCATTGAAATGGTGGGAAACAAAGCATGATGCAGCTTGATGGATAAGTTGCCACCCCTTTGCTCGATTGCAGCAAGCTCCTCCCAGTCATTAATGTCAATGCAGCAGCAAGGAGTTTTCTTTGTCTTCCCCTGGAAATTTGTCCATTTGAAAGTTGAGAAAACAGGACCTGGCGGGAGAGATACTTTTTGACCATCCAGACATTAGGAGCAATTTACCGGCCATGTTAGTGGCGGGTGCAAATCCCGTAATGCCCTCTAAATCCCGCGAGAGGACAAAAGCGGCCAGATTCCTAATCACAATCTTCACAGCTCAGGAAGGACAAGATCCTGATTTGCATGATAGAATGAATTATCATATACTTAGCGGGCTTAACACCGCTACTTCCGTCCTCAGTGTATCTTCCCACCCATCAGCTGTGAAGTCACACCATGCAAACCACTACTGCTTTTTAAAAGTGGGAACCTGGCATCATGACCTCTGAGAGGAAGGTTGGAGGTGAGCCCAAATGCTGGCTACACCTGAGCATTAGCTATGCAGTGAAATGATATTTGGAGGGATGGCAGCAGTGAGCTCACTCATATCTGTCTCTTGAGTAATTAGCATTGCCGATACCTGGAAGAAATTGTGCTCAGTTAGTATGCTGAGATTAATGCTTGTTACACCCGTTGGCTCACAGGCAATAACCCTTCACACCATCAGCTCCCCACAGTGTCGGATCCAATGCTGAGACTCAGCTTTAGGTGTCAGGCCCGGCAGTAAGTGCCTCAGAAACAATGGCCAAGAGGCTCGCATCTCCCCAGGGTCCCCAACACCTGCACGTATGGATCCTTGTGTTCACCCCCTCCATCCCAACACACACCTCACCGTCCAGATGTCCACATCCAGGTGTGATGATTAAACACAAGTCCGTCCTTAAAGATCCTCCAGTAATCCCATGAGCATTGGAAACCATTCCAGACTGATGGCCAGCTGCAATTCCGAGTGGGCGAGAGCTAACTCAAGGAAGTGCCATGTTCTCAGATGGGATGGGAATTGACATTAATGAGTGCGCGAGCGCGGCAGCCAATGGTCCTCAACCAGCTGTTCCCAGGTCAAGATGGCCAGTGTATCAGGAGATGGTAAGGATCTGTCATTGGTGGATCACAATCCTCTCTCCTCTCTCTATTTCCTCAACTTTACAATGGAGCCACTGGAGCTAGTGGAGATACCGATCACAGCAATAGAGGAGGAGAGACTCCAGTATCAATGTAATGACCAGGGAACTTAGGCCATGATCAGCGGTGGGAGGCTGCAGGAGCCGGGGAGGAAGCGCAGTTTAAGGCCGAGAATCTACCATCCTCAGCTCTCCTTCATCAAGCTAATAGACAATATGTGCCACTGGAGGCTCCGGCTTACCAAGGAGTTGGTGAGGCACCTTTTGCCATGTCCTCACGGACTTGGCATCGTGTAGTGTAGGAGGACACCTTCTGCCTGTGGCCATTAAGGTCACGGTCACTCTGAATTGCTGTGCCTCTGGATCCTTCCAGGGCTCCACCAAGGACCTGTGTGGGATTTCACAGACATCTGCCCATAAGAACATCCATGAGGTCTCAAATGTTGTCTTTGCCAGGGCGAGGGACTAGATACACTTTGACCTGGACCAGGCCAGCCAGGATTAAATATCCACAAGATTCATACAGGCATCTGGTTTGCCACATGTGCAGGGACAATTGATTTTGCCCTTGTGCCTCTCCGTGCCATATATCAATCGAAAGGGGTTCCACTCCCTCAAAGTGCAACTGGTCTGTGACCACACGATGTGCATTACCCAGGTGCATGCCTGTTTCCCAGGGAGGGCCCATGACAGCTTTATGCTTGGGCAGTCCCAGATCCTTGAACTTTGAGGGTCACCCAAGGCTACAGGGATGGCTCCTCAGGGCCAAGTGTTATCACCTGTGGGTATGGTTGATGACTCCGATGGGGAGACTCCAGACTGCTGCAGAGAGCCATTACAAATTGGCACACACTGTGAGTCACACAGATGTTGAGTGGACCATCACCCCCACAAGATGCATTTCCACTGCTTGGACAGGTCCAGTGGATCTCTGCACTAAAACCCCCAGAGGGTTTCCTGCATTGTAGTGGTGTGCTGTGCCCGCCACAACCTGATGCTTCAGATGCCCTTGGCGGGCATCCTCTGGAGGACCCTGGTTTAGCTCAGTGAGCTAGACAGCTGGTTTGTGATGCAGAACAAGGTCAGCAGCGCGGGTTCAATTTCCGTACCAGCTGAGAATTCTGAATTCTCCCTCAGTGTACCCGAACAGGCGCCGGAATGTGGCGACTCGGGGCTTTTCACAGTAACCTCATTGCAGTGATCATGTAAGCCTACTTGTGACAATAAAAGGTTATTATTATTATTACTTGTGGGTGCCACAGGTGTTGCAGTACCACGCTGTTCTGTCCACTGCACTGGAGGTGCCTGATCTCTGGAACGGGGGAGTCAGATGGGCTGGACACTCCCAAGTCTTCTGGATGGAAAGCTCCAGGCTATGCACCAGCGGATTCTCCTCCCTTTGGCTGCTCATGGGTCCCTGGGTCACTCCATGGGACAGAAGGGCAGCTGGATTGAGATGCAAAATCCCTGCCGTCCTCTGGTACTCTCACATATTAACGGCAACCAGTGTCTTCACCATGCAGTTGATGCTCTTAAGGATTCTGATTTGGATTTTGTTTATTGTCACATGTACTGAGGTACAGTGAAAAGTATTTTTCTGCAAGCAGCTCAACAGATCATTAAGTACATGAAAATAAAAGAAAATACATGATAGGGCAACACAAGGTACACAATGTAAATACATAACACCGGCATCGGGTGAAGCATACCAAGGTGTAGTGTTAATGAGGTCAGTCCATAAGAGGGCCGTTTAGGAGTCTGGTAACAGCGGGGAAGAAGCTGTTTTTGAGTCTGTTTGTGCGTGTTCTCAGACTTTTGTAACTCCTGCCTGATGAAAGAAGTTGGAAGAGTGAGTAAGCTGGGTGGGAGGAGTCTTTGATTATGCTGCCCGCTTTCCCCAGGCAGCGAAAGATGGAGATGGAGTCAATGGATGGGAGGCAGGTTCGTTTGATGGACTGGGCTGTGTTCACGACTCTGAAGTTTCTTGCGGTCCTGGGCCGAGCAGTTGCCATAACAGGCTGTGATGCAGCCCAATAGGATGCTTTCTATGGTGCATCTGCAAAAGTTGGTAAGAGTTAATGTGGGCATGCCAAATTTCCTTAATTTTCTGGGGAAGTATAGGCGCTGTTGTGCTCTTTTGGTGGTAGCCTTGATGTGGGTGGACCAGGATAGATTTTTGGAGATGTGTACCCCTAGGAATTTGAAACTGCTAACCATCTCCACCTCGGCCCCGTTGATGCTGACAGGGGTGTGTACAGTACTTTGCTTCCTGAAGTCAATGACCAGCTCTTTAGTGTTGCTGGCATTGAGGGATAGATTGTTGTTGCTGCACCACTCCACTAGGTTTTTATCATATCATAGATTATCATAGAATTTACAGTGCAGAAGGAGGCTATTCGGCCCATCGAGTCTGCACCGGATCTTGGAAAGAGCACCCGACCCAAGGTCAACACCTCCACCCTATCCCCATAACCCAGTAACCCCACCCAACACTAAGGGCAATTTTGGACACTAAGGGCAATTTATCATGGCCAATCCACCTAACCTGCACATCTTTGGACTGTGGGAGGAAACCGGAGCACCCGGAGGAAACCTACGAACACACGGGGAGGATGTGCAGACTCCGCACAGACAGTGACCCAAGCCGGAATCGAACCTGGGACCCTGGAGCTGTGAAGCAATTGTGCTATCCACAAGGCTACCGTGCTGCCCTAGAGAGTGTTCTCAATCTCCCTCCTGTATTCTGACTCGTCGTTATTCGAGATCCGGCCCACTATGGTCATATCGTCCAGCAAACTTGTAGATGGAGATGGAACCAAATTTTGCCACGCAGTCGTATGTGTACAGGGAGTATAGTTGGAGGCTAAGTACGCAGCCTTGCGGGGCCCCGGTATTGAGGACTATTGTGGAGGAGGTGTTGTTTATTCTTACTGATTGTGGTCTGATTGTGGATTGATAGCCTGAACTCAGTGACCACGCTATTTCCAAAGATTGTTTTGAGGGCAGTGTTCCATTTACAAAATTATGCTCCCATTATGGAAGTAGACGATCTCCTGACAGGTCAAACAACTCCTTGAAACACCCTGTGAGGATCTAACCACCACCCCCTTGAAAAGGCAGAAAGAGTTCGAAGTTCTTCCAGTAACACAACACGAACCCTTCCACTAACTCTGCACCAGATGAAGACCATAACCATAACATGTAAGAGCAGAAGAAGGCCATTCGGCCCATCAACTCTGTGTTGATATGCATCACTGTAAATTCACAAGGGGTTAATGTAAATACACTACAACTAAGTGAACGCTAGAGGGAGCACCAGAGACGTCACGACATGCAGACATACAGCTAATGAACACATAGAATAGGACACGACCAATGGGCAGTCAAGACACCCAGAGGTGACACTACCACAAGGGGGCATTACACAACCCATATATAAGGACAGGTCACACATGCTCTGTCTCTTTCCACAGGCGACACTTAGGACAGGGGCAGATCAGAAACATCACACCCACTACATGGCTGAGAGCAGACTTGTTAGTTATACTGAATTACTACAGCAAGATTAGCAGGAGACTCTAACTCATAGAGAACTGTGCTAATTGTTCAATAAATCACATTGAACTTACTTCAAAGTCTGGAGTATCTTTTGGTCAAATCTGCATCATGTTGCAGCCTGTGTTTTCTCAGAGTACATCACACAACATGGTACCAGGAGTGCCTGTTGAATCTATATAGTTCAACTCAGCAAGATCCGTGACTACCAGCAACAGCACCCAAGCGAGTCTGCTCCACCATTCAGTGAGATCATGACTGATCTGATGTGATAATATTCAACTCCACTTGCCCGTCTTATCCCCATAACCCTTGATTTACTTACTGATTAAAGCTCTGTTCATCACAGCCTTGAACATATCTACCGACCCAGCCTCTACAGTCCTAGGCAGTAAAGAATTCCTCAGATTTGCTACTCTTTGAAAGAAGAAATTCTTCCTCATCTCGGTCTTAAATGTGTGACCCCTCACTCCCAAAAGAGGAAACATCCTCTCAGCACTTACCTTGTCAAGCCCCCTGCGATCCTATATGTCTCAATTAGGTCTTCTCTCATTCCTCTAAACTCCAGTGAGTACAGGCACAACCTACTTCACCTCTCCTCATAAGAAAATCCAGACATACTTGACGCCAACCGAGTGAACCTTCTCTGGACCGCCTCCTCGACCAATATATCTTTCCTTAGAAAAGGGCAGCAAAACTGTTCACTGTAAGTTCCAAGCTCTTTACCTGGAAGTTGGATTGTTCATTCTTCAAATAACACGAGTGGGGCATCAGCTGAACACATGTTCAGGTGGAGTGACAAGGAGTGGGCTTTCACTAGACCTGCACAGTGCAAAATACCAGACTATGCATTAAATCAGCATTAGAGGCTGTTTGTAATCACAATTTGTTGAACTCTCTTTGCTTTTGATACATAAATGGCATGTCCAAGCTGGTGCTGAGTCAGACAGGAAATGCCATGTGGGCCTCACTGGAAGTGGTTGGCATTTTGGTGCATTTTTTAAAGATTTGGAGCTTTCATAGTGTTGGCACTAATCTAAACCTGGCATGCTGGACAGTGGTTTCCCAATCAGCTTGCTGCTATATTCAGTTACCCCAAAACTTAAACTTTACCAGTTACAGGAGGAAAAGAAGCCAGTGAGGATGAAGAGACACTGTCACTCGATCTTATACTCGCAGCTACCAGCTCAAAGACTGATGCTGTGTACTCTTTGAAGGAAAGTATATGTATGTCTGTAAGTATATCTGTATGTGGTGAGACATTGGGCAAAAGTACATCAGAGTCAGGGTGGGGAGGAAAGAATACCACAGGTGACAGTTTGCCAGCGTACTGAGAGCACCGCAAAATCAGTTCAGGCAGTGGAAACTTTAGAAAGGTATTAGTATGCACTTCTATATCCTGTGACACAATGACTCTCATTGCTGTGCAAACGTGTCAGGGTTCCTGAATGTAGTCATGAGCCGTTTCTTTGGGCGATAACCCTTGTCTCACAGTAGTCAGTTTTTGACATGCCAGCTCAAATACAGGTGGAACAGAGCACCACCAAAGGATCTTGGTCTTTTGTGCCATTAACTATTGTATTCAACTCCGGTTAAGAGTTCCAAAATGACTCCAAATCATCATTGCACGTGGGTTCACCTCATGACCAACTTCCTTAACAAGTTGGCATCCTGCACATTTCCCATGGAAGTGTGCGCATGCATTTTGGACCCCATTTTGAAACCATAGATGACTGTGTAGCACTTGAGCACCACAGGGCCCCATTTCATCAAATTCTAATTTAAATACTTTATTATGCTTTTCTCTGTTTCCAGTCAGTGCTTAGCATCCAGATCCAATACGTCAGCGCAGAGTGAGCACTCATGAATGTAAAGTAGATCATGATCAAATTTCTCAGCCTGTTATTTTAAATCCCGACAGTAGCAAGTTGAATTCAATAAATATGGTAATTTATGCCCGAGCACCAGAAGAAATTAAAATTAAAATGCCAGATTGTTGGTAAAAACCCAAATTGTTCACTAATGAAGGTCTAAATGTGACTCTTGTCTTACTCTATTTAGTTAACACGAATGCCCTCTGGCTTTGCTAAGCCACTCAATTGCAACCACTTGCAACAGCCGTAAGACTTCCTCACCTAACATTGTTTTTTTAAAAAATGCTGCCTTTGTTCAAGACAAATGCCCATCATTAACCTACTGAAGGCAACTGGAGGTGGGTAATAAATGTGGTCTTGCCAATGCAACCCCAAACCAAATTTTTAAAAGCATAAAAATGCAGCAACCGAGTAAGTCAAGCGCAGCCTTGAAATAAGCTAAAGCAGCAGTGTGGAATCAGTTAGGCTGACAGTGCTAGCTATATCTCTTACCTTGAGGGAAATAATGAAGTGAAATGTTGCTGAGTGGTGTAAAAGCCTGCAGAATCACACTGTGATGTCTGCACTGTGGCCTATCAGTGAAAGGCAGGATTTAAACTGTCTGCATTGTAAGAGAGATCTCAAGGGAAAAAGGGCAGTTGCGTAGTCACAAATTTTTTCAAGAAAAGTTTGAAAGAATATCCTTTAGACCGAGGAATTCAATGATGATGCATTGATTTTATAGGTGGTCAAAATGTGTCAAAGTGTCCAATTTGGCAGGTAGCGTGCAGGTGCACATTCAAAAATGGAAAAACAGTGTCCAGCATATAGTTATTGGCATCAAAATGGTGTCCACAGCCCAAACCTGAAACAGATGATTGTCTTTTCATATGTAACTAAGGGATCTAATGTTTGTTTGACACCTGCTTTATCGAACTGGTTTGTATCCATGCACCATGGTCCAGCCAAAAGCTTACAGACATAAATCATCTTTCCAAATTCAATGACATTTGGATTTAAGACTGGTATCCAGATATTAATCTGGAGGCAACTTTCAGGAGCAATGGTAGAACTCATATTTAATGATAATAATAATATTTATTGTCACAAATAGGCTTACATTAACACTGCAATGAAGTTACTGTGACAAACCCCTAGTCGCCATATTCCGGTGCCTGTTCGGGCACACAAGAGGGAGAATTCAGAATGTCCAATTCACCTAACCAGCACGTCTTTTGGGACGTAAGGGAGGAAACCGGAGCACATGGAGGAAACCCATGCAGGCACGGGGACAACATGCAGACACCGCACAGGCAGTGACCCAAGCCAGGAATTGAACCTGGGACCCTGGCGCTGTGAAGCAACAGTGCTAACCACTGTGCTACCGTGCTGCCGAATGTTGCTCTTCTGAAATTTCTGCTGGGTGCAGTCAGGAATAGGAGGAATAAATTGGAGGTAAGACTTATCCCTGGCACTGAGGGAAAGAAACCAGAAGATGCTGTGATTGGAGGTGGCCAAAGGGGTGA
Source organism: Scyliorhinus torazame (assembly GCF_047496885.1). Taxonomy (NCBI): domain Eukaryota; kingdom Metazoa; phylum Chordata; class Chondrichthyes; order Carcharhiniformes; family Scyliorhinidae; genus Scyliorhinus; species Scyliorhinus torazame. The sequence continues at coordinate 169,911,435 of NC_092709.1, read as the reverse complement.
GTGACAGAAGCATTTCCCCCAGTTCTGAGAGAAATGCAGGAAATGATTTAATGGCCTGACTAGATTTGTAGATTCAAGTACAACCTGTTCACTAAGCCCCATTGCGTTTTGCATTGCCTTGCCAAACCTACTCCATCTATTTGCACCTCATACCTGCTCAATTCGCAGCTGCATCCAGCCTTCACGCTTTCTCAATCCACTGTTGTCTCTCACTTAACCCTTAGACTGTGATGCATGAATCTCAGTCACCCTCACTAAATACACTGCAGACGTTGGGTGAATAACGCTCATGAAAAATGAAAATGAAATGAAAATGAAATGAAAATCGTTTATTGTCACAAGTAGTTTTCAAATGAAGTTACTGTGAAAAGCCCCTAGTTGCCACATTCCGGCGCCTGTTCGGGGAGGCTGTTACGGGAATTGAACCGTGCTGCTGGCCTGCCTTGGTCTGCTTGCAAAGCCAGCGATTTAGCCCTGTGCTATACAGCCCCTCATTCAGTCATTCATTCAGTCACTCTCAGCTTTGCTTTTTTTTGCCCTTGTAAGAGAAGAGAGTGCAAAAATACAAGGGAGATGGAGAAGACAGCAAGTGGTCACCCAGAAATTGTTCAGCTTGCAGATCCAGAGGAGGATACCTGATGGATGAAAGGAAGAGAGCTGTAGATTGCTGGAAGTTATTAATGGGCTGGAGGTGGAAAAGAATGCAACTGGAATTCAATCTGGAGAAGTGTGAGATAGTGCATTTGGGGAAGACAAACCATGCAAGGGAATACACAATAAATGGTAACGTAAAGTGTAAAATGAAAAGTGTAGCGGAATAGCGGGATCTTGGAGCGCCTGTCCACAGATTCCTGAAGGTAGCAGCAGATATGTTCATTCAGAAGAAATGCGGGATACTTTCCTTTATTGGCCAAGATGAGTACAAGTATAAGAACAGGGAGATTATACTAGAATTGCATAAAGACTAGTTAGTTTGCAGCTAGAGTACTGAGTTCTGAGCATAGAGTTCTCAGAGGGTTGTGGCTGGAGGAGATTACAGAGATAGGGAGAGTCAAAGCCATGGAGGGATTTGAAAACAAGGATGATAATTTTAAAATTCAGATATTGCTAGATAAGGAGCCAACGTTGATTAATGAGAATAGGACCGATGGATGAACTGGATTTGGTGTGATTTTGGACAAGGGCAGCAGAGTTTGGATGAGGTCAAGTTTTTGGAGGGCGCAAGGTCCAAGATCAACCAAAAGAGCATTTAAATAGTTGAGTTCCAAGTTAACAAAGGTATGAATGAGCGTTTCAGCTGCAGGTGAGCAGGAATGGAGACAGAGCACTCTTTGACTATGAAACCCAAAGGGAGTGGAACAAAAGTGGTCCGAACAGGGATCTAAGCAGCCTGCCCCCACCTCTGTTGAAAACACAAGATGCACCATGTAGAAGTGGTATGAAGTGTACAAGAAAACAATTGTAATTGATCAAGTAGATGTAAAATGTGTTTGGTAAAATGTTATGTTAATAAAGAACAAAGAACAAAAAAAACAGTACAGCGCAGGAACAGGCTGTTGGCCCTCCAAGCCTCCGCTGACCATGGTACCTGCCTAAACTAAAACTGTCTGCACTTACAGAGTCTGTATCCTTCCATTCTCACCCTATTCATATATTTGTCTCAATGCCCCTTAAATGCCACTATCGTACCTGCTCCCACCACCTCCCCAGGCAGCACGTTCCATATATTTACCACCCTCTGTGTAAAAAACTTGCCTCACACATCTGTTCTAAGCTTTTCCCCACGTATTTTAAACCTATGTCCCCGAGTAATTGCCTCTCTGACCTGAGGAAAGAACATCTGACTATCCAGTCTGTCCATGCCACTCTATCCTGTAGACCTCTATCAGGTCACCTCTCACCCTCAGTTATTCCAATCAGAACAGACCGAGTTTATCCAATCTCTTTTCATAGCTAATACCCTCCATACCAGGCAACATCCTGGTAATCCGCTTCTGTGCCCTCTCCAAAGCATCCACATCCTTCTGGTAGAACATAGAGAACAGAACATACATACAGTGAAGGAGGAGGCCATTCGGTCCATCGAGTCTGCACCGACCCACTTAAACCCTCACTGCCACCCTATCCCCGTAACCCAATAACCCCTCCCAACCCTTTTTGGTCACTAAGGGCAATTTATCATGGCCAATCCACCTAACCTGCACATCTTTGGACTGTGGGAGGAAACCGGAGCACCCGGATGAAACCCACGCAGACACGGGGACAACGTGCAGACTCCGCACAGACAGTGACCCAGCGGGCAATCAAACCTGGGACCCTGGCGCTGTGAAGCAGTGTGGCGACCAGAATTGTACACAATATTCCAAATGAGGCCTAACTGAGGTCCTGTACTGCTGCAACATGACTTGCCAATTTTTATATTCAATGCCCTGACCGATGAAGGCCAGCATGCTCTTTGCCTTCTTGACCACCTTATCTACCTGTGTTGCCACTTTCCGTGATCGGTGGACATACACGCCCAGATATCTCTGCCTCTTAATACTCGCAATAATTCGACCATTTATTAGAACATAGAACATACAGTGTAGAAGGAAGCCATTCGGCCCATCGGGTCAAGACCGACCCACTTAAGCCCTCACTTCCACCCTATCCCCGTAACCCAATAAACCGTCCCAACCTCTTTTGTCACTAAGGGCAATTTACCATGGCCAATCCACCTAACCTGTTCCTCTATGGACTGTGGGAGGAAACCGGAGCACTCGGAGGAAATCCACGCAGACACGGGGAGAACATGCAGACTCCACACAGACAATGACCCAGCGGGGAATCGAACCTGGGACCCTGTTGCTGTGAAGCCACAGTGCTAGCCACTTGTGCTACCATGCAGGAATTGTGTAATTCCTACATGCATTGGAACTTCCAAAGTGCATTACCTCATACTTGTCCAGATTAAATTCCAGCTGCCATTTCTCCACCCAAGACTACAACCAGTTTATATCCTTCTGCATCCTCTGACAATCCTCTTCACTATCCGCAACTCCACCAATTTTTGTATCGTCTGCAAACTTATTTCAGACCAGCTAATTTTCTTCCAAATCATTTATATACTCTACGAACAACAAAGGTCCCAGAACTGATCCCTGTGGAGTGCCACTAGTCACAGTCTTCCATTCAGAAAAGCACCTTCATCTGCTACCCTCTGTCTTCTGTGCCCAAGCCAGTTCTGCATCCAACTTGCCAGCTCTCCTTTGATCCCATGTGACTTTATTTTTGTCCCAGTCTACCATGAGGTACCTTGTCACAGGCGTTAATGAAGCCCATGTATACCATATCTACTGTCTTTCCCTAATCTATCATCTTTGTCCTTCCTCGAAAAACTCGATCAAATTAGTGAGGCACGACCTCCCTCTCACAAAACCCTGCTGTCCATCACTAATAAGTAAATTTGTTTCCAAATGTGAGTAAATCCTGTCTCTGAAAATCTCTTCCAATAATTTCCCTACCACCGACGTAAAGCTCACCGGCTATAATTTCCCAGATTGTCCCTGCTGCCCTTTTTAAACAATGGAACAACATTGGCTACTCTCCAGTCCTCTGGAACTTCATCTGTAGCCAATGAGGATACAAACATTACTGTCAAGGCCCCAACAATTTCCTCCCTTGCCTCCCTCAGTATTCTGGGGTAGATCCCATCAGGCCCTGGGGGCTTATCTATTTTAATGCATTTTTAAAATAAATTTAGAATACCCAATTCATTTTTTCCTAATTAAGGGACAATTTAGCATGGCCAAACACCTAACCTGGGTTGTGGGGGCGAAACGCACGCAAACGCGGAGAGAATGTGCAAACTCCACACAGACAGTGACCCAGAGCCGGGATCGAACCTGGGACCTCGGTGCCGTGAGGCAGCAGGGCTAATTAATGCTTTTTAAGATGCCCAACACCTCTTATTTATTCATATCAACATGACTCAGAATATCTACACACTCTACCCTATACTCCTCATCCACCGAGTCCTTCTCTTGGTGAATACTGAGGCAAAGTATTCATTTAGTATCTTCCCTATTCCCTCTGGTTCCATACATAGATTCCCTCCAATATCCTTGAATGGACCAAACCTTTCTCTGTCTACACTCTTGCTCTTTACATATGTCTAAAATGCCTTAGGATTTTCCTTAAACCTGTTTGCCAATGACATTTCATGACTGTTATGGGCGAGGCTTTTTCAGAACCCCAAAATATATCATGTAGTTCAACAAACCTCCCCCTTTAATGTATTTGTTGCTTTTCCGAGCACACGGCTTGTTCCCTAGGGGTGGGATTACAATTATGGACACGTGGGTTTTTAAACACAAAACAATGTTTATTCCATGAACTCAACTTAACATCTTAAATAAACATTGGAACTCTTAACACCCCTTACTTCAAAGATAACTCCGAAAATATCACAACAGTAAATAATCCCTCAAAATGTTCCTTCAAATTTCCAAGAGACTTAACACCTTTAAACAGAATCACAACAGGTTAAAAACTTTACTATTATGAGTTTAAATCACCCAAATGATCCAGAGATAGTCTTTCATGGCAGAGATCACAACAAATCCAGCTCACTGCAAAACACAGACACTCCCCAAGCTCTCTTTCTCCAAACTGAAACTTCAAAATGGCTCAACTGCTCAGCTCCACCCACTCTCTGACATCACTGTTTTCTTAACGGTACATTGCTTAAACATCCATGTCTTAAAGGTACTCTCACATGACACCTCGCCCCAAGAAAAAAATTTAAACCATCAACTTCAAGATGGTTTCATTTTTCACTTTTACACCATCCACTAAGCAATGCACACAGTAAATAAACATTTTCATTTCAAGAAAACAACACACTCAAACAGGTATAATAATATAGTCCATTTTTCTTCGTTCTTCTTCCTCCAACCGAAAGCCTTCTCAATTGATCACATTTGTGACAAAGCATCGGCTATCACATTTTCCCGTCCTGCCACATGTACTATTTTTAAATAAAATGGCTGTAACAATAAACTCCAGTGAAAAAGCCTTGCATTGTTAGTCCGGAATCGCTCCTAAAACATCAAAGGATTATGATCAGTATATATAATGGTGTCAGATGGATTGCTGGTCACATAAATGTGAAAATTTTGGAAAGCCAGCACCAAACTCAAAGTCGCCTTCTCAATCGTTGAATACTTTTTCTGGTGAGAATTCAATTTCTTTGAAAAATAACCAACAGGCCGCTCTAGCCCTTCGTCGTCGTCTTGTAGAAGCACCGCACCTACACCCACATCACTCGCATCAACCGCCACTTTGAATGGTTTTGTATAATTTGGGATGGCTAACACAGGAGCAGTGGTTAACACCGCCTTCAGGCCGTCAAATGCCTGTTGACACTCCGCTGTCCACTGGAATTTGTTACGCTTCTTGAGCAAGTCCGTCAGTGGAGCGACCACACTGCTAAAATTATTACAAATTTCTGGTAAAATCCACTCATACCAAGAAATCGCATTATTTCCCGTCGTGTCGAGGGTATCAGAAAATCCCCAATAACTTTTGTTTTCACATCCCGTGGGACCAGTCGACCCTGTCCAATTGTATGGCCAAGGAAAGTGACTTGGGCTTTTCCAAATTCACTTTTGGCTAGGTTTATCACCAAACCTGCCTCCTGAAGTCAATTGAATAACTCCCTCAGATGTTTTAAATGTTCTTTCCATGTGTCTGGCTGAAAACTACCAGGTCGTCGATGTATGCCGCACAATTGGGTAATCCTGAAATGGACTGTATTAATTAACCGTTGAAATGTTGCTGGGGCATTTTTCATGCCAAATGGCATAACTTTGATCTGGTATATACCATCTGGAGTCACAAAAGCGGAAATCTCATTCCTTTCCAAAGTACCTTTTAAGCATATTCACATGACACATTCGGTGAGTCTTCCTTCTATCTGGTGTTTTTACCACATCCATCACCACACTTAATTTCCTTTCAATCTGATACGGTCCACAAAACCTAGCTTTTAAAGGCTCATCTACCACTGGTAACAATACTAAAACTTTATCCCCACTGGCAAAACTACAAACTTTGGATTTCTTGTCCGCTACCCGTTTCATCACATTTTGTGCAACTTTCAAATGTTGTCTAGCCAATTCACCTGCTCTATTTAATCATTCCCTAAAATTTGACACGTAATCCGATAGTGTAATTTCCAATTTCTCACCCACCAATTTTTCCTTAATCAATTTAAGTGGTCCTCTTACCTCATGACAAAAAATTAGTTCAAAAGGAATAAATTTGGTAGACTCATTAGGTGCATCCCTAATTGCAAACAATACGAATGGGATTCCTTTATCCCAATCCTCTGGATAATCTTGACAATACACCCTCAATGTTGTCTTTAATGTCTGATGCCACCTTTCTAATGCTCCCTGTGATTCTGGATGGTACGCAGTTGATTTAAATTGTTTTATTCCTAAGCTATCCATAACTTCTTTGAATAACTTTGAAGTAAAATTTGATCCGTGATCCGATTGAATTTCTGTGGGAAGTCCATATCTAGTAATGAATTTAAGTAACTCCTCCACAATCCTTTTAGCTGTAATATTACATACTGGAATTGCCTCTGGAAACCTAGTAGGCACATCCATTATAGTCAAAAGATATTGATTCCCACTTTTTGTTTTAGGAAGCGGTCCTACACAATCAATTATGACCCTCGTAAAAGGTTCCTCAAATGCTGGAATGGATATTAAGGGTGCTAGTTTTATCACTGCTTGAGGTTTCCCTATTACTTGACATGTGTGACATGATTGACAAAATGTAACTTCACCCTTATGTAGTCCAGGCCAATAAAAATGTTTCTGGATTTTAGCTTGAGTTTTTCTTATTCCCAAATGACCTCCCACTGGTACCTCGTGTGCAACTCGCAACACCTCCTTTCTATACCCTACTGGCAAAACTACTTGATGAACTTCTGCCCACATTTCATCCGCCTCCATATGTACAGGTCTCCATTTTCTCATCAAGACATCATTTTTACGGTAATAACACTCTGGTATACTCTCAGATTCCTCTTCCGTATATGCTTTCTGATATATCCGTTTTATTTCCACATCTTTCTGTTGTAACTCCGCCAATTTTCCTGAACTAAAAATATCCGCCTCATCTTCCACCTGTTCTTGTTCTTTTTCAACCATTTGATCAAAAATCGTTTCTGATAATTGCTCTTCAACTTCATCTTCACTCTTTGATTTCTCCTCTTGTCTTAACCTGTGACAATGCGACCTTGTTACTACACAATCCGGAAAAATCCCAGGATATTCGTCCGTCAACCCTTCAGTTGTCTGATTTTCCACTGGCTTATCAACCACAGTAGACATCACTCCCACCTGCGATCCAGCTATATCATTACCCAAGATAAACTATCTTGTCTAGGAATACAGTTTATCTATTACTCTTACCACCACTTCACCACTCTTCACTGGACTTTCCAACCTTACCTCATATAATGGAACGCTACTCCTCTCACCCTGAATTCCACATATCACCACCTTTTCAGACAACATTCTTCCCAAACTACATAATTCCTCATCTCTTACCATTAAAGATTGACTAGTCCCTGTATCTCTTAAAATTGTAACTTCTTTACCTGCTCCTCCTGATACACATGAGTAAACTTTACCCACACAAGTAAATTCTTTGAATACATCTGGCACCTTCTTAACAATTACTTCTTGAACAGGCTGTACAATCGTTTGCAGCTCTTTCGCTTCCCTTGGGCTTTCCTTTCCCACTCTAACAAACCCCACTGTCTTATCCTGTTTTACCACATCAGCCTTCCCAGTGCTTTTCTTCAACCACCAACACTGTGACTTTACATGGCCTAGTTTGTGACAGTGAAAACATCTGAAACTTTTCCTTCTTTTCCAACCTCCTGGATTTCTTTTTTAATCTGAGGTACACTCTCTTTATTGTCTCCCATCAGATCACCTTTAGCTTTACCACTTGAGTATTTCTCATGTTCCCAGTTTCTATCCCTCACCGGCTGAAACTGATGTCGGAAACCAACTTTGATTTATGAACTAATTCATAATCATCTGCCATTTCCATTGCTAATCCCGCAGTTTTAACCCTCTGTTCTTCCACATGACTTCTCACTACATCAGGAATTGAATTTTTTAACTCCTCCAAAAGTATAATTTCTCTGAGAGCTTCATACGTTTGGTCTATTTTCAAAGCCCTTATCCACCTTTCAAAATTACTCTGTTTGAGCCTTTCAAACTCCATGTACGTTTGATCAAATTCTTTCCTTAAATTTCCAAACTTTTGTTTGTAAGCTTCAGGCACTAGCTCATATGCACTTAAGATGGATTTCTTCACCTCCTCATACGTTCCTGATACCTCCTCTGGTAGTGATGCAAACACTTCACTAGCCCTACCTACCAGCTTTGTTTGAATCAGTAATACCCACATGTCCTGTGGCCATTGCATTTGTTCAGCTACCTTCTCAAATGAAATGAAAAAGGCTTCTCCCTCCTTCTCAGCAAACCTTGGCAATGCTTAGACATATTTAAATAGATCCCCACCACGTCTTCGGCTATGACACTCTGTATCATTATCCTCATCCATCTACTCCAACTGTACGTGTCCCTTTGCGTCTGCCAATTTTAACTGATTTTCATGTTTCAGAGCTATTTTCTGAAGTTCAAACTCTCTCTCTTTTTCCCTTTCCTCTCTATCTCTTTCTTTGTTTCTTTCTTCTCTCTCCTTTTCTTTTTTCGCTCGCTCTCTTTCGTATTCAAGCCGCTTTAATTCTTTCACATGTTCCATTTGTTTAATTTGCAACTGAATTTTTGTCATTTCCCATGAGTCAAACTCTATCTCAGGCACCTTTAAATACTTAACCATCGCCATAATTACCTCATCTTTTTGCATTTTGTCAGGTAATGTTAACTGCAATGTTTTTGACAGACCCAACAGTCTGCATTTCATCTCTGTCCGTAAAGTACTGCGTGTGACAGTCTCCATCCCCAAAAACTTCTGAGCCTCTAAAAGAGCCATTGTCCACAACACACTCCCCACTTAAACTAAAATACAACACCGGAAAAGCAACAATCCTTCACTGCCTTTAAGTTCACAAAAGCCAATCCAATAGATAGACTTTTATCCCGGACGAGCCCCCAATTGTTATGGGCGAAGCATTTTCAGAACCCCAAAATGTATCATGTTCAACCAACCTCCCCCTTTAATGTATTTGTTGCTTTTCTGAGCACATGGCTTGTTCCCTAGGAGTGGAATTACAATTATGGACACGTGGGTTTTTAAACACAAAACAATGTTTATTCCATGAACTCAACTTAACATCTTGAAGAAACATTGGATCTCTTAACACCCCTTACTTCAAAGATAACTCCGAAAATATTACAACAGTAAATAATCCCTGAAAATGTTCCTTCAAACTTCCAAGAGACTTAACACCATTAAACAGAATCACATCAGGTTAAAGGCTTACTATTATGAGTTTAAATCACCCAAATGATCCAGAGATAGTCTTTCATGGCAGAGATCACAGCAAATCCAGCTCACTGCAAAACACAGACACCCCCCAAGCTCTTTTTCTCCAAACTGAAACTTCAAAATGGCTGAACTGCTCAGCTCCACCCACTCTCTGACATCACTGTTTTCTTAAAGGTACATTGCTTAATCATCCATGTCTTAAAGGTACTCTCACATGACATGACCCCTTTTAGCCTTCCTAACTCCTACCTTAAGTTCCTTCCTACTTTCTTGATATTCTTCAAGGGCTTCATCTGTCCTAAGCCTTTTAGAGCTTATGAATGCTTCCTTTTGTTAAAGTTACTTTTTCTTGCAAAGAGACAGAAATGCATTGCATTCCACCACTTTCACGCCTTGCCTATTATTCGGCCCTGAGTGCTTACTCATTCTTTCAATTCTTTTATAATGAATGTCAATACATAAAAGGACCTATTGGTCATCTGCGCCATGGGTAAAGGTGTATTTGAAATATTCTTTAGTGTCAAGGGAGAGCTGTGGAAGAAGGGTGCTGGGAGTGGGACAAAGGATTTTATTTCTGCTGTGTTTCGGTGTCAGCTACCAGTCGTGAAACCTTTTCGCTTGTGGGTATTCCTTCTATCCCAGCCGCAATATACCTGGCTAGTTTGACAACGGGCGTCCCACCATCAACTTCCTTATTGAGTAGTATTACACTCCGTATGCCCCACCTGGTGCCTGTGTCTATGTATTTATATTGTGTATTGATGTATGTCCTATGTTTTTGCATGTATGGAATTACCTGTCTGGACTGCACGAACAACAATACTTCTCACTGTACCTCGGTACACGTGACCATAAATCAAACCCAACTCCAAATCATATTCCAGCTCCACTTCCTTTCAATGCTTCCCTCGTCCAAAGATAAAGGGTGGGATTCTCCCAACGGGAGTCTAAGTGCCGACGCCGGAGTAAAAGCCGGAGTGCCTCACCTAACCTTCTGTACACAACGCTCAGTGAACCCTATTCGTTTAATGCTATGTGAATATTTATTGAGGAATTAACCTGGGCACTCATAACATTGATGGGTGGCACAGCAGCACAGTGGTTATCACTGTTGCTTCACAGCTCCAGGGTTCCAGCTTCGATTCCTGGCTTGGGTCACTGTACGGAGTCTGCACGTTCTCTCCGTGTCTGCATGGATTTCTCCGGCTGCTTCGGTTTCCTCCCACAGTCTAAAGATGTGCAGGTTAGGTGGATTGGCCATGATAAATTGCCCTTAGTGTCTAAAAAGGTTAGGTGGGGTTACTGGGCTAGGGGGATAATGTGGCGGTGTGGGCTTAAGTAGGGTGCTCTTTCCAAGGGCAGGTGCAGACCCAATGGGCTGAATGGCCTCCTTCTGCGCTGTAAATTTTATGATTAATATTAGGAGAGATTACAATCTAGCTCAAATATTTAAATTTAAACTATCAAGAAGGTGAAAGTGGAAGTTGATTCTTTTCTTTTGGCTGGCCTACAGGTTAGAGTCACTGGACTAATGTTCATGAACCTGGTTTCCTCTGACCAAGGTTGATAGAAATTAACCAGGAGGCATATCTCCAAAATAAGGGGCTAGGACTGCAAAGGCACCACACAGGGAGTTCCAGAAACTCACCATCTCCTGGGTGAAAAAGATTCTCCTCAACAACCTTCTAATACTTACACCAATTAATTTACATCCGTGTTCCCTGGTTATTGACTTCTCTACGAATAGAAATAGGTCCTTCCTATCCACCCTATCTCAGTCCCTCATATTTTTACACATCTCAATTAATTCTCCCCTTCGCCTCCTGTGTTCCAAAGTAAACAACCCCAGCCTATCCAGATTTGCCTCATGGATAATGGTATGTGAATATTGTGACCGGGCAGCACGGTAGCATTGTGGATAGCACAATTGCTTTACAGCTCCAGGGTCCCAGGTTCGATTCCTGACTTGGGTCACTGTCTGTGCGGAGTCTGCACATCCTCCCCGTGTGTGCGTGGGTTTCCTCCGGGTGCTCCGGTTTCCTCCCACAGTCCAAAGATGTGCGGGTTAGGTGGATTGGCCATACTAAATTGCCCATAGTGTCCAAAATTGCCCTTAGTATTGGGTGGGGTTACTGGGTTATGGGGATAGGGTGGAGCTGTGGACCTTGGGTAGGGTGCTCTTCCAAGAGCCGGTGCAGACTCGATGGGCCGAATGGCCTCCTTCTGCACTGTAAATTCTAGAAAATGATTAATTCCTGGCAATATTCTCATAAACCCCCTCTGTACCCTGTCTAGTGCAATCACATCCTCCATGAAAGTCAGGCACCTTGCACGAGTGGTTTTAATCATTCCACTCCTCGAAGCCGTGCCTTCAACTGTGCATGACCTAATTTCTGGTATTTATTCCCTAAATCGCTCTCTCTCACTCTCTCTCTTTCTTTAAGATATTCTTAAAATCTGCCTTTTGGTTACAAGTCCAATACCTCCTTGAATAATAACGGAATGTTTGGGAAATATCCAGGTGCTCAGGGAATATTTCATCTCCTGAGTGTTTCCATCATTTTCCATTTTGCAGTTATTCCAGCATCCCCGTCGAGCTTTGGTACTAATACCTCCTCGTGTAATACGGTGAAAAATTTAGTTTGGTAACACGATGGGATGATTTACCCAGTTAAAGATGTTATATTTGTGCAAGTTGTTATTATTGTTCTGTTTTTACATTTGAAATATACCATATTAGGACATTAGTATATCTGATTGTAACTTCTGCCACACCGGGTTACCATAAGTGTGCTGAAGTTGAGACAAAAGTGGGGGAAATAATTCTTGAATCTTGGGCCGAGATTTCCCACAGACGGGACCTTATGGCAACTCCCGAGGCGGGTTTCCCAGTGGCGTGGCCAGTAAGCGATGCAAATCGGCGTTGACTTGGGCAAGACTGGAAGATTCCACTGACGGCCGATGGCGAGTCGCCACCGAAAACCAGGCTGCGTAGTGGGGGGGGAATCCCGACCTTGCTCTTGGGGTAGGGGGAGGAATCCCGACCTTGCTCTTGGGGGGGGGGGGGAATCCCGACCTTGCTCTTGGGGGGGGGGGGATTCCCGATCTTGCTCTTGGGGGAGGGGGGGAATCCCGACCTTGCACTTGGGGGGGGTGGAATCCTGACTTTGCTCTTGGGGGGGGGGGGGGAATCCCGACCTTGCTCTTGGGGGAGGGGGGGAATCCCGACCTTGCTCTTGGGGGGGGTGGAATCCTGACTTTGCTCTTGGGGGGGGGGGGAATCCCGACCTTGCTCTTGGGGGGGGGGGAATCCCGACCTTGCACTTGGGGGGGGGGGGGAATCCTGACTTTGCTCTTGGGGGGGGGGGAGGAATCCCAACCTTCCTCTTGCGGTGGGGGGGGATCCTGACCTAGCTCTTGGGGGGGGGGGAGATCACGACCTTACTCTTGGTGGGGGGGGGGGGGATCCCGACCTAGCTCTTGGGGGGGGGCAGAATCCCGACTTTGCTCTTGGGGGGGTGGGGGGAGGAATCCCTACCTTGCTCTTGGTGGGGGGGGGATCCCGACCTAGCTCTTGGGGAGGGGTGCGGAATCCCGACCTTGCTCTTGGGGGGGGGGGGGGCAGGGGAGTGGGGGGGGGATCCCAACCTTGCTCTTGGGGGGGGGGGAGGAATCCCGACCTTGCTTTTGGGGGGTGGGGGGGGGACTCCCGCCCTTGCTCTTGGGGGGCAGGGGTAATCCCGACCATGCTCTTGGGGGTGGGTTGGGGGGGGAATCCCGACCTTGCTCTTGCGGGTGTGAGGGGGGAATCCCAACCTTGTACATTGGGGGAGGGGGAGGAGTCCCGACTTTGCTCTTGGGGGTGGGAATCCCGACCTTGCTCTTGGCGGGGTGGGGGAATCCCGACCTTGCTCTTGGAGGGGGGTGGGAATCCTGACCTTGCTCTTGGTGGGGGGGGGATTCCCGACTTTGCTCTTGGCGGGGGGGGGGGGGGGCAAATCCCGACCTTGCTCTTGGGGGGGGGGGTATCCCGACCTTGTTCATGGGGGGGGTGGCATCCCGACCTTGCTCTTGGGGGGAGGGGGGGAAGTCCCGACCTTGCTCTTGGAGGGGGGGAATCCCGATCTTGCTCTTGGAGGGGGGTGGGAATACCCACCTCGCTCATGGGGGGGGGGGAATACCGACCTTGCTCCTGGCGGGGGGGGGGGGGTGGTATCCAGACCTTGCTCTTGGGGGGGGGGAATCCCGACCTTGCTCTTTGGGGGAGGGGGGGAAGTCCCGACCTTCCTCTTTAAGGGGGGGAATCCCGATCGTGCTCTTGGAGGGGGGTTGGAAAACCGACCTTGCTCTTGGGGGGGCAATCCCGATCTTGCTCTTGTGGGGGGGTATCCCGACCTTGCTTCTGGTGTGGGGGAGAACCCGACCTTGCTCTTGGGGGGGGGGGGGAAATCCAGACCTTGCTCTTGGGGGGAGGAATCCCAACCTTGCTCTTGGGGGGGGTATCCCGACCTTGCTCTTGGTGTGGGGGAGATTCCAACCTTGCACCTTTGCGGGGGGGGAGCGGGGGGGAAATCACGACCTTGTTCTTGAGGGGGCGTCCCGACCTTGCACTTGGGGTGGGCAGGTATGCTGACCTAGCTCTTGGGGGGGGGGGTGTTGGAATCCCGACCTAGCTGTTGGCGGGGGGCGGAATCCCGACCTAGCTCTTGGGGGGAGGGGGGGGGGGCGGAATCCCGACTTTTCTCTTGGGGGGGTGGGGGGAAGAATCCCTACCTTGCTCTTGGTGGGGGGGATCCCGACCTTTCTCTAGGTGTGGGGGATCCCGACCATGCTCCTGGGGGAGGGGGTATCCAGACGTTGCTCTTGGGGGGGGGGGAATACCGACCTTGCTCTTGGGGGGGGGGCAGAATCCCGACCTTGCTCTTGGGGGGAGGGGGTGGGGGGGGGAGGTGGGGGGGGGTCTCGAGGAGGGGGGGTCACGACTTTGCTCTTGCGGGGGGGGAGGAATCCCAACTTTGCTCTTGCGGTGGGGGGGGGGGGGGGGATCCTGACCTAGCTCTTGGGGGGGGGGAGATCGCGACCTTGCTTTTGGGGGGTGGGGGGGGACTCCCGACCTTGCTCTTGGGGGGCGGGGGGAATCCCGACCATGCTCTTGGGGGGGGGGGGGGGAGAATCCCGACCTTGCTCTTGAGGGGGGGGAATCCCGACCATGCTCCTGGGGGAGGGGGTATCCAGACGTTGCTCTTGGGGGGGGGGGGTGCCGACCTTGCTCTTGGGGGGGGGGCAGAATCCCGACCTTGCTCTTGGGGGGAGGGGGTGGGGGGGGGGAGGTGGGGGGGGGTCTCGAGGAGGGGGGGGTCACGACTTTGCTCTTGCGGGGGGGGGGGAGGAATCCCAACTTTGCTCTTGCGGTGGGGGGGGGGGGGGGATCCTGACCTAGCTCTTGGGGGGGGGGAGATCGCGACCTTGCTTTTGGGGGTGGGGGGGGACTCCCGACCTTGCTCTTGGGGGGCGGGGGGAATCCCGACCATGCTCTTGGGGGGGGGGGGCGAATCCCGACCTTGCTCTTGAGGGGGGGGGGAATCCCGATCTTGCTCTTGGGGGGGGGGGGGGGGTTATCCAGACCTTGCTCTTGGGGGGGTGGGCGAATCCCGACCTTGCTCTTGAAGGGGGGGATCCCGATCTTGCTCTTGGGGGGGGGGTATCCCGACCTTGCTCTTGGCGGGGCGGGGGAATCCCGACCATGCCCTTGGGGGGGGGGGGGGGAGGAGGGGGAATCCCGACCTTGCTCTTGCGGGGGTGAAGGGGGAATCTCGACCGTGCTCTTAGCGGGGTGGGGGAATCCCGACCTTGCTCTTGAGGGGGGGAATCCCGATCTTGCTCTTGGGTGGGGGGGGGATTCCCGACCTTGCTCTTGGGGGGGGGTATCCTGATCTTGCTCTTGGAGGGGGGGGAATTCTGACCTTGCTCTTGAGGGGGGGGGAATCCCGATCTTGCTCTTGCGGGGGGGTATCCAGACCTTGCTCTTGGGGGGGGCGGGGGGGGGGGAATCCCGACCTTGCTCTTGGGGGGGGGGGGGAGGGATCCCGACCTTGCTCCTGCGGGGGGCCGGAATCCCTACCTATTTCTTGGGGGGGTTTGCGGAATCCCGACCTAGCTCTTGGGGTGGGGGGGGGTGGGTGGAGATCACGACCATACTCTTGGGGGGGAGATCGCGAACCTTACTCTTGGGGGGTCGGGGAAATCCCGACCTAGCTCTTGGGGGGGCGCGGGGGGTGGAATCCCGACCTTTCTCTTGGGGGGGGGTGGAAGTCCCGACCTTGCTCTTTAAGGGGGGGGAAATCCCGATCTTGCTCTTGGAGGGGGGTGGGAATACCGATCTTGCTCTTGGGGGGGGGGGGGACACCCCGACCTTGCTCTTGGTGTGGGGGAGAACCCGACCTTGCTCTTGGGGGGGGGGGTGGAATCCAGACCTTGCTCTTGGGGGAGCGGTGGAATCCCGACCTAGCTCTTGGTGGGGGGGGGGGGGGGGTGGAGGGGGGGGCGGGGGCGGGTGGAGATCGCGACCTTACTCTTGGGGGTGCGGAATCCCGACCTAGCTCTTGGGGGGGTCGGTGGAATCCCGACCTAGCTCTTGGGGGAGGGGGGCATGGAGATCGCGACCTTACTCTTGGGGGTGCGGAATCCCGACCTAGCTCTTGGGGGGGGGCGGTGGAATCCCGACCTAGCTCTTGGGGGAGGGGGGCATGGAGATCGCGACCTTACTCTTGGGCGGGGGGGGTAATCCTGACCTAGCTCTTGTGGGGGGGTGCGGAATCCCTATCTAGCTCTTGGGGGGGGGGGCGGAATCCCGACCTTTCTCTTGGGTGGGTGGGGGGAGGAATCCCTACCTTGCTCTTGGTGGGGGGTTCCCGACCTTTCTCTGGTGGGGGGGGATCCCGACCATGCTCTTGGGAGGGGGGGGAGAGGGGGAATCCCGACCTTGCTCTTGCGGGGGTGAGGGGGGAAACCCGATCTTGCTCTTGGCGGGGTGGGGGAATCCCGACCTTGCTCTTGGGGGGGGGATCCCGATCTTGCTCTTAGGGGGAAGGGGTTATCCCGACTTTGCTGTTGGCGGGGTGGGGGAATCCCGACCATGCTCTTGGGGGGGGGGGGAGGGGGATTCCCGACCTTGCTCTTGCGGGGGTGAGGGGGGAATCCCGACCGTGCTCTTGCGGGGGCGGGGGAGATCCCGACCTTGCTCTTGGGGGGGGGGGGCATCCCGACCTTGCTCTTGGGGGGGGGGGGATCCCGACCTTGCTCTTGGGGGGGGGGATCCCGACCTTGCTCCTGTGGGGGGGGGGGGAGGGAATCCCAACCTTGCTCTTGGGGTGGGACGGCGGGGGGGGGGGGGGGGGGGGGGGGGGAATCCCGACCTTGCTCTTGGGGTGGGACGGCGGGGGGGTGGGGGGGTGGGGGGGAATCCCGACCTTGATCTTTGGCTGTTGGATTGATTGATGTTCAAAATGTTTTAAAAAAATAAACTGGATTTTGGCCTAAAAAAGAGAACTGGAACAAAAATGCCAACATTGCTTTTCCAGCCAAATCTATTTCCCCTTATTCCCATTTCACTTCTGTAAAATAAAACAACAGAAATAATAATTAAAAGCTAGATTTCCAAAAACTAAATGCATTCAATGGAGCAAGAAAAAGGAGTAAAGATCGACACAGAAAATTGGGAATATTCCTAATTGCCGAGAAGCGTCAGTCACACTGCTTCTCACATTCCCACATTCTAGTTCCCTGTCCTATTCTCGCCTGCAGAAATGCGATTACTTTCAAACATGGAATTCACGTGCTGTTCCTCTTTTACACTTTGGGGCCTCTGACTCTTATTTGCCCGCACAGGCAATGAACTCAAGCTTGTATTTGCCAACCATTCCTTGCTCTGTTCCTCCCAACTCCAGCTCGTTGTATCAGCTGAGGAATCTGTAAACGACAGACAGCTTAAACGTTGCTCACACCTGTGGGGACTAATCATTACTAGTTTCAAGTCCAAGATAAATGTAATTAAGGCAATCTGTAATATGAACAGGGAATGGAGGAATATGATTAAGTTCCCATGTTTCAAAAGATTGGGTTTTCATTGGTATTATCTTTACTTTATTTCCCTTATGTTACCAACCTCTTGCCTTGAGGGAAAGACTTTCAGAAGTTACTGTTATTGATACGATCTTTGTTTATTTGTTATTATACACACTTTGGAGATGGATGGCTGCAGTGGCAGACTCCTCTCTATGAATAGAGTTAGGTTATTACACGTGCTCTGCATCCAAAGGCAATTGAAGACAGGTCTTTTACTAACAGTCAGACTGAGTGGTATGAGTTCTGAGAAGTTTATCAGGCTATTAGGTTCCTACAATTTTACACCTTTTCTATAACTATGAAGTGACTTTCATATCATCAGTATAGCAGAAATTTCTTTACGGCTCGTGAAGGATTTTGGAAGTGGACTGGGTTTGGAGATCCAATAACTGCAGAGGATGCATTTCTTTCATATGTGGGACAGAATCTTATCAGGTGATTGGGAACCCTGATTTTGGGATACAAAGTGGTTCCGAAGGCCTTCCTTGCTGACCACTGGGAGAGGTAGACACTGCTGAGGTATGCCGAATTCGGCAAGCCTACAGCAGGTGAGTTTATCTTTTAAACAGAGGGTTAGAGGGCTGAGGGTTAAAGGGGGAACCCCTCCATGGAGGTCACGAGGCTGTGGTTCCTGCCTTCTCTTCCCTTAACAGAGCCGTTACATATCTAAATTGGCTGCCTATATCACTGGGGCGGGCAGCCTTTCGCTTTTTGTCCTGCCATAAGTAAAATGCCCCAATGGCGGGACTGTGTCATTGAGCCAACCTGACCCAGGTCCCCATGATTTTACCAGTCCCTGTGCCTCCCAGCTTGCTTCCCAGGGGCCAGCAGAATTTAGTACTCACTGTGGCATTAAAGCCAGTGACTGAAGTGCTCTCATTTTTAAAATAGAGCAGATTGGTAGAAAAACTCAAGCAGAGTTATGGAATTCTCTTTTGATTAGAATGCCATATCAGCCCCAATAGAAACAACCTAAATGGGGGTCAATAAGCTCTGCTTCCAAGACTACACTTTGCTGTGCATTATTTTCCAGACTGCAAATATCATGGACGAGATTCTCTTTTTGGGAGACTATCGGCAGATTCTGTCCTGAGACTGTGGGCGCGGTTCTCCAGCCTTGTTATGCTCTCGCCCAAGCCAACCAAAGCCGGTGAATAGCAGGAGAGGTAGAAAACGAGAACCGCGCCAGGCGGCAAACAGTTTGCGACGCAACCGGCCTGCTCCCATCGACGAAATCGGGATCTTGCCATAGCGTGGCAAGACACCAATTATCGCCAATTAAGCAGCACGGTAACAGTGTGGCTAGCACAATTGCTTCACAGCTCCAGGGTCCCAGGTTCGATTCCGGCTTGGGTCACTGTCTGTGCGGAATCTGCACGTCCTTCCCGTGTGTGTGTGGGTTTCCTCCGGGTGCTCCGTTTTCCTCCCACAGTCCAAAGATGTGCCGGTTAGGTGGATTGGCCATGCTAAATTGCCCTGCGTGTCCAAAATTGCCCTTAGTGTTGGGTGGGGTTACTGGGTTATGGGGATAGGGTGGAGGTGTTGACCTTGAGTAGGCTGCTCTTTCCAAGAGCCGGTGCAGACTCGACGGGCCGAATGGCCTCCTTCTGCACTGTAAATTCTATGATAATCTATGATTAATCTAGGACAAAGGTTCGGCACAAGATCGTGGGCCGAAGGGCCTGTTCTGTGCTGTATTTTTCTATGTTCGATGTTCTAAGCCGCTTTTCCATGCAATTAATGGGAGCCACCCCATACCCTACAGCTTACCATCATTCAGCGGCCTCCCCGAAAGTGCTCATGCTGATGCCGATTAGTACAACTTTTGATAAATGTGAACCTGGCGGAAGGGCTTCTGTGGGGAGCCAAAGGGGTGAGTAGCAACTGCTTGCGGCACCACCGTGCCTTCCCCTGGATCATGTGTACCCATTCTGGGGGCAGCCCTTGTCCCTGCCCATCTTTCTCACCCACCACCTATAACCCCCACTGACTGTCAAGGCCTCTGGCTATGCGCTGAATACTTTGGTTAATAGGGAATTGGCAATCGTGGTTAAATGGACACTTCACAGATGCCAAGTGAATTCCCGTGGGTGCGGCATGAAGCATGTGGGAGTCATTGCTTAGCATCCCAATCACACCCTGATGCCTGGGCGCTATGCCTGAACACTGCGGGAGGCAACACCCCACACAGTAGCCAATATTCGAACACCCAGAGAGTGGGACACAGCTCGGGACATGTCTATGGTCGGTGGGTGGGTGAGTGCCATGGGAAGGGGACCAATGCCCGATCCAGGAGAAATGAAATGAATTGAAAATGGCTATTGTCACAAGTAGGCTTCAAATAAAGTTACTGTGAAAAACTCCTAGTTGCCACATTCCGGCGCCTGTTTGGGGAGGCTGGTACGGGAATAGAACCCACGCTGCTGGCCTTGTTCTGCATTTCAAGCCAGCTGTTTAGTTCACTGTGCTAAATCAGCCCCTGTGGTTACAAGGTGATCTTACAAGCGGATGTCTGGGGACTAGCACTGTTGCTTCACAGCGCCAGGGTTCCAGGTTCGATTCCTGGCTTGGGTCACTGTCTGTACGGAGTCTGCACGTTCTCCCTGTGCCTGCGTGGGTTTCCTCCGGGTGCCCTGGTTTCCTTCCTAACGTGCTGTTAATTGGACATTCTGAATTCTCCCCCTGTGTACCCGAGCAGGCGCCGGAATGTGGTGACTACAGCTGTTCAGAGTAACTTCATTGCAGTGTTAATGTCAGCCTACTTGTGACAATAAAAATTATTACAGGCTCTGTGGTCCGGTGAGGGGACCCGCTGCGCCTGGGAGTGCGTGGGCAGGGCATTTCAGGTGGTTGGTGTGGGGGGGGGGGGGGGGGTGAAATCAATGGGGGAACGGAGGGTCCCAGGGTGGGAGCCACCACTGTTTGTCAGTCCAACACCCTCTCCCAATTCCTTACAGATATCGAATGCTATAGCAGGGATGTTGGATGCAAAAGTTGTCCTAGTGGTGCTGCTGCTAGGCCAGGCGGCCAGGCGACAGAGACAGCAGCAGCTGCAGAAGCTCGAGGCGGTGGGCCATGTGCTGGACCCCGCCCCACATCCCTGAGAACCCAGCTGCCCATCAAGCCCGCGAGGGACCCAGCAGGGGAGTCCTGCAAAGGCCCAGGGTGTACAAGTGTCACTGGTCATTTGAACAGATGATAGACATGTGTCGCAGGAGATTCCACCTCAACAAGGAGACAGTGTGGCACCTGTGCCATGTCCTCGCGCACCACATGGAGAAGGAGGACACCTGCTCCCGGTGGTTGTCAAGGTCACCGCAGCCTTGAACCTTTACACCTCGGGCTCATTCCAGGGCTCAAGCGGTGACCTGTCTGATATCTCACAGGCCACAGCGTACAGGTGCATCCGACAGGTCACCGCTGCCCTGTATGCCAGGGCGGACAATTACCCATTTTTGACATGGACCAAGATGCCCGGGCAGCAAGTTTCTCTGCCATCGCCGGGGTGCCCTAGGTCCAGGGGTCATAGATGCCATGAATATCACCCGCGGGGTGCCCTACGTGAACCAAAAGGGATTCCACTCCCTGGACATACAGCTCGTGTGTGACCCCACATGAAGATCACGTATGTGCAGGCTTCCCAGGGAGTGTGCATGACAGTTACATCCTGGGGCAGTCGGTCATCCCCGCCCTCTTTGAAGAGCACCCAAGAATGGGTGGTTGGCTCTTGGGGGATAAGGGGTAACCGGTAAGGACCTGGCTAATGACACAGCACGGAGGCCGGAGACCGAAGCTGAGACCCTGGTACAATGAGTCCCATGCAGCCACCCAGGCTGTGATTGAGTGGTGCATCGGACTCCTCAAGATGCAGTTCCAAAGCCTCGGCCGCTCCAGTGGTGCACTCCAGTACATCGCCCGGAGGGTCGCCCACTTTGTAGTGTCTGCTGTGCCCTTCACAACCTCGCACAGCAGCGTGGCTATGTGCTGGAGATTGGTGATGAGAAACATGAGGAGGAGGAGGATGATATGATAAGGCGGCGCAGGACCAGCAGGGGCTGTAGGACGATCCCAAGGAGGAACCTGAGGCCCAGCCGGCGGCTGTTGGACAGGTGGCAGCGGCGAGGATCCGGCAAGCCAGGGGGGCCAGGGAGGCCCTCGTACTCACCAGATTCACATGGGACGTGGTCTGGTCCAACACATCCCATGCCTATTTTCCACCCGCCCAGGGAATGTGTCACATCCAGGATGCTGGTCTGTATCGACACCGTAAGTGGGTCACTGTGGAGGTCAAGGGGTTGATGATAACCCACAGAGAGCTGAGCGCCGGTGCTCCTCAATCTAAGCCATAGCCTCATCCTGCCTGTCTACTGAGTGCTCGCTCACACCCATCACCTGCACGCAGTGTGCCCGGGGATAGGGGGATGCATGGAGAGCTGGGCCAAGGGTTTGGAGATCGGCCCGCATTGTAGAAGAAAGTGATAGAGTCTTCATACTGGTTGTGCACAAAGGTGTTTTATATGTAATATAATTCTCCACTCTCCCAATGGCGCTGCTTCCCCAGCCGCCCCCCCCCCCCCCCAACTATCCTCACCCCCTACCTATCCCCCCCACACCGTCCCCACTCCCTCGGTGTCCTCAGTGATCCTCAATGCACAGCCTTCCTATTTCTACTACTACGTCTAGGTGTCTCCCCAGGATGCACATCAGAGGTGCAGGCAGCCAGCTGCTTACCTTGTCCTGTGGCCATCAATGCCCCTGGTAGGTGTCCACTGGGGGCTCTGGGGCCAGAGGGTTTCGGAGCACTTGTCGACGGCACATGCACAGTCGTGCCACCTTGTATCGTGTACGGACTGTGAGACGAGGCCTCATCAGAGGAGTGGAACTCGGGGGATTTAATGGCCAACATCCCCACTCCATGGGACGGGGCTGTGTTGGCACCCAGCTTCCCTTCCTTCCGCTCAGTGTCCATAGGGCCCTGGGGTTTACCTTGGGTTGGAGGGGCAGCTGGTTCAAACTCTGGTTTCTCCTGCATCATCTGGCTCTGCAGGCCCTGGCAGTTTCCCATGGTCCACATCATCGTGTCGACACTCTCAGTGACTGGGACATGCTCTGCAGAGCCTTAGCAATGCCCGCCTGCGACTGGGACAAGCGCCGCAGCACCTCGACTATTCCCATCTGAGAGCGGGACAACTCCCACAGAACCACATCAAAGTCAATCTGGTACTGGGTCACATCCCCCAGTGAGGCAGACATTCTGTTGAGACCTTCAGCCATGGCCGCCACTGACTGTGGGTCGCCTTGGACACCTCCACTAATGGTGCCGATGTTGTGCACCAGCCTCTCCATTGCGGTCACCACCCTTGCAGTGTTGGCCTCGGTGCCACGCATTGCCGACGACATCTCCTGCACCGCTAGCCTCTGAGATTCCTCCGATCGGCTATGGATCTGCTGGAGTGTTGCTGACATCTCCCTCTGAATATCCCAGCCGCTCCCTAATGTCCCCATCAGCTCCAGGTAACCCACTTCCACAGGCTCAGCATCAGACTTGGACCCAGCTGGGTCCTGGGATCCAGTGGACTTCCGACTGTTGTCCTGCTTGGGGGTTCCTGCCTGCACTTGATGTCCATCAGCAGCAGTGTGGTGCTCACCAGATTTTCCCCTAGAAGCCTCTCCACTAACATTTCCCACCGAGGTGTGTATCTGCACTGGTGGAGGGTAGGGATGACAGCAGTGCCGTGACTATTACATTGACATACTCGGAGCTCTCCTTCAAAATGGTTTTCTGAGAGGCTAGAGAGGGCGCTGCCCGGGTTGGTCAGCGCCGTCGGCTGGAGGACCTGCGGGAGAATGGACATGTGGTCAGAGGGAGGGATTGGCCCGTCAGTAAGGCAATAATAACTCACATGTGATAGGTCTTCTGGGTGGAGCCCGATGGTTCCTTACCTCTGTGGCTTCTGCCAACCTCCACGTGGGTGAGTGCTTTGTCTTCGGTCACCCTGGTCAACTCCAGGGCATGCTCCTCGAAGGAGGTGAGGAATCTTAAGTCTGGCACCCCTCTGCCAGTCTGGGCCCTCTCCTGGCAATTATGTGAGAGATTTTCCTGAGGAGATACAGAGAGGGCATCGTTAGCCACATGCATTGTTCACAGTGGTGGGAAGGTTTGTGTGGAGGGTGGGTTGGGGGGGTTGAAGGGGGAGGGAGGTGGAGGGAAGGTTGGGATCACAAGGAGAGTTGGGGGGTTGGATGCCCGTGAGGCCTCGTTAAGTGGACCAATTAACGCTGAATAGCGTTGCCAAACTCGCTGGGGCGAGTGCCGGGAAGCTTGCGGCAATTCCTGCTCGCTGCAAGACCTAGGAATGTTTCGGAGAATTGCACCCAAAGTGTTGACGCTGGGGAAGGATGCATGGACTTCCACAACAGCAAAACTGGCGCTGTACCTGGACCGATTCAGCGACTGTTAAGGGGCTAGTAACTGTCATGCACACTCCCTGGGAAGCATGCACACACGTGCATGATCTTCATATGGAACACAATTGATTCCAATGAGAAAACGGTGCGGGATTTGTCAGATTCGCGATTGACACTCAGGAGGCTGACAAGCTGCAGCTGCATATACACACTTCACTCCCCACACACACCATCCCAGCCAACAATATGGCAGCAAGATGCGTTGCCCACGATTCACCAACACGGAGCTTGAGACCCTCCTGGATGCCATGGAGGAAGACTCACCGAACTATATCCCAGCACAGGAAGGAGGCTGCCAGCCATCATTCACCATGCCTGGGCGCAGGTGGCAGAGGTGGTCAACGCCACCAGCAACAACGCCACCAGCTACCCACACCTTGGGTTGCATGCCCTCTAACACTGTGCATATTCTGATCTTCTGTTTCTTTCCCCCCCCCCCCCCCCGGAATTGAACCGTGCTCACTTTATATTGAGTGTGCTCAAACTGGTGATTGGCTGTGGTGTTGTGTGTGTTGATTGGTCCCGCTGTGTGTCCATCAGTGTGTGTGTACCTGCACCATGATATACTGGTGTAAATCATGTCAGTGATGTTTTTAAACACTGTGGTTTCAGCACTTGACAGTCCCTTCTCATGAAGGGAGGTGAATGAATCAAGGCTGTACCTGTTTTGTGGAAGTTGTCAATCACAAACCCACCACTAGAAATGAATAAATGGCTTGCAGCTGTTGGATCTGAGGGGCAATCAACACCCTCAGCCCTGGAATGCATGTTTGTCTTTATGGTACAGCCAAACTGTGAGTCAGGTCTTGAATAAACATACCTTCATCTGCCACATGGCAGGGGCTGGTTTAGCTCACTGGGCTAAATCGCTGGCTTTTAAAGCAGACCAAGGCAGGCCAGCAGCCCGGTTCAATTCCCGTACCATCCTCCCCAAACAGGTGCCGGAATGTGGCAACTAGGGGCTTTTCACAGTAACTTCATTGAAGCCTACTCGTGACAACAAGCAATTTTTTTTTTTCACATTTGGCGCAACACATTGCCCATTTTAAAAGAAAATGTCAATTCAAAGATTCCACATCAGATACCATTTATGTTCCACATGTTACGAATATAAAACGCCTTTGCTGGGCATGACCACATTTTAATAATTGACTTGCTGAAGCCAATAATTAAACATAACTCGTTCATGGTAATTATTCTGAAAAATGTATCTTCCACTTGATATTCCTTTGTGCTAAGTAGTTCAATCGTATTTGTGCCAGATTTAGTTTTCAACTGAAATATTAATAAATGGAACAGGCGAACAAAATTGTTCCAAAGTGAAACAAAAAATATCAAGTCAAAGAAAAAAAGACATTTCAAACAATAGATATACTGAAAAACTGTAACATCAACAGGGAGAGGAAAAAAAACCTATCCTATGGTGCATGTGTAACCGTTCCTTATCGAGAGACAGGCACAGATGGGACTGAGTCACAACGTGGTCAAATCTAACATGCTGTGCTGCAAAGTGATAGAACATCGGCTCACACCTGTTATTCTCACATAGTCAGTTCCTGATCTCAGCTGTGCGATCGGAGAGGCAGAGAGCATGGGCCAGCTGCTTCCCACAGGGAGGGAGGGAAAATCTAAGTCACCCTGTGGCGTTTTCATGCACTTTCCGGTGGCCACCTCCAGGGTGGCATTGGCAGGTTTGTGCCTGTCCCCTCAGCTGCGATGCTGTGCGTGACGCAACAAGATGGAAAACGGGAAAAGGAAAGAAGTAATTTTTAAATAACCTCGAGAAATTAGAATAAGAAGGAGAATCCCGAACCATGGAGTTTCCCTAAAAATAAAAAAGGCTGATTTGAATCATTACAGATTGGAAATCTGGCTGAGTGTTCATTCTTCCATCAGTGATGATCACAAAAATACTTTAAATTCATAGTAACATCTCAGGGGATTAAGGGGTGAAATGACTGTCTTTCTAAATTACAGGTTTAAATAGCCTTGACATGAAAAATAAACTTAGCCTGGTATCTCTAAAATAGCAGTCTTTGCTCAGCAGCACTTCTGTTCTCAATTTTAATCAAAGTTACTGTTTCAAATCATTTTAAGTACAACTTAGTATAAGCCACCACTGTGAAAATCTGAAAATGGTCCTTCGATGTATATTGGCAAGAAATGCCATAGCCAGTTCCTTCTTACCTTCAACAAGGCAATATCTAAACCTGGTGTGTCTAATACTCTGGAAATCATATGCCTTTTACATGAAGCCACACTAGACAGGATTTTTCCACAGTTACCGCTAAAAGTATGAATGATGGATAGTCGCCAATTCACACTCTGAATATATACTGAATAAATATCAATTGTGTTGGTCTCTGAATACGATGCTTTTCCATTTAAGGTATTCATTAAATTGAATGGTGGTTTCTATATTATACTTATATTCTTTGACTATGTTCTCTAAGGCTTGTGCCACAACATATTGAAAAGGTTATTTTACAACTGGACTGTGCAAGATTTCAAACCAGGGGTGGGATTCTCCCCTACCCGGCGGGGTTCCGGTGTAATGGAGTGGCGGGAACCACTCCGGCGTCGGGCTGCCCCAAAGGGGCCCCAATAGGGGCCAAGCCCTCACCTTGAGGGGCTAGGCCCGCGCCAGAGTGGTTTCCGCTCCGCCGGCTGGCGGGGAAGGCCTTAGACGCGCCAGTCGGCACCGAAAGGTCTTCGCCAGGCGACGCATGCGCAGGAGCGTTAGCGACTGCTGACGTCATCTCCGCGCATGCGCAGGGGAGAGTGTCTCTTCCGCCTCCACCACAGTGAAGACAATGGCGAAGGCGGAAGAAAAAGAGTGCCATCACGGCACAGACCCGCCCGCGGATCGGTGGGGGAACCCCCCAGGGCCAGATTGCCCTGCGCCCCCCCCCCCAGGACCCCGGAGTCCGCCCGCGCCGCCTTGTCCCGCCATTCAAAAGGTGGTTTAATCCACGGCGGCGGGAGAGGGTTGACAGCGGCGGGACTTCGCCTGGGGTGGGCCCGCTGACCGTCGCAGTGCGATTCCCACCCCCGCCGACCAGCGTGGTGCAATTCCCGCCCCCGCCGAATCTCTGGTGGCGGAGAATTCGGGACACGCCGGGAGCGGGATTCACGCCAGCCCCCGACTATTCTCCGACCCGGTGGGGGCGTCGGAGAATCGCGCCCAGGGTGTCTCACCCGCCTCTCAATCCTCAGCCTGCACTTTGGTATCAATGACAAGAAACAAACTGTGGACCCAATTTCCACTTTACATGGAAAATCTTTCATAACCCACTAAGTAATAGTACATACCTGTATTAACATCACCAGTTGCTTAGCAAGACCCAAGTGTAAGAGATTGTCTTCGGGATGTTGGGCCGCTGAACGAATCCTTCCACATGACAGCTCATGACTGTCCAAGTCACACTTCCTGGTTGCAACTACAATGTCCTTGAGAGCTGTAACTTTACATCCCTTCCTGACCATGTCTTGAGTGTCATGATATTCATATAAACATATCATGGTGCAAACACACACACACACTGATGGACAGATCAACGGACCAATCAACACACACGCAACATCACAGCCAATCACCAGTGAGAGCACACGCGTTATAAAACAGGGAACACCACAGTTCCCGCTCATTCCAGCAGGAGACAGCTCAGAGCACAGAGCTCACAGCGTGCCACTCAGACATACACCATGTGCTGAGTGCCTCTCTAAGATAGTGCAAGGGCTGGGTCCACAGGTTAACTGGTCAAGTATGACCCACAGCCAGAAGTATATAGTAGATGTTATCAAGAATAATAAAGCACAGTTGTACCATCTACAACCGTGTTGGTTCGTTTGTATAGCAGAACACCCAACACAACATAGTACCAGGATTGGAACCCAGCAACTGTGAGACCTACCTGCACATCTTCAGCGACCCGCCATCATGCGCCATGGACACCATCAGCCCGCTGCAGCCGCTCCAAATCGCTGGAAACCTCGGCGTCAACTGGAAGCTGTTTAAACAGCGCTTCCAGCTCTTCCTAGAAGCCACAGACAGGGAGAATGCATCGGACACCAGGAAGATCGCCCTCCTCCTCTCCACGGCAGGGCAACATGCCACCCACATCTACAACTCCCTGGTATTCGCGGAAGACGAGGACAAGACGAAGTACAAGACGGTCCTTCTAAAACTTGAGCAACACTTCAGCGTGGAAGTCAATGAGAGCTTCGAGAGGTACCTCTTCCAGCAGCGCCTGCAGGATAAGGATGAGCCTTTTCAATCTTTTTTGACACACCTCCGTATCCTCGCGCAGTCCTGCGGTTATGAGGCCACCTCCGATTCCATGATTCGGGACCAGATAGTTTTTGGGGTCACCTCGGACACCCTACGCCAGCAGCTCCTCAAAATAAAGAGCCTCACCCTAGCCACCGCCATCGAAACCTGCGTCATCCACGAAAACACGATCAGCCGGTACTCCCAATTCCAGGCGGCCGAATCGGCATGGCAGGGATCCCACGAGGCCGAGCGGGTCCACTCCATCGAGTTCCTCCCGGACGAGGGTGGCCATTTTGCGCGCTTTCCGTGGCCTCCCGCGCTTGTACGCGCCAAAAGAGACATTGACGCAGAGGGATGTGAGGCACAGGCGCGCTCTACGCTGGACCGAACTGCGCATGCGCGGTGGCGCAACGAACGCCATGATGTCACAACGTGCGGCAACTGTGGATTCGCACATTTAAAGCGAAAAATCGACAATGCCTCCACTGTGGCAAGATGGGCCACTACACTGCCTGCTGTCGAGCAGCTGAACATGCCAACGCTCCCCAATTCCACCAGCCTCGCAGGGACGTGCGGGCGATTCAGCCTCCATACACCGAGTCATACCCTGACGACGTACAAACTGGTGATACCGTCAACTGGGACGCCTTCCGCGTTGCAGTAATTGACAGAAATCGGATGTCCCCAAGTAGGACCCACCAGCCGATGCCAGTGCACAGCGTCAATCCGTTTAGACACTGGTGTCTCCGCCAATCTCATTGCATGGTCAGCCTTCTACGCCTTGAAGGTCAAACCACCGAATCGGCCATTCCGCTGTCAGTTGGTTGATTACAACAGTAATGTTATCCCGGACATGGGATCCTGCCAGCTCGAGGTTACACACAATTCATACACGGCCACACTGTCTTTTGAGATAGTTGGATCCTCGAAGGACTCCCTGCTAGGTGCACAGGCGTGCAAGGTTCTCCACCTTGTTCAGCGGATACATACTCTATCTCCAGAAGGCACGTCCAATTTCCCGGATGCAGACTTTAGGGCACAGCTCCACTCGCTCCTCGGCCACAACCAGGAGGCTTTCGAGGGCATGGGCACACTGCCCTACACTTACAGAATACGGCTCCAACCGGACGCCACCCCGGTCATTCACGCACCTCGTAGAGTCCCAGCACCACTCAAGGACCGCCTCAAGCAGCAGCTGCAGGATCTCCAGGACCAAGGAATGCTTTCCCAGGTCACGGAGCCCACGCCATGGGTCAGCTCCATGGTGTGCGTTAAAAAGCCCTCTGGCGAACTCCGGGTCTGCATCGACCCGAAAGACCTGAACAATAACATCATGACGGAACACTACCCCATACCCAAACAGGAAGAGATCACGAGCGAAATGGCTCGGGCTAAAATTTTTACAAAGCTTGATGCCTCAAAGGGTTTTTGGCAGATTCAACTGGATCAGTCCAGCAGGAAGCTGTGCACCTTCAACACTCCCTTTGGCAGGTACTGCTACAATAGGATGCCGTTTGGCATCATCGCGGCATCCGAGGTGTTTCATCGAATCATGGAACAGATGATGGAGGGCATCGAAGGGGTGCGCGTCTATGTTGACGGCGTCATCATCTGGTCCACCACACCACAGGAGCACATCAGTCGTCTCCCGCGCATCTTTGCTCGAATACGAGAACACGGCCTGCGCCTCAACCGAGCCAAGTGTTCTTTTGGCCAAACTGAGATAAAGTTTCTGGGGGACCACATATCCCGGTCAGGGGTGCGTCCGGATGCAGACAACGTGACAGCCATTACAGCCATGCCGCAGCCGGCAGACAAGAAAGCAGTGCTACGCTTTCTTGGGATGGTCAACTTCCTGGGGAAGTTCATTCCCAACCTTGCCTCCCACACAACGGCTCTTTGCCACCTGGTGAAGAAGACTACGGAGTTCCAGTGGCTGCCCGCACACCAGAAGGAATGGGAGGAGCTCAAGATCAAGCTCACCACAGCCCCTGTATTGGCGTTCTTCGACACTACTCGAGATACAAAAATCTCGACTGATGCCAGCCAGTCCGACATTGGGGCGGTACTCCTGCAACGGGATGACACTGCATCATGGGCCCCGGTCGCCTATGCCTCGCGCGGGCCATGACCCCCACAGAACATTGCTATGCATAGATTAAGAAGGAGTGGCTGGGTTTGTTAAACGGCATAGATAAATTCCATAACTATGTATATGGTCTCCCTCAGTTCACCGTGGAAACAGACCATCGCCCCCTGGTCAGCATCATACAAAAGGACCTTAATGAGATGACCCCTCGCCTCCAGCGCATGCTGCTCAAGCTCCGGAGGTACGACTTCCAACTGGTCTACACCCCGGAAAAGGACCTCATCATTGCTGATGCCCTGTCCAGAGCAGTGAGCACACCGCCCGAATCGGAGGGGTTCGTCTGTCAGGTCGAAGCGCATGTGGCCTTCACATCAGCCAATCTGCCAGCTGACGATTCAAGTCTGGCCCGTATTCACCGGGATACTGTGGCTGACCCCCTTCTACAACGTGTGATGCGCCACATGATGAGAGGGTGGCTCAAAGGACAGTGCCCACAATTCTACAACGTCCGGGACGACTTGGCCGTCATTGACGGTGTCCTCCTAAAGTTGGACCGGATTGTGATTCCACACAGCATGCACAGGCTGGTCCTCGAACAATTACACAAAGGCCATCTTGGGGTTGAGAAGTGCAGACGGAGGGCCCAGGAAGCTGTGTACTGGCCAGGCATCAGCGACGACATCACCAACATGGTACTCAACTGCCCCACCTGCCAAAGGTTTCAGCCAGCGCAACCCCCTGAGACACTTTAGCCCCATGAGTTGGTAATGTCCCCCTGGGCGAAAGTGGGTGTGGACCTTTTTCATGCGCTCAGCAGGGACTACGTCATCATAATTGACTACTTTTCAAATTATCCGGAGGTCATACGCCTGCACGATTTGATATCATCAGCTGTAATCAGAGCATGCAAGGAAACCTTCGCTCGCCATAGCATTCCGCTTACCATCATGTCGGCCAATGGGCCCTGTTTTGTGAGCCAAGAATGGTCTTCTTTTGCCGCTTCGTATGGCTTCACACACGTGACGTCCAGCCCTCTGCATCCCCAGTCAAATGGCAAGGTGGAAAAGGGCGTCCATATCATGAAGTGGCTCCTCTGCAAGGCTGCTGATGCCGGATCTGACTTCTGTTTAGCCCTGCTGGCCTATCGCTCAGCCTTACTGTCCACAGGCCTCTCACCGGCCCAGCTGTTGATGGGTTGCGCCCTCAGGACCACTGTACCGTCCATTCATGTTCCTAAACCCGACCATGCTCCAGTACTGCAAAGGATGCGACAGCAGCGTGCTCAGCAGAAGGTGGCACATGACACTCGGGCAACTGATCTTCCTGCCTTGGCGCCTGGAGACAACGTCCGCATACACCTTCCAGAGTGTGGCTGGTCGGCAACTGCCAAAGTTCTCTGCCACGTGGCTTCCCGCTCATTCCTGGTTCGCATGTCTGATGGCTCCATTCGCCGGTGTAATCGGCAGGCCCTTCGGCTGCGTCCGCGCTCGCTACGTGATCATGCACCGGTGCCGCGCCCTCCTGTTGTCCCTGATGTCGACTTCGTGGAGCTTCCTGCCACTCTGCCTATTCCTCTATCGCCCGTGGCCAGGCCCATTCCTCAGCCGGTGGATCCTGACCCACCCTTGAGGCGGTCAACCCGAATTCGTTGCCCACCTACTAGGCTAGACTTATGAGCCTGTTTGCACATTGGACTCACTGAATTGCTATGCAACGATGTTAATGTGTTTCTCTTTTTGTCGTTCCAGGAGTTCTCTTTTGATATTTGATGATTGCACTGGTTTTGTTTATGGTACAACCTCATTGCTATGTTGCACCTGACACCTTCCTATGTATATAGTTTAGCCTGATGTACATGTTGTAGATATTGCACACACATATTCAGCTGCACTCAGTACACACCAATATTTATTACCATGTAGGCACATATCCTTGTGAAAAGAGGAGATGTCATGATATCCATATTAACATATCATGGTGCAAACACACACACACACCGATGGACAGATCAACGGACCAATCAACACACACGCAACATCACAGCCAATCACCAGCGAGAGCACACGCACTATAAAACAGGGAACACCACAGTTCCCGCTCATTCCAGCAGGAGATAGCTCAGGGCACAGAGCTCACAGCGTGCCACTCAGACATACACCATGTGCTGAGTGCCTCTCTAAGATAGTGCCAGGGCTGGGTCCACAGGTTAACTGGTAAAGTATGAACCACAGCCAGAAGTATACAGTAGATGTTATCAAGAATAATAAAACAGAGTTTAACCATCTACAACCGTGTTGGTTTGTTTGTATAGCGGAACACCCAACACAACATCGAGGTAATAAACTGAGTCATCCGATTGGATTATCAAGCCCACGCTGGCCATGCAAAGACAACTGGCACATGGTCATTTCCTGCTCTCAGCAAGTAATGAATGCGATTTCTGTATTTTGGTAAGGCTTACCGGACAGGCCATTGTCCAGGTCAGTTTCTGTAAACAGGGTGTCTGACAGCCACTGTCCCAGTGACATGTCTTGTCATATCTGTGCCTGTGCAGGTGTTGATCTTTGTCCAGTCTTTGTTCTTGAAGTTATTACATTGACGACGAAGTAAAAGCCAATGATTGCAAGAATTCATGGCAAGTGTTCGATTGCAAGAGTTGCAGAAGAAGTCCAGATAAAAACTGCCTGCGAGGAACAGAATAGTCAAATACCTCTTTTTGGAAAACTAGGTCCTACTACGGAAGATTGGGTACAGTGGGCTGGATTCTCCATTGGTGGGATCCACCGTTTCGTCGGCAGCGCACTCACGCCCGTGGATTTCCTGACGGCGTGGGGCTGCCCCACAATGGGAAATCTCATTGACCAGTTGGAGGGTCGGGCAGAAAAGTGGCGCGGCAGGGCAGCAAATCCAGCCCTATGTCTCTCAATAATGTAAAAGTGGGCAAAGTGGCCCCATTCACAGTGGAGTTATTGGTAAACAGAAGAGTGTTATGGATGGAAGTTGGCACTGGGGCTTCAGCCACCATGGTGTGGAAGCAGACCTATCAGTACCTTCAAGGAGGGTCCACCCCCTGAGGTTGAAGAACACTGGGACCAGGCTGATGAGGTATACGGAGAGACCATAAAGATAACAGGGACAGTGATGACTCCAGTGAGCTATCAACAGCAATTCGCTCAGCTACCTTTGGTCATGGTGGCGGGTCATTGGCCGAGTTTAATGGGGCATGACTGGCTCCTGAAGATCAAAATAAATTGGCTAGAGATTTTTAGCATCAAAGAAATCAGCAAGTACCAAGATGTTTTCCAGGAAGAACAGGAAAGGCAAGAATTAATGTGAATCTGGAGGCCACCCCAAGGTTTTCAGCGATGTGCCCTATGTATTATTGGAAAAGGTCAAAACATAGTTGAAATGCTGGAAGACCAAGGCATCATTCAGCCGGTGTGATTTTCAGAATGGGCAGCATCCATTGTAACAGTAGTGAAACCAGATAAAACCTTTCACATCTGTGGGGACTGCAAGCTGGACAAGTGCCCCTTATCCAAAATTGAAGATCAAAATGCGAAACTGGTTTGAGGTCAAACGTTCACAATGAGTCATGTGTACCAGTAGCTGGAGCTGGATGACACCTTGAAGGAATAGACCATAAATACCCATTAGGGGTTGTACTAGCGCACATAGAGTTTCAGTAGCGTATGCTATATTCAAAAGATTCATGGAGAGTTAACTACAAGACTTGCTGGGTGTTGTCGTATACTTGGATGATGTATTAGTAATATGGCCTATTGAAGAAGAACACTAATCAAATTTGGAAAAAGTCTTTAGGAGATTCCCGTAAGCAGGAGTGCATCTCAAGAGAGAGAAGACTGATGAGGTGACTTACCTGGGTTATCTTGTGGACACACAGGAGTGCACCCCATGATGGACAAGGCAAAAGCAATTAGGGAGGCACCGGCCCCTAAAAATAACTCAGAACACAAAACCTTTCTGCGGATGGGTAACTATTATGGGCTTTTCCCCCAAAACCTGTCAATAATGTTAGCTTCACTACATGCATTATCAAAGAAATTCCAGCAATGGGTCTGGAAGGCACCACAAAAAGACACATTTGTGAAATAAGGCCAACAGTTACTGCCTCAATGGAAGAATCTCAGTCACTGGAGTCACTCTACGAGAAAGAAGAAGTCACCGGACAGACTGAGTTATTGTTGGATTAGTGTAAAAGTGTTCATTATCATTACTGTTTTTGCAATTGTGTAATTTAATTATTCCCATGTGTAAAAAGGGACTGAAAGGTGGAGGGATTTAGGGGCTAGCTCTGTTAGGAGAAGTTCTCTGAGGGACGGGTCATGTGACATGCTAATCTAATCAGGAACAGAGTTGGGAATTCACTGGGGCATATTGTGACTTGTCCTGGCAGTTGGTCCCAAGAGTTGAGTATGGAAAGACTGTTTTAAATACTCTGTAAATAGTAATAATAAATCATTGTGTCTTATAAATTAACTGGGGGAGCCAATTCTTGATGTTCATAGAATCATAGAATTTACGGTGCAGAAGGAGACCATTTGGCCCATCATGGCTGCACCGGCCCTTGGAAAGGGCACCCTATCCAAGCCCACACATCCACCCTATCCCCATAACCCCACCCAACCTTTTTGTATACTAAGGGTAATTTAGCGTGGCCAATCCACCTAACCTGCACATCTTTGGACTGTGGGAGGAAACCGGAGCACCCGAAGGAAACCCACGCACACACGGGGAGAACATGCAGACTCCATACAGAGAGTGACCCAAGCCGGGAATCAAACCTGGGGCCCTGGAGCTGTGAAGCAACTGTGCTAACCACTATGCTATCGTGCTGCCCATATTCTGTTATTACAGAAATATTCTCCTTTTGAATGATGTCCTACCCACTCCATATTCCTACCACCTAACTTTGAGCTCAAGGTGTTGGTCCACCTCACATCTGGTTACATTTTAACACAAGTATCAAGATGAGACAAATTTAAAAGAAACAGAGAAAATCAATCAGCCTTACAGCATGACAGAAATACACAAAATATCAAAATGTCTTACAATTGTGTTAACAGAATATCAACTGTCTGTGTGTATTTAATGACATGTGCGTAATTTAACGCCCAAGAAAAGAGTCCTGATTTGGGTGCGAATAGCGGGGTGTTTCTTGACGTCTGTGCCCCGCCGAGGCAGAACTTACTTCACTTCCTGCGCTAACGAATTCAGCTCATCAGTGCAGGAAGAGATTGAGGCACCCCTTTAACCCCCTCCCACCCACCAACACCCGCATAGGGCCCCTTCCGGCCCAATTGCGGCAATTTTTAAAATGCCAGCTTGGCACCTTGGCAGTGCCCCTGTCAGTTAGCAGTGCCACCTGGGCACCTTGGCAATGCCAGGTTGGCACCCAGGTGGCACTGATATGGTGCTATGCTGCAAACTGCCAGGATGCCCAGGCTTTGCCAGGATGTCACTCTGCCCAGCGAGCAAGCACCTGGGGGCCTCTCATCCCCTGGGAGACCCACACGTGCCATTCTGCCTGGTCCCCGTGTGTGGGGACCAGTACTAAATGGCGCTCGCTGGAGGTCTCCGAGGCGAAGGGGATAGATCCCAATGCCTCAGGTGCCTCGGGAAACCACATATTAAAGTTAAAGTGAGACGAGTTGTCTCGCTCTAATATGCAGATTTGCCAAAAAGTGACACCACCCAGAATGGGCAGGATTCACATTGCAACATCTCGCGAGATCCCATTAGATTCCGTGAGGCAATGGCAGCTGGATAGCTCCCGAGAGCAGAGTCTCCTGGTTTCTATCAGCCACATTGTGCCACGGGGAGCTGCTTTTCAGGTGCAACGTGCCCGTTCGATCAATCACAGTAGCACAGTGGGTAGCACTATTGCTTCACAGATCGAGGGTCCCAGGTTCGATTTCCAGTTTGGGTCACTGTCTGTGCGGGGTCTGCACATTCTGCCCCTGTCTGCGTGGGTTCCTCCGGTGCTCCGGTTTCCTCCCACAAGTCCCAAAGGATGGGCTGTTAGGTAATTTGGACATTCTGAATTCTCCCTCTGTGTACCCGAACAGGCGCCAGAATGTGGCGACTAGGGGCTTTCCACGGTAACTTCATTGCAGTGCTAATGTAAGCCTCCTTGTGACAATACAGATTATAATATGTAGATATTGTTTTGGGAGAATTATGCCCTACATTTCTATCGAGCAATAATCCAGATCTTCTGATATGGACAGAGGCCTCTGAATCAAAATACATTACTGATGCGCATCATCAGACCTTGAGGAAGGTCTGGCATGTGCACATCTGTGCACATCTGTGATATCCATGATTCAAGATGGTGCCGGAGCATGGCAACTCTCTGCGAGCTCTCTCAAGCAGACCCTTGTCTTTTACCTCTTATCACCGTTCTGACCTACTAAAACCCTTTTCCACTTCATATATGTACCATTTATCAATGTACTCTGTAGATTATTCTTTTGTCTACTATGTACGTACTGTGTACATTCCCTTGACCGCAGAAATATACTTTTCACTGTACTTCGGTACGTGTGACAATAAATATCAATCAATCAATAAATCAATATTTATTTGTGAAATTTAAAGTTCTGATTGCTGGTTTTACCCAGTCTGGATTGCTCCACAATTTATTTGACAGTGGGATCAGATGAACAGAACCACAGGCAATTGGGCTGGTTGCCTATACCTACCCTAGATTTGACAAGGATTTAAGTAGAGTTTCACCTTCCCACACCCATCACAGCTCACCCTTCTGCCGTAAATTGGCATTGCTATCCTCACCCTCCACCTGCTCCCCACCCCCCAGCCCAAGCAGTGTTTACCTTCTCCACCACCTGACAATTCTCAGCCCTGTCCTGCCTCAGCCCCACCCACAATACCCACCTCCCGACTCACATTCCAAGTCCCTGACTCATGTCCGGCCGATGTCAGAAGAGTCAGCATCGTTGGGGGTTTGGGCAGGTTGGGTATTTTTTTGTGTGCTGAGGGTGAGGGGTGAACATTAACTGGGAGAAAGGCGAAGTGTTGGTGGCGTCCAGCCTTGTCAGTGACGGGGAGATTGTGCAGTATTGGGGTTGACAGCTGTATTTTAAACAATGTATATCAATGAACTGAAGGCAAACTTTAAGGAGTATGTCTTCCATTCATGATTAGACAGTGGACATGGCTGCACTGGAAGTATGCTCGACATTGGCCTCCTGACCGTGTTCATCCTTGCGTCCCTACAGGAACCGGTATTGGAAGGTGCAAATGTACCAGTATAATATAGTCAGTGGGCAGATTAAACCACAGTCAGTGTCAGACGCTGGGGCGAAATTCTCCGTTATCGGCGCAAAGTCCGACGATCGGCGCAAAAAACGGCGCAAATCCGACTTGCGTCACGTCGGAAAAATGGGTCGAACGTCTCCGGCCCGAAATGGGCTAACAGCGACGTAACGGTATACGCGCTTGCTCACGTGGTTCACGCCGTGCAGCGTCATACGCGCCGCACGGCGTGATGGTTCATAAGGCCGCGCTGCTCCCGCCCACCCGACCGGAACACCCGACCGGAACACCCGACTGGATGTCTGGCCGCCGCTCAGCCCTGAGGTTCGGGTCACGGGATGTGGAGGCGCTCCTGGACGCAGTGGAGCAGAGGAGGGAGGCCCTGTATCCCGGGCACGGCCGCAGAGTTGCCCCACGCCACAGCCTGCGTCTGTGGAGGGAAGTGGCAGAGGTCGTCACCGCTGCGGCCCTGACACCACGGACAGGCACCCAGTGCCACAAGAAGGTGAACGACCTCATCAGAGCAGGCAGGGTGAGCCTCTCCATATCCCCCCTCCGCCATATCCCCCCTCCCCCATATCACCCCCTCCCCCATATCCCCCTCCCCATATCCCCCCTCCCCATATCCCCGCTCCCCCATATCCCCCCTCCCCACATCCCCTCTCCCCCATATCCCCCCTCCCCATATCCCCCCTCCCCCATATCCCCCCTCCCCCATATCCCCCATATCCCCCCTCCCCCATATCCCCCGTCCCCCATATCCCCCTTCCCCCATATCCTCCCTCCCCATATCCCCCCTCCCCCATATCCCCCTTCCCCGATATCCCCCATATCCCCCCTCCCCCATATCCGCCCTCCCCATATCCCCCATATCTCCCCTCCCCATATCCCCCCTCCCCATATCCCCCATATCCCCCCTCCCCCATATCCCCCTCCCCATATCCCACATATCCCCCTCCCCATATCCCCCTCCCCATATCCCCCCTCCCCATATCCCCCCTCCCCCATATCCACCATATCCCCCCTCCCCCATATCCCCCCTCTCCCATATCCCCATATCCCCCCTCCCCATATCCCCCCTCCCCCATATCCCCCCTCCCCCATATCCCCCCTCCCCATATCCCCCCTCCCCATATCCCCCCTCCCCCATATCCCCCCTATCCCCCACTCCCCATATCCCCCCAACCCCATATCCCCCCTCCCCCATAACCCCCCCTCCCCCATACCCCCTCCCCATATCCCCCATATCCCCCCTCCCCCATATCCCACCTCCCCCATATCCCCCCTCCCCCATATCCCTAATATCCCCCCTCCCCCATATCCCCCCTCCCCAATATCCCCAAGTGAATCCAGCCCTAACCTTAACCTCTGCAATGCACGCGCAACCGATGGCGTGCATTCATATACCTGCCAAACAGTGTTGCCTTTTACCCCTGCCACCACCCCCACCACCCCCCCCCCCCCCCCCACAGGAGAAGCACGCACACAACAATAGGGAGCATGTGAGGACAGGAGGAGGCCCCGCTGATGAGAGGCCACTGACCGAACACGAGGAAAGGGCCCTGGAACTGGCTGGCGGACCTGAGGACCGGGAGGTTGCTGATGCAGAGGTCGGGGGCGTTCTAGTAAGTGAGCCACCGACAGCCCGTCCCCATATCCCCCCCTCCCCTATATCCCCCTCCCCCATATCACCTGATCACTGCCTGCGTGTCTAACCATGCATGCTTCATTGTGTATCGCAGGAGCAAACGTCGAGGCACCCATCACCGCAGATGCAGACCGCCCGCAGGATGCCCCTCGGAGGCCATGGGAGACGGAGAGACCCATACCCTCCAGCATGCGACGCCCGCAGGATGCCCCTCGGAGTCCATGGGAGACGGAGAGACCCGGACCCTCCAGCATGCGACGCCCGCAGGATGCCACTCGGAGGCCACGGGAGA
Source organism: Scyliorhinus torazame (assembly GCF_047496885.1). Classification (NCBI taxonomy): domain Eukaryota; kingdom Metazoa; phylum Chordata; class Chondrichthyes; order Carcharhiniformes; family Scyliorhinidae; genus Scyliorhinus; species Scyliorhinus torazame. The sequence goes on along the minus strand of NC_092709.1, from coordinate 169,871,717 downwards.
CAGAGAGACCCGGACCCTCCAGCATGCGACGCCCGCAGGATGCCCCTTGGAGGCCACGGGAGACAGAGAGACCCGGACCCTCCAGCATGCGATGCCCGCAGGATGCCCCTCGGAGGCCACGGGAGACAGAGAGACCCAGACCCTCCGGCATGCGACGCCCGCAGGATGCCCCTCGCACACCACGGGAGACGGAGAGACCTGGAGCAACAGGGAGACGACACCCCCGTCACGTGCGGGAGCGACCACCTAGCGACGTGGGGGGCAGCCACAGGCCCCCGTCACATCCGAGCCAGGACACTACTACCCAGGACACCACTACCCAGGACACTACTACCCAGGACACCACTGCCCAGGACACCACTACCCAGAACACCACTACCCACGACAGCACTGCCCAGGACACCCCTACCCGGGACAGCACTACCCAGGAAGACAAAATACTAGACAGTGACTCAGAGTGGATGGGTGGAGACGAAACCCCACCCCAAAGTGCCATGGACTCAGAGTGGGACGAAGAGCACGACACAACGCCACTACTGTCACCAACACCCTCCACCATCGCAGAAACACTCACCTCGGTTGGGCACTTTAGTGATGAGGCGTCTGCTACACTCACTGGTGCGCACAAAACAGCCATCCCGGTACAGCAGGTGGAGGTAGGAGCAGCAGAGGGGCCGGGCGGTCGGAGGGCAGCCCAGCCCAAGCGAACATCTGCCGCCCAGATGGATCCCGGGTTCCTGGAGTTACCACACCCACACATAGATCCGATGCAACCACCGACCCGGAGACGAGCGAAGAGGGTGACGGCCGGCTTGCGGCGGCTGCAGTCGCAGGTGGAGGAGTCCACCCGCGTCCAGGAGCTGGAAGTGGTGCCGCTCATACGTGCCACCCAGGCCGACATCGCATGGGTGGCGTCCGCGGTGGAGGCAATGGGTGCGACGGTGTCAGACATGGGGAACGGTTTGCGAGGCCTGGGGCTTTCCATGCAGGCAGCGTCTGTGGCCCAGGACATGGCTGCCCTCTCACAGGAGGTCATGGGCCAGTGCCAGCGCCAGATGGCAGAGGCGCTCAACACCATAGCCCAGTCTCAGCAAGCCATGGCCCAGTCTCTGCAGGCCATTGCCCAGTCTCTGCAGGCCATCGCTGAGGGCATCGGCGTCAGTGGCCATGTGTGAGCCGGCATCGCCCTGTCACAGACAGGGTTTGCCAACCCCCTGGGCTCCATGGCTGCAAACCTGCAGACCCCTGTCGATACCAGCACGGGCCTCCAGGACTGGCAGCGCCAGATGCCGGGGGGGGGCGTCGGGATGGCCAGTCCGTTCGCATCCCCCACCCATGTAGAGGCCTGGGGGCCATCGGGCACCCCGAGGGAGGAGGAGGTGGTGTGGTCCGTCCCGGGTCCCCCTGTAGGGGATGTCCGGGAACATCGCGACACCTCGGACTCCCCCCCTTCCGTCCCAGGTGCAGCGGGTGGGCAGCGGGCAGGACAGGCTGGCAGCTCGCCATCCCAGTCGCCCGGGCTGCAGCCTGGCCCATCTAGGCCAGGACGCCCCAGGAAACGGCCGCCAAAGAGATCCAGTGTCAGAGGGCAGGAATCACTGGAGTCCACCTCCAGTTTTGCTGTACCATCTGGGGAACCACGTAGACGTAGTCAAAGGGCCCGTAAGGCCAAACAATTAGACACTGAGTAAGTTGGCACGGGTGCAGGGCACAGATGAGTTTTAGGGGCTAGGGCACGTGCATGAACTCCTTTGGTTATTAAAGTCAATGTTACACCTACAGAAGCGCCCTTTGTGCTCTGTCCAAAGCGTGCGGGGGTGTCATGTACGTTGAGCACAAGTGTGTGTGTGAGGGGTGGTCTTACCTCAGCCACAGGTGAGTCTGCCCCCTTCCCCCTGGGCCGCCATCAACATCCCCCGGGCAGAGGACGGGACCGTGCGCTGCAGTGTCACAGCCGCATGCAGGAATGGTCCGGGTGGATGGTGGTACTGTGGCCATGGGTCAGACATAGTCCAACGATGTGGAGCCAGGAGCTCACCGCAGGGCGGGTTGTCATCATCCTCCATGGCCTGCAATAGACACGCGTCCACCCGCAACTGTGTGAGCCCGGCCCGTTGTGCCGCAGGTGGATCGGCAATGGGGGGGGTGGTGTGCATGCGGGTGGGGTGGGTGGGGTTGGGGAGGGGGATGAGGGTGCTGAGTGGGTGGATGGGTGGGGGGGTGTGGGTGGTCGGCTGTTGCCATGGTGTGCGGTCTGTGGCCATACTACCCGATTCCCACGCCCATCTAGTCAGTGAAGCAGGCAGCTATCAGTCTGTCCCGTGCCCGCTGGGCCAGCCGGTAACGGTGGACAGCCACCCGCCTGTGTCTACCCCGTCTGCCCTGAACATTACCCCCATCCCCCTCATCTGGGGAGGACTGCGCCTCTTCCTGCTGCTCCTCCACTCCGCCCTCCTCTGCCTGCGGCACATCGCCCCTCTGCTGGGCTATGTTGTGCAGGACGCAGCACACCACAATGATGCGGCCGACCCTATCTGACCGATACTGGAGGGCGCCCCCAGAGAGGTCCAGGCACCTGAAACGCATCTTCAGCACGCCAAAGCACCTCTCTATCACTCCCCTTGTCGCTACATTGGCATCATTGTAGCGGTTCTCCGCCTCATTGCGTGGCCTCCGTATTGGCGTCATCAGCCACGATCGCAATGGGTAGCCCCTGTCGCCCAGCAACCAGCCCCTCAGCCGGGGATGGCGTCCCTCGTACATGCCGGGGATGGATGACCGCGACATATGAGTCGTGTACACTGCCTGGGTAACGGGCGCAGACGTGCAGGATCATCATGCGTTGGTCGCAGACCACCTGTATGTTCATCGAATAGGTCCCCTTCCTATTGGTGAACACGGCCCTGTTATCTGCAGGTGGCTGCACGGCGACGTGCATCCCATCGATCGCGCCCTGGACCATGGGGAACCCGGCCACGGCAGAGAAGCCCACGGCCCGGGCATCTTGGCTGGCCCGGTCCACAGGGAAGCGGATGTAGCGGTGCGCCATGGCATATAGGGCATCTGTCACTGCCCAGATGCACCGATGCACCGATGTCTGCGATATGCCGGACAGGTCCCCACTCGGTGCCTGGAATGACCCCGTTGCATAAAAGTTCAGGGACACCATATCCTTGACGGACACGGGAGAGGGTGTCCCCAGCCAGTGCCACGCGGTGACAGGTGTGCCAGCAGGTGGCAGATGTGTGCCACGGTTTCCCGCCTCATCCGGAGTCTCCTCCTGCATCCCCTGTCCGTGAGGTCCTGGTATGACTGCCGGGGCCGGTACACACGGGGCGCCCTCGGATGCCTCCGTTGCCATGGGGCCGCGACGTCCTCCTCACCCTCCTCGTCCTGTCGGTCAGGTGTCCCTCCAGCCTGGGCGTCTGCCGCCTGTCCCTCTGCGGCAGCCTGTGCCGCCTCTCTGGCACGCTCGTCCTCCTCCTCATCCAGGGCAACATAGACATTAGCGGCTGCCGCCACGGCGGCCAACATCGCTGGATGATCGGAAAACATGACGGCCTGGTGGGGGGGAGGGGAACGACGACATGTCATCATTGCCCATATCCCCTCCTCCCCCCAGCCAGGTGGCATCGACCGCATGGGTCCAACTGTTGGAGGCTGGCACCTGGCCAGGTGGACCAACTCACTTGCCCTCACATACCCCTCCCCGGCAGGGACACCAACATCCTCCCCGGCACGGACCCCCCATCCCCCTCCCCGGCACGGACACCCCAACCTCCTCCCCGGCACGGACCCCCCATCCCCCTCCCCGGCACGGACCCCACCAACCTCCTCCCCGGCACGGATCCCCCAAACCTCCTCCCCGGCACGGACCCCAACCTCCTCCCCGGCACGGGCCCCCCATCCCCCTCCCCGGCACGGATCCCCCATCCCCCTTCCCGGCACGGACCCCCCCCCCCCAACCTCCTCCCCGGCACGGACCCCCTCAACTTCCTCCCCGGCATGGACCTCAACCTCCTCCCCGGCACGGACCCCCCAACCTCCTCCCCGGCACGGACCCCCCCCAACCTCCTCCCCGGCATGGACCCCGACCTCCTCCCCGGCACGGACCCCCCATCCCCCTCCCCGGCACAGAACCCCCCCCAACCTCCTCCCCGGCACGGACCCCCACCCAACCTCCTCCCCGGCACGGACCCCAACCTCCTCCCCGGCACGGACCCCCCAACCTCCTCCCCGGCACGGACCCCCCAACCTCCTCCCCGGCACGGACCCCCCCAACCTCCTCCCCGGCACGGACCCCCCCAACCTCCTCCCCGGCACGGACCCCCCATCCCCCTCCCCGGCACGGACCCCCCCCAACCTCCTCCCTGGCACGGATCCCCCATCCTCCTCCCCTGCACGGACCCCCCCAACCTCCTCCTCGGCACGGACCCCCCAACCTCCTCCCCGGCACGGACACCCCCAACCTCCTCCCCGGCACAGACCCCCCAACCTCCTCCCCGACACGGACACCCCCAACCTCCTCCCCGGCACGGACCCCCCAACCTCCTCCGCGGCACGGACCCCCCATCCCCCTCCCTGGCACGGACCCCCCCAACCTCCTCCCCGGCACGGACCCCCCTCCCAGCACTCCCCCGGCGCCCAGCCCACTCTAACCACCCCCCCCCGCCGCACACACACACACATCCCGAGACACACCTCTCCCCACACATTCAGACTGCGGCCACGCCATCGCCTGCCCAGCGGCCAACCCCCCAGGCCGTCACTCACCTCCACGCTGGTCGGCGTGAACCTGGAGCACAGGGTCACGCCGATGAAAAGGAGGTTTGATTTACGTCGACGTGACCGGTCGTCACGTCGATGAGACTTCGGCCCATCCGGAAGGGAGAATATCGGCAGGCCGAAAATCGGCTGCCTTGCGCAGACCCGTGCCATTCTCCGACGGCAGCGGCGCCATTAACGCCCCGCTGACTTTTCTCCCTTCCCAGACTTCGGCAACCGGCGGGGGCGGGATTCACGGCGGCCAACGGCCATTCTCCGACCCTCTGGGGGGTCGGAGAATGACGCCCACAGTGTCTGACGCTGACTGGAAGTTTTGTCCTTTATGTCAACCTCGTTGTTGAGGTTTTAGTTCATATATAAATCAACCTCCCTATCTGTTCTTATTGAGCAGTATGTATAGACCGTAAAACAAAAAGAAATTCAAAACAAAAGTCGAAATCACATTACTTCTTATCGAAGAGCGTTTAATCTTTAAATTAATACAGAATGATTAGATTGGCTGCCGTTGACTAGTTTTAGAATCTCACGTCTGTTCGGTTCAATGAGGCAGTGCAGGATTAATAGAAACAAGGAACTCAAGATAATAAACACAGACACAAACTGAGCTGATTCTGTGGGCTAATATTATCTCTATCTACCAAATACAAACAAGTCAAGTAAAAACAAAAATTAAAGAGTTGCATTTGCAGAGCACCTATCATGACTTCAGATAGGTCTAAAGTGTTCTTCTATCAAAAAGGTGCTTTGGAAGTGCAGTTAAACTGAGGCAGTTAGAATCGCCATGCTACTTACTTGCTTGAATATCCTGCAAATTTTATTTTATTTTTATTCATTTTTACAGCATGTGGGCTTCGCTGGCTAGGCCAGCATTTTTTGCCCATCCCTAATTGCCTTTGAGAATGTGATGGTGAGCTGCCTTTTTGAACTGCTGTAGTCCATGTGGTGTAGGAGCACCCACTGTGCTGTTAGGGAGGGAGTTCTTGGATTTTTGCCCAGTGACAGTGAAGGAACGGTGGTATATTTCCAAGTCAGGCTGGTGAGGGACTGGGAGGGGAGCATCCAGTTGGTGGTGTTCCCCGGTATCTGGCAGCCTTGTCCTCCGAGGTGATAGTGGTCATAGGTTTGGAAAGGTGCTGCCTAAGGAGCCTTGGTGAATTACTGCAGTGCATCTTGTCAATGGTACACATGGCTGCCACTGTGCGTTAGTGGTGGAGGGTTTGAATATTTGTGGAAGGGGATGCAATCAAGCGGGTTGCCTTGTCCTGGATGGTGTTGAACTTCTTGAGTGTTGTTGGAGCTGCTCTCATCCAGGCAAGTGGGGAGTATTCCATTACACTCCTGACTTGTGTCTTGTCGATGGTGCACAGGCTTTGGGGAGTCAGGCGGTGAGTTACTTGCTGCTGAATTCCTAGCCTCTGATCTGCTCCTGAACCCATGGTATTTATATCACACCTGGAGTGATGTTGAGGGATTGAGATAACTGACCTTCAACAACCACAACCATCTTCCTTTGTACCAGGTATGACTCCAACCAATGGAGAGTTTTCCACTGATTCCCATTGACTCCAGTTATGCGATGGCTCCTTGATGCCATACTCGATCAAATACTGCCTTGACGTCAAGGGCAGTCACTCTCACCTCACTTCGGGCATTCAGCTCTTTTGTCCATGTTTAAACCAAAACTGCAATGAGGTCAGGAACTGAGTGACCCTGACAGAACCCAAACTGAGCACCAGTAAGCAGGTTATTGCTCAGTAAATGGCACTTGATAAGGTGGTAATCGGCTGGGTTGGATTTGTCCTGTTTTTTGTGTACAGGTCATATTTGGGCAATATTCCACGTTGTCGGGGAGATGCCAGTGTTGTAGTTGCATTGGAACAGCTTGGCTAGAGGTGCAGCAAATTCTGGAGCACAAGCCTTCAATACTATTGCTGGATTATTGTCAGGGCCCATAGCCCTTGCAGTATCCAGTGCCTTCAGCCTTTTATTGATATCAAGTAGGGTTAATCAAATTGGCTGAAGCCTGCCATCTGTGATGCTGGGAACTTCTGGAGGGGACCGAGATAGGTCATCTACTTGCACTTCTGGCTGAATGATTTGACCTTCTGTTTTGCTGGACACCTCCCTCATTGAGGATGGGGATATTTATGGAGCCTCCTCCTCCAATGAATTGTTTAATTATCCACCACCATTCTTGACTGGACGTAGCAGGACTGCAGAGCTTAGATCTGATCTGTTGGTTATGGGAGTGTTTAGCTCTGTCTATCACCTGTTACTTGGCACACAAGTAGTCCTGTGTTGTAACTTCACCAGGTTGACACCTCATTTTTTGGCATGCCTGGTGCTGCTCCCGATATGGCTTTCTGCACTAACCAGGATTTATCCCCTAGCTTGGTGCTAATGGTAGAGTGGGGGATATATTTATAGAATCCCTACAGTGCAGAAGGAGGTCATTCAGCCTGTTAGGTCTGCACCGACCCTCTGAAAGAGCACCCTACCTAAACCTCCGCCTTATTCCCATAATCCTGTAACCCCATCTAACTTTATCATGGTAACTCCACCAAACTTGCATATCTTTGGACTGTGGGAGGAAACCAGAGCACCCAGAAGAAACCCCCGCAGACACAGGGAGAGTGTTTCCAACTCGACACAGACAGTCATCCGAAGTCAAAATCGAACCGGGTGGGCAGCACGGTGGCGTGTTGGTTAGCCTCACGGCGCCGAGGTCCCTGGTTCGATCCCGGCTCTGGGTCACTATCCGTCTGGAGTTTGCACATTCTCACTGTGTTTGCGTGGGTTTCGCCCCACAACCCAAAAGATGTGCAGGGTAGGTGGATTGACCACGCTAAATTGCCCCTTAATTGGAAAAAATGAATTGGGCACTCTAAATTTTTTTTTTTTAAAGAATCGAACCGGGTGTTATGAGGAAGCAGTGCTAAGCACTGTACCACCGTGCACCCATGGGGCTGGCCATGAGGTTACAGATTGTGCCTGAGTACAATTTTGTTGATGCTGATGGCCCACAGCACCTCATGGATACCGTTTTGCTAAATCTGATCTGAATCTATCCCACTTAGCACAATGGTAATGCCACACAACATGGGTGGGCAGCTCGTAGGCAGCACGATAGCATAGTGGTTAGCACAGTTGCTTCACAGCTCCAGGGTCACAGGTTTGATTCCTGGCTTGGGTCACTGTCTGTGTGGAGTCTGCACATTCTCCCCGTGTCTGCGTGGGTTTCCTCCAGGTGCTCTGGTTTCCTCTCACAGTCCAAAGATGTGCTCTGGTTTCCTCTCACAGTCCAAAGATGTGCAGGTTAGGTGGATTGGCGATGATAAATTGCCCTTAGTGGCAAAAAGGTTAGGTGGGATTGCTGGGTTACGCGGATAGGGTGGAGGTATGGGCTTGGGTGGGGTGCTCTTTCCTAAGGACCGGTGCAGGCCCGATGGGCCAAATGGCCTCCTTCTGCACTGTAAATTCTATTCTATAACACGATGGACGGTATCCTCAATGGGAAGATGGGACTCTGTCTCCACAAGGACTGTGCAGTTGTCACTCCGACCTATACTGTCAAGGACAGGTGCGTTTGCGGTTGGCAGTTTGGTGAGATGAGATCAAGTATGTTTTTCTCTTTTGTTGGTTCCTTCAGCACCTGTCGCAGACCCAGTCTAGCAGCTATATCCTTTAGGACTCAGTAGTGTTGCTACCGAGCCACTCTTGGTACTTAACCTGTTGTTCTGAACAGACACTAAAGGCATCCACCTGACGTTAATGGCCTCCATCTTAAAATACGTTTTGGATCCAATAATGTAATTGGTTTCCAAAAGATTTGCTTAAATTCTGACCTGTGCGGGGTGTCGCCATAACTTTCGTGTCAGGTGAAATCAAGTGAAAATGTAACTGGAAACACAAGGAGCCATTCAAGGTAAGTTTTCTCATATTGCCTTTTGTGTTGCCAAGAGGAGCAGGCAGGGTATAATAGCTGGTTAGCACACCGATGAGGCAGGCCAGTTAAACCAACGCTAGCTATCACCTGCCGTGAGTCAAACTTTAACCAGCATGTTGATAAAATCTACCCCCAGCTCATCCCCTTCTCCTGCACAATTTCTACATTTATGGGATTTCCAAAGATTATTTGCCTTCTACTTTAATTTCAAAGTAAGACGTCTTGCTACACCAGGTTAAAGTCCAACAGGTCTGTTTGGATCACTAGCTTTCAGAGCGCAGCTCCTTCATCAGGTAATTTCAAAGGTCATGGTTAGGTGGAATTTTAACTGTATTTTGGCATTCCCGATGGCGAAGCTGGAAGTGTGCGACACTTTCGCTCTCTTACTTATTGCTGTTTCCCATTCAACCTGGTTTATAGAAGGCAGGTGCAAACCTGTGACAGGAGGAACGTTTTATTAGTGAACCCTGCTGTCAGCCAACAATGCTGTAGCTTTGGGAAATCTATAAGATAAATGTCCAGACATACAGGGAGTCTCTGCATCACAGCCAAAACATTCCTGAGTTCCTTGATGCAATCATAATCATGTTAAATTTCTTTCTACACCCAGTTTGTCATGATATTTAGATCAGCATATCATGGTGCAATCAAATACACACTGATGGACATGCAGTAGGACCAACCAACACACACACAACATCGCAGCCAATCACCAGTGAGAGCACACGCACCATAAAAACAGGGGACACTACAGTTCCCGCTCATTCCAGCAGCAGCCAGCTCAGAGCACCGAGCTCAGAGCCTGCCACTCAGACATTCACCATGTGCTGAGTGCCTCACCCAGATAGTAATAGGACAGGGTCCACAGATTAGCTGGATTGCACGTACCCAAGTTAGCAGTGTGCTGTTACAGTTGAGTAGTTAATAAAATTGAGTTACACCATCTCCAGCCGTGTTGGATCGTTTGTACACCAGAACACCTAACACGACATGATACCAGAAGTTGACGCAAGCCAGCGCCTGTGAGACCTACCTGCAACGCATCAGCAATCCGCCGTCCTGCACCATGGAGAACATCAACCTGCCGCTGCCGCTCCGAATCGCTGGCAATCTCGGGGTCAATTGGAAACTGTTCAAGCAGCGCTTCCAACTCTTCCTCGCGGCCACAGACAGGGAGAATGCATCGGAGACCAGGAAGATTGCCCTTCTTCTCTACACGGCGGGGCAACACGCTATCCACATATTTAACTCGCTTACATTTATGGACGGCGAGGACAAAACCAAATACAAGACGGTGCTCCTGAAGTTCGACGAACACTTCAGCGTTGAAGTAAACGAGAGCTTCGAGAGGTACCTGTTCCAGCAGCGCCTTCAGGGTAAGGACGAACCTTTCCAGTCTTACGTAACACACCTCCGCATCCTCGCGCAGTCCTGCGGCTATGGGACCACCTCTGACTCCATGATAGCGACCAGATAGTTTTCGGAGTCATGTCGGACACGCTGCGCCAGCAGCTCCTTCGGGTCAAGAAACTCACCCTGGAGACTGCCATCGAGACCTGCGCCCTGCATGAGAACTCCACCAGCCGGTACTCACACATCCAGGCGGCCGAAACGGCGCGGCACGGACCCCACGAGGCGGAGCGGGTCCAGACGATGGAGTACCTCCCGGGCCGCAGCCTGGAGGAGGCCGGCCATTTCGCGTACTTTCCGAGGACTCCCGCGCTTGTACGCACCAAAAGAGGGGACGCTGACGCAGAGGAACACGATGCGCAGGCGCGCACTATGCAAGACCACACTGCGCATGCACGCTGGCACAACGAACGCACTGACGTCACGATGTGCGGCAACTGTGGCTCCGCCCATTTAAAGCGGCAATGTCCTACCAAAGCGCGATAATGCCTACGCTGTGGCAGGTTGGGCCACTACGCTGCCTGCTGTTGAGCAGCTCACCCTGCCAACTCGTACCCGTTTAACCAGCCTCGCAGAAACGTTCGGGCAATTCAACCCACGTTCACCGAGTCCAATCCCGCCGTCACACAGACCAATGACACTGAGGACAGGGAGCCCTTCCGCGTTGTTGTCATCAACAAGAACAAGCTGTCCCCGAGTCGAATGCACCAGCCACTGTCCGTGCACAGCATTGATCCGGACGACGAGTGGTGTGCCACCCTGACGGTCAACCAATCCCAGATCAGATTCCGCCTGGACACTGGTGCCTCCGCCAATCTCCTCGAATGGTCAGCATTCCAGACCCTGAAGGTTAAACCACCTATTCTGCCATCCAACTGTCAACTCGTTGACTATAATGGCAACGTCACCCCCGCCACAGAGTCGTGCCAGCTCGAAGTGACACACAAATCACGTAAAGCCACACTACCATTCGAAATCGTGGGCTCCTCAAAGGACTCCCTGCTAGGCGCACAGGCGTGCAAAATCCTCCACCTCGTTCGGCGTGTACACTCTCTCTCTCCAGAAGGCACGTCCGATTTCCCAGATGCAGACTTTAGGGCGCAGCTCAACTCAATCCTCACGCACAACCAGGATGTTTTCGAGGGCATGGGCACACTGCCCTACACGTACAAAATCCGGCTTAAACAGGATGCCACCCTGGTAGTTCATGCGCCTCGCAGGGTCCCAGCACCTCTCAAGGACCGCCTCAAGCAGCAGCTGCAGGACCTTCAGGACCAAGGAGTGCTTTCCCGGGTAACGGAGCCGACTCCACGGGTCAGCTCTATGGTGTGCGTCAAGAAGCCTTCCGGCGAGCTCTGGATCTGTATCGACCCGAAAGATTTAAATCGCAACGTAATGAGGGAACACTACCCCATACCCAAATGTGAGGAGATCACGTGCGAGTTGGCTCGCGCAAAAATATTCACCAAGCTTGATGCCTCAAAGGGCTTCTGGCAGATTCAATTGGATCAGTCCAGCAGGAAGCTGTGCACTTTCAACACTCCATTTGGCAGATACTGCTACAATAAGATGCCATTTGGCATCATATCGGCCTCTGAAGTGTTCCATCGCATCATGGAACAGATGATGGGGGGCATCGAAGGGGTGCGCGTCTATGTAGACGACATCATTATTTGGTCCACCACACCGCAGGAGCACATCAGTCACCTCCAGCGCGTCTTTAAACGGATACGGGACCAGGGCCTGCGCCTTAACCGAGTCAAATGCTCTTTTGGACAAACCGAGCTGAAGTTCCTGGGGGACCACATCTCCCAGTTGGGCGTGTGGCCGGATGCCGACAAGGTGGCAGCCACCACGGCCATGCAGAAGCCCACAGACAAGAAGGCGGGGCTACGCTTTCTCGGAATGGTCAACTTCCTGGGGAAATTCATTCTCAACCTTGCTTCCCACACTACAGCTCTCCGGCACCTTGTCAGAAAGACAACTGAATTCCAGTGGCTTCTCACCCACCAGCGTGAATGGGAGGAGCTCAAGGTCAAGCTCACCACCGCCCTGGTACTGGCGTTTTTCGATCCTGCAAGGGAGATGAAAATCTCGACTGACGCCAGCCTGTCCGGCATTGGGACAGTCCTCCTGCAACGGGATGACGCCTCATCCTGGGCACCAGTTGCCTATGCGTCACGGGCCATGACCCCCACAGAGCAGCGCTATGCGCAGATTGAAAAGGAGTGCCGAGGCCTGTTGACTGGTGTTGACAAGTTCCACGACTATGTGTATGGCCTTCCCCAGTTCACTGTGGAGACTGACCATTGCCCGCTGTTTGGCATCATTCAAAAGGACCTCAACGATATGACCCCTCGCCTCCAGCGCATTCTGCTCAAACTCCGGAGGTATGACTTTCAACTTGTCTACACCCCGAGTAAGGACCTCATCATAGCAGACGCTCTGTCCAGGGCAGTCAACACACCGTCCGACCCTGAGGGGTTCGTTTGCCAAGTCGACGCACACGTAGCCTTCACTTCTGCCAATCTGCCGGCCACTGATGCACGCCTGGCCCACATTCGAATTGAGACTGCGCCAACCCCCTTCTACAACGTGTGATGCGCCACATGATGGACGGGTGGCTCAAGGGACAATGCCCACAGTTTTACAACGTTCGGGACGACTTGGCAGTCGTTGATGGTGTCCTCCTGAAGCTGGACCGCATTGTGATCCCACACAGCATGCACCGCATGTTTTAGAACAACTGCATGAAGGCCATCTCGGCGTTGAGAAGTGCCGATGGAGGGCCCGAGAGGCTGTGTACTGGCCGGGAATAAGTGTGGACATTGCTAACACTGTGCTCAATTGCCCCACCTGTCAGCGTTTTCAGCCGGCACAACCCCATGAGACCCTTTAGCCCCATGAGTCGGTCACGTCTCCCTGGTCGAAGGTGGGCGTGCACCTGTTCCATGCGCTCGGCAGGGACTACATCATCATCATCGACTACTTTTCCAGCTATCCAGAGGTCATACGCCTGCACGACACCACGTCATCGGCTGTCATCCGGGCCTGCAAAGAGACCTTTGCTCGCCACAGCATTCCGCTCACCGTGATGTCAGACAATGGCCCCTGCTTTGTGAGTCAGGAATGGTCTTCCTTCTGCAGCTCATACAACTTCACACACGTGACGTCCAGTCCTCTGCATCCTGAGTCGAATGGCAAAGCAGAAAAGGGCATACATATCGTTAAAAGGCTCCTCTGCATTGCTGCTGATGCAGGATCTGACTTCTGCCTCGCCTTGCTGGCCTATCGCTCGGCCCCACTGTCCACGGGCCTATCGCCGGCTCAGCTGTTTATGGGTCGCACCCTCAGGACCTCTGTGCCATCCATTCATGTCCCAGACCTCGACCATGCTCCGGTACTTCAGCGGATGCAGCAACAGCGTGAGCAACAAAAGGCGACACATGATGCTCGGGCGACTGATCCTCCTGCCCTGGCGCTTGGAGATAATGTCCGCATACACCTTCCGGAGGGAAGCTGGTCAACAACCGCTGAGGTTCTCCGACAGATAGCTCCCCGCTCGTTCTTGGTTCAGCTGCCTGGTGGCTCTATTCGCCGCCGCAATCGTCGCGCCCTTCGTCTGGTTCCGCGCTCGCTACATGATCCTGCACCAGTGCCACGCCCTCCTGTTGTCCCTGCAATGGACTTTGTTGACCTTCCGGACACCCTGCATCCTCCTCACTCGACCGTCGCCCGCCCCGCCGGTGGATCCTGACCCACCCTTGAGGCGGTCAACCCGAATTCGTCGCTCACCTGAGAGACTTACTTTATGAACCTTTTCATATTGGACTCACTGACCTGTTCGGACATACTGTTTCAGACTTTTTGCCATACTGTTTAAGATTTTGTTATTGTTTGTTAATGACATTGATTTCGTTCTTGGTGTAACATAGTTAGTTTTTGCACCTGGCAGCTTCCTGTGTATATAGTATAGCCACATGTACATATTGTTGTAAATATTGCACACACATGATTAGATGCACTCACCACACTTCTTTATTTATTATCATGTAGGCACATATTCTTTGCGAAAAGGGGGGGATGTCATGATATTTAGATCAGCATATCAAGGTGCAATCAAACACATGCAGTAGGACCAACCAACACACACACAACATCGCAGCCAATCACCAGTGAGAGCACACGCACTATAAAAACAGGGGACACTACAGTTCTCGCTGACTCCAGCAGCAACCAGCTCAGAGCACCGAGCTCAGAGCCTGCCACTCAGACATTCACCATGTACTGAGTGCCTCACCCAGATAGTAATAGGACAGGGTCCACAGATTAGCTGGTTATGCACGTACCCAAGTTAGCAGTGTGCTGTTATAGTTAAGTAGTAAATAAAATTGAGTTACACCATCTCCAGCCGTGTTGGATCATTTGTACACCAGAACACCCAACACGACACAGTTAATTTCAGCAACACCACCCTTCCACACCGCCACCCACAAACATCTCCCCCTCATCCTCCTACACCCCCATCTCATTGTCAATCCCCTTGAAGGCAACGCTTGAGAGTCGCCAGAGTGCAACCCCGTGGTTCAGCAATTCCTCTCCTTCAGCCTGTCGGGGAAAGGCAGCTGGTGTTTTTTCCCACAGCTGACATCAGATGGTCCTCCCTCCTTACCAACATGGCCATGGTGGAGGTGGCAGAGGAGGTGAGCAGCACTGTGGTCCTGAGCAGAACCTTGGATCCAGTGCAGGAAACTGGTCAACTACACCAGGGTAAATGCCAGCATCACATCTTCACAAGGAGCCTCTTATGGGGTGATCAGGAGTTATATATGTGAGTGGGAAGCTATTCTAGATCTGTAAATGCGTGATCAGCTTCAGTGCCACACGCCACTTGAGACCAAAGCACGAGCTATGTGGCTTTTACATGTGCTTGGAATGATTGGACGGAGATACATGCAGACAAGGGGGTTAGGTACCACTTGACTTGTCGCTAATTCTGCACTTTGTCATGCAGGACAAGCTGACCCATAATGCCAGGGAGAGATGAATACAGGAAGTGGAATGGATGATCTCAGGTTCTTCACCCTGTCGAGGAAGAGATGATGAGAGTGCAGGAGTGTAGGGAGCACAATGCATTGCAGACGCTGAGGCTAAGCAGCCTGGTATAAGGAGGAAGATGCTATACGAACACACATCAGGCACATGAGAAAATGTGAAATGTTCATTCAGTGATGATACTTAATCCACATGGTTCTTTTTGTTCTTCTCTCCTGGTCATGACTCAAGTAGGTCAAAGCTCCAAACCATCCAAAGCCAAAAGATCCACCTCTAGGGGGGATGAAACCAACGCCACAGATATTGAACCATCACCTGCCTCATCAACCTCCGCCAGCACAGTTACATCCACAAGGTCTTTAGAAGATTCACGATTAGATTCAGGAGCACTATCTGGTGAGCACATTGCACACACATCCTAGCTGCTGAGAGAGAATAGAGCACGCATTGTCAAACTTGGGGGCGCGACCCACGGGTGGGTCGCGGGCGGGTGTCGGGATGGTCGCGGAGCCGTCCGTCGCGGTGCTCCCGATCGCAAAAGCGGCCTTCAAAATGGCCACGAATATGTAAAAAATTATCGGGCACGCATGCGCAGTGCGGCCGTTTTTTAAAAACAGTCACAGCTTTTTGTTTTACAAGTTGGGGGGGGGGGGGGGGTGGGGGGGGGGGGTTTATTCATTTTTTTTTTACAAGTTCAGGGGAGTTTTAGTTGATAAAATTTTACAGGAAAAAAATGCAGAACTTTGGACAGATGCAGACTCCATACTTTCCGACACTGGAAGGCTTCACCTTCATCCAACAGGTTCCATTGGAGGAGCATGTCGAGGGCCAAAGGGACCCAAAACCATTTCCTCCATTTTTGTCAGCAGCAAACAAGGTAACAGAAAATGGTGGGTCACGCAGGTCAGCCGTCGTAGGCCGCGAAGGTCGGCCGGCGTGGTTCACCAAGTTCAGCCGGGTTGGGTCCCGAAGGTTGGCCGGTTGGTAAAAATGGGTCCCCAGAAAAAAAGTTTGAAAAACACTGGACTGGAGCAGCCAGATCTCCTGACAATCAGAGGACAACTGGAGACCAGGCTTCTGCTGAGCCCTATGCTGATGGTGGGCCTCTGCTTGGAACACAAGAAGCCGGCTGGATATGCAGGAGAACACATGGCCTCAATGTCAGGTGTCATGCTCAGCTTTGCACTGGACATGGAGGAATCCATGCAAGCCATGACCTCTGCCATAACCCATGGATGTGATCATGTGGTTTGCTCCATGGAGAAGATGAAGGCCCATTGAGCATTCAGTCCATATGTGCTCTGACCTGAATTCCATTGCTCTAGCTCTAATCTCAGTGCAGCAATGGATAGGGGAGAGGGGCACAAGGCAGCTGCTCATGTCTCCAGAAGCTCCTCGCTCTTACTGAGGTAGAGAGGTGTCAATGGTCACTGAGATGGAGAAGGAGCACCTTACAAGTGCCATGGGGCCTTTGTTTCAGGGCACCCAAAGTGTTAGCAATGTGTCCACATCCCTTCCACCATTCACATCAATAGTTCTAACAGGTGAGGCCAAGAGGAATACCCCTGGACCAGTGCAGGAAACTTCAAGGCCCCACACCTCCAGTACACCTGCCACAGTCATCCAAGGTGGCGCCTGAGGAAGGAGCTGCGCTCCGAAAGCCAGTGATTCAAAACAAACCTGTTGGACTTTAACCTGGTGTTGTAATATTTCTTACTGTGCCCATCCCTGTCCAACGCCGGCATCTCCACATCACAGTCCTCCAAGGCAACGGAGCATCACAGTGAGTTTAACTTTCTCGAACTTAGCTGCTTATCTCGGGGTCACACCTAAACAAAGGCTTAAAACATTATGAGCACAAAGGTGGCACGGTATTTTATAATTAGCAGTTGTAAATACTGCACAACATATTATTTTTGCCATATTCATGTGTACATATTTGTCATTCTTTCGGGACTTCCTTCGTCTGAAAGCTTCCACACCCACGACCACTACCACCTAGGAGAGCAATTGAACCCCACATGTCGACAGCCCCCTCGTACCCGCCCCTCCTCCCCGCACCACATGCCAACACGCATACCGCTCACCATGGCCGGGTGCCTGCACATACAGGCCACCAGCAGCAGGCCCACTGTGCTGCCACATCTGAGTGTCTCACACTGCATTTTGTAAAATAAATTTAGAGTACACAATTATTTTTCTTCTTTCCAATTGAGGGGCAATTTTAGCGTGGCCAATCCACCTAACCTGCACATCTTTGGGTTGTGGGGGTGAAACCCAGGCAGACAGGGGGAGAATGTGCAAACTCAACACGGACAGTGACCCAGAGCCGGGATTCGAACCTGGGTCCTCAGTGCCGTAGTCCCAGTGCTAACCACTGCACCGCAGCCGCCCGTCTCACACTGTGCATTGACTGTCTACACCCGCCCACAGCTGCAGAGACAGAGAGAAAACCGGATTGGACCTGCCGGATCTGCGCCCCTCACTGTTGCACATCGGAGGGCATTGGAACTGGTCGGTGGGCCTGGAGAGCGGGCAGTCACCAAGACAGAGGCCGGCATTGGGACAGCAAGTGAGCCCCCGATGGATTGCTGTGTCCCTACAGCACATGTGGCACACCCTCTCCACCACTCCCCCCCCCCCCCCCCCACCAACCAGGCCCCACACCCCACCACCCCAACCCCACCATAACCCCACACCCCCACCATACCATCCCCCACCACCTTGAACCCCATGATGTGCCATCAATTAATCACAAGACGAGTAGTGAACGAAACTGAGGCTTTAATAAGCTAAACAGAAAGCCTCCTGGCCTCTGATCCCAAACAGGGGCAGGGCCGGAGCACAGCCACCTTTATACCGAGCCCGAGGGGAGGTGGAGCCATCAGGCAGTGGTTTACCACAATGCATGTAGTACAGTAACAGTTTGCCACAATATATATAATATACGAACAGTGGTTTACCACACCCCACCACCCCCAATCGTGACCTAACCATGCGCCTTGTCTTTTATCTTGCAGGATCACCTGGCAATGAAGCAGGTCCACCTGGCATCCCCCCACCCCGGTCATAAGCCCAAGACTCATCCGGCAATGAGGTGTGGCTTGCTGGCGACACGAGCCCCCAGCACAACCCTGCAACGGAGAACATGTCGGGGACGACACCGACTTCTCGGCACTGCTGTCATTGGCACCCTCCACCACCCCAGAGGCACTCAACTCAGTTGGCATGATAGTGAAGGGGCTCCTGGGACACTATCTGGTTTGCAGCACACACATGCTGTGGTATATCAGGTGGAGATAGGAACCACCGAGGAGGCGGACGGTGGGAGGGCGGCCCGACCCCAGGGACTTGCTGCCATCCTGACGGGTCTGGAAATGGCGGTCCCATCCATGATGGAGATGCAGATGCAGATCTGGGAATGATATAGGGGGTGTCAACAACCATCCAGTGCCTGCAAGTGCAGTTAGAGGGGTCCAACTGCCTGCATGGCAGGAGGCTGTACTGGTCATGTGTGCCACCCAGGCCAAAACTGCACAGGTGCCGTCCACGGTGGAGGTCTTGGGTGCGATGGTATCGGCCATTGGTCAGGACTGGGTACTCTGTGGGGCCGGTGGCCGAGACTCTCAGGACAGAGCGGTCATGTCACAGGCAGCCATGTACCAGGGCCACATGGACATTGCTGCGGTGCTCCAGGGCTTGGCCCAGTCGCAACATAGCTGCGGGCGCGAGAGCATTGATCTGGCACTGGCTGACCTGAACCAGACACAGAGGGACCTGTGCTCCATGGACGCTAGCATGGAGACTCTAGTTGATATGAGAGCGGGCCTCCAGGACTGGGAGCATCAGGTAATGACGGAGTCCCCTGAGCTCGCTCCGACCACATCCCCGTCTCAAGGAATAGACGGGGTATTATCGGGCACCCCGAGGGAGGAGGAGGTGATGGGGCCCATGCTGGTGGGTCCTGCATGGGGGTGTCAGAACACCTCAGCATCCCTGAATCCCCCCCCCCACCCCCCCGCCCCCCCCCCCCCCCCCCACTTGTCCCTGGTGCATCCGATGGGCAGCAGGCAGAACAGGGTGGTACAACGTTACCTGTGACACCTGGAAGACATCCGGGCCCATCCAGGCCCATTCGCTCCAATCTATGCCCACCAAAGAGGACCCCGGTCACAGGGTGGGAATCACAGCAGGCCACCTCCACTTCGGATGTACCGCCTGAGGAACCACCTTGACAGTCCCGTAAGGCCAGTAAGGTAGCCAGCAGTTAAGGTGGCACGGGAGCAGCACATGAGTTAGTGATAGGGGCTAGAGCACAATACTTGTAAATAGCAGAATAAACACCTGTTCACCAGGGTGTGAGGGATGGGCTGGGCTGGGATCAGAGAGCACGTCAGGTTGGATGGGGGGATTGGGAGCCGGCTGGTGTGGGGTGCAGGTGTTGGAGGTGGACATGGGCCAGTGCCCCCAAGGCGGCCACCGCACACTGTCTCGTTACCCGGCCCACTCCCCTTCCTCCACCCCACCACACCCTATCCCGGACCATGTCCCCACCCCTGCCACCCATGGGTTGGATGGTGCCGTGAGGTGGAATGGCCAGGACGCAGGCAGGGATCACCGGGGCAGATGGTGGAGAGTGCTACCGAAGGCAGGAGTCAGACTGTGTCGAATGATGCGGTGCACCGCTGAGCGGGTCATCATCGTCCTCCACCCAATGGACAAGACCCACTGATACTGTGAACTCAGGGTCCGCACCTTGTAGTGTGGCAGGTAAGAAGCATGGAGGAGGGTACAGGTGCCAGCGGGCCTGGGTGCTGGGTGTGTGCACAGGGGAGGGGGTGATTGGACGGCATGTGGGGGGTGATGTGCTGGGGTGGAACGAGATGGTTGAACTGCTGGTGGCCAGGCCAGTGGGTGAACCTGGTGGCGATGAGAGCGTGACGGCCCATGTGCACACCTTGTGCAGCCTCCAGTGGCTGCCCGGGCCCCATGCCCTGCCCATTCTGCTCCATCATCGGACAAGACCTGGCGTTCTTGCTTCTCTTCCAGCACGCTGCCCCTCTGCCGCTCAACGTTGTGGAGGACGCAGCAGGCCACCATGATGTGGGAGACCCTCCTAGTGCTATACTGGATGGTCTCTCCACGATCGTTGGGACTGTCCGGCCAGAAGCCTGAGACCCATCTGGGCGACAACTAGTCCTTGGGGTTGACCAGCCCTCTGACTGTCCGCCCTCTCGGGTGTTCCTACCTCCACCTGATGTACTGGATCAGCTGTGTGGTACGCACCACAGAGTGTCCCAGGTGCCTCTTCACTAAAGTGCCCAACCGAGGTGAGATACTCTGGGATGGTGGAGGGTGTTGACATGATATTTACTGATGGTGATAGAATGAAACATATTAAAAGCAGCAAAGTATTTTTCAGTGCCTACTTCATTTGTGAGCTAAACGCTCCTGACATGACTGCAGTAGGACAGGCGGTTGATGTGTTGAAGAGGGAGCATTGTGGTGATAGCATCCACAACATGGCACAATTTAATTCTGTAATGGACAAAGAAATAGACAAGTTGCAAAAAAGATTTTGGGCGGTATGCATCGTTCCCCGACGTCAATTTTGTAATTGGCGATCAGGCGGAGAATCCCTTCTGACGCCGAAATTGGGGGCAGCGCCTGTTTGATGCAGGTTTTGTATCCTCTGCCCCCTCCAAAATGGCGTCATCATGTCGCGCGCCGCACACCGTCGGAACGGTGTTAGCATGTCACCTTAAGCCGCTCCCCGCTGCCTCCGATGAGCCAACTTCATGACCGCGGGGTTGATGTCTGATCTCAGCAGTAGGGAATTCGGCGTGGCGGCTGCGGAATGTGTCCAGCGCTGCCACTGTCTGGCTGGAGCCATGTTGCTGGCTGCGGGGGCTTCCGCGAGGGCTGGGGGGTGGCCATGGTGTAACCAGGGGGGCACTATCTGGCAGGTCGGGTCCACGCATGGCTCGTGCCATGTTTTATGGCGAGACCCCTGCAGGTCATCGCCGTGTGCATGCGCGGCCATGGACCCTGCCATTCTCCAGGTGTTTATATCGTGGGAGCCGCGGTTTTTACTCGGCGCGGCTGCTAGCCCCTCACCGATCGCAGGATCGGTGAAGGGTCGGTGCCGATTTTGCCATCGTAAAACACCACAATTTCCACGCCGGCATCGGCACTTAGCCTACAAAACGGTGAATCCAGCCCCATGGACTGGGGGAAAGCGGATTTTAGTAAAATAAGGCAGGATCTGGCCAAGGTAGACTGGAAAGAATAACTTGTGGGGAAATCTATAGAACAGCAGTTGGGGGGAGAGGGGGCGGGTGTTGTTCAAAAAGCACATGGGAGGGCACAGGCCCAACATGTTTCCTCGAGGGTAATACAAAGGAGTAAGAAGCCCATATAACAATGGATGATCAGAGATATTCAGGATACGATGAGAAGGAAAACAAAGGGGCGCGATTCACCGAGCACCGTGCCGAGCCGGAGAATCGGCGCAACCGCGCCACGATACCCCGACGCCAGCGCACGATTCTCCAAGGTGCGGAGAATCGTCGCCATTTGCGCCGGCAGATATGACGCGGCGGGCCACTGGAATGGGCGGGGTCGCCATTCTCAGGCCCGGATCGGCCGAGCGGCCGCGTGGAAAAAACAGAGTCCCGCCGGCGTCGTTCACCCCTGGTCGCTGCCGGCGGGAAATCTGCGCGAAGGGTCAAGGAACGGCCTGTGTGGCGGGGGAAAGTGCTTCTTCACCGGGGGCGGCCTCCGATGGGGTCCGGCCCATGATCGGGGCCCACTGATCGGCGGGCCGGCTTCTCCCCCTCCCCCCGCGCCTACGTTGTTGCGCAACCGGCCCCTGAACCCCCACGCCATGTTGCATAAGGGCCGGCGCGCTGAAGAAGTCCCCCACGCATGCACAGGATGGCGCGGCCCAACTGCACATGCGCGGGTTGCCGCGGTGCCCATTTGGCGCCGGGAAGGGAGGCTGGAGTGGCGTGATCCGCTCCAGCGCTGTGCTGGCCCCCTGTGGGGGACAGAATCAGTCGTCCCCGTGCCCGTTTCACGCCGTCGTGAAACGCGACCACGTTCACGATGGCGAGAACACTTAGTCTCCATTTTGGAGAATTGCCCCCAGGCTTTTAGCAAGTAGAAAGGGAGCAAATCAGCAGAGGCATTAGTAGAGTATAGAAAGTGCATGATGGAGCTGAATAAATAAATTATGAGAGCAAAGAGGGGATATGAGAAACTTCTGGCTGGTAAAAGTATGGAAAATCCCAAGATATTCATAGAATCATAGAATTTACAGTGCAGAAGTAGTCCATTCGGTCCATCGAGTCTGCACCGACCCTTACAAAGAGCACCCCACTGAAGCCCATGTATCTACCCTATCCCCGTAACCCAGTAACCAATATTCTATAAATATATCAATGGGAAGAGGATAACCAGGGAAAGAGAAGGGCCCATTCGGGACCAAGGGGAAAATCAGTGGGTGGAGTCCATCAGTAGGGTGTTGAACATATACTTCACATCTGTCTTCACTCAAGAGAATGAGGAGGTAGATATGGAACTTAGGGGGAGGCTGTGAAGTTCTTGAACAAATTGTCACAGGGAGTTACAAGGGTTTGGAGGTGTTAGCTGGCTTAAAAGGGGACAAATCTCCAGCTCTGGATGAATTGTGTCCCAGGATGCTGTGGGAGGAGGAAGAAGATTGTCGGGGCGGTGACCCAAATTTTTAATCGCTCTATGGCCAAGGGGGAGGTGCCGGAGGACTGGAGAACAGCTAATGTGGTCCCACTATTTAAGAAAGTTTATAGAGATAATAAGAATAATAATCTTTATTGTCACAAGTAGGCTTACATTAACATTGTAATGAAGTTACTGTGAAAACCCCCCAGTCGCCACACTCTGGCACCTGTTCAGGTACACTGAGAGAGAATTCAGAATGTCCAAATTACCTCACAACACGTCTTTCGGGGTTTGTGGGAGGAAACCGGAGCACTGGTGGAAACTCACGCAGACACGGGGAGAACGTGCAAACCACACATAATGTGGCCCAAGCCGGGAATCACACCTGGGACCCTGGAGCTGTGAAACAACAGTGCTAACCACTGTGCTACCATGCCGTCCCAAAGCCAGGGAACCGTAGACCAGTGAGTCTCACTAGGGAAACTACTGAAGAAAATTCTGAAGACGAGAATCTAACTTCACTTGAAAAGACAAGTTTTGTTCAGGATTAGTCAACATGACTTTGTTAGAGGGAGGTCACTCCTAAAAAAATTGATTGAATTTTTTGAGCATGTGACCAGATGTATAGATGAGGGTAGTGCAGTTTATGTAGTTTACATGAATTTCAACAAGCTTATGACAAGGTCCCACATGGGAGACTTATAAAGAAGCATAATGCACATGGGATACAGAGTAACTTGATCAGTTGGATTCAAAATTGGCTTAGCTATAGGAAACAGAGAGTGATGGCAGACGGCTGCTTTAGAGACTGGAAGCCAGAGTCCAGTGGTGTACCACAGGGATCTGTGCTCAGTCTCCTATTGTTTGTCATTTATATAAAAGACATAGATGACTATGTGGGGGGTCGGATCAGTAAGTTTGCAGATGACACAAAGATTGGCCGGGTGGTTAACAGTGAGGTTGAGTGTCTTGGTTTACAGGGAGATATAGACGGGATGGTCAAATGGGCAGAAAAGTGGCAGATGGAATTTAACCCTGAAAAGCAAGGTGATAAACTTTGGAAGGAGTAATTTGACAAGGAAGTATTCAATGAATGGCCTTACACTGGGAAGTTTCGAGGAACATAGGGACCTTGGCGTGTTTGTCCATAGATCTCTGAAGGCAGACGGGCAGGTTAATAGGGTGGTGATAAAGGAAAATGGGACACTTGCATTTATCAATCGAGGCATAGATTGCAAAAGCAGGGAGGCCATGTTGGAGTTGTATAGAACTTTGGTGAGGCCACAGCTGGAATACTGTGTGCAATTCTAGTCGCCACATTACAAGAAGGATGTGATTGCACTGGAGGAGGTGCAGAGGAGGTCCAGCAGGATGTTGCCTAGGATGGAACAGTTAAGTTATGAAGAGAGGTTGGATAGGCTTGGGTTGTTTTCGTAGGAGCAGAGAAGTCTGAGGAGTGACTTGATCAAGATGTACAATTTGAGGGGCATGGACAGGGTGGACAGGGAGCAACTGTTCCCCTTAGTTGAAGGGTCAGTCACGAAGGGTCCACAATTCAAGCTGAGGGCAGGAGGTTTAAGGGGGGAATTTGAGGAAAAGCCTTTTCACCCAGAGGGTGGTGATGGCCTGGAATGTACTGCCAGGGAGGGTGGTAGAGGCGGGTTGCCTCATATCCTTTAAAAAGTACCTGGATGAGCACTTGGCGCATCATAACATTCAAGACTATGGGCCAAATGCTGCCAAATGGTATTGGGTTGGTAGGTCAGGTGTCTTTCATATGTCGGTGCAGACACAATAGGTCGAAGGGCCTTTTCTGCATTGTACTATTCTGTGATTCTGACTATTTTAGTTTAAAAAAATAGTGGCCACCTTGTGAATTGAGTATTGATGTGGGTTAGGTCTGTGCATTGAATCTGAAAAGAAATTTCAAATCTGTAGAAAGCTGATGGTTATTTTAGGTACTTAAGGTGACAGCAAATTTGTCAAATTTAGAACAATCTCACTCAAAGGTGACAATGAACCTTGTTGTGGTTGTAGGAATCATACATGAACACGCTACGCATGAACATTTGCGTAGGGAGAAAAGGGGTTACTCTTCTTAAGTAGTGATTTATGCATAGTGTCATGGCAATATGTGGAGAGCTCTATATTGTGTGGCCTAAAATTATTTTATGCTATTACTGGATGTTAAGTGGCAGAGTTCTAAGTGGTACAATGCAGTGCTTCATTTTCTAACCCTGTCATCATCCTTCACTCAGATGAGCCTAAAAGTGCAGAAATATTAAAAGAATAATAGGCACCTTACCATGCTGTCAACCACTGACTGAAAACAATGATGTTCCTAATGGTTTTATTATGCATGGGAACTCAGTATGAGTAGTAAACCATTCAGAACTTTGTTCCATCATTCAGTGAGAACATGGCAGCTCTATATCTGTACTCCATCTTGGCTCCATACTCAGATTTATCCTATTTTGATCCAAAGAGGATTACCTCACACTTATCTGCATTGATATCCATTTGCCAAACTTTTGTCCCATTACCTACTCTATCAATGTTTCTTTGCAATGGCATGCTCTCTTGTTACTTACTGAACCAACACACTTTTGTCATTGGCAAACTTGTGTGTGCGACTCTAATTCACGAATAAACCTGGTGAATAGATGAGACCCCAGCATAAATTCATGTCAAAATATTACGAGCCATATTTGAGTAATGCCCACGATACCTACTCTCTGAGCTAAAAGTTGGATTGTGCCGTCAATCAAGTGTAGGGGTCATAATTCATGATTTATCTACTTCGATTCAAGTTAAAGTAGGCAGCTTATACAATTTGTGCTCTCTCCGCATTTCTTTGATAGTGCATGCAGCTGAGTTGCCAACCTGCTGCATGCACAATTGGGGAGACTAAAAGCAGGTTAAGTTAGCCTTGTGTACCAGCTATAGTCAAGCTCTTAAACACAGTTTGTTCCCCTGAAAGAGAGGGTGCTTTGGAGAAATGAAGGCTAGAAAAAAAATGTCAAGGTTTGAAAATGAAGGAAAATGATTTACCGGTACAAGAAAAGGCTCTAGGTTTTAGTACTGTCTCTCGTACACTGTTAGAGACAGTAATCTTGGCAGTTCCCAAAATGGGAAGCAATCTTTCCAAGAGGCCAGGAGGCCACACGCCAGCCACTCCAAAAGGAGTGGGAGCTTGTTGCAAGGGGGATAAATGCCTAGGATCTGGTACCAAGTGCTGAAAGAAGTTTAATAGCTTCACATGTGTGGTCAAGGTAGATTGATGCATCTTTGAAACAACTCTCATATCCACCAAAGCTTGAGCCTCTCATACAATTCTGTCTTAACATTACCATCTGTCACCCAACAGAACTTAATGGCACTCAGAACACATGTCCAATATTCACATATTCCATCTCACCCACACACAACTTCCACTGATACCAGCTTCACTCCCACCTCTCATAGCCTAAAAAGGCGTCCAGCAATTCAGAGTATCACCCACGAAAGCACTTCCCAGTCCCTGATATTGTGCCTTCTCACTTGGAGGACAAGGTGACCCAAAACCCCAGGGGGAAGCAGCGGCGTTGGGAGCAGGGGTGAGAGTAGGAGAGGGGGGAGAGAGGGAGGAGGGTGGCATGTGGCACTATGACTCCATCAACTCAGCCCAATGATGAAGATAGTTCACCAAATCGCAGGGCAGGCTGCAAAAGATTGTTTGTCATCTGGTGTGGCTGAGGCCATCAAGGATGATAGCAAGTTATTTTCTTATGCCCTTCTCGACTTCCTGTTCAAACTCATCCTGGAATCTGGCATGACATAAGAGCTGCATGGACCTCCTGCTTTCCTCCCCACAGTAAGCTGTCTATCTGTTTTTATTCTTTCAGGTATCCAAGAACTGCCACCTCTCCAGCTGTTGCAGATTAGAGAGAGAGCAACACCAAACCAGTGATGAGGAAGAACCATTGGCTAATCTGGGCGAAATTCTCCCGAAACGGCGCGATGTCCGCCAACTGGCACCCAAAACGGCGCCAATCAGATGGGCATCGCGCTGCCCCAAAGGTGCGGAATGCTCCGCATCTTTGGGGGCCGAGCCCCAACATTGAGGGGCTAGGCCGACGCCGGAGGAATTTCCGCCCCGCCAGCTGGCGGAAACGGCCTTTGTTGCCCCGCCAGCTGGCGCGGGAATGACAACCCCGGGCGGCGCATGCGCAGGAGGGTCAGCGGTCGCTGACAGTTTCCCACGCATGCGCAGTGGAGGGAGTCTCTTCCGCCTCCGCCATGGTGGAGACCGTGGTGGAGGCGGAAGGGAAAGAGTGCCCCCATGGCACAGGCCCGCCCGCGGATCGGTGGGCCCCGATCGCGGGCCAGGCCACCGTGGGGGCACCCCCCGGGGCCAGATCGCCCCGCGCCCCCCACAGGACCCCGGATCCCACCCACGCCGCCTTGTCCCGCCGTTCAAAAGGTGGTTTAATCCACGCCGGCGGGACAGGCAATTTATCGGCGGGACTTCGGCCCATCTGGGCCGGAGAATCGAGCGGGGGGGCCCGCCAACCGGCGCGGCCCGATTCCCGCCCCCGCCGAATATCCGGTACCGGAGACTTCGGCAACTGGCGGGGGCGGGATTCACGGCAGTCCCCGGCGATTCTCCAACCCGGCGGGGGGTCGGAGAATGACGCCCCTGATGCTTTTAGCCATCAGCACAGGCACTGACACTCCAAGTATTTTAGTGACTAGTGTAGAGTTGATATCATCAGTATCAGGACATGAGTCACGGTAGAACAGTGGTTAGCACTGTTGCTTCATAGCCCCAGGTTTGATTCCCGGCTTCTGTGCGGAGTCTGCACGTTCTTCCCGTGTCTGCGTGGGTTTCCTCTGGGTGCTCTGGTTTCCTCCCACAGTCCAAAGATGTGTAGGTTAGGTGGATTGGCCATGCTAAATTGTCCTTAATGTCCAAAATGGTTCGGTGGAGTTACTGGATTATGGGGATAGGGTGGACGTGTGTGCTTAATTAGGGTGCTCTTTCCAGGGGCAGGTGCAGACTCGATGGGCCAAATGGCCCCCTTCTGCACTGCAAATTCTATGGACATCTATGCCTATGAGTAGGCTACAGCCAAGTCAGAAAGAAAGGATTGTTCATCTGCCAACTCATCCAAGGGTGCGGACACAGGTGAGTTCTGTTGAAGAGGACTCATGTAAAGACATTGATGGGGCAGCAAACAGTTGAACATCGATGAACATGCACATTGAGATATTTGCCATATTGACAGGCCTGCAACAAAGTCTCCTGAGACAGTTGTGGACCAAGGAAGAGTCCAGCATCAATGTGGCAAAGGGCATCACGCAGCGTTTGGAGTCCATCCTTTCCTTTGTGGAAATGATAGCCAACTCCATGGCAGCACTGACAGACCCACTCACACTGCAGCATCTGGTTTATGGTGTTGTCACTCCCTTAGAGAAATAAAGGAGGCTGCTTAGGCAGAATCTTTACCATCTAAAGCAATGTTCGTCAAACTTTTTTTCCGGGCGCCCATTTTTACCAACCAGCCAACCTTCGGGACCCTACCCAGCCGACCTTCGCCACCCACGCTGGCCAACCTTCGTGACCCACGCCGGCCGGCCTTCGCGGCCCACGCCGGCTGACCTGCGCAACCCACCATTTTCTCTTATCTTGTTTGCTGCTGACAAAAATGGAGGAAATGGTTTTGGGTCCCTTTGGCCCTCGTACATGCTCCTCCAATTGAACCTGTTGGATGAAGGTGAAGCCTTCCTGTGTCGGAAAGTGTGGAGTCTCCATCTGTCCGAAGTTCTGCATTTTGTTCCTGTAGAATTTTATCAAATAAACCCCCCCCCCCGAACTTGTAAAAACAAATTTTAAAAAATGAATAAAATAAGTGAAAAAATGAATAAACCACCCCGAACATGTAAAACAAAAAGCTGCGACTGTTTTGAAGGCTGTCTGCAGCTGGCGTTATTAAAAGCCGGCTGCTGCGGCTGTTGCATGCAGATTTGCACGATCGGGACCGCCACGACGGACGGCTCCGCGACCCTCCCGACATCCGCCCGCGACCCACCTACGGGTCGCGCCCCCGAGTTTGACAATGCCTGATCTAAAGCTATGCTAACTGTTTATTAGTTATTATTGTTCAGATAATTAATGACCCAGATTTTGCAGTAGTAATGACAGCGAAATCTGTCAGCGATTGCCATCATTATTCCTCAGAAACTGACAGCGATTGTAGGAGTCAGGATGTACACAGTTAAAATGTGGAAATCCAGAGGTTACTGTCTGTGATTCAGCACTTCCTCACACGGTGCCCCATTGAAGTGCTCCCAGGTTACAATCAACTGGAAATCACTGAACTCTTGAGAACCTTTCCTTCTTTTATGCTATATTACTTTCACTGTAAAAACCCTTGACAAACTTAGCCCTTGTTGAATGAGGTGTGAATGAGGCTGAACATCTTCACTGACACTGAAAAACAAAATTTGTATTCGTGGAATGTTAAATTTCTCCATCATGTGAAAAAATTTCACATTTTAAACAAACCAAATAGTACCTTAATCCTATGTGTCAATCATTTACTTCTTTCTTTGTAAAATTTAATTATAACTGAAGGATGATCAATGCATTTCACTTCCTCGATTTTTGCTCAAATTTTGTGGGGAACTTTCTTTGAAGTCAGTGGCGAGCACCATAATTTTGCTGCTTTTTGCAAGATCAGGGTCAATAAGCTTAATGCTTAAAATAAATTATTTTACATTATATGCTGTTGAATTGAAGAGACTATTTGTTCTTTAGTGGCCAATGTCTCATTTGTCAGCTTTTTTTGGAATATGTGTCGCATATTAATCTATGTTCTTATGCTGCCATATAAATCTTTGTTTATTTCTCACAGTACTCTGGGATAAATAATATGTAGTTCTGTTTGCTTTAAGACCTTTTAGCTTGACTATTAGTTGTTTATATCAATAACCTGAATTTTGCCTGGTTTTCTTGTTTTGGTGGACGGGGTGGTTGAAAAAAGCACTTTATTCAGGTCTTTTCTTGTGAATACGATGATAAAATAATCATTCAGAATGTTTTCCAATTTATGCGCATAGAATCATTGACTAGGATCTTACAGCACAAGAGATCATTCAGTCTCCCGTGTCAGTACCAGCTCCTTGTAAGACCTATTCCATTAGAGCCACTTCTCAGTTCCTTTCCCACATCATTGCAATTTCCTCCCCTTCACCTATTTATCCAATTCCCCTTTAAAAAGCAATATTTAATCTGCTCCCATCATTCTTTCAGGCCAACATTCCAGATCCTAATAATTCACTGAATAAAAATATTTTCCTCATTGACTGCTGGCTGTTTTGCCAATTATCTGAAATCTGTGTCTGCTGGTTACCAGGCCATCTGCCAGTGCAAACAATTTCATCTTACTTACCTTATCAAACCCTTCACAATTCCCAACATCAGAACCAGAATCACTAGTTTCAGGTCCTTTATAACGTTCTCACCTCTTCACTGACTGTTCTTTGTCTATTCTAAGATTGAAAGAATGTCAACTCTCATGTTTTGCCTCCGATGTTTCTGCACAGGGGTCTCATTGGCCCGCTGACCAAAATTTACTTGCTTTCTGTTTGATTCTATTTTGTCCCTGTGAATTCCTTCTACTTTGTTTCCACTAGATTTGTAAATGTATCCTGTTATATCAAAACAATACCGAGTCTTGGTTGGACCATACTTGGGGTTCTGTGAACAGTTCTGATCTCCATTATACAAAGAATTAGAGACACTGGAGGTAGCGCCAAAAGGATTACATAGGATATACGACACAGAAAAAGGCCATATGTCCCATTCAGTCCATGCTGACGTTTTTGCTCCACTCAAGCCTCCTCCCATCTTTCCTCAGGCAGAACAGTGGCAAATGGAATTTAACCCTTAAAAATGTGAGGTGATGCATTTTGGGAGGACTAACAGGACAAAGGAATACACAATGAATGACAGGCAGCTAGGAAGTACAGAGGACCAGAGGGGCCTTGGGGTGCATGTCCAAAGATCCCTGAAGGCAGCAGGACAGGTAGATAAGGTGGTTAAGAGGGCATATGGGATACTTGCTTTTATTAGCCGAGGCAGAGAATGTAAGAGCAGGGAGATTACGTTGGAGCTGTTTAAAACGCGTGTTAGGCCACAGCTAGAGAACTGCATGCATTCTGGTCACCACGCTGTAGGAATTGTACTGGAAAAGGTGCAGGGGAGATTCACCAGGATGTTGCCTGTGCTGGAGCATTTCAGCTATGAACAGAGGCTTGTTAGGCTGTGGCTGTTCTCCTTAGAGCAGTGACCTAATTGAGGTGTAAAAAATTATGATGGAAATAGATAAGTTGATTGGAAGAAACCTTTCCCTTTAGTAGAGGGGTCAATTACCAGGGTGTACAGGTTTAAGGTAAGTGACAGGAGATTCAGAGGGGATTTGAGGAAAACCTTTTTCACCCCAGCAGTGGTGGAATCTGGAATTCACTCCCTGAAAGTTTGCGAGAGGCAGGAAACCTCACAGAATTTAAGAAGCATTTAGGTGTGCAGTTGAAACACCTTAGCATACAAGGTTATGGACTAAGTGCTAGAAAATGGGATTAAAATGGATAGATGTTTGATGGCCGGCACAGACATGATGCGACAAAGGGCCTCTTCCTGTACTGTAAAACTCTATGACTCATCTAAATCTACCATCATCCGTATAAGAACATAAGAACATAAGAACTAGGAGCAGGAGTAGGCATCTGGCCCCTCGAGCCTGCTCCGCCATTCAATGAGATCATGGCTGATCTTTTGTGGACTCAGCTCCACTTTCTGGCCCGAACACCATAACCCTTAATCCCTTTATTCTACAAAAAACTATCTATCTTTATCTTTAAAACATTTAATAAAAGAGCCTCAACTGCTTCACTGGGCAAGGAATGCCATAGATCCAAAACCCTTTGGGTGAAGAAGTTCCTCCTAAACTCAGTCCTAAATCTACTTCCCCTTATTTTGAGGCTATGCCCCCTAGTTCTGCTTTCACCCGGCAGTGGAAACAACCTGCCCGCATCTATCCTATCTGTTCCCTTCATATTCTTATATGTTTCTGTAAGATCCCCCCTCACCCTACTAAATTTCAACGAGTACAGTCCCAGTCTACTCAACCTCTCCTCGTAATCCAACCCCTTCAGCTCTGGGATTAACCTAGTGAATCTCCTCTGCACACCCTCCAGCGCCAGTACGTCCTTTCTCAGGTAAAGAGACCAAAATTGAACACAATACTCCAGGTGTGGCCTCAGTAACACCTTATACAATTTCAGCATAACCTCCCTAATATTAAACTCCATCCTTCTAGCAATGCAGTACAAAATTCCATTTGCCTTCTTAATCACCTGTTGCACCTGTAAACCAACTTTTTGCTACTCATGCACTAGCACACCCAGGTCTCTCTGCACAGCAGCATGTTTTAATATTTTATCATATGAATAATAATCCCTTTTGCTGTTATTCCTACCAAAATGGATAACCTCACATTTGTCAACATTGTATTCCATCTGCCAGACCCTAGCCCATTCACTTAGCCTATCCAAATCCCTCTGCAGACTTCCAGTATCCTCTGCACGTTTTGCTTTACCACGCATCTCAGTGTCATCTGCAAACTTGGACACATTGCCCTTGGTCCCCAACTCCAAATCATCTATGTAAATTGTGAACAATTGTGGGCCCAACACTGATCCCTGAGGGACACCACTAGCTACTGATTGCAAACCAGAGAAACACCCATTAATCCCCACTCTTTGCTTTCTATTAATTAACCAATCCTCTATCCATGCTACTACTTTACCCTTAATGCCATGCATCTTTATCTTATGCAGCAATCTTTTGTGTGGCACCTTGTCAAAGGCTTTCTGGAAATCCAAATATACCACATCCATTGGCTCCCCATTATCTACCGCACTGGTACTGTCCTCAGAAAATTCCACTCAATTAGTTAGGCACAACCTGCCCTTAATGAACCCATGCTGCGTCTGCCCAATGGGACAATTTCCATCCAGATGCCTCGCTATTTCTTCCTTGATGATAGATTCCAGCATCTTCCCTACTACCGAAGTTAAGCTCACTGGCCTATAATTACCCGCTTTCTGCCTACCTCCTTTTTTAAACAGTGGTGTCATGTTTGCTAATTTCCAATCTGCCAGGACCACCCCAGAGTCTAGTGAATTTTGGTAAATTATCACTAGTGCATTTGTTCCACTCTCCCTCATTTGGGTACGTTATTTATCTCAATATCATCTGTACAATTCACTTGAAACATTCCCTGTAGTAGCGAGTTTCACATTCTCTCCACTCTTGGTGAAACCATTCTCTGTTTATCCACTTGATTGAAATCTTTCATAATTGTAAAAACCTCTATTTGGGGCTCTTTTCTCAACAAAATATGTGACTGAGAGATGACATGATAGGTTACGATTATGAAAGGATTTGATAGGGTCGACGTAGCAAAGATATTCCTTTGGGAGAGCAGAACAAGGGCCATAAATAAAGACAATCACAGTCATCAATTAATCCATGAGGGAACTCAGAGAGTGGTTACAATATGAAATTCTCTACCTCAAGATGTATTTGAGGCAACAAGCTTAGATGCACCAAAGTGAAACTTTTACAAGCACAGGAGAGGGAAATGAACAGAAGGATATGTTGATGGGGTTGAATGAAGTATGGTGGGAGGGGGCTCATTGAGCATTGGCAAGACCCTGTTGTAACATTTGGCCTGTTTCTGTGCTCTAAATACTATGGGTGGCATTTTCCAGCCCTCCTGTGCCATGTTTATCGGCAGCGGAGGCGATTTGCCATTGGTTGTCGGTGGGATCTTCTGGTCCCGCTGATGCCTATGGCATTTTGCGTGGCTTGCCCATCCTGCCACCGGAGGGCTGACTTCTGCAGGACTGGGAGATCCCACAGGCAGGAAGGGCCAGAAAATACCACCCTTAGTAGGTATTTCTTGTGCTTGACGGATAGCCTGTAACATACCCAGCACAGTAGCACAAGTGGCTCACACTGTGGCTTCACAGCGCCAGGTTCCCAGGTTCAATTCCCCGCTGGGTCACTGTTGTGCGGAGTCTGCACATTCTCCCCGTTTCTGCGTGGGTTTCCTCCGGGTGCTCCGGTTTCCTCCCGCAGTTCAAAGACATGCAGGTTAGGTGGATTGGCCATGATAAATTGCCCTTCGTGACCAAAATGGTTAGGAGGGGTTATTGGGTTAAGGGGACAGGGTGGAAGTGAGGGCTTAAATGGGTCGGTGCAGATTTGATGGGCCGAATGGCCTCCTTCTGCACTGGATGTGCTATGTCCTATGTTGGACGCACAATGTTAAATGGGACATTTTCACATCCACAGTGTAAATACATCTAATTTAGTCATCAAAATTGTTGGAGAATTTGTTTAATAAGTTAAATAAGTCCACACCTGCCACTATCTATAATCGCTGAATAGTTTGGCAATCATTTTTGCAACTGGGCTCTTGGACAACTGGAATGACAGAATAGCTTGCACAATTGCTTTGTTTAACAGCACTGCTGTTAGATGTAAATTGAACAAAAACGTCTACCATGACAAAAATGATCATGTTGAAATGCAGCTACTCCACTGTGGATTGATTAAATCAACTTTCAATTTGATGCAGCTTCTGTATAACTGGAACAAATATCATATTATCATTTAACAGTCAGAGAAATATCAAAGTGAGGGCCATATGAGATGTTGGAAGAGGCAAATGTGATTGATTCTTTCAACAGCAGTTACTGTGCACTACTTATTACATTTTAATAACTCTTGTTGTATTTGGCCATTGTCTATAAAGTAAGGCACTTCCTCATCTCTACAGCTTTCCAGGCATGTAATTTTGATCTTGATGGTTAAATGCATGATGAATAATTCATGATAGGATTCCCTATGTGCTTTACATTTATATTTAAAACTATGGAATAAGTCTGTTTTTTATATTGAATAATTATTTTCCTTTGATAATGCTTTTCAGATTGTACAAGCAAGAGGCGTGTTCTCCAATCCATTTCAATAACTTTTGACAAAAATATTGATTTCTGAAGGATTTTATAAATAAGCTATTTTATCAAGTGCTTCAAATCTGTTTGCATGCCAGATTTGTGCATGATATCTATCTTAGACAAGCAATATTATCACATTGTGCGATGTAGGGAAAAGTCACACAGCAAGATTTAAAAAATTCACGGTTAACCTTAAACTGCTGAAATGCTTTGAAATAAAAAGCATCATTCAATGAACATCGGCAGTCCACACTAATCATAGATTGAATTATTTTTGACATTAAAACAAAATGAAAAATCAATTCATCGTGAACTCAAAACTTTCAATATCCGTTGTTCAGTGGGCTTTTTCATTTTTACCATCACATATGACCTCAGATTGACATCCATACATTCTCCTGGCGCCATGCCCCAAGTATTAATCCTTTCCACATAATGGTGAGTGATATGCAAGCTATTAAATGTACTTATATTGTGTTTTGCTTGACTGCCTTTTTAAACCTTCAGTGTTAAACCATTCACCTTCAAGGATATTTCCTTCAGCTATCGTAGCAGGCATACATCTTAAAATAAATTTAAAAGTGAATAAATTGTTCAGTATTGTGATGGATTTTGTTTTGGATTGCAACACATCACAACTGTATGATTTATATTACAATTATTATGTGTCCTTTAAATGATTATTTTTTAATATCTTGCACTTATAGAATGCTGACATTTGTTAAAATCACCATCTTATCTACACTGAAAATGTGCAACTTTGGAGAATAGAACAATTCCTGCCATTTTCTATCTGAATATAAAATGGACAGGTAAACCACAATCCATATTTTCTTCAGTAAATAATGAGAGCTGGTCCTGATGATAGAAGCAACATATTTTATGGTCGCTGTTTCTAAAAACCTTTTGAAACCTTATTTTGGAACCTCTCAACAATTCTGATAGAAATAACAAAGATAATGGGCGAAATTCTCCTACCCGCCCCGCCACATTTCTGCCCCTACCGGCCGGCGGGAGTCTCCGTAACACCGGCCGGTCAATGGGGTTTCCCATTGTGGGGCAGCCCCACGCCGTCGGGAAACCCCCGGGCGCCGGCAAAACGGAGACTCCCGCCGGCGGAGAATGACGCCCAATATTCCTCCGAAATTTACAATGCAGCTAATTCATAAGAACCAGTCAAAATCTCATCCCTTCCTCTGGCTCTTAAGGTAGGAGGTTAATTTCTTGCTATGCATTTGGGCACATGGGTTCTTGAATTGTAAATTGGTCTCCTTGCCTCATTAACATTGAACAAGTGAGCAACTAATGCTGCTCAATGCTACCAATAGCTCGCCTATTTGATGGCCTGATAATGTCTTCTAATCAAATAGGACATGTACTTCAGCTACTGAATGCTGAAATCTTGTAAGGACAATTCAGATATGCCTGATACAGTTACTGTGAGGGCTCCCAAATTGTCAGATGCTGCACTGAGGACGTGATAGAGATTGTCCACCAGAGGAATGATGTGCTGATCCTACTTGGGGTTAAGATCATAAGACAATAAGATATAGGAGCAGAATTAGACCTTTCAGCCCACCGAGTCTGCTCCACCATTCAATCATGTCTGATATGTTTCTCATCCCCATTCTCCTGCCTTCCCCCCATAACTCCCAATCCTCTTATTAATTAAGAACCTATCTCTCTCTGTTGTAAAGACACTCAGTGATGTGGTCTCCACAGCCTTCTGCAGCAAAGAGTTCCACAGATTCACCACCCTCTGGCTGAAGAAATTCCTACTCATCTCAGTTTTAAAGGATCGTACCTTCAGTTCTAGTTTTTACTACTAGTCCAAACATCCTCTCCACGTCCATTCTATCCAGGCCTCTCAGTATCCTATAAGCTTTAATAAGATCCCCCCTCATCCTTCTGAACTCCAATGAGTACAGACCCACAGTCCTCAACCGCCCCTCACATGACAAGCTCTTCATTCCAGGAATTATTCTTGTGAACCTCCTCTGGGTTGGGGAGGTGCAGGGTGAGGAGGGAGGGGAACCAGTCGTGTGACAATTTAGGTCCATGTTATCTATGGCTCGGTTTTCAAGTATTTTGCCACAATAACAGAGCTTGATAAGGCAAAGGCAGCTGATACATTTATGCATTCCTGAGAAATAACACAAAAAAGACTTGTCAGAAAAATGTGGTAGATGTTTATGGCAGCGATTGGAAGAACTGGGCCTATATTCAACTTTGGAGCGATTTCCTGAACAAAAGTCCTGAATTTACACATTGTTGTTAGGAGAGGATTTTAGTAGCACTAACTGCTGCGGTAAAGAATGTTGGTAAAGAAGGAGAATGCAATTTCTTCTGTGTGGTATTGTTTGATTTTTCCCTATAAATGCCTGCACTCTAAATAGGTGGTAAACTCTGCTAAATTGATAACATTGGTATTGATCTTCTCCATTCTGTGAGACGAATAACACATCTGACTTATCTCAAGAATTTGACAGAGATCTCCATTTGTAGCCGTGGAAAAAAAACAATCCCCAAACTCTGGAGGTAATTTTGCCTTCAGGCAATAATGAAAAACGGGTAATTCTGAATTAGAGGCCCATTTTGCATTGACTTTAAGGGGGAAAAAAATTAGGAGCAATGTGGAAAATCGGATTTACAGTATAAGCATGTTCAAAATGAGCCCCGATTGTATCTGTGCATATCTAAACTGTAAATTGTAACTTAGGTGAAAGTTTGTTTCGAGTACAGAATACATTGAGAGGTTGAAATTCTGTTGATAAAGTACTTGCTCAGTGGTCTATTTATATTTCTGTCTTATTATAGTTACTTTCAGGTGTCTCTGTGGTTGTGCAATATTTCTATTGTTCTTTTATCTCCAAAGTTATTGCCTTCAATTCTCATCTATTTTTCCCCTTTTTCTGTCATGTGTAGGCAGAAGTATCAATTGTGTGGAATATTTTGGTCATTTCTTTGCAAGAATGAGGGCTGCAGTTAGGCAAATAGATTGATGTTGACATATATAGGTTATGAGTTAGAATATCTGACCAATGCAGTGTAGACAGAAATAAACTGACTCCACAATCAAACTCATGAGTGGAATGTTTCTGGGGACTTCCTAAAGATGCACAAAATAATAGGATGAAGGAGTTGAACCATATGTGCTGAGAAATAATATTTAGTGTGCCAAAACTGTAATCTGGTATGAAGATAATAATTTGATAAAGTCTATGGTTGTGAGGGCGAACAAGATGCTGTCTGATGCATTACCCTCCAAAGAACAAGGCACTAAAGGTGCTTAAAAAAAACCACTTTATACAACAGCTGTGGATTGGCTGTGATAACTTAGCGTGATGCCACCTTTTCATTCACACATTTCACCATTGCGAGCAGCACATGGCCAATTTCACACTGCTATGATCTGCTGTCGAGCCAAATAAAGGGGAAAAAAAACAAGGTTTAAACTGCATCTTATGTAACCATTTCTAAAGTTAATATTGCGTAAAAATATTGTGGAAATAATGAAGACTGCAATGGCCATTTGTTTATTTTATTTTCCTTTATTGAGCAAGCGTTTTCACAAATCTTAACAGGTAGGTTTTTTTTAACTTGCTCTCAGTTGTGAGCAATGATGGCAGGGCTACATTTATTGTCCATTCCTAACTGTCCTGAAAAGATTATGCTAGGATTTCCCCTTGAACCATTGTAGTCTAATCTATTAGTGGTATTTCCGCAAGGGTGGATAGCAACATCAGGATATTGACCCAGTAACAATGTTAGAGCCAAGATGTAGGGCGCGATTCAGTGTTGAAAAGTTAAAGTCCGCTTTTCGGTGGTTTGGGCAGGGTGCTTCTCGGCGGCTGCAGTGCCGAAATTCACTCTGCCAATCACCGGCACTTTGCCGGGTTTCTGGGCCTTAGGAGGCGATGCACGATCAATGACCACTAAAGCGAGGTTGTAGTCCAACTGAAGGCTTTAATAAGCTAGATGTTTCCCCCAGCAGCTTAGGCACAGAATGAAGGCTGCTGGGGCGGCTCGGACTCTTATACCCCGCCTAGCAGGGCGGAGCTACCATACATCCTGACCAATAGAAAGCATACAGTTTCCACCAATGGTGCTCCAGCCTATCAGGTACCGTAATACCTCTAATACCACAGGGGGGTTTCTCCCTGCTGAGTTCACACTTTAGTTGATTTATTGCTGGCGACTGAGCTTGTCAGCAGGAGCGGCTATTTGAAGGTTGGGACGCCATTTTTAACGACAGCCCCGATCTCTCCCCCCCCCACACTTTCAGCTTCCCCCACTTTATTTATTTTTAAATAAAATTTTTTAGAGTACCCAATTCATTTTCTCCAATTAAGGGGCAATTTAGCGTGGTCAATCCGCCTACACTGCACATCTTTGGGTTGTGGGGGCGAAAACCACACAAACACGGGGAGAATGTGCAAACTCCACACGGACAGTGACCCAGAGCCGGGATCGAACCTGGGACCTCAGGGCTGTGAGGCAGCAGGGCTAACCCACAGTGCCACCGTGTTGCCCCTCCCCCACTTTATTAACGCTTCCCCTTCACCTCGCACCTGGCAGCGCATCCACACATGACAGTGCCACCTGGGCACCCTGGAAATGCCAGAGTGGCACTGCCAAGATTCCCAATTGCCAGGGAGAGTGGCAGGGT
Source organism: Scyliorhinus torazame (assembly GCF_047496885.1). Classification (NCBI taxonomy): domain Eukaryota; kingdom Metazoa; phylum Chordata; class Chondrichthyes; order Carcharhiniformes; family Scyliorhinidae; genus Scyliorhinus; species Scyliorhinus torazame. The sequence continues at coordinate 169,832,079 of NC_092709.1, read as the reverse complement.
ATCACTCTGCCCCAATCATCCGGGGGTTTCTAATGGCCTCAAGACCCCCAGTGTGCTGCCATGCCTAGTCCACGTTTGTGGAAACCAGTGCAAAACGCACCCTGGCAAGGTCTCGCAGGCGTAACCATTGGCTCCCGTGTGCCGGGTGCATACGGTGTCCGGGTATTTAAATGAGCTTAATCCAGATCACGCTGGGTGGAGCAAGTCAGGTAACTCGCAATTGGCCTGGTGCCAGGTGTGGAGCACGATTTGGAGCCCTTGCGAGATTCACTCATTGCGCTGGGCTCTGCATCTATCGCAACGCAGTGGCTGAATTGCACCCCTAGTTTCAAATCAGAATGGTATGTTTCCTGAGTGGTATGAGGGGCTGATAGTATCCCACAATATTGCTGCTCTGATCGTTCTTTGGGATAGAGATCACAAGGGAGGAGAATTGTTGTTGATGTAATCTCAGGGCTGGATTTTACAGCCTTCCACTTTGAGATAAAATGGGTGGATAGCTGCTGCTTTCTCATCCTCCTTCAACTTGTCTCCCATATTATAATGGTTAGGGAAGCCATCAGGCAGTCCATCGACTGAAGCCCAAAAATAGCCACTTGTGGGCTAATTCCGCTTCTGCCACACTGAAAGACAGAAGCAAGGCAGGCAGCACACCAGCTTTAACTGTGAGGGATGCTTTCCGGTAGGAAGGGGTTTATTTCCTTCGGAGGTGTGCCTGGTGCCCATCATAGTCTTGAAGCCTCCCCGCTTGGCCTAAATCCCAATCTCCATTCCACCGCTGTGGTTAGCCAGACAGGCTGGTATGTAATCTCTACCTGAAATCTGGGATCCCTGACACTACTTTGGGCCTGCTTGTAGTCCCAGCAGTGGCCCCATCTCAATCCTGACACTGCTGGGACTACAAAGCTGCTGATTAATCAGGATGGCAGCAGATCTTGGCTGGGATTCTCCCCTACCCGGCAGGGCGGGGGGCCCCGGCGGGATGGAGTGCCGGGAACCACTCCGGCGTCGGGCTGTCCCAAAGGTGAGGATTTCTCCACACCTTTAGGGGCCAAGCCCTCACCGTGAGGGGCAAGGCGTGCGCTGGAGTGGTTTCCGCTCCACCGGCTGGCGTGGAAGGCCTTTGGCGCCACGCTAGCCGGGGCCGAAAGGACTTCGCCGGCTGGCGGAAGTCCGCGCATGCACGGGAGCGTCAGCGGTTGCTGACGTCATCCCCGCGCATGCGTGGGGTGGGGGGTTGCTCTTACGCATTGCCCATGGTGAAGGCTGTGGCCGAGGTGGAGGGAAAAGAGTGCCCCCATGCACAGGCCCGCCCGCGGATCGGTGGGCCCCGATCACGGGCCAGGCCACCGTGGGGGCACCCCCCGGGGCCAGATCGCCCCGCGCCCCCCCCCCCCCCACCAGGACCCCGGAGCCCGCCCGTGCCGCCTAGTCCCGCTGGTAAGAGAGGTGGTTTGATTCTCGCTGGTGGGACAGGCATTCCAGCAGCGGGACTTCGGCCCATCGCGGGCCGGCGAATCGCCGGGGGGGGGGGGGGGCCCACCGACCGACGCAGCGCGATTCCTGCCCCCGCCGAATACCGTGCCGGAGAATTCGGCAACCGGTGGGGGCGGGATTCATGCCAGCCCCCGGCGATGCTCCGACCCGGCAGAGAGTCGGAGAATCCCGCCCCTTGTCTTGTTTTATAATCTAGGATGACTGACTCCATGGCCGGGATTCTCCAATCCCGCGGACCGGCATGAAAAGCGGCGCGAGCCACTCCGGCATCAACGGACCTCAAGTGGCAGGTATCCACCCTTCCTAGGGGGATAGTACTGCGCCGGAGTGGTTTCCGCAGCTCCGGTACCCGAAAGCCGGCGCGCCGGGCGCGAGTCTGCGCATGCCTGTGGGTTCCCACCTCCGCGCGGCTCTCCGCAGAACTACACCCTCCATGGAACTAGCCCACCCACTGATCGATAGGCCCCGATCGCGGGCCAGGCCATCGCGGAGCCCCCCCCCTGGGATTGGATCCCCCCCGCCCCTCTACCAGGACGGCCCCGCAGCCAGATCTCCGAGGCCTGCCAGGTGGAACCATACGTAACCCACACCAATGGGGCTCAGCCGAACTCGGTGGGCACTCGCCCCGTCGAGGCCCGGAGAATCGATGGGGGGAGGTGACTGTCAACGGCCCCAAACCGGCGCGACGGCGATCCCACGGACGCCCGAGAATCAGCGGCGAAGAATCGGCGGTGCCCGATTCGCATGTCCCCCCCACCCCAGCAATTCTCCGACCCGCTGCTGGGTTGGAGAATCCTGGCCCATTATTGTAAAGGATCTTTATTGCTCACACAATTTTTGAACATGAACATACAACTATAATGCATTTGCAGCCTTGTTACAATCCTCTCTGGCATGTGCTATCTGACCTTTGTCCCCCCAGGTCAGGTGACCCTATGTAGGACAGTCTATCATAGTGTACCGAATATTGAGTCTACGACCACAATCAACTCAGTATCATGGCATTTCCCTTTTTAAGCATGAAACTTTCAATTTGTTTCTGTTCGAACAAAATAGGCTGCGAGAATAGCCTACTCAAGTACACAAAGTCTATTATTTATTCTTCGCATCAGTTTTAATTGGCCTGTTTTGTCTTTTACTCTTCTCTGTATCTTCAATACACCATGCAGTCACTACAGGGTTTAATCTTTTGGTATTCATTCAGCTTCTGAGGTGTTCTACAGAACAGTGAAGCAGATGTTTCAAGGGTTAGAGGGTGTGGAACCCAGGGGGGCGGGGGTATCAGTCTCCGGAGGGGGGCTCCACGACAGTCAGGCCCGCGATCAGGGGTCACCGATCGGTGGGAGCACACGATCTGGGGGGGGGGGGACTAACTTCTTCCACGCCGGCCCACTGTGTGGATGTTGCACGGCACCAGCGCGCAAGTGGCAAGCCGCGCGCATGCATGGACCCATGGCGAGCAGTGCAGGGCCGCATACGGCAGCTGGAGCATCACGGAGCACCCCGGCGCCATGCTGGCCCCCTGTGGGCTGCAGAATCACTGGGCCAAGAGGCCCTTTGACGCCGGCGTGAATCACTCCCACTTTTACGCCGGCATCAACGCTTTGCTGTTTTTGGAGAATCCTGGCCATTACTTCAGCATCCTCTATTTCTCATGGATAATGTACCTATGATTTCATCTCAAGTACAGAGGTCTACAAAAAACTACCCATTGATGGCAAAGATGATACACTAGGTCCAAAAATGAACGTCAGATTTTCATTGTAAAGAAACAGACTTCAGGCCCTAAATCACACAAAAACTTGCATTGACACTTCAGAATAAAGTTCTATTATGGGGAAACTGAGTGATTATTCCTCCGTGCTTGCGTAGTAAAGTCCTTGACCAACTGTATGAGGGACATCATGGTGTGTAAGGATGAAGAAACTGACATGCAGTTATTTTTGGTGTCCAGGATTAGATGCTCAAATCAAAGAGAAAGTGGGGCGATGTCAGTCCTGTGCAAAACTAATGTTTGTATGATTTGGTAGTCCGGAGCAGGTCGTAAGTGGTAATTGTACTCAGTTCACTTTGAAGGAGTTTGAGGACCACCTAAGAGGGAATGGTATACAGCAATTAAAGTCATCTCCGTACCATCCTGCAACAAATGGGTTGGCTGAATGTTTTGCTCAATCATTAAAATATTCCATCGAGGTATCGAAGGACCAATGTACATTGGAAGAGTAAACACATTTTTAATGTCTTCCTGGAACAACATACACGCAATAACAAAGAGTTCACCAGCAATGCTGCTGTTCAGAAAGAAACTGCGAACACAGTTTAATTTATTACTACCACCTGACACTTCAGATATTGTCAAATGACAAGACAAGCACAGATCACTAGGAGAGAACAGGGGCGTCATTCTCCGACCCCCCGCCGGGTCGGAGAATGGGCCGTTGGCCGCCGTGAATCCCGCCCCCGCCCCCGCCGAAGTCTCCGAAGGGAGAAAAGTCGGCGGGGCGTTAATGGCGCCGCTGCCGCGGAGAATGTCACGGGTCTGCGCAAGGCAGCCGATTTTCGGCCTGCCGATATTCTCCCTTCCGGATGGGCCGAAGTCCCGTCGACGTGATGACCGTTCACGTCGACGTGAATCAAACCTCCTTTTCATCGGCGTGACCCGGTGCTCCAGGCTCACGCCGACCAGCGAGGAGGTGAGTGACGGCCTGGGGGGTTGGCTCTGGGCAGGAAATGGCGTGGCCGCAGACTGATTGCGTGAGGAGAGGTGTGTCTCGGCTTGTGTGTGTGTGCGGCGGGGGGGGGGGGTGGTTAGAGTAGGCTGGGCTCCGGGGGAGTGCCGGAGGGGGTCCGTGCCGGGGTGGAGGTTGGGGGTTGTGGAGGGGGTCCGTGCCGGGGTGGAGGTTGGGGGGGGGGTCCGTGCTGGGGTGGAGATTGGGGGTTGGGGAGGGGGTCCGTGCCGGGGTGGAGGTTGGGGAGGGGGTCCGTGTCGGGGTGGAGGTTGGGGGAGGGGTCCGTGCTGGGGTGGAGGTTGGGGAGGGGGTCCGTGCCGGGGTGGAGGTTGGGGGGGGGTGTCCGTGCCGGGGTGGAGGTTGGGGGGGGGGTCCGTGCTGGGGTGGAGGTTGGGGGTTGGGGAGGGGGTCCGTGCCGGGGTGGAGGTTGGGGAGGGGGTCCGTGTCGGGGTGGAGGTTGGGGGAGGGGTCCGTGCTGGGGTGGAGGTTGGGGAGGGGGTCCGTGCCGGGGTGGAGGTTGGGGGGGGGGTCCGTGCTGGGGTGGAGGTTGGGGAGGGGGTCCGTGCCGGGGTGGAGGTTGGGGAGGGGGTCCGTGCCGGGGTGGAGGTTGGGGAGGGGGTCCGTGCCGGGGTGGAGGTTGGGGGGGGGTCCGTGCTGGGGTGGAGGTTGGGGAGGGGGTCCGTGCCGGGGTGGAGGTTGGGGAGGGGGTCCGTGCTGGGGTGGAGGTTGGGGGTTGGGGAGGGGGTCCGTGCCGGGGTGGGTGATGGGAGGGCAAATGAGTTGGTCCACCTGGCCAGGTGCCAGCCTCTAACAGTTGGACCCATGCGGTCCATGCCATCTGGCTGGGGGGAGGAGGGGATATGGGCAATGATGACATGTCGTCGTTCCCCTCCCCCCCCCACCAGGCCGTCATGTTTTCAGACCATCCAGCGATGTTGGCCGCCGTGGTGGCAGCCGCTCATGTCTATGTTGCCCTGGATGAGGAGGAGGAGGAGGAGGAGGAGGAGCGTGCCAGAGAGGCGGCGCAGGCTGCCGCAGAGGGAAAGGCGGCAGCCGCCCAGGCTGGAGGGACACCTGACCGACAGGACGAGGAGGGGGAGGAGGACGTCGTGGCCCCACGGCAACGGAGGCACCCGAGGGCGCCCCGTGTGTAACGGCCCCGGCAGTCATACCAGGACCTCACGGACCGGGAATGCAGGAGGAGACTCCGGATGAGCTGGGAAACCGTGGCACACATCTGCCACCTGCTGGCACACCTGTCACCGCGTGGCACTGGCGGGGGACACCCTTGTGGTGTTGGGTGCTCTGGTGCACAGATGAGCCAACACAGTTGTATGTGGTACAACTCTATTTTATTATAACTCTTATAATACAGTTCGTTCTGGATACTCTGCACGTGCTGTCTCCCTGAGTGTGTTTGGCAATAGATGTGTCCTGGTTCTCCTCTGCAGCTCTTACTGACCACCAGGGGTCGTGTCTGTGCTTTTATATCTTTCTGTCATTGGTTGTGGTGTTGTGTGTTCTGATTTGTCTGTTGGTGTGTCTATCATGATGTGTGTGTTTGAATATCATGACATCCCCCCTTTTTACAAAGACAAGTGCCTACGTGGTTATAAATATAATTGTGTCGTGAGTGCATCTAAGAGTGTGCATTTGTGTTGTGTACAGCGTGTGTTTATGACGTAACTATTTACATGGGGCGATGTCGGGTGCGTCACACTAACAAGGTTGTACCATAACAAAACTTGGATGCGAGAGAAAAAAAAAACTTGAACATTGGTCCGGTCAGACGATATCTGGAACAATAAACAACAACAGGTTATAATACAGAAGTGTTTGACTTTTTGAACGTATTAACAGCGTTATAAGTCCAGTCTAATGGGTGACCGCCTCAAGAATGGGCTGGTCCTCAAGCCGGTTCAGCTGTGGAGATTTGGGGTCACACTGGTTCACCTTGGACTGTTGGAGGTGATGCTGTTGCCGAAGTCTCTACTTTACCATTTGTTGTACTTCATGCAGTGCTTGGTTTTTTTCATTCTTGCAAATATAACATTCAACATCTTTGTTAGTGGTGCCCTGGCTGTGGTTTGGTTCTGGTGGCGATGGAAGGGGCATGATCCGTGGCATCTCCACGAAGTCATCCTTGGGAACCAGTGGAGGATCCGGCGTGTGCGTACGGTGCAGTTGCGAGCGTGGAAGGCGGCACAAAGCCCGCTGATTGCGCCTACGCACCAATCCATCCGCCCTGCATGCCAGGAACAAGGTGGAGTCTGTTTTCTTTTTATGTTTGTGGTGGACGGCATCTTGTAGCCGATGGGTCGTTGCCATCGAAGTAGCACCATCACTAATATCATGCAAGGCGATGACTGTGCCAGATGTAGAAGTTGGCCAAGACCGTGTACGCTGGTTCCGGCCTTCTGCTGTGCCGGAAGGGCGACTCCGCAGAGAAACGTCGAAGCATGTCGCCTTGGAGAGAGAATTGTTGCTCGCATCAACGTCTGGCGATGGCGCGAATTGGTGTGTCCATCTTGGACCGCCGGTGCTGGTTGCCACTGCCAACCCAGTGGGACTGCCACGCGATCCATTCCCTGTCGCCGTGGCATCTGCCGTCACCCTGAGCGTGCCATCACTGAGGCCGCGACACCGCCCATCCGGAGCAAGGTCTGGCGTGCGCAAATCAGAGTCGGCGCTTGGCTGCTCCCCATCTGGAGTCCGGTCTGCCTTCCGCCGATGCCCCCCGTCCGGAGTCCCAACAGGTTCACTGGAGGCAGCCGAGATTCCCTGAAGCTGCACTTCTGGAGTCGGAACATGCAGGAATGCACCAACCAGTGGAGAGGCTCGAGCCATCGAGGGTGGAAGCGGTGCGCCGCCACCGCAGTCGTCATTGGACCCACCGTGATCGTTGAGTGCCTCGGTACGCACTAGGCGAGGTCTGTCACCTTGCACCTTTTGCATGGGAAGTGGGATGCTGTCGTCACTCGTCTCACATCCCGTGGATAGATCGTCATTAGCAGCTTGCTGTTCACGAGGGTTGGGTAAATTGTCAGAGTTTTCATCTGGTGGTGCACACCATGTCGGTGGACTGTCATTGTCTTGCCATTGTCCTTCATTTGGGCTTTTCTTCTTTGGAACTTTAAATCTTCCCCCAGACATTGCAGAACCTTGTTTATTACCCCCAAATTCTCCCATATGTATGGTCTCGAATATAGGATCCACTGTTTCTATCGACATTGTACCATTTTCCAAAGAACATTCCGTTTCACTTTTCTTCTCAGGTACCTCATATGTAACTTTGTTTAATGTACATGCCTTCATGGTCTCTGGGTCTGATTTTGCTGGGACTGGCATGGTCACAGTCTCTCTTTTACTGTTCTCAATTGCCCACATTATACTCCCCATACATAACTGCTTAATCACTGGGGTTAGTGTGGTACAATGGACAATCGGGTCGACCTTATCTGCATCTTCACCATTAGTGGAAAGCACACTTGGTTCACTTGAAACTGCTGTGGGTTTTAAATTCGTTATCTGGCTACTCGATGTCGGTGTCCTCAGGATTCTTGCTCCAATGTTCTGCTCAATAATCAGTGGAGTATGTATAGGTTCAATGCAATTAATGTTCCCCTCCAGGTTTGAAGAGTCATTACTGACTAACTGCTGGTCTCCGAAGTTGGGATTTTGCGGCATTGTGTTGAAGGGAGACATTTGTCCCTGCTGTAGATATGATTCAGGTTGTGTTATTTCCATTACCTGAGGATCAATGTCTTGTCCATTTTTTCGATCCGTACTAAAACACTGGCAATTCTCAGTCTGCTCCTTGCAAGTTAAACATTCAATTAATTTCGTTAGCAAATCCTCAGCATCCTTCTGTGGCCGTGCAGCATTATTAATCTCTGTCCGGCTACAATGATCCTGAAGGTCAGCGCATAAACCTTTTTTCTTCGGGCTTGGACGAGGCGATTCCTTTGGCTTGTCTTCAGTTGGGCTTGAACAGTCTTCAGCGCTGTGCCCTTTATTGTAGCATGAGAGACCGTCATGGTCATGCTGCTGTGTAGTGGAGCATGGTAGGCTGTTATAGCCTTCTTGCTGTTCACGGGAGCATGGCAGACTTGCATCGTCTGCCGCTGGTTGGTCAGGAGAGGTTGCTAGACCCTCATGGTCTTGTTCCTGCAAGGACTGCGCTCTGGAGTCTTGCGTTCCTTCCATCGTGGAGTCTGTCCACGAGCTCTCTGTGGAGGCTTGTGACACTGGAGTCACTTCTTGTTCGTGCAAGGACTGCGCTCTGGAGTCTTGCGTTGCTTCTATCGTGGAGGCTGTCCACGAGCTCTCTGTGGAGGCTTGTGACACTGGAGTCACTTCTTGTTCGTGCAAGGACTGCGCTCTGGAGTCTTGCGTTGCTTCTATCGTGGAGGCTGTCCACGAGCTCTCTGTGGAGGCTTGTGACACTGGAGTCACTTCTTGTTCGTGCAAGGACTGCGCTCTGGAGTCTTGCATTTCTGCAATTGTGGAGTCTGTCCACGAGCTTGCTGTGGAAGCTTGTGACACTGGAGTCACTTCTGGTTCATGCGAGGACTGCACTCTGGAGTCTTGCATGTCTTCTTTCATAGAGTCGGGAACGTTGAGCGGGACGTGGACCACGCTCTGTGTGGCAGCAGGGCACTCTCCGTGTGCTTGCACCGCTCCCTGTCTGTTAATGTCAGGCTGCAGCATCATCCGGTACTGATAAGTTGGAACATCATATCTGCTGGATTGAAGATCCTCAAATCCGAAAAATGAATCCGCATCTGCGTCGGATTCAATGTGGGGGCCGCCAATGTGCAACACGAAAGGTTCGTCCGAGTCATAGTCATATAGGACCACGGAGCTATCATTGGGCTCGCGAGGTCCGGAAACACTGTAAAAATCGTCATCGAAGTATTCAAGGTCGGAATCATCGGCTTGTGCGTAGGTAACTGCTTGTCGGAGGGTTCTTCGGAGGTTAAATTCATCTCCTGGGTCAATTTGCGGCACTGTGCTGTCATTCCAGGTGAAGGAAGGTTGTTTTACAGCTTTAACAGATTTTTGTTTTTTTGATTTGGGACGTTTCCCTTTTAAATTGGATTTGGGACATTTCCCTTTTAAATTGGTCCAGTCTGGGGCCTCTGACATCCTGACGCTCGGTATGTAGCACGTAGGAAGCGACTGCGCATGCTCAGATCGCTGTTCCTTTACCGATGGCCGTTTTCTTGACTGCGCATGCGCAGCATCTCGCGCATGCGCAAACGAAACTTCCGGTTCTGCGCACTTCTCGCGCAACTGTGCTAGCGTTATACCTTTAGCAAGATGGCCGCCGACCTCGACCCAGCCTTCTCTCAGGACCGGGATTTCGGCCTCTGGGAATTCGGACTCCGGGATCCCAGCCACGAGGTGAGTACTGCAGCTTTTCTTACCTTTAAGTCCCCATTGGATTGCGTATTCTTCACAGTACTTGGCGAATTTGCCCATGACTGCCTGGTAATCGTGCCTTTGCTGCCTCCTGAAGAACCTGAACCTTCTGAACATTTCTCTTGCCCTTGCACCGGCGACGGTGAGGAGAAATTCAATTTTTTCCTTATCATCCAGGTCCTTGAGTTCAGCTGCCGCCAGAACAACTCGAACATTTGCCGGAATCGCCGCCAGTTTTCGTGGAGGTCGCCGTCGCACTGGAGCGCCTGCGGAACCGGGAGCTTGTACATCATGCCTGGGCACTGCTGGTTGTCTCTGTACACTGAGGTATGCCGGCAGGTATCGATCCACTCCTGTACCATGTGGTGTTGGGTGCTCTGGTGCACAGATGAGCCAACACAGTTGTATGTGGTACAACTCTATTTTATTATAACTCTTATAATACAGTTCGTTCTGGATACTCTGCACGTGCTGTCTCCCTGAGTGTGTTTGGCAATAGATGTGTCCTGGTTCTCCTCTGCAGCTCTTACTGACCACCAGGGGTCGTGTCTGTGCTTTTATATCTTTCTGTCATTGGTTGTGGTGTTGTGTGTTCTGATTTGTCTGTTGGTGTGTCTATCATGATGTGTGTGTTTGAATATCATGACAACCCTCTCCCCGTGTCCGTCAAGGTTACGGTGGCCCTGAACTTTTATGCAACGGGGTCATTCCAGGCACCGAGTGGGGACCTGTCCGGCATATCGCAGACATCGGTGCATCGGTGCATCCGGGCAGTGACAGATGCCCTTTATGCCATGGCGCACCGCTACATCCGCTTCCCCGTGGACCGGGCCAGCCAAGATGCCCGGGCCGTGGGCTTCTCTGCCGTTGCCGGGTTCCCCATGGTCCAGGGCGCGATCGATGGGATGCACATCGCCGTGCGGCCACCTGCAGAGAACAGGGCCGTGTTCACTAATAGGAAGGGGACCTATTCAATGAACGTACAGGTGGTCTGCGACCACCGCATGATGATCCTGCACGTCTGCGCCCGTCACCCAGGCAGTGTACACGACTCATTCGTGTTGTCGCGGTCATCCATCCCCGGCATGTACAAGGGACGCCATCCCCGGCTGAGGGGCTGGTTGCTGGGCGACAGGGGCTACCCATTGCGATCGTGGCTGATGACGCCTATACGGAGGCCACGCAATGAGGCGGAGAACCGCTACAATGATGCCCATGTAGCGACAAGGGGAGTGATCGAGAGGTGCTTTGGCGTGCTGAAGATGCGTTTCAGGTGCCTGGACCTCTCTGGGGGCGCCCTCCAGTATCGGTCAGATAGGGTCGGCCGCATCATTGTGGTGTGCTGCGTCCTGCACAACATAGCCCAGCAGAGGGGCGATGTGCCGCAGGCAGAGGAGGGCGGAGTGGAGGAGCAGCAGGAAGAGGCCCAGTCCTCCCCAGATGAGGGGGATGGGGGCAATGGTCAGGGCAGACGGGGTAGACACAGGCGGGTGGCTGTCCACCGTTACCGGCTGGCCCAGCGGGCACGGGACAGACTGATAGACGCCCGCTTCACTGACTAGATGGGCGTGGGAATCGGGTAGTATGGCCACAGACCGCACACCATGACAACAGCCGACCACCCACACCCCCCACCCATCCACCCACCCAGCACCCTCACCCCCCTCCCCAAACCCACACACCCCACCCGCATGCACACCACCCCCCCACCCCCAATTGCCGATCCACCGGCGGCACAACGGGCCGGGCTCACCCAGTTGCGGGTGGACGCGTGTCTATCGCAGGCCATGGAGGATGATGACAACCCGCCTCCGATGAGCTCCTGGCTCTACATCGTTGGACTATGTCTGACCCATGGCCACAGTACCACCATCCACCCGGACCATCCCTGCATGCGGCTGTGACACTGCAGCGCACGGTCCCGTCCTCTGCCCGGGGGATGTTGATGGCGGCCCAGGGGGAAGGGGGCAGACTCACCTGGGGCTGAGGTAAGACCACCCGTCACACACACACTTGCGCTCAACGTACATGACACGCCCGCACACTTTGGACAGAGCACAAAGGCAGCTTCGGTAGGTGTAACATTGACTTTAATAACCAAAGGAGTTCATGCACGTGCCCTAGCCCCTAAAACTCATCTGTGCCCTGCACCCGTGCCAACTTACTCAGTGTCTAATTGTTTGGCCTTACGGGCCCTTTGACTACGTCTACGTGGTTCCCCAGACGGTACAGCAGAACTGGAGGTGGACTCCTGTGATTCCTGCCCTCTGACACCGGATCCCTTTGGCGGCCGTTTCCTGAGGCGTCCTGGCCTAGATGGGCCAGGCTGCGGCCCAGGCGAATGGGATGGCGAGCTGCCAGCCTGTCCTGCCCGTTGCCCACCCGATGCACCTGGGACGGAAGGGGGGGAGTCCGAGGTGTCGCGGTGTACCGGGACCTCCCCTACAGAGGGAGCCGGGACGGACCACACCACCTCCTCCTCCCTCAGGGTGCCCGATGGCCCCCAGGCCTCTACATGGGTGGGGGATGCGAACGGACTGACCATCCGACGCGCCCCCGACATCTGGCGCTGCCAGTCCTGGAGGCCCGTGCTGGTACCGACAGGGGTCTGCAGGTTTGCAGCCATGGAGCCCAGGGGGTTGTCGAACCCTGTCTGCGACAGTGCGACGCCAGCTCGCACATGGCCACTGGCGCCGATGCCCTCAGCGATGGCCTGCTGAGACTGGGCCATGGCCTGCAGAGACTGGGCCATGGCCTGCAGAGACTGGGCTATGGCCTGCTGAGACTGGGCCATGGCCTGCTGAGACTGGGCCATGGCCTGCTGAGACTGGGCTATGGCGTTGAGCGCCTCTGCCATCTGGCGCTGGCACTGGCTCATGGCCTCCTGTGAGAGGGCAGCCATTTCTTGGGCCACAGACGCCGCCTGCACGGAAGGCCCCAGGCCTCGCAAACCGTTCCCCATGTCTGACACCGTCGCACCCATTGCCTCCACCGCGGACGCCACCCGTGCGGTGTCAGCCTGGGTGGCACGCATGACCGGGACCACTCCCAGCTCCTGGACGCGGGTGGACTCCTCCACCTGCGACCGCAGCCGCCGCAAGCCACCCGCCACCCTATTCGCTCGTCTCCGTGTCGGTGGTTGCATCGGATCTATGTGTAGGTGTGGTAACTGCAGGAACCCGGGATCCATCTGGGCGGCAGATGTTCGCTTGGCCTGGGCTGCCCTCCGACCGCTCGGTCCTTCTGCTGCTCCTACCTCCACCTGCTGTACCGGGACGGCTGTGTTGTGCGCACCAGTGAGTGTACCAGACGCCTCATTACTAAAGTGCCCAACCGTGGTGAGTGTTTCTGCGATGGTGGAGGGTGTTGGTGACAGCAGTGGCGTTGTGTCGTGCTCTTCGTCCCACTCTGAGTCCATGGCACTTTGGGGTGGGGGTTCGTCTCCACCCATCCACTCTGAGTCACTGTCCGGTATTTCGTCTTCCCGGGTAGGGGTGTCCTGGGTAGTGCTGTCCCGGGTAGTGCTGTCCCGGGTAGTGCTGTCCCGGGTAGTGCTGTCCCGGGTAGGGGTGTCCTGGGTAGTGGTGTCCCGGGTAGGGGTGTCCTGGATAGTGGTGTCCTGGGTAGTGGTGTCCTGGCTCAGATGTGACGGGGGCCTGTGGCTGCCCCCCTCATCGCTGGGTGGTCGCTCCCGCACGTGACGGAGGTGTCGTCTCCCTGTTGCTCCAGGTCTCTCCGTCTCCCGTGGTGTGCGAGGGGCATCCTGCGGGCGTCGCATGCTGGAGGGTGCGGGTCTCTCCGTCTCCCGTGGTCTCCGAGGGGCATCCTGCGGGCGTCGAATGCTGGAGGGTGCGGGTCTCTCCGTCCCCAGTGGTCTCCGAGGGGCATCCTGCGGGCGTCGCATGCTGGAGGGTGCGGGTCTCTCCGTCTCCCGTGGTCTCCGAGGGGCATCCTGCGGGCGTCGCATGCTGGAGGATGCGGGTCTCTCCGTCTCCTGTGGTCTCCGAGGGGCATCCTGCGGGCGGTCTGCATCTGCGGGGATGGCTGCCTGGACGTTTGGTCCTGCGATACACAATGAAGCATGCATGGTTAGACATCAGGCAGTGATCAGGTGATACGGGGGAGGGGGATATAGGGGAGGGGGGATATGGGGACGGGCTGTTGGTGGCTCACTTGCTCGTGGGGCCCCGACCTCTGCATCAGCAACCTCCCGGTCCTCAGGTCCGCCAGCCAGTTCCAGGGCCCTTTCCTCGTGTACGGTCAGTGGCCTCTCATCAGCGGGCCCTCCTCCTGTCCTCACATGCTCCCTATTGTTGTGTGCGCGCTTCTCCTGTGGGGGGGGGGGGGGTGGTGGCAGGGGTAAAAGGCAACAGTGTTAGGCAGGTATATGAATGCACGCCATCGGTTGCGCGTGCATTGCAGAGGTTAAGGTTAGGGCTGGATTCACTTGGGGATATGGGGGATATGGGGAAGGGGGGATATGGGGGATATGGGGGAGGGGGGGATATGGGGGAGGGGGGATATGGGGGATATGGGGGAGGGGGGATATGGGGAGGGGGGATATGGGGAGGGGGGATATGGGGGAGGGGGGATATGGGGGAGGGGGGGATATGGGGGAGGGGGGATATGGGGGATATGGGGGAGGGGGGGATATGGGGGAGGGGGGATATGGGGGCTATGGGGGAGGGGGGGATATGGGGGAGGGGGGATATGGGGATATGGGGGAGGGGGGATATGGGGGAGGGGGGGATATGGGGGAGGGGGGATATGGGGGATATGGGGGAGGGGGGATATGGGGGAGGGGGCATATGGGGGATATGGGGGAGGGGGGATATGGGGGAGGGGGGATATGGGGGAGGGGGGATATGGGGGATATGGGGGAGGGGGGATATGGGGGATATGGGGAGGGGGGATATGGGGGATATGGGGAGGCTCACCCTGCCTGCTCTGACGAGGTCGTTCACCGTCTTGTGGCACTGGGTGCCTGTCCGTGGTGTTAGGGCCACAGCGGTGACGGCCTCTGCCACCTCCCTCCACAGACGCACTGATAAATTGCCCCTTGGTGTCCAAAAATGTGCAGGTTAACTGGTGTTACAGAGATAAGGCAGGGGAGTGGATCTTGGTAGGGTGCTCTTTCGGAGGATCAGTGCAGACTTAATGGGCCGAATGGTCTCCTGCACTATAGGGTTTCTATGATTTTATGAAATAGATACCTGCTGTGATTGGAGCAAAGACAAGTCCAATTTTATACACCATAGAGGCAGATGGTGAAAGAGTTTGGCGACATCATGCTTACCTGCTATTAGCTTCACAAAGTGAAATCATGGAAGCTTCTCAAGACGTATTTCAATTGGACAATGTAAACAGTGATTCTTCAGAACAGAAACTGATGAAGAGACAAGTTCAGTTTTGTTTCTGAGGACTTCCCATTGCTTATAGAGATGGAAACTGGAGTAACTTTCCAGGAAGTACCACCTACTGAAGGAAAAGAGGACACTTCCAAGGCTTCGAGTAGCCTCGTTCCAGACTGTCGAATTGAACCTAAAAGGAATAGACGCCCACCTGAGAGACTGTCTTACTGAGATGTATATATGTAGCACAGTGGGTAGCACTGTTGCTTCACAGCTCCAGGGTCCCAGATTCTATTCCCGGCTTGGGTCACTGTCTGTGCGGAGTCTGCACGATCTCCCTGTGTCTGCGTGGGTTTCCTCCGGGCGCTCCGGTTTCCTCCCACTAGTCTCGAAAGATGTGCAGGTTAGGTAATTTGGACATTCTGAATTCTCCCTCAGTGTACCCAAACAGGTGCCGGAATGTGGTGACTAAGGGATTTTCACTTCATTGCAATGTTAATGTAAGCCTACTTGTGACAATAAAGATTATTATTATGTATAGAGATAATGTATAAGTGGGTGTATTGTAAAAATATTCAGCAGTTGTCGTTGCACTAAATAGGTAATGGGGGAGGGGTGTTATGCATCAAAGAAAACCTCCCCGCTGGTGAAGCATCACATGTTTTGTAGTTTCGCCAGCAATGAGTGTTTGTGCGGGCTTCAGTTCTCCATCTTAGATTCTATGAGCAAAATCCCTAATAAAACCTCTCATCATGAGTTCCTCAGGGTAGTGTCCTCGGCCCAACCATCTGCAGCTGCTTCATCAATGACCTTCCTTCCATCATACGGTCAGAAGTGGGGATGTCTGCGGATGACTGCACAATTCACGATTCCTCTGGTAATGAAGCAGTCCATGCCCAAATGCAGGAAGACCTGGACAATATCCAGGCTTGGGCTGACAGGTGGCAAGTTACATTTGTGCCACAAGTGTCAGGCAATGACCATCTCCTACAAGAGAGGATCTAACCATCACCCCTTCACATTCAGCATCGCTAAAGCCCCCACAATCAACATCCTGGGGGTTACCATTGATCAGAAACTGAATTGGACTCGCCATATTAATACTGTGGCAGGTCAAAGGCTAGGAATCCTACGGGAGTAACTCACCTCCTGACCCCCCAAAGCCTGTCCGCTAGCCACAAGACACAAGCCAGGAGTGTAATGGAATACTGTCCACTTGCCTTGATGAGTGCAGCTCTAACAAATCGCAAGCAGCTCGACACCATCCAGGACAAAGCAGCCTGTTTGATTGCTCCTTCTTCCACAAACATTCAAACCCTCCACCACCGAGGAACAGTGACAGCCATGTGTAACATCTATTAGATGCACTGCAGTAATTCACCAAGGTTCCTTACACAACACCTTCCAAATCCACACCCATTATCATCTAGAAGGACAAGAGCAGCAGATTCCTAAGAACCCTGTCACCTGGAGGGTCCCCTCCAAATCACTCACCACCCTGATTTGGAAATATATCGCTGTTCCTTCACTGTTGTTGGGGGAAAATCCGAGAACTCCCTCTCAAACAGCGCAGTAGGTGTACCTACATATCAAGGACTACAGCGGTTCAAGAAGGCAACTCACCACCATCTTATGAAAGACACCTAGGGATGAGCAATAAACGATGACCTAGCCAGCGACGCCCATGTCCTGTAAATAAATAATAAAAATAAATAATGTTTGCAAAAATCCATGGTGTGGGCACATTGGTATGACACCCTAGGTGAGTGCACAGTCAATTCCGGCCCCACTTGACCCAGAGTCACAACATAGAACATAGAACAGAAAAATACAGCACAGAACAGGCCCTTCGGCCCACGATGTTGTGCCGAACTTTTGTCCTAGATTAAGAACAAATTAATCTACACCACATCATTCTATCGTAATCTATGTCCATATCCAATAGCCGCTTGAAGGTCCCTAATGTTTCCGACTCAACTACTTCTACTTTCCGACTTCAACTACGAGCAGTGCATTCTCACTACGCTCTGGGTAAAGAACCGACCTCGACATCCCCCCTATATCTTCCACCATTCACCTTAAATTTATGTCCCCTTGTAATGGTTTGTTCCACGAAGGGAAAAAGTCTCTGACTGTATACTCTATCTATTCCCCTGATCATCTTATCAACCTCTATCAAGTCGCCCCTCATCCTTCTCCGTTCTAATGAGAAAAGGCCTCAACCTTTCCTCGTAAGACTTACTCTCCATTCCAGGCAACATCCTGGTAAATCTCATTTGCACCTTTTCCAAAGCTTCCACATCCTTCCTAAAATGAGGCGACCAGAACTGCAGACAGTACTCCAAATGTGGCCTGACCAAGGTTTTGTACAGCTGCATCATCACCTCACGGCTCTTAAATTCAATCTCTCTGCTAATGAACGCTAGCACACCATAGGCCTTCTTCACAGCTCTATCCACTTGAGTGGCAACTTTCAAAGATCTATGAACATAAACCCCAAGATTTCTCTGCTCCTCCACATTGCCAAAAACCCTACCGTTAACCGTGTATTAAGCATTCATATTTGTCCTTCCAAAATGGACAACCTCACACTTTTCAGGGTTAAACTCCATCTGCCACTTCTCAGCCCAGCTCTGCATTCTATCTCTGTCTCTTTGCAGCCGACAACAGCCCTCCTCACTATCCACAACTCCACCAAACCTTGTATCGTCTGTAAATTTACTGACCCATCCAAGTCATTAATGGTCAACCGTTTTCCCCACCAGCCACTAGGAGTGCCGAAGCTGCCATGGAGATCGAAGCCACGCTCCCGGAGTCACAGACGCCCGAGCCTCCACCGGAGTCACCACCGAAGCTCCGATGCTCGCAGAGGATGACCAGGGCCCCTGATCAACTGATTGCTTCATTTGAATTGTAATCTGTAAATATAAACCATCAAATGTACATAGTTACCAGAATTGTAAATAGTTGCTAAACACTGTACAGAGGTATTACGGTACCTCCATAACTAATTATACCATGTTGCCATGTTTTGTAGTTTCAGCCCACCACCCCCGCCAGACTCTTTTTTAACAGGGGGTGAATGTGGTATTATAGGTATTACGGTACCTGATAGGCTAAAGCACCATTGGTGGAAACTGTATGCTTTCTATTGGTTAGAATGTATGATAGTTCCGTCCTCATAGGTGGGGTATAAGAACCCGTGCTGCCCCAACAGCCTTCATTCTGTACCTGAGCTGCTGGGGGAAACATCTAGCTTATTAAAGTCTTCAGTTGGACTACAACCTCGCTTTTGTGGTCATTGATCGTGCATCAGAGAATATTTGTTTCAGAAGGGTGTTTCCAGCACCATATTCCTCTTAAAACTTTGCTTTCAATTTGAGGTTCTACTGTAGATTCCTTCAGGTCTCTGTAGTTTCAGGAATACAGCTCTCACAGCCTTTCTGGAGAAAACATGGAGGGGGGAGAGATAGTCCTTTTCTCTCTGCTTACAGGAGTTAAACTGAGCTTCTTGGGACTCTGAAAATCATTCCACTAACTAGGACAGGATCCAATCACCACCTGTTACCTGGCATAGTATGGCTTTTTGGCCAATTCATTGGCCAATCAATCAAACCGGGACCCACCCCATCTCTCTCTCTCTGGTGCCGAAAGGTCTGAAGCTCCTTCTCAAACTATCAGAGATTAACAGAGTGTTCTCTCTTGTAACTTCTGAATTCCTCATTTTCTCTGCTCTTTGGCCTAAATATACATGTCAGTTAATCACCCATTGACCAAAAATGATAACGACAAAATACTTAATGGAAATCCTTACATATATCAGACTTTTCAGCTGCTTGATTCTTTAGTTCCATCACTTGCATCTCTGCAGGTATAGTTAAATAATGTTTTCATTTAAAAAAGTTGTTTGTCCATGGAATGTTATCTTGTTTCAAAATATTTAAATCTCTAACATTGTATAAAATTTTCATTAAAATAACCTAAATATATCAGGAAATAAATTTAGCTTAACTTATTGGGAATATTCATTGGGCGGGATTCTCCGTTGTCCCAGCTGTGTGCTTCTTGGCAGTACACCATTCGCTGGTAGTGGGTTTCTCTACTCCCGCCACTTGTTAATGGGATTTCCCATCGAAGCCACCCCACCTGGGCAGGGGTGCTCTACCAGCAGGAACAGAGAATCCCAACCGCCAGAGAATTCCTGCCATTATCTTCTCCCAACAAGTTGGTTTTGAAATTCATTCATCTTTCGCTGAAGCTTTTTATGTAAATATGTATTAACTAGAACTATATACTAAATAGGTTTTCATATGCGATACCTGGGCTCTGGTGCCTTTTCGGTTGCACAGTGGCACAGCGGTTAGCACTGCTTCTCACAGCGCCAGGGACTCGGGTTCAATTCCAACCTCAGGTGACTGTGTGGAGTTTCCATATTCTCCCAGTGTCTGCGTGGGTTTCCTCTGGTTTCCCGGTTTCCTCCCACAGTTCAAAGACTGTGCCGGTGGATTGGCCATGATAAATTGCCCCTAAGTGCCCAAAGGTTCGGGGTGGCTATCAGGATAGGGCAGTGGATTGGGCCTCGGTAGAGTGGTCTTTTGGGGGGTCAGTGCAGACTCGATGGACCAAATTGTCTCCTTCTTTACTGTAGGAATCTATGATTTTAAAGGATTCTATGATTTTAAAGGATTCTATGATTCTACTCAGGAATAACTCAATATAACTCAGAGAATGTAAGCTTTCGCACTATTGCATTGTCATAAATGTTGTGATAAAGCTTTATGACTGAAAAACATCCATTATCCCACTGTCTATTCAACAATTCATTACTGATCTTGTTCAACTTAAGTATGCTCTAAGACAAAAAGAATGAATTCTACTTCACTCGACAGGAAGCAATCTCCTTTTTCAATGTAACTATCACAACTAATTGATTTGTTTTGTATGCATATTTGTTATTCATTTCACAATTGCAATGGACATGTTATGCGCTTATTTTAACTGTTGAACCATTATTGTGAACACTAATGAAAATTGGTCACAGTTTGAAGGAAATTGCTTCTGTGATAAACAGCAACATGGACTGTTGTTCATGTACCGTATTATATTTAAAACAAGATGAAGCAGTCAACTCAAATTTGAGGTCATCTTCACTTGCATGAGCCACTTAGAACTGTTTGTAGAATCGGGATCAGCAAGAGAAAAATTTGAGCATCTGAAAATATCAATATTTGTGGACCAAATGGATTTTGTTTTCAAGGCTAGTTTCATTTTTGCAGTAATAGGTTTTTAAAAGAGCTGGAGGACTGTAAGTTTGTTGGCACCTGCAATTCTATTTATACCATCAATCATGATATAAGTGAAGTGCAGAAGTCAGTGGTGAAAGTGGTGCCCATAAAATATGTGACAGTTTTCATCATACTTTTAAAGGATGAAGGAGAATTAACTTTAAAGGAAGCATTGAAAGTTAAAGTAATAGTTCATCAAGGTTGTTTAGCTCAGACAAATTCATATGCTTATTGCTTTGTATTGTCGAAGAAACTATAAAAGCAAATGGTGGCATGACATTGAAGCTTCGGTGACTCAAAGGCAGCAACAGTAGAATAAAAACATTGAGCGCTGAATTCTTTTAAAACTGTCACAAGAAAAGAAATAGCTACAATTATGTCAAATATACTTTCTTGGCTCTGGCATTTTTGTTCAAAGTTTGTTAATAGGTTTGAGGAAAAGGTCAATGCGCAAAATCTATTTTAATCTATTTTGGTGTTAGTTTTTCGTATAACTACTGAAAATTGGAGTTGAACTTCAAAACATTAGTGAGAGAATACTGTGCAATAATTTATTATAATTCAGAAAAAAATACCTTAAACTTTTAACATATTCTTTATGTGCCAAAAAAACAGCATACCTCACAGTTAACTCTTTCAAGAAAATCTCCTTTCTCTGCCAAATAAAATTGTTGTTTTTGTGAAATCATGTTCTGGAGAGAATATTTCGACAAACTCTCTCTATTTGGGAAAAGCCAGGGCATTTGAATAACACTTAGGACCCACTGAAACATATTCAACAGTGGAGTTGGACAAATTAATTCTCCTTCTTTAAATACAGTTATATCTTTATAATCTTTGTTGTCACAAGTAGGCTTACATTAATACTGCAATGAAGTTACTGTGAAAAGCTCCAAGTCGCCCCATTTTGGTGCCTGTTCCGATACACTGGGGGAGAATTCAGTATGTCCAATTCACCTAACAGCACGCCCTTTGGGACTTGTGGGAGGAAACCAGAGCACCCGGAGGAAACCCACGCAGACACAGGCAGAACGTGCAGATTCCGCACAGACAGTGACCCAAACCGGGAATCGAACCTGGGACTCTGGCACTGCGAAACAACAGTGCTAACCACTGTGCTACCGTGCCGCCCACTGTGCTACCATGCAGATTTCCATCTGTTGTAAAGGATCATCCCTAAAGGTGACTTCTCCTGGCCAACACAAAGTATAATTATGGATAGTCCTCGTGGTCTCAAAACGTTTGGATATCTGCTGTGCTGGTGCAGAGGACTAGCACAAATGTAACAGAATCCAAGTGGAAGCAGGTTCCATCCCAAATCCCTGCTCACTCCCCACCCTGGACAGAAATAGGGCTGGGATTTTCTGCTTTCCACATGGCAAGTTTCCCGGCGGCAGGAGGCAGCCGGCCATTGACTGGCGGTGAGAATTTCTGCTCCGGCTGCTGCCCATGGAATTTTCCATTAAATCCACCCAGTGGCCAGGGTTCATCGTCAGTGGTACCGGAAGATCCTGTTGGCCAGAACGGTTGGAAAATTAGCCCCCCCCCACCCCACCCCCTCCCCACCACCACCACCACCACGCCCAGGATATTTCATCTTCTTCAACCCAATAAACCTTTGGCACAAAAACAGAAAATGTTGGACAATCTCAACAGGTCTGACAGTATCTGTGGAGAGAAAAGGCAGCTAACATTTCGAGTCTGGATGACTCTTCGTCATCTTTGGGCTTATTGTGTTTGATATTTCTAATGAAATCATAAACATGTTCTATTTGGAAATTTTGAAAGAAATAGTGATTGTTTTTCTGCAATTGCCTCCATTGATAGTGTTTTTAAAAATAAATTTAGAGTACCCAATTGTTTTTTTTCCAATTAAGGGACAATTGAGCGTGGCCAATTCTGCGTAAGTGCAGACACGGGGAGAATGTGCAAACTCCACACGGGATTCGAACCCAGGTCCTCAGTGCCATAGTTCCAGTGCTAACCACTGTGCCACGTGCCGCCCCCTCCATTGATCATGTTGATGCATTGTTACAGGAGAAAATCATTGCCATTGATATTTTAATGTCTCTTACAGTTTTACACCATTAGGTCACTGGCAACATCGTTTTACATTTGTTTCAATTTTCATTGCGTATGATGTAGTGCGGTTAGTACCAAAACTGGGGCCAAATATGGTATTCCAATGCATTTCCATACTCAAAGCAAGGCAGCCAACCCTACATGAATTATCAGGACTGAATAATTTGTGTTGTTTTAACATGCATATTTTCTATGTACACAAAGAGGGCGTCATTCTCCGACCCCCCGCCGGGTCGGAGAATGGCCGTTGGCCGCCGTGAATCCCGCCCCCGCCCCCGCCGAAGTCTCCGAAGGGAGAAAAGTCGGCGGGGCGTTAATGGCGCCGCTGCCGCGGAGAATGTCACGGGTCTGCGCAAGGCAGCCGATTTTCGGCCTGCCGATATTCTCCCTTCCGGATGGGCCGAAGTCCCGTCGACGTGATGACCGTTCACGTCGACGTGAATCAAACCTCCTTTTCATCGGCGTCACCCGGTGCTCCAGGCTCACGCCGACCAGCGAGGAGGTGAGTGACGGCCTGGGGGGTTGGCTCTGGGCAGGAAATGGCGTGGCCGCAGACTGATTGCGTGAGGAGAGGTGTGTCTCGGCTTGTGTGTGTGTGCGGCGGGGGGGGGGGGGGGGGGGGGGTGGTTAGAGTAGGCTGGGCTCCGGGGGAGTGCCGGGAGGGGGTCCGTGCCGGGGTGGAGGTTGGGGGTTGGGGGGGGTCCGTGCCGGGGTGGAGGTTGGGGGGGGGGTCCGTGCCGGGGTGGAGGTTGGGCGGGGGGGGGTCCGTGCCGGGTGGAGGTTGGGGGGGGGTCCGTGCCGGGGTGGAGGTTGGTGGGGTGTCCGTGTTGGGGTGGAGGTTGGGGAGGGGGTCCGTGCCGGGGTGGAGGTTGGGGGGGGGGGTCCGTGCTGGGGTGGAGGTTGGGGGGGGGGGTCCGTGCTGGGGTGGAGGTTGGGGGTTGGGGAGGGGGTCCGTGCTGGGGTGGAGGTTGGGGGTTGGGGAGGGGGTCCGTGCCGGGGTGGAGGTTGGGGGGGGGTCCGTGCTGGGGTGGAGGTTGGGGAGGGGGTCCGTGCCGGGGTGGAGGTTGGGGGGGGGGTCCGTGATGGGGTGGAGGTTGGGGGGGGGCTCCGTGCTGGGGTGGAGGTTGGGGGTTGGGGAGGGGGTCCGTGCCGGGGTGGAGGTTGGGGGGGGGTCCGTGCCGGGGTGGAGGTTGGGGGGGGGTTCCGTGCTGGGGTGGAGGTTGGGGAGGGGGTCCGTGCCGGGGTGGAGGTTGGGGGGGGGGGTCCGTGCTGGGGTGGAGGTTGGGGAGGGGGTCCGTGCCGGGGTGGAGGTTGGGGGGGGGGTCCGTGCTGGGGTGGAGGTTGGGGGGGGGGTCCGTGCTGGGGTGGAGGTTGGGGGTTGGGGAGGGGGTCCGTGCTGGGGTGGAGGTTGGGGGTTGGGGAGGGGGTCCGTGCCGGGGTGGAGGTTGGGGGGGGGGTCCGTGCTGGGGTGGAGGTTGGGGGGGTGTCCGTGCTGGGGTGGAGGTTGGGGGTTGGGGGGGGTCCGTGCCGGGGTGGAGGTTGGGGGGGGGGTCCGTGCTGGGGTGGAGGTTGGGGAGGGGGTCCGTGCTGGGGTGGAGGTTGGGGGTTCGGGGGGGTCCGTGCCGGGGTGGAGGTTGGGGGGGGGGTCCGTGCTGGGGTGGAGGTTGGGGAGGGGGTCCGTGCTGGGGTGGAGGTTGGGGGTTGGGGAGGGGGTCCGTGCCGGGGTGGGTGATGGGAGGGCAAATGAGTTGGTCCACCTGGCCAGGTGCCAGCCTCCAACAGTTGGACCCATGCGGTCCATGCCACCTGGCTGGGGGGAGGAGGGGATATGGGCAATGATGACATGTCGTCGTTCCCCTCCCCCCCACCAGGCCG
This sequence comes from Scyliorhinus torazame, assembly GCF_047496885.1. Classification (NCBI taxonomy): domain Eukaryota; kingdom Metazoa; phylum Chordata; class Chondrichthyes; order Carcharhiniformes; family Scyliorhinidae; genus Scyliorhinus; species Scyliorhinus torazame. The sequence continues at coordinate 169,807,836 of NC_092709.1, read as the reverse complement.
TCATGTTTTCAGACCATCCAGCGATGTTGGCCGCCGTGGTGGCAGCCGCTCATGTCTATGTTGCCCTGGATGAGGAGGAGGAGGAGGAGGAGGAGCGTGCCAGAGAGGCGGCGCAGGATGCCGCAGAGGGGCAGGCGGCAGCCGCCCAGGCTGGAGGGACACCTGACCGACAGGACGAGGAGGGGGAGGAGGACGTCGCGGCCCCACGGCATCGGAGGCACCCGAGGGCGCCCCGTGTGTACCGGCCCCGGCAGTCATACCAGGACCTCACGGACCGGGAATGCAGGAGGAGACTCCGGATGAGCCGGGAAACCGTGGCACACATCTGCCACCTGCTGGCACACCTGTCACCGCGTGGCACTGGCGGGGGACACCCTCTCCCCGTGTCCGTCAAGGTTACGGTGGCCCTGAACTTTTATGCAACGGGGTCATTCCAGGCACCGAGTGGGGACCTGTCCGGCATATCGCAGACATCGGTGCATCGGTGCATCCGGGCAGTGACAGATGCCCTTTACGCCATGGCGCACCGCTACATCCGCTTCCCCGTGGACCGGGCCAGCCAAGATGCCCGGGCCGTGGGCTTCTCTGCCGTTGCCGGGTTCCCCATGGTCCAGGGCGCGATCGATGGGATGCACGTCGCCGTGCGGCCACCTGCAGAGAACAGGGCCGTGTTCACTAATAGGAAGGGGACCTATTCAATGAACGTACAGGTGGTCTGCGACCACCGCATGATGATCCTGCACGTCTGCGCCCGTCACCCAGGCAGTGTACACGACTCATTCGTGTTGTCGCGGTCATCCATCCCCGGCATGTACAAGGGACGCCATCCCCGGCTGAGGGGCTGGTTGCTGGGCGACAGGGGCTACCCATTGCGATCGTGGCTGATGACGCCTATACGGAGGCCACGCAATGAGGCGGAGAACCGCTACAATGATGCCCATGTAGCGACAAGGGGAGTGATCGAGAGGTGCTTTGGCGTGCTGAAGATGCGTGTCAGGTGCCTGGACCTCTCTGGGGGCGCCCTCCAGTATCGGTCAGATAGGGTCGGCCGCATCATTGTGGTGTGCTGCGTCCTGCACAACATAGCCCAGCAGAGGGGCGATGTGCCGCAGGCAGAGGAGGGCGGAGTGGAGGAGCAGCAGGAAGAGGCCCAGTCCTCCCCAGATGAGGGGGATGGGGGCAATGGTCAGGGCAGACGGGGTAGACACAGGCGGGTGGCTGTCCACCGTTACCGGCTGGCCCAGCGGGCACGGGACAGACTGATAGACGCCCGCTTCACTGACTAGATGGGCGTGGGAATCGGGTAGTATGGCCACAGACCGCACACCATGACAACAGCCGACCACCCACACCCCCCACCCATCCACCCACCCAGCACCCTCACCCCCCTCCCCAACCCCACACACCCCACCCGCATGCACACCACCCCCCACCCCCAATTGCCGATCCACCGGCGGCACAACGGGCCGGGCTCACCCAGTTGCGGGTGGACGCGTGTCTATCGCAGGCCATGGAGGATGATGACAACCCGCCTCCGATGAGCTCCTGGCTCTACATCGTTGGACTATGTCTGACCCATGGCCACAGTACCACCATCCACCCGGACCATCTCTGCATGCGGCTGTGACACTGCAGCGCACGGTCCTGTCCTCTGCCCGGGGGATGTTGATGGCGGCCCAGGGGGAAGGGGGCAGACTCACCTGGGGCTGAGGTAAGGTCACCCGTCACACACACACTTGCGCTCAACGTACATGACACGCCCGCACACTTTGGACAGAGCACAAAGGCAGCTTCGGTAGGTGTAACATTGACTTTAATAACCAAAGGAGTTCATGCACGTGCCCTAGCCCCTAAAACTCATCTGTGCCCTGCACCCGTGCCAACTTACTCAGTGTCTAATTGTTTGGCCTTACGGGCCCTTTGACTACGTCTACGTGGTTCCCCAGACGGTACAGCAGAACTGGAGGTGGACTCCTGTGATTCCTGCCCTCTGACACTGGATCCCTTTGGCGGCCGTTTCCTGGGGCGTCCTGGCCTAGATGGGCCAGGCTGCGGCCCGGGCGACTGGGATGGCGAGCTGCCAGCCTGTCCTGCCCGTTGCCCACCCGATGCACCTGGGACGGAAGGGGGGGAGTCCGAGGTGTCGCGGTGTACCGGGACCTCCCCTACAGAGGGAGCCGGGACGGACCACACCACCTCCTCCTCCCTCGGGGTGCCCGATGGCCCCCAGGCCTCTACATGGGTGGGGGATGCGAACGGACTGGCCATCCGACGCGCCCCCGACATCTGGCGCATCCAGTCCTGGAGGCCCATGCTGGTATCGACAGGGGTCTGCAGGTTTGCAGCCATGGAGCCCAGGGGGTTGTCGAACCCTGTCTGCGACAGTGCGACGCCAGCTCGCACATGGCCACTGGCGCCGATGTCCTCAGCGATGGCCTGCTGAGACTGGGCCATGGCCTGCTGAGACTGGGCCATGGCCTGCAGAGACTGGGCCATGGCCTGCAGAGACTGGGCTATGGCCTGCTGAGACTGGGCCATGGCCTGCTGAGACTGGGCTATGGCGTTGAGCGCCTCTGCCATCTGGCGCTGGCACTGGCTCATGGCCTCCTGTGAGAGGACAGCCATTTCCTGGGCCACAGACGCCGCCTGCACGGAAGGCCCCAGGCCTCGCAAACCGTTCCCCATGTCTGACACCGTCGCACCCTTTGCCTCCACCGCGGACGCCACCCGTGCGGTGTCAGCCTGGGTGGCACGCATGACCGGGACCACTCCCAGCTCCTGGACGCAGGTGGACTCCTCCACCTGCGACCGCAGCCGCCGCAAGCCACCCGTCACCCTATTCGCTCGTCTCCGTGTTGGTGGTTGCATCGGATCTATGTGTGGGTGTGGTAACTGCAGGAACCCGGGATCCATCTGGGCGGCAGATGTTCGCTTGGCCTGGGCTGCCCTCCGACCACCCGGTCCCTCTGATGCTCCTACCTCCACCTGCTGTACCGGGACGGCTGTGTTGTGCGCACCAGTGAGTGTACCAGACGCCTCATCACTAAAGTGCCCAACCGTGGTGAGTGTTTCTGCGATGGTGGAGGGTGTTGGTGACAGCAGTGGCGTTGTGTCGTGCTCTTCGTCCCACTCTGAGTCCATGGCACTTTGGGGTGGGGGTTCGTCTCCACCCATCCACTCTGAGTCACTGTCCGGTATTTCGTCTTCCCGGGTAGTGCTGTCCCGGGTAGTGCTGTCCCGGGTAGTGCTGTCCCGGGTAGTGCTGTCCCGGGTAGTGCTGTCCCGGGTAGTGCTGTCCCGGGTAGTGCTGTCCCGGGTAGTGCTGTCCCGGGTAGGGGTGTCCTGGGTAGTGGTGTCCCGGGTAGGGGTGTCCTGGCTCGGATGTGACGGGGGCCTGTGGCTGCCCCCCTCATCGCTGGGTGGTCGCTCCCGCACGTGACGGGGGTGTCGTCTCCCTGTTGCTCCAGGTCTCTCCGTCTCCCGTGGTGTGCGAGGGGTTTCCTGCGGGCGTCGCATGCTGGAGGGTCCGGTTCTCTCCGTCTCCCGTGGTGTGCGAGGGGCATCCTGCGGGCGTCGCATGCTGGAGGGTCCGGGTCTCTCCGTCTCCCGTGGTCTCCGAGGGGCATCCTGCGGGCGTCGCATGCTGGAGGGTGCGGGTCTCTCCGTCTCCTGTGGTCTCCGAGGGGCATCCTGCGGGCGTCGCATGCTGGAGGGTGCGGGTCTCTCCGTCTCCTGTGGTCTCCGAGGGGCATCCTGCGGGCGTCGCATGCTGGAGGGTGCGGGTCTCTCCGTCTCCTGTGGTCTCCGAGGGGCATCCTGCGGGCGTCGCATGCTGGAGGGTGCGGGTCTCTCCGTCTCCTGTGGTCTCCGAGGGGCATCCTGCGGGCGGTCTGCATCTGCGGGGATGGGTGCCTGGACGTTTGGTCCTGCGATACACAATGAAGCATGCATGGTTAGACATCAGGCAGTGATCAGGTGATACGGGGAGGGGGATATAGGGGAGGGGGGATATGGGGACGGGCTGTTGGTGGCTCACTTGCTCGTGGGGCCCCGACCTCTGCATCAGCAACCTCCCGGTCCTCAGGTCCGCCAGCCAGTTCCAGGGCCCTTTCCTCGTGTACGGTCAGTGGCCTCTCATCAGCGGGCCCTCCTCCAGTCCTCACATGCTCCCTATTGTTGTGTGCGCGCTTCTCCTGCGGGGGGGGGGGTGGTGGCAGGGGTAAAAGGCAACAGTGTTAGGCAGGTATATGAATGCACGCCATCGGTTGCGCGTGCATTGCAGAGGTTAAGGTTAGGGCTGGATTCACTTGGGGATATGGGGGATATGGGGGAGGGGGGATATGGGGGAGGGGGGGATTTGGGGGAGGGGGGATATGGGGGATATGGGGGAGGGGGGATATGGGGGAGGGGGATATGGGGATATGGGGAGGGGGGATATGGGGGAGGGGGGATATGGGGGAGGGGGGATATGGGGGATATGGGGGAGGGGGGATATGGGGAGCGGGGGATATGGGGGATATGGGGGAGGGGGGATATGGGGGAGGGGGGTATGGGGGATATGGGGGAGGGGGGCTATGGGGGAGGGGGGGATTTGGGGGAGGGGGGATATGGGGGATATGGGGGAGGGGGGATATGGGGGAGGGGGGATATGGGGGATATGGGGGAGGGGGGATATGGGGGAGGGGTGGATATGGGGAGGGGGGATATGGGGGAGGGGGGATATGGGGGATATGGGGGAGGGGGATATGGGGGAGGGGGGGATATGGGGAGGGGGGATATGGGGGATATGGGGGAGGGGGGATATGGGGGATATGGGGGAGGGGGGATATGGGGGAGGGGGGATATGGGGGATATGGGGGGGGATATGGGGAGGGGGGATATGGGGGAGGGGGGATATGGGGGATATGGGGGAGTGGGGATATGGGGGAGGGGAGGATATGGGGAGGGGGGGATATGGGGATGGGGGGATATGGGGGATATGGGGGAGGCTCACCCTGCCTGCTCTGACGAGGTCGTTCACCTTCTTGTGGCACTGGGTGCCTGTCCGTGGTGTCAGGGCCACAGCGGTGACGGCCTCTGCCACCTCCCTCCACAGACGCCGGCTGTGGCGTGGGGCAACTCTGCGGCCGCGCCCGGGATACATGGCGTCCCTCCTCTGCTCCACCGCGTCCAGGAGCGCCTCCACATCGCGTGACTCGAACCTCGGGGCTGAGCGACGGCCAGCCATCCAGTCGGGTGTTGCGGTCGGCTGTTCCGGTCGGGTGGGGGGGAGCTGCGCGGCCTTATGAGCCGTCACGCCGTGCAGCGCGTATGACGCTGCACAGCGTGAACCACTGCGCAAGCGCGGATCCCGTTACGTCGCTGCTAGCCCATTTCGGGCCGCAGACTATCGGCCCATTTTTATGACGTGACGCAAGTGGGATTTGCGCCGTTTTTTTGCGCCGATCGGCGGACTTTCCGCCGATAACGGAGAATTTCGCCCAGAAAGTGGAAGGGATCTTTAAAGCAAATGCATTCTTAAAAAGAGTTACCAGATTTGTTAATGGTTGTTTTAAGAGTCAAAAAATAGCTGGAGGAGCTCTCAGAACTACCCTCTTCAGCAAAGAAAACCGACATGGGTGCAGTAATGCTGAGAAAATCAACAATTTTGGAGGTATAGGGAACTTTTCCAAACAGAACAATTGTAATTTAGCACAGCAAAAGTCGACCAATTGTGTCAATGATGTCTCCTCATATATCACAAATGGGAGCAAATGGTAAGTAGCCCTGTGGACAAGGAAGACTATTCGTGCATCAAGTACTCAGATCACGGTATGTTGTCTCATCTGTCTTGCAGCCTACAAACAGTGAATCCACTCCTTTATTGTCTGAAGTTCTCAATATGATTCTCCATTTTGATGGTTGAAAAACAGACTTGTATTCTTAGATTTTTAGAGACAGTAATATTCAGCAAATGCGTCTAACTACCTGGAGAACAAGCCATGGTGTCAGAGTAATCATAGCTTTCCAGCTAGTGAAACAACAAAGGGACAGAGAGACTCCAGGCCAAGGAAGGTAATACCCAAACAGACCACAAGAGGGTCAGCAACCATGTCAGCACTGTGGACCAACTGACCTCACAAGCGAGAGCAGTGTTCAGCAAGCGCAGTGCCGTGCTTCAACTGCAACCACCTGGGACACTTCAGAAAGGTATGAAAAGCGAAGACACCCTTGTGGATGGACGATCCCAAGACCATGAGATTGAGGCACTATACCAGGAAGATACCTAATTATGTTTCTTGAGAAAGGTCAAGGATCCTGAATCCCAACTTTCTGGAGTGTGGACATCTCAGTTATCTGTCATATCACCAACTTGAAATTGTAATTGGGAGACTGTGGCCCTCTTGGATAAGGAACTGTGGCTGAGAAACCTCTGCCAAGAATGACTGACACACAACTCTCTGGCCTGGAAGAATTCAACTTTCAGTCATCCACATAATCATCGGGTCACTTAGGTATGGTGACAAGCACATATTTGAAGCCATGTACATCATCTGAAACCAATATTTTTCTCTTTTCATGAGGGTGCCTGTGTTGCCCTTTTTGAAAAAGCAGAAGACATCAAGACAACCTTTGTTGTCAACTGTACAGAGCTGCAAGATCCCAAGAGGCCCAGCAGTAAAGAGACTTTTGACTGGGAATTCAGCTCTGAAGTGTCTTCACTCCTCACAGAGTCGGTTTGGCCAATTTCTTTGCAGGTGGCATAAGCTCCTCTTTGATCAGACCAGCCAAACCTTCAGGTAATTACCACTGTCACAGGACTATGTCCCGTGACAGAAGAATTAACTCCATCCCAGGCTTTAATAGTTGTTGTCTCACACATATCACAGCACAGACAGTGCAACCTCCAGCCAAAACACAAAGCGGCAAGATTATGCAGAAGCGAGGACCTAGTGACCATTAACTCACCATAGCACAACTCAGTGAGGCACAGAGGCACATGCACAGTGGTTAGCACTGCTGCCTCACAGCACCTCGGACTTTTGTGACTGTGTGTGTGGAGTTTGTACGTTCTCCTCATGTCTGCAGGGTTTCATCCGGGTGCTCTAGTTTCTTTCAGGTGCTCTGGTTTCTTTCACTGTCTAAAGATGTGCATGTTAGCTGTATTGGCCATGCTAAATTGCCCCTTAGTGTCCGAAAAGGTTAGGTGAGGCTACAGGTATAGGGCGAGGGAGTGGGTGTAGGTTGGGTGCTCTTTCAAAGGATTGGTTTAGACTCGATGGGCCAAAAGGCCTCCTCTGCACTGTAGGAATTTGATGCTTCTATATAATAACTCAGTGTCATGCTAAAAGCCAGACTGAAAAGGAACATCCAAATAACAGCGATATAGAGAGATACATGACCTGCAACTAGGGTCAGTGGGTGGACTGGACAGGGACCTGTGTAGAAGCAAGCATGGAGTTGGTTCATAGCTTGGGTTTTGCCCTGCATGTATGTACATAAATACTGTTATCAATAAACACTTAATGTTCAGCCGCACAAGACTCAGAACCTCTTTGTGAGATCAACTAAACATACAACAGAAACAGCAAAGGCAGGAGGACCACATCACGGCTTTTCAGCCAGGGATGTTAGGGATTAATTTATTCCAGAGTTTCTCACACCCTGAAAGCATGAAGACAGATGTTCCTGTGTGGAAGTGTCTTAGCCGTGCCAGCAAGAAGATTCTTCGGGGGTCCAGGCACTGCCTACCCTGAAGGCAGCAAGTACAAGGCAGAGACAGATGTGGCTGATACCACCATGGACAGGTCAAAAGGCCTGCCTCCATTCCCAGAAACATGGGTCCAGTTCTTCAGTGACACCAGTGGCTAATCCACATCAAATTAAATTTACAAATCAGTGTAAAACTGCCCTCATCTTCATCCTATCATCTCCCTATCAGTCTTAGTATCCTCACATCACCTAACAACTCTTTCCCAGCATTCAGAAGTTATTAGAAAGCTCATAAATCTGTGAAAATAAACAAACAGAACTTGAAAAGGCATTTAGGTAAGCCTCTGCAGAAGCGCATAGATATGTCAAAGCCATCAGACTCACATTCCTTATTAGTCAGGCTCCCAAAACATGGCTGCCTCCATGGAAGTTCCATAATTTCTAAAAATGAGCACTTCTAACATGGCACTGTCAGCTTCTAAATAGCAGCATGACAGTTTCACAGCCCACCCTCTTTCCTGCATCATTCTTACAAGTCAAATCCAGCTTATAGTTACCACACGTTAAAGTGCGGATAGTCAAGTCTGGGAAACATTTTTTCCTGATCTAGCAAAGATATTTAAACTGCCTGGACAAAGGTTTTTGCGTGATCTTAGCTCCAAGACCTAAATGCTAGCCTAGGCTCCTGGCTGGTAGATTGGAAACTGGCCTCACAGGTTGTTAGATATAAACTACTCTTCTTGGCTGTCAGATGTAAACTGCCTCTCTGGCTGTTAGGTGTAAACTGCCTCTCTGCTCCTGAGGATGCCGGCAACTGTATATCATTTGTCTGGACACCTGCACGTCATTACTTTTAAAATTGCATCTCATTATGCCTTTTGAATGCTGACTACTGCTGTCACTAATCAGATTTCCACCTGTTGCTGGGCAGACCCGTGACAACTGTTGCTTGGCAGATAACATCCCATCATGCCTTGTTACAATCTTGTTACTGCTGTTACTAGGCAGACTTCTCCCTGTTGTTGGGCAGACCTGTTGCTGGGACGATTCACGATGATACATGACACCTGCTCTGGCATTTCGACAGTTGTAGAAGGCTTTGAGTGAACCAATCCTTTCGGACCTGGCTCTACTTGGCCATTGATCTCCCTGGCACCTTTCTGTGCCTTAAAATATACCTGAATTAAAAATGGGTCTTGAGATAGCCAAACATAGATAAGAAATAATTTAAATTACCAATTCCTACAATACATTTGCTTCCTAGTTCACAATAAAGAAGTGTGATTTTCCAACCCTTATTTAGGAAAATATTAGAATTAGTTGAGCAAAGCAATGTACATGATAAAAACAAAATATATTTGAATTGAGGTAATTGTTTTTAAGATCCCTGTCTTTGTATTGGCAGTCGCCAACCTTTAATCTAGGGTAAACTTATCCATGTTTATCATTGCTACGTTCTCACAAAAATTGTGATTGTTGGCATTGACAAATTGGAGGATGTTGTTTAACTAAATTCAATAATGAAGACTGTTAGTTGATCTGGCGGAGGAGCTATATGGATCGACAATACTTAAACGAACATTCAGAGGGCTAAGCAGTCTGGCCATAATGCAGCAAGTGTGCCAGATAAAAGATAACCAGAGTGTTCATGCAGGTAACTCGACAAGGTATAGATCAGAGAAGCAGCAATCTGGAAATGTGCCAGACAGTCCATTTGTCTGTTAACACTCAAAGGGCAAGACTCGTACCAAAACGCATCCTCAGCGATTGCCAGCAATGAACAGTTGAAACACGATCAGGTTATTATTGAATCAGCAGCAGCTTAGACAGGTTCTGTTGGGAAACGTCCAAGTTCATCCCTGTGGGTTCGCAGTAAAATGTCTGATGATATTACCATCGTTGTTTTTTGTATGATATGCTGTATTTTGCCAGATTGTTTTAAATTATGGTTAATAAATAATATGTTTTTGATATCTTTTATTGTTTGACAATTCTAACCCAGTTAAAAATAGATCAGACATTGAGCTTTTCTGGGAAGGTTTAGTGATTCTCTTTATTTTGTAATTCCAGTGATTCACTGCACTTGCCAGCATAACATGCACCAGTGAAATGATAGCCCAAGCTAAGTTGAAGTGAGTAAGATGAAAAAATAAATCAAACTCAAAATAGAACAATCATTATTTTATTTAATGGCTGATCAATAGAGTGAAAAAAGGCTAATTCGTAAAGTGTTCCATTTTGGCAACGCATCTATTATTTTCAGAATTCTGATCGGTAATGACTGACCACTCATTTTATCATGTAAACTCTCAATAATTGCCGATAGCTTCTTAACTAGGAATACGCAGCAATGCATTACTATTCATTAACCAGGTATAATCACCATCAATACAAGAGTGTCTAAAATAAAGTACAAATATGAGTCTAGATATTTCAAGATATTTTCTTGCATCAGTGACCTGGTAATGAATGATGCACAAATAATACATTAAATCCTCTGGCAGCCTAGACAGTCATCAGGAATGAAAATATAGGCAAACAGTTTATGCCTCAGTTATTTCATTCAGTTGACGAGTTTTATCAATACAACACAAATTCCAACTCCACACAGCAAACTCCACCACCATTCCCCTGTAATTGGTATTTTATAATACACAATTATTGGTCACAAAACAAGTAGGCAGTGGAACTAACCCTGGTCATCTGTTTTCTCAAAATAAATATGCAATGACTCAAAAAACGCTGTTAAAAGAATGACAAAGCTCGTGCCAAAAATCCAAAATGCTGCTGTCTGATGTGTCCCTTATCAGAGTTAACTTTGCAAAAATTGATTCTCATTGTTTGCCTCCCTATTCAAATGCATTGAATGGTTTGATGTTGCTGCATTAGTTTGGAATGATGTAATGATTTTTTAACTTTTTCTTTCTGTTTTTTCCCCCCCTCTTAATACAATTAAGCTTTGCCTTCTGTATTTCTCTTTCTGTCCCTGACTTGACATTAAATTCAGCCACTCTAACTTATACTTCATTGTCCAGACTGGGCACTGTTAATTTCACAATCCTTGTGTCTAATTGGTTAAGAAGCTGTTTGCCCTCCTAACTCAGATGTCCTGCATACACTGTTGAAGAATTCCCACACATCCAGCGAAATGCGGGGCAAAATATCATGGTAATTAAATAAGCAAGGTCAAGACTAACAAATAATGAGTGCTGTTTGGGGAGATTATCGTGCAGTCAGCATTGCAGTGAAGTAGTCTGGGAAGAGTGTCTTACAGTCAGTGTGATGAATGATATCTGTATACACATGTACTTTTAATGCGTAGGCCCTTTTAAGACCGGGTTTGGAACCCTGGGGGACTCCGCCTCTGGCTCCGCCCCCAGAAAGCTGTATATAAGGTTACGTTCAGTGGGCAGCGTGCAGTGAGCACACTTCTCGGCAGCTGTCTGGTTCTCTGGTAATTAAAGCCTTTGAATTATCAAACTTCTCTCCTGAGTCGTAACTGAGGGTATCTCAATTTAATTACCAGACTACATCAAGATGGACAGCGGTCTAAAGCCGGAGAAGCTCAATTTGGACGCTCGGTCGCCGGAGGCCACTAAAATTTTTAAATACTGGGTCCGGTGTTTTGAGGCCTATCTGAATTCCTCAGAGACTGAAGTTGACGGACCTCGCAAGCTGAGCTTACTACATGCCCGGGTGGGCCACCGACTATCCTCCGTGATCGAGAAAGCTACGACGTACGAAATGGCAGTCGAAATCCTACAGAAGCGCTTCGTAAAGCCGATAAACGAGGTACACGCCAGACATTTACTCTCGACATGCCGCCAGCACTCCGGGGAAACGCTAGACGAATACTTGGAGACACTCACCGTGCTCGCCAGGAACTGTGACCATAAAGAGGTGGCGGCAGAAGTCCACATGAACTTACATATTCGTGATGCTTTTGTGTCCGGTAACCGATCTACGTACATCTGGCAGCGGCTCCTAGAAGACGGAGCGAAGGACCTCCAAGGCACGGTAACGCTCGCCTCTTCTCTGGAAGCGGTCCACCATAATCTACGCACGTACTCCGCGGACCTTGCAAACCCCTCTCGGTCCCCTCCAGACTCGGCCACGCTACAGGCCTGCGCCGCATGGCGACCTGCTCACACCGGGAACCCCCATGCTATTTCTGTGGGCAAGGCCAGCAATCACGCCAGCGTTGCCTGGCCCGCTCCACTATCTGCAATGAATGCGGAAAGAAGGGACACTTCGCAAAGGTCTGCCTGGCTGGGCCCAAAGGCCAGAAACAAAAGTCTCATCGGGCCCAGAAATCGAACTCCCGGGAGCACAGGCCCACAACGTGGCCGCGCGGCGGCCAGACCCGCCCACTTCCGACGCGTCATCGGCCTCGTGCGAGTCAAGGGGGCGGCCATCTTGGCAGCGGCCATCTTCAAAACCCAACACATGCGACCGATGGCGGCGGCCATTTTGCGAGTCCGATTCAACCGAGGACTCTGATTGCCTGCAACTAGGAGCGATCACACTCGATCAATCTCGGTTGAAGCACCTGTGAAACTCAATGATGCAGGTTCAAATCAACGGCCCGCAACCCCCCCTGCCTTTTTGACTCGGGGAGCACGGAGAGTTTTATCCATCCAGACACGGTAAGATGCTGCTCCCTGCGCACCTATCCCACCACCCAAACTATCGCCCTCGCATCTGGGTCTCATTCGGGCCAAATCACGGGGTATTGTGTCGCGTACCTCGCTATTCAAGGCGCCAAATATGCCCGTTTTAAACTTTATGTCCTCCTAAACCTCTGCGCACCCTTGCTGCTCGGTCTGGACTTTCAGTGCAGCCACCGAAGCCTGACCCTGAAGGTCGGTGGACCCCTGCCCCCACTCACTGTATGTAGCCTGGCGACACTCAAAGTTGCACCACCCCCCCTCTTCGCAAACCTCACTCCCAACTGTAAGCCCGTCGCCAGGAGTCGGCGGTACAGTGCCCAAGACATGACTTTCATCAAGTCAGAGGTTCAGCGGCTAGTAAAAGAAGGGGTCATAGAGGCTAGCAACAGCCCTTGGAGGGCACAAGTACTGGTAGTCCGCTCCGGAGAAAAACAACGTATGGTGGTGGACTATAGTCAGACCATAAACCGCTTTATACAACTCGATGCGTACCCACTTCCCCGCATAGCAGAAATGGTGAACCAAATCGCCCAGTATCGAGTATTCTCCACGGTCGACCTGAAATCTGCCTATCATCAACTCCCTATCTGCCCAGAGGACCGCCCCTATACGGCCTTCGAAGCAGCCGGTCGGCTCTCCCACTTCCTCAGGTTCCCTTTTGGTGTCACGAACGGAGTCTCCGTTTTCCAAAGGGCAATGGATCAAATGGTGGACCAGTATGGCTTACGGGCTACATACCCGTACTTGGACAACGTCACCATCTGCGGCCATGACCAGCAGGACCACGACGCAAAGCTGAGGAAGTTCCTCCAGACCGCCCGGGCCCTCAATCTGACATACAATAAAGAGAAATGCATGTTCCACACAACCAGGCTAGCCATCCTCAGCTACGTCGTGGAAAACGGGGTCCGAGGCCCAGATCTCGACCGCATGCGCCCCCTTAAGGAACTTCCCCTCCCCCGTAGCCTCAAGGCACTCAAAAGGTGCCTGGGGCTCTTTTCCTGTTATGCCCAGTGGGTCCATAGATATGCGGACAAAGCCCGACCACTCATTAAGACCACGGTTTTTCCCCTGACGGCTGAGGCTCAGTCGGCCTTCAGTCGTATCAAAGCCAATATCATCAAGGCCGCCATGCACGTGGTGGACGAAACCATTCCCTTCCAGGTAGAAAGCGACGCATCAGAGGTCGCCCTGGCTGCTACCCTCAAGCAGGCGGGCAGACCAGTAGCGTTCTTCTCCCGGACCCTCACCGCCTCGGAAATTCGACACTCTGCAGTCGAGAAGGAGGTACAAGCCATAGTGGAGGCCGTGCGGCACTGGAGGTACTACCTAGCTGGTAGGAGTTCCGCCCTCGTCACCGACCAACGGTCGGTCGCCTTTATTTTCGATAACGCACAATGGGGCAAAATAAAGAATGATAAAATTCTGATGTGGAGGATCGAACTCTCCACTTACACGTGTCCGGGGAAGCTCAACGAGTCCCCAGATGCCCTGTCCCGTGGCACGTGTGCCAATGTGCAAAAAGACCACCTGAGGGCCATCCACGATGACCTCTGCCACCCGGGGGTCACCCAGCTTGCCCATTTCATCAAGTTCTGCAACTACCTTACTCCACCGAGGAGGTCAAGGCCATGACCAAGGCTTGCCAGATCTGTGTGGAGTGCAAATCGCACTTCTATCGACCAGACAAGGCTCGCTTGGTAATGGCATCTGGGCCGACTAAGCGTGGACATCAAAGTGCCCCTCCCGTCCACCAACCGCAACATTTATTTCCTCACCGGCATCGATGAATTCTCCCGCTTCCCCTTCGCTGTCCCCTGCCCTGATATGACCTCGGCCTCCGTAATCAAGGCACTGCACAGCATCTTCACGCTGTTTGGTTTCCCTGCTTATATCCACAGTGACCGGGGTACATCGTTCATGAGCGATGAGCTGCGTCGATATCTGCTCAACAAGGGCATCGCCTTGAGCAGAACAACCAGCTATAACCCGGGGGGAAACGGGCAGGTGGAGAGGGAGAACTCAACAGTTGGAAGGCTGTCCTTCTAGCCCTACGGTCAAGAAGTCTCCCAATCGCCCGCTGGCAGGAGGTCCTACCCGATGCCCGACACTCCATTAGGTTGCTCCTCTGTACGGCCACGAACGAGACCCCTCACAACCGTTTGTTTGTCTTCCCCAGAATATCCTGCAGTCAGCATCGCAGTGAGGCAGTCTGGGAAGAATATCCTGCAGTCAGCATCGCAGTGAGGCAGTCTGGGAAGAATATCCTGCAGTCAGCATCGCAGTGAGGAAGTCTGGGAAGAATATCCTGCAGTCAGCATCGCAGTGTGGCAGTCTGGGGAGAGTTGTTCGGGTAGTGCGCTTGGTTTAAGAAAAATATCAATAGTAATGTCACAGGAAAGCGGTAAGATGTTTGGTTGGTGATTAACTGATATTAGGAGCTGTGTAGGAATAACTGAAACTCAAATAGCTGAAAAAAGTAAGGAATGGAGCTGAGAGGAAAAAGGAGAAGTGAAGCTGATAGCAGAACCAGGAAATCAAAAGAGTAGATTGGGTGAGTGCATTTATATATTCTATCACAAGGAGCAGAGAAGAAGGGCCCTAGTTAGTATTAGTTAATACTAGTTAATATTATTTAAAAGGATACATTTAATTTAAAGGGTAAGACATGGCAGCAGAGCTCCAAGCCATACTGTGCTCTTCTTGCTTCATGTGGGAGAACAGGAACGTTTCCAATCCCCAGGACCAGCATGTGTGCAGGAAGTGTCACCAGTTGCAGTTCCTGGAAGCACAGGTGTCGGAGCTGAAGTGGCGGCGGGGATCACTACAGAGAATTCATGAGACGGACAGTACCGTGGCTAGCACGTATAAAGAGGTGTTCGTACCGCAGGCTCAGACTCACAGTGAGGAAAGGAATGGGTGACCACCAGGCAGAGCAAGAGAGCTAGGCAGGCAGTGCAGGAATCTCCTTTGGCCATTTCCCTGAAAAACATATACTGCTTTGGGTACTATTGAGGAGAATGACCTCTCAGGGGAAAGCAGCAACAGCCAAATTCATTGCATCATGGTTGGTTCTGCTGCAGAAGGGAGGAGTAAAATGTGTGGGAACACTATTGTTACAGGGGATTCAATTGTAAGGAGAATTGTAAGGTGTTTCTGTGGCTGCAAACGAGACTCCAGGATGGAAGGTGGCCTCCCTGGTGCTAGGGTCAAGGATATCTCAGAGCGGTTACAGGACATTCTGGAGGGGGAGGGTGAACAGCCAGTGGCCTGATACACATTGGCACAAACGATCATCGGTTAAAAAAAAGAGATGAGTCCTAAAAGCATGATGTAGAGAATTCGGAAGAGAAGTTGAGAAGTCGGACCTCAAAGGTGGTGATCTCAGGATTACTACCAGTGCCACGTGCTAGTCAGAGTAGAAATAGCAGGATATATTGGATGAATATGTGGCAGAAGAAAGAGAGAGGGGGAGGGTTTCAGATTCCTGCAACATTGGGTCCGGTTCTGGGGAGGTCAGCAAAATACAGCAACAGAATAAGAAAAATGATAGGCAGAGAACTCAAGGGCCTGTATCAGATAATGACACTGTAAAAATAGTAGGGACGGGACAAAGAACGTGAAGAACTGTAGCCTTAAGGTTTTGTACCTGAATGCCTGGAGCATTAAAAATGAAATGGTGAATTAGTTGTGCAGATAGATGTAAAGAAATATGGTATAGTTGGGATTACAGAGACAGCTCCAAGATGACCAAGGATGGGAACTAAACATTGAGGGCTATTCGGATTTTAGGAAGGACAGACAAAAGAGGGAAAGGTGGTGTTGTTGCATTGTTGAATAAAGAAGATATTGATACAATATTGAGGAAATATATTAGCAAAGACGATGTGGAACTATATGGGTCAAGTCAAGAAACACCAAGGGGCAAAAGACCTTTCTAAGGGTGATACACAGACAACCACACTGCAGTAGTAATGTTGGGAATAGCATTGACAGGAAATCAGAGATCTAAGTGATAAAGGAACATCTGCGATTATGGGTGACTTTAATCTGCGTATAGATTGGGTGAGTAAAATTAGTCACAGTACAATAGAGGGGGAATTTCTGGAGTAGAAACGGGATTGTTTTCTGGACCAATAGATTGAGAAATCAACAAGGGAACAGGCCATCTTGGACTGGGTGTTATGCAATAAAAAAGGATTACTTGGCAATCTAGTTGTGAGGGAACCCTTGGGGATGAGGGACCATAATATGATAGAATTCTTCATCAAGGTGGATAGTAAGGTAATTGATTCTGAGACTAGGGTCCTGAACCTCAATAAAGGTAACTATGAGGCATGAACTGCCAATGACGGACTGGGAAATAGTACTGAAAGGAAGGATAGTGGACAGACAATGGCAAGCATTTAAAGAATGAACAGGTGAACTCCAAAAGCTTTTATTCCTATTTGGCACAAGGGTAGAAAGAAAAATGTGGCCAAATCATGGTTTACAAGGGAAATTACAAGGGAGATAGTGTTAGATTCAAAGAAGAGGCATATAAATTAGCTAGAAAAAGCAATAGACATGAGGATTGGGGACAGTTTAAAAATGGACCAATAGATTGATTAAGGGCAAAATACAATATGAAAGTAAGCTAGCAGGGAACATAAAACCTGACTGTAAAAGTTTCTTTAGGTATTTAAAGAGAAAGAAATTGATAAAAACGAATGTAGGCCCCTTACAGTCAGAAACAGAGAATTCATAATTGAGGACAAAGAAATGGCTCAGGGACTAAATTTGTACTCTGCTTGTGGCTTCACAAAGGAAGACATGAATAATGTACCAGACATTCTGAGAAACGCAAGCTTTAGAGAGGAGCTGAAGGAAAATAATATTGGTAGAGAAATGGTTTCGTGCAAATTAATGGAATTGAAGCTGGACACATTCTCCCCGTGTGTGCGTGGGTTTCGCCCCCACAACACAAAAATATGCAGAGTAGGTGGATTGGCCACGCTAAATTGCCCCTTAATTGGAAAAAATAATTGGGTAATCTAAAATTTATTTAAAAAGAAAAAAGTGATTGAAGCTGGATAAATCTCCAGGGTCTGATAATATTCATCCCAGAGTACTTAAGGAAGTAACCCAAGAAATAGAACATGCAATGCAGAAGGAGGCCATTCGGCCCATCGAGTCTGCACCGGCTCTTGGAAAGACAACCCTACCTGGGCCCACGCCACCAACCTATCCCTGTACCCAGTAACCCCACCTTTTTCTGCACACTAAGGGCAATTTATCATGGCCAATCCACCTAACCAGCACATCTTTGGAATGTGGGAGGAAACCGGAGCACCCGGAGGAAACCAACGCAGACATGAGGAGAAAGTGCAGACTCCACACAGACAGTGACCCAAGCCAGGATTCGAAACCGGGACCCTCCAGCTGTGGAGCAACTGTGCTAACCACTGTGCTACCATGGTGCCCCGGTAGATCCATTGGTTGTCATTTTCCAAAATTCTTTGGACTCTGGAATGGTTCCTGCATATTTTTGGATGGCTAATATAACCCTACTATTCAAAAAGGAACATTGAGAGAAAACAGGGAACTATAGACCAGTGAGCCTGACGTCAATAGTAGGCGGCAAGTTGCTCGAGTCCATTGTCAATGATTTCACAGCACAGCATTTGGAAAGCAGTGGTATAATCAGACAAAGTCAGCATGGATTTACAAAAGGAAAATCATACTTGACTAATCTACTAGACTTATTTGAAGATTGTAGCGCACAAAGACTCCGTGAGACGAATAGAGTGAAGTCGATGAGGCTTTATTAAGCGTGTCTGTTCCCCCGCAGCTCGATAGTAGAATGGCCTGCGGGGGAGGACTCCGCCTTCTTATACTCCACCTTCAGGGCGGAGCTAGAGGTCAACGGCCAACCAGGACCCGGGATCTGTCAGCCAATGACATTAGGGCTTCCAGTCCCACATGACCCCTAATACATACTACCACAAAGATGTAACTGGTAGAGTTGGCCAGGGAGAACTGGATGGATGTGGATTATTTAGACTTTCAGAAGGCTTTTGACAAGGTCTCACATGGCAGATTATTGTATGAAGTTAAAGCGCATGGGATTGCAGATAGTGTCTTGAGATGGATAGAAGATGGTGAGCAGGCAGAAAGCAAAAACGTCGGAATAAATGTGTCTCTTTCCGATTGCCAGGTAGTGTCTCCTGGGTACCTCAGGGATCTGTACCAGGACCACAACTGTTCACAATATATATTGATGATTTGGACGAGGAAACCACAGATGATACAAAGTTGGGTGGGAGGGTAAACTGTGGGGAGGATGCAGGTATACTTCAGTGGGATTTGGACGGGCTGAGTGAGTGGGCCCACGCATGGCAAATGCAGTATAATGTGGAAAAATGTGAGGTTATCCGCTTCGGTACCAAAAATAGGAAGGCAGATGTAGAATCCGCCAAAGTAGCACGTACGGACCAAGCAGGTAGTAAGGTTTATTTACACTACATAAGAATCTCCACTCCCCGAAGTGACTCCCTAGTGAGCTTGTCCTTTGTTAAGGGGAAGCCCCATCCTGTCACCGGGAAAATTTGTACTCTGTGGAGGACATGCGGAATCTGATACTTCTTATGCTGTGACCTTTGCAAGGGTTATAACACTCCTCCCCTCACTCCCACCTCCCCACCCTCCAATCCGGAGAAATGTCCATGTCCTTTGGTAGGTCCAAGAAACCTCTAGTATTCTTAGTCTGGGAACGGCCTAAGGGAGCCAACCCCATGGTGTCCGAAGGCGTTAACTAGACTGGGGAGCGGTGTTTTCATGCAGAACCTCTGGGTGGGGTTGGTGGAATGGAGGCAGCCTCAGGCGCTGACACGACGGGCTCAAGCGGTGGGCAATATTTCCCTATTGTTTTCAGAATCGGAGCTTGGAGGGACGTCGTGCAGCATCTTGACGTCTGAATCCGACTTTCCCACGGCTGCCGCAACCGGGGCAAATGTAGGCATCTGCGGTGGAGATGGCAACTGGAACCGGATCTTTTGCATCAGAGTTGCACACACGGAGGTGATCCACGTGTCGATTAGACCCGCGCCCTTGTGCCCATACCTGATAAGAGACTGGTCCCATGTTGGCTAACATGACACCCGGGATCCACATGGTGCCTTTACAAAGATTCTGGACGTGCACCAAGTTTCCCAAAGTGAATATGTGCAAGGACGTACACCAGCCTGCATCAGCCTCAGTTTTGCCCTGACCCTGGCCAAAGTTGGGGACAACCAAACTCAAGCAGGTGCGAAGGCAGCTACCCATCAGTAATTTAGTGGGAACAACATCCGCTGTGGCATGTGGCATCGTTCAGTAGCAAAAGAGGAACCGCGCCAGTCGAGTCTCCCAGGAACATGCCGTCCGTTTTTTCATTCTGAGCTTGAATGTCTGGACCTCTCGTTCCGCGAAACCATTTGATGGCAGATGTTACGGGGCGGTACGCACATATCATATGCTGTTCGCGTTCATGGACGCCCTGAACCCTGCCATTTCATTGTCCAACACCAGCACCTCAGGTATCCTGTGTCTACTAAACAATTGTCGCAGCATTCAATGGTAGCCCGAGCTGACAGTACCTACATTTTATCAAATTTGAGTTGACATCCACAACAATGAGAAAGATCACTCCTTGAAACAGCCCACAAAATCCTGGACGCGGGACCAAAGATGGCCTGGCTAATCCCATTCTCGTCGCCAGTGTAGAATCCTCCAAAGTAGCAGGCACGAACTAAGCAGGGAGAAAACAAAAGTACGGTTTATTTATGATGTCCAAGAATCTCCAGTCCCCAAAGGGTCTCCCTTCCTGACCTGCATCCAAGCTGGGGTTTTTAGACGAGTTAAGTTTTCCCTTGTTAAGAAGAAGCCCCGCCCCCGTTGCCGGAGCAGTTTGAACTCTGTGGAGGTCAAGGGGAATCTGATAGTTCTTCTGCTGTGACTTCTGTGAGGGTAATAACAGCAGATTATTATTTGAATGGGTGTAAATTGAGAGCGGTGAATACTCAGTGAGACCTTGGTGTCCTTGTGCATCAGTCGCTGAAATTACGTGTGCAGAAACAGCAGGCAGTAAAGAAGGCAAATGGTTTGTTGGCCTTCAGAGCGACAGGATTTGAGTAAACGAATTGGGATCTTTTACTGCAATTGTATAGGGCATTGGTGAGGCCACACATGGAATATTGTGTGCAGTTTTGGTGTCCTTATCTGAGGAAGGATGTTCTTGCTATGGAGGGAGTGCAGTGCATATTTACCAGGCTGAAGTCCTGGGGCGCAGAAGAGTTTGGGGCAGGTAATTTGCGATTGAATCTGGAACTGTTGGTTTTCTACTTCATTTACCCTGTCCAGAAAATCACAATTGAATGCAATGGGCGGGATCTACCGGTCGCATTGCACCGGAAAGGCAGCGTGGCGTGGCGCAGTGCAAGTGGTTGATGCCGGGAAATCTCACTTCCGGGATCTACCTGGCTCGCACACCTCGCGAGATTGAACGCGATCTTCCGAGAGGTCGCGATGTGAAACCCGCACATTGTGGGCAGGATCATTTTCTGGTAAATCTGCATATAAGAGTGAAACAGCTAGTCACACTCTAACATGCATTCCGAGATCTAAAAAAGGTGTGGGATCTAACTCCCTTGGTTTGGAGGTCTCGGCGAGCGCCATTCAGTGCTGGTGCCCCTTTGGTCCAGATGGAACAGCACTCATGGGGCCCCAAAGGGATTGGAGGCCCTCAGGTGCATGCCCTCTGGGCAGGGTGGTATCATAGTGACATCATAGAATTTACAGTGCAGAAGGAGGCCTTTCGGCCTATTGAGTCCACACCGACTCTTGGAAAGAGCACCTTACTTAAGCCCTACTTAAGCCCACACCTCCATCCTATCCCCGTAACGCAGTAACCCAGCCTAACCTTTTGGACACTAAGGGGCAATTTAGCCTGGCCAATCCACCTAACCTGCACATATTTGAACTGTGGGGGGAAACCGGAGCACCCGGAGAAAAATCACGCTTACATGGGGAGAAAGTATAAACTCCACACAGACAGTCACCCGGGGCTGGAATTGTACCCCGGACCCGGAGCTGTGAGGCAGCAGTGCTAACCACTGTACCACCCTGCCGCCGGTATGCAGGCTCTGCTGGTGCCACTCGGGCACCCTGGCACTTTCACCTGGGTCCAGCCTGACAGTGCCAAGGTGACCAGGTGGCACGGGAATTGCCAGGGTGCAAGGCTGGCATTTTATGCACAGAGATGTTCAGGCCGGGGTGTGCTCGTCATGGGTGTGGGGGAGATGTGGGGTCCCAGGCACCTCACTGAGTTGGGCCTTGAGAGAGGGATTGGAGGTCGCTTCAGGGGCTTGAGAGATTAAAGGAGCAACAATTTGGCCTCTTGGATGAAATAAGCTAAGAAAGGATATTGGAAGAGAAGCTGCAAGGAAATGGCTATTTAGGGCATAAGAGTAGGAGTTGAGGAGGAACAGTGGTCTAGGAACAAAAGTCGGGAGGCAGCAGAGGCAGTTGTACAGATAGAGTTGAACTTAACGACAAAGAAATTCATCAGTTTCTCTCACATGATGCTTGACGCAATGGTAAAGGAGGAAGAAGGCATATATGTGGCACCAACAAGGTTTGCATTTATTGCCCTGAGAACATTATAGTTGGGCTTCCTTCTTGAATCATTGGTAGAGGATAAAATTGAAAAAATTCACATCAGAGAGCAGTTCAGCTATAACCATTTTGGTTAGAACTGGAATTACATATTGGCCAGACCGGAAAGGTGGCATGTTTCCTTCTTGTTATAATCCTCACGCAGACATGGGGGAAATCGCTGAAGATCTCCCCGTGGGCTTCGTAGAATATGAGTTCCTGTTTTGAGTGAGTGGAGGCCTGCCCAACAGGGGCCCACCAGCAGGGCCTTAAATATCAACCCCAGACCTGGGCCAGCAGTTCCCAATACTCTCGGACTGGGACACAAGTTTAATACTCTGCGGTTGTATTTGTGTTGAAGAATAAATTTGCTTTGCCTTTTAGCCTGCGCCGCCTGGAATTATTACATTGGCACGATGAGGATCGAGTATGGTATTCTGAGCAGCCTTTTTAGAACTTCAGAAGACAACTCCACATGATGCACACGTAAAGGACTGGGGCCAGTATACCAAGCAAATGCGCTTTTTTTCACACAAGTGGCTTTGAAGGAAATGAGAGACAAAAGGCAATCCTCCTAACAGCATGTGGGGCTCCGACGTTTAGCATTTTCAAAAGTTTAATCTATCCAGCGGCCCCGATACCAAAACGTTCAACGGGTTCATGGACCTGTTCAGAAACCATTACGATCCAAAGCCATCCATAGTCCTCCAACACTACCATTTTAACACAGCTGGGAGAACCCCAGGGGAATCCGTTATGGAATTTCTTGCTACATTGCAGGGGTTGGCAGAGTATTGCGATTTTGACCCGTCCATAACCGAGATGCTACATGATAGGCTAATGTGTGGGATTGTGATGATTTGAACATTTAAGGACTATTAGTTTCCAAATATAGGGATAATTTAAGGGCTAAAAGCCTGGGGTTAGAATATGTTTGTTTGCAATGGTCAGGGTTATAAAAATGATTTTGATTTGCTTCTCAGAAAAGCAGGTGAAGGGCAGCACAGTGGTGCAGTGGGTTAGCCCTGCAGCCTCACGGCACCGATGTCCCAGGTTCGATCCCGGATCTGGATCACTGTCCGTGTGGAGTTTGCACATTCTCCCCATGTTTGCATGGGTTCTGCCTCCACAACCCAAAGATGTGCAGGGTAGGTGGCTTGGCCACACTAAATTGCCCCTTAATTGGAAAAAATGAACTGGGTATTCTAAATTTTAGAAAAAAAAGAAGAGCAGTTGAAATTGACCAAGATCTTTGTTTCAGTCTGGGCTAATGCCTAGTGGTTTGCCTGGGGAAGTCGCTGGGGAGTTAAAGTGCTTTGCAGCCTTAGAGGGAATTTTTTCTTAGCTTGGGGAGATGAGTTCTTTGCTGAATGGAGCCAAGGAATGCAGAAAGACATTTTGAGAAGCTGTATAGAGAGGTAGTTTTGGAGAAACCTGTGGAGACAGAGTGTTAGAGATAGGCTTTTGGAAGTGAAGTGTGATCAGGGGCGAAATTCTCCACCAACGGCGCGATGTCCGCCGACTGGCGCCAAAAATGGCGCCAATCAGACAGACATCGCGCCGGCCCAAAGGTGCTCTGCATCTTTGGCGGCCTAGCCCCAACATTGAGGGGCTAGGCCGACGCCGGAGGGATTTCCGCCCCGCCAGCTGGCGGAAATGGCGTTGGTTGCCCCGCCAGCTGGCGCGGAAATGCGGCGCATGCGCGGGAACGTCAGCGGCCGCTGGCAGTTTCCCGGCGCTTGCGCGGGAGCATCAGCGGGCGCCGACAGTTTCCCGCGCATGCGCAGTGGGGAGAGTCTCTTCCGCCTCCGCCATGGTGGAGGCCGTGGCGGAGGCGGAAGGGAAAGAGTGCCCCCACGGCACAGGCCCGCCCGCGGATCGGTTGGCCCCGATCGCGGGCCAGGCCACCGTGGGGGCACCCCCCGGGGTCAGATCGCCCCGCGCCCCCCCAGAACCCCGGAGCCCGCCCACGCCGCCTGGTCCCGCCGGTAAATACCAGCTTTGATTTACGCCGGCGGGACAGGCAATTTCTGGGCGGGACTTCGGCCCATCCGGGCTGGAGAATTGAGCGGGGGGTCCCGCCAACCGGCGCGGCCCGATTCCCGCCCCCGCCCAATCTCTGGTACCGGAGACTTCGGCGGGGGCGGGGGCGGGATTCACGGCGGCCAACGGCCATTCTCCGACCCGGCGGGGGGTCGGGGAATGACGCCCCTGGTTACCACAAAGTCCACAAGTAAAAGCAGTTTTCTTTCCCAGTCAGATAGTTAAAAAATAGTAATAATATTTTGAAGCAAAGCAGTCTTGTCTGAAGACAAGGAAGAGGCTGAAACAACCTATTTGAAGCAGCTATTTGAAGATATTCAACCAGAGTCTGCAGGGGTTCCAACTGGTGCCAGATCTGTTTGAGCCAGGGTCCCAGGATCGATTCCCGCTTGGGACACTGTCTGTGCGGAGTCTGCACGTTCTCCCCGTGTCTGCGAGGGTTTCCTCCGGGTGCTCCGATTTCCTCCCACAAGTCCCGAAACAGACTGTTAGGTGACATTCTGAATTCTCCCTCTGTGTACCCGAACAGGCGCTGGAATGTGGCGACGAGGGGATTTTCACAGTAACTTCATTCCAGTGTTAATGTAAGCCTACTTGTGACAATAATAAAGATTCTATTATAAAGCAAGAATTACTCTATGCCGTGCTGATTCTTAAGCTGGATTGAGAACTGTATGTTTCTTTTATTGTTTAATGGGAAATTTTCTAGTAGTGTTAAGGAGTAATTGTAAGCTCTTCTTTTCGGGTGTAAAGTTAAAAAATGTAATATTATATTCATAAAAAACTTTGTTTTAGAAATACCATAGCCCTATTTTTCCATGCAATCACTCCTGGAGAGAATCATTCTTTCCGCACAGCCTTATAATAAACTAAAATATTGGGGTTTCGGCCCAGTATCCGAGCCACTGTTGGGGTCTGGGATCATAATAGGATTAACAATGTTAAAACCGAGAAAATATTACTGGCAGAGACCAATATAGATATCAAAAAGGCCATAGAAATAGCTTTGTCCCTGGAGAATGCTGAGAAAGGGGTGCAAAAATTTCAAGGGATGATAGATGGTAGAATCTTCTGGTTTGGGGGAGGGTCCTCGCATAAAGACACCAGCATATCCAGGGAAGGCACCCACCATCACCCAACATTCCGAAAGGGCATTCTGCCATTTCTAAAAAATGGCCAGATAACCTCAGGAGTACCCGGGAAACTTCCCCGTAGGATCACAAGTGCCAGCCGCAGGGGTACTGCAGGTGCTGTCACAAGGTACAACCCAGGCAAGGCTGCCAGAATCAGCAATATGCATGCCACCCAGGCCGGAAGACAAATCCACCTTAGGCCAAACCTTGCAAGTATAGCAGCAGTTCAGCTGCATTGCCACTACCAAGGCCAATAAAGATAAGGCTGCTTGTCAACGGTCATTCCTTAGAGATGAAGGTGGATACTGGAGCTGCCGTCTCCGTCATTCAGACATTCCAGCATTCCCCAACAGGTATCCTGCTCTGAACCTAAGGGACACCATGGCCAGACAAGCCACATACACGCGAGAACCTTTGAAGATTATTGCGACACCCACAAGGTGGCATAGTGGCACAGTGGTTAGCAGTGCTGTTTCACGGCGCCAGGAACCCGGGTTTGATTCTGAACTTGGGTGACTGTATGGAGGTTGCACATTTTCCCCATGTCTCTGTGGGTTTCTTTCGGGTGCTATGGTTTCCTCCCACAGTCCAAGCTGTGCAGGTTAGATGGGGTTATGGGATAGGGCTGTGGAGTAGGCCTAGATATGGGGGGTCGGTGCAGACTCGAGGGGCCGAATGGCCTCCTTCTGCACTGTAGGCATTCTATGAACCAGAGCACAGTAGTTTATGGACAGCAGTTGGCACAACTCCCACTCATAGTCATGTGAGGATCAGGGTCTAATCTCAAGATCAGGGATTGGCCCCAGAAGGTCTGACTGGACTGGCTGGAAAATTTTAAATTAGGAATTGGTAGATTGTACGAGGTTATTAACAAATACCCCGAAGAATTCAAAGAGGACCTTGGTAAAATAAAAAGAGCAAGGGCCAAGATCTATGTGGATCCTGACACCTAACCAAAATATCTTCGAGCTTGGCCAATTCCAAACTCCTTGCCTGTGAAAGTAGAGATGGAAATTGAGTGGTTGGAAAGCCTTGGGATAATATAACCAGTACAGTTTGGGAAGTTGGCTGCATCAGTGGTCGCCGTCCTCAGGCCTGACAAGTCAGTCTGCCTTTGTGGAGATTTCAAACTTACAGTTAGCAAAACCTCAGGCTGGATCATTACCCCATTCCGCCTAGAGAGAATTTGTTTGCCAGGTCAAACCTTCACAAAACAGGATACAGGTCAGGCCTGCCTCCAGCTTGAACTAGATAAAACATCCAGAAAGTAGGTCACAATTAACACCCATACGGGGCTGTACAAATATACACGCCTGACCTTCAGAGTCTAGTCGGCATGTGCCATCTTTCCGCATCTAATGGAAAATATTCTCCAAAGACTCTCTGGGGTGACATTATACCTCGACGAAGTATTAATCACAGGGACCACTGAACAAAAGCACCAAGCGAACTTGGAGGAAGTCTTGAGATGATCCTTCAATGCAGGCATACGTCTCAAGAGAGCTGCATTCCAGGCAGGTGAAGAGAGCTACCAGGGTACTGAGTAGATAAGAAAGATCGATACTTCATGAATGATAAAGTCAAGGCTATCAAGAAGGTTACGGCCATGTGAAATAAAACAGAGATGAAATCTTTTTTTGGCCTGATGAATTACTATGGAAAATCCATCCCAAATTTGGCCACTTTGTTGTCACCCCTGCAGATGCTATTGAAAAAACATCAAAGGTTGTCATGGCAAGCACCGCAGGATGAAACCTTCACGATCGTAACACAGGCCATGATTAAGCAGCTGGATTACCTGAGGAGTAGGGAACCCACTTCAGTGGAAACTGCATCCCCAACACCTGTCGCGGCCAGCTTCAGCACAGCAACTCAGCCGATGGAGAACCCGAGGGTAATTTTCCTGACAGTGAAGGTTTAGGGTACGTGATTCAATGGCCCCGTCGTGCCCGACATGGCGTTAGGATGAGGCTGTTGAATCTCATGAGAGACCCCTTGAGAGATTCACGACACTCAAAACGACTTACAAGATTCACTGGAATCTCACGAGACGTCACAATCTGGATCTCACCCTCACTAGGTAGCATTAGTGTTGTATGGTGGGGAGGGGAGGAGGGAGTCTGCCGCCATGCTTCGGGATTGGGCCGCCTGCTAAATGTGGCAGCTCGATACCAGGATTCCAATGGAATCCGGTGATCTTTCCACCATGCATATATTTGCATGGTTAATGAGAGAGACCCCCACCTGGATCTTGCTCCCAATTCCAGCAGAGACCAGTCCCCATTCTCCACTGGCAGGAGCACCTAGAATCCTGAATAGAGAATCCCGGCCCTGCTTTGCCTTTTAGCCTCCTGGAATTATTACACTTCCCAACAGGACATTAATGAATCAATGAAACTTTTATAACAATTCAACAGTTTCAGTGAAGGTTAAAGACTTTTCATAAAAGATTTCAATCCATCTACTTTCAATCAAAATCAAAATTTAAATTACTAAACTGCCTCAGTGAATTTAAACACATTCTTTGAAAAGCAAGCTCAATAACATAGCTACATTACCATACCACTTAAGTTATATTGCAGAAAATTGGAACCTGGATCATTTGTGTGTTCTCTGATGGTTCTTGAATAGTGGATGCTTTTAACTGAAAGGAACAAAGTACACAAATGCTTGGTGTAACCAAACCAGATCAGCAAATTAATGAGTTTTAGATGCCAGGAAAAGAAAATGGAGGCTGTGTCAAAAAGTACAAATTGGGTGGTCGACAGTGAGCTATTGGAATTACACTACCTCCCAATTGGAGGGTTCTCCAGTCTTTGGTTAAGGCAAGGTAAAGTTGTGATAGTTCCAGATGACCATCGGCTGCTTTCCTCTTTGAGGGGGAGAGCTGATTGGTGGTGATTTAACCTCAGGGTCACCACACCTCAAGTGAGGGGCAAAGTTGCGAAGGCGGGCCTTCATGAATAACCTCTGGTAAATGTTAGAGCATAACAGTACGAGCTCTTGTTTTAAACTTAAATTATTAAGCAAATGTAATTGACAGAACGTGAGTACATTTATTTACCACTTAACTTCAACAAGCTCAACTTAAATCTGCGGCAATTTAAACATCCCTGAAAACAGTTACTGGGGCATCGTTGCATTGGAATAACTACCCACTCAAATTTAATAAGGAACTGTCATTCACGCACAAATGGAATGAATAACGCAAGAATGATGAGGAGTTTGTTCGCAAAGTACAGGCTTGTTAATGATGGACATTCTTAATAATGTGCAAATCAACCAGTAAATTCAGGAATTAAGAGAGATATTCTGAGTATGAGTCTCCAGACCTTGCTCGTTGATATGTGCCACTCATTGTTTGATTCACACAAATGAAATCCCATTCCTAGCCTCACTCTTACTTTAAATAACGTTCTGCATTTGCACATTAAGTGTTCATTAAACTCACTGCATAAAGTTAGAATTTAATAAGTACTTTTTTAACAATGTGGTATTTGTTAATACTTTGCCAATCAACCTCTCTAGCAAGGAAGTGAACAATCTAAATAGGTCTATCTCAATGCTACATGTACTCAATTGTTAGAGATCTTTAAAATGTTGAACATAAGGCTGGAATTCTCTGGTAATTGAGATTCTCTTTTCCTGGTGGTGTGGGCTGGCTTCAATGGGAAATCCCAAGGTGGGAAGATAGAATCCTACCGCCAGCAAATGGCATTCCGCCAAGAAACATGGGGGACTGGAGAATCTCGCCCTACATGTTTTTCTTTTCTGCCGCCTTTCACTCTCTCTTTCTTAATCCAATCTTACTTTCCCTCTCTTTATTGCTTTTTTGAAGTTAAATTGATTCTAATTTATTTACAATAGTTCACCTTTCATAGAATCATGGGCCGGAATTTTCAAATCCTACGGCCAGGTTCTGACGCTGGCATCAAAAGTGGCGCAAGTCATTCCGGCGTCAACGGGCCTCCAGGCCCGGGTATTCACCCTTCCTCGGGGGCTAGTGCGGCGCCGGAGTGGTGTCCGCTGCTCGAAAGCCGGTGCGCCACGGTCGGTGCAGTTCAGCGCATGCGCATCACGGCCGGCGCGAATCCGCAGGGGCCTGGCGCAGAGGAATACACGCCCCCCCACAGAAATAGCCAGCCCACGGATCGCTAGACCCCGATCCGCGGGCCAGGCCAGAGTGGAGGTCCCCCCAGAGTGAGATCTTCCCGCCCCCCCACCAGGACGACCCCCGCAGCCAGAACTCTGAGGTCTTGCCGGGTAGGACCATATGCACCCTGCGCCGGCGGGACTCGGCCGAACTCGGCCCCCGACCAGCGTGGCAGCGACCCCACGGGCGCCGGAGAAACGCCGCCAGAGAATCGGCGGCCCAGAGTCGGAGCGGTGTGGCGCGATTCTCGCGCCCCCCACCGATTCTCTGGCCCATCGTGGGATTGGAGAATCCCGGCCATCAAATTCCTACAGTGCAGAAAGAGGCCAAATGGCCCATCGACCCTTTAAAAGAGCATCCTATCTCAGCCCACTCCCACCCCCACATGCCTGTACCTCATAACCCCACCTAACCTGCACATGTTTGAACACAATTTAGCACAGCCAATCCACCTCACCTGCACATCTTTGGACTTTGGGAAGAGGCTGGAGAATCTGGAGGAAACTCATGCAGATACAGGGAGAAAGTGCAAATTCCACACAGACAGTGACCCAAGGCTGCAATTGAACCCGGGTCCCTGGCACTGGAAGGCAGCAGTGCAAACTACTGTGCCAACGTGCTGCTCCTCTTCTTTGCTGTTCCTCTATTTCTTTACCAATCCTTAAATCGCATTGGTGTGCCAACATTTTATCTTCTTAACAAAGCCGGTGCGCCACGGTCGGTGCAGTTCAGCGCATGCGCATCACGGCCGGCGCGAATCCGCAGGGGCCTGGCGCAGAGGAATACACGCCCCCCCACAGAAATAGCCAGCCCACGGATCGCTAGACCCCGATCGCGGGCCTCTGTACAGATCTATGACTTTTAACAAGAGATCTGAACATCCAATTCATAGTTAAAAGAATTGGGCAACAATATTTAACATTTTAAAACTTTTACTGAAACAAATTACAAATAGGACTTATATCAAACATTTTTCTTTGATTGGCAAATTGTACTTTAACCTACAGAGATCAAAATTCCCTTTTATACTTATCACCTTCACATTTTTCACCGAATTACACTCCTTACAGAAAAGAGTTCACATTTGAAGCCAGGTACCTGTATCCCCATTTTGCCAAGTAGTATCTTTAAATGATCATCTCCAGGCACTTTCCTCAGTTTTCAGAGAGTTCCTAATTACATAAGTTCATAAGCAGTAATAAAGCCTGTTCTGATGTTTCTTCTTACACCTGACCATGCCAGGATGAATCTCCTGGAATCCCTCAATGGCGGCATGTATCATTTCTTCTACTCCGGACTGCCCCACTCCCACAACTGGCTGTGGCAGCCTCCTAAGCCAAAACAGCCTCTTTTATCCATGACCACACTGAACTGCTGTGAGTATGTGATATTCATTCCTTTGTAGGCAGCCTGTAACCTGACCTCAAAAGTGACTATCTCTGCCCTCTTCACCATGTCAGTGTGAAACACATTAACCTTCCATTAAGGTAGAAATTCTGAAACCTAACCCATAACTGTCTTTCATCTTTGAAGTAAATGGACAATTTACATCACAGCTGTTTACACCCCAATACCTCCAACACCTTTCTGGAACTTTAGGAGCTTCAGAGTCTACCCATTGTGAACCCATAAGCTGCTGTAACTTTCTCCAAGTATAAGTACCTTGCACCTTCCCAGTAATGCAATCCAAACCTACATTTAATCTCTAAAAATCAAACCGCATAAGTTTACTGTGAGGCAGACTTCACAAAAGGCCACATGCCGCCCCCACCCCAACTTCATTTTACCTTAATTTAAAAAACACAGTCCAAGTCATAATAATCTTATAAAACTCACAATTGTAAAGCCCAGTTACCTTCACCACATAGTGGTGCACAACCACCAGTTTCTCAAGAGCAGTTAGCGATAGATGATAAATGTTGACCTTGCCAACAACACCAAGATCCTGTGAATAAATATTTTTAAAAAGCATTGAGCATAACCCTGTCATTGTCAGTTCACACATCCAGCAAGATACAATGCAAATAAATGTCAAACTCAAGGTGCAGAAAATATGAAACTAACAGTGGCCATTATGAGTTGCTCCACTCCAGAGCTGATACCAATATTCACCACAAGTTAAAACTTTTAAAAAATATCTTCTTGTCATGGAGGTTAAATAATGTGAAATGTTGATAAGACCAAAATTCATGGAATCTTTCTTGATGTCACTGTAACTTTGATGGAATTCCTTTGTGCATGTATTTGGGTTTCCGCCTATCTCTCACCCAAGTTACAGCAGCTAATTGGAAACCCTCTCATTTCCCGGAAACTCTCAGTGAAAAAGAAAAGATATTTCTACTGGTTGGTGACCTGGTAATCAGAAGACCCAAATTACCTTCAATTAGAAGAGTTTCCTGATGCAAACAGAAGTCTGAACATGGAATTCCCTTTCAGAAATAAAGGTGAAAATAGGATTAATTCCTGCTTTTACAAGAGTATTTGAAGAAGAAGAATTAAAAGGCGTAGGGAAAGGGCAACTGAATCAAGTTAAGTGGTTATATTTTTCAGAGAGCTGACACAAACAAAATAGGCTGAGTATCCTCCTTCTCTGTTATAAAATTCTATGATTCTATGTAGCCTTCCTTGGCTAAAAGTCACGTTTATAAGTTCACAGATAAATCACTTAGCTGCCCTGCAGCACTGAAGTGTTATGTCTAGGCAGAAATCAATTTCAAGCAGGATATATGATCACTACAGTGCAGCAGCTCATCACAGTCAGCAAAATCCAATATCAGCACCAACTTCAAGTCTTGAACTTATTTCTCAGGTAAAGTAATAAAAATGAATTTCTAATTTAGCAAGATGGTCCAATCTTACTAATACATTGTTCTTTCTTTCCTTATTCTCACGTACTCATGTCTAAACTGATATGAATGGCAAAGGTTGTCTTGGCAAACTGCAAAACCCTTCTTTGCCTCACCTTATTGCAGCCACCTGCCTTAGTGAGAGATTTCAATTATTAGGTTCCACTCAAAATTCATTAACTTAATGTTATAGCTACTGTACTTAGATCTTACCATCAATTATGAGCATTAGCTACATGCTTCCCGTTGAAGAGTAGATTAATTTTCATTTATTGCAGCAGTGGTCAATCTTTCAAAGCTTTAGACCTGGAAATAAAACAATTAATCTGACAATGAACCACAAGGGTTCTGGCCCTTTCACATTACAGCTTCAAACCTTGGTGAGTGAAGCCAAAAGTCTATCTTTATTGTAGTCGGTTCTGCAGGAGGTAAGTTGGTTATGTTCAGGTGTTTTATCAACAGCACAACGGTCTGCACATCTGCATTCTACAGCATTTCTTTCTGGCAAAAATTCCATTAATTTTAATAACTTTATTAAACAAATACATAATTAGGTATTCAAGGATTGTTTATTGCAATCTATTTAACTTGTCTCTCCTACCAGCGTCAAGTCAATACTTAAAAGAAATAAAGGTTAATAGTTTCTGAAAATGGCAATAATCTATGCAATTAGCAATAAGAATCAACAGGAAGAAAGAAAGCCATCATTTCTGAGAGTAAATAGCAAACCAACATCAATACAAATAGTAACACCAGTCTCCTCGGTGATATTGTCACTTGTACCAACAGCAAAAATATGCTTCTTACACAATTATGAGGTAAAGTCAGACATTAAAATCAATACAGCTTCGGCATACTATTTTGATACCTGGGTTTACATATTAGGCTGGAAATAAAAGTAACAGCTTTGAAACATGGCCATCAGTAAAAGCAGAACACTTTGATTTCACATTTTAAAGGTTAGAAAATTTGCTTTTCAGACACACTCAGCAGAAAAACTGAACAAATTAAAAGTAAGCTTGACGTCTGTCATAATATACACCAGTATATCATGGTGCAGACACACACTGATGGACACATAGTGGGACCAATCAACACATACAACACCGCAGCCAATCACCAGTGAGAGCACACGCACTATAAAGACAGGGGGCATCAGAGTTCCCACTCATTCGAGTTGCAGCTAGCTAGGAGGACTGAGCTCACAGCCTGTAACACAGACATTCACCATGTGCTGAGGGCATCGACTGGTTAGGACAAGGCAAAGGTCTTTAGTTAAAGCTAGTATTGTATTCACCCACAGTCTGAGTATGTTTAAACAGTTAATGATTCAATAAAATAGTGTTGCACTATTTCAAGTGTTGGTGCCCTGTATGTGATCCAGAACACCCAACACATCAATGTCTAGACACTTTTTTCTTGACACATGCTTTCCAAAGCTCTGCTCAGGTGGCTTGTTAAATATCAGTATTGAAATGCATCTTAGCTTGCCCACCCAGAAGGTGTTAAAGGTCTCTCCTGCACATCCACCATTGTGACATTTGAACGATTCCAGTTTTCACCTGCATGACTCTATCAGATGATCAACCCATGTGTTTAACACTTGCTGTGTGAAAAAAGCTTCCGAACATCAATCCTGAATTTGCTTATTTTATTTGCACCTATGTTTTCCTGTTCCATTCTGAAGTAATGTTTTGGGTCTACATTTTTTTATAATGCTTGTTGTCTCTTACACCACTCTGGGGCAACCTCTCAGCTACGACCATTTGAACTTCCCCAGTTATCTTTATGGTATAATGAAACTAGCTATCAGAACCCCGAGCTGTTCTCTCCACCTCCTCTAGACTTGACAGTTTCTCTTGTGTTTTGGTGACCAGCACGCAACAAAGTACTCACGATGTTCCCTGACCAGAGAACTGTACAGTCTCAGCATGAGTTTCTCTGCTACAGCTTTATCTTTCAACATTCCACTCACTTTTTTGATTGTTGATCTCCACAATTGGCATATTGGGCCTCGAATCTCCTAAAAAGAGAAGTCTTTATTCAACTTTATCTTTAACTATTTCAACATGGAATAAAATATCTTTAATGAGCAATCTTTTTTCTACATTTTCTCTCGTTGAAGTTCATTGTGTTATAGGTCAGACACGCTGCAGTTCATGTTGGTAGCCCCAGGCTGCTTCTTCTGAATCAACAACTCATCCGATACATTCATAGAATCCCAAAAGTACAGAAGGAGGCCATTCAGCTCATCGAGTCTGCACCAAACCTCTGAAAAGCACTCTACCTAGGCCCAATTCCCCACCATATCCATGTAACCCTACCCAACATTTGGAGACTGGGGGCAATTTTACATGGCCAGTCCAAAGTAGCCACTCACAGTGCAGACTTGGAGTTGTGGAGTTGTTGCTGAAGTAGAGAGTGGCTGCTGCTGCTCTCTCTCTCTGTTGTTGCTGTTGCTGCTCACCTGTTTTCTGCCTGTTCCAGTTCATGGGCGGGATTCTCCACCTCCCCCGCCGGGCCGGAGAATCGCTGGAGGGCGGCGTGAATCCCGCCCCCGCCCGGCTGCCGAATTCTCCGGCGCCGTGGTTTGGGGGGGGGGGGGGGCGGGAATTGCACTGCGCTGGTCGGGGGCCATTGGCAGTGTCCCACCCGGCAATTCTCTCACCCGCAATGGGCCAATCGGCCGCCCGTTTTAGGCCGGTCCCGCCAGCGTAAATTAGACCAGGTACTTGCCGGCGGGACCTGGCTCTGCGGGTGGCCTCCGAGGTCCTCGGGGGGGCGCAGGGGGATCTGGCCCCAGGGGTGCCCCACGGTGGCCTGGCCTGTGATTCGGGCCCACCGATCCACGGACGGGCCTGTGCCGTGGTGGCACTCTTTCCTTCCGCACCGTCTGCTGTGGACCTCCGCCATGGCCGGTGCGGAGATGAACTCCCCTGCGCATGCGCTGGGATGACGCCAGCACACGCTGGCACTCCTGCGCATGTGCCAACTCGCGTCGGCCGGCAGAGGTCCTTCGGCGGCGGTTGGCGTGGCGCCAAGCCCTTTAACGCGGGCTGGCACGGCGTCAACCCCACCGGCGCCTAGCCCCTGAAAGTGCGGATGATTCCGCACCTTCCAGCGGCCCATCCCGGAGTGGTTCACACCACTCCTTGGCACTGGGACCGCCCGCCCCGCCGGGTAGGGGAGAATCCCGCCCCTTGTTTGCTGCCGACCTGACTGGAGAAAGAAGGGAGAAGGGAGGCAATGAGAAAGGAGAGAAAGAGAGAGGGCAACTTTCAAATTCTGGGTGGGAGTGGAACCTTCTGCATTGCTTAATTGCTGGGCCCCTACCAGGCTGAGTGCCCTAGCCGGCCCGGTCCTCCCACCCATCAACAACTGCCTTTCAGCTAGGACAAAGCTTTTTTCTCATTCCATCAGGTGTGCTTGTCCCAGGGTGGGGATCTGGTAGACAGTGTGTTTGCTGAGCTGAAGAACTCACACACCAGCGGCTTTTTTCGATAGGTGTGGTTGTCCCACAGTGGGAGGACGGACTGTGTATTTGCTGGGCCCCTTCCGGGCTGAATACCTCGCACACAAACACCTGGCTTTCCATCGGTGTGGGTCATCCCAGAGTGGGAATGTGTATTTACAGGGCCCCTTCCGCTCCCCTATCCTCCCGCCCACCAGCTGTACAGGAGTCTCCCATCACAGGCACCAGCCCATCCATGGTGCCGCACCCTCCTGTGCCGCCATCCTCCTCCTCCGACTGTGTCCCTTGTTCTCTCTCTCTCCCCTTCCTTTCCTTGCTCCTCCACTTATCTTTCAGGGGTAGAGTATGTTATACCACCTCACTCTTTGCCCCCCCCCAACACCCCTGTCTACTTATGATTGCTGAATCGACAAAACCCACATTAGAGTGGGTGTGGCACTTGCTCTAATGGCCACTCCATCTACGGCAGTGTCGGGGCCTTCCAAAGTCACATAAGAGGAAGTGATGGCCTTCTCACCATCCACTGCTCCTGGAGCCCTGCCACCATTCTGGTTTCTAACCTGGAAGCGGGGGATCAAGTTCTGTACTCACCCCACCGTGACCACAGAGGCATGCGTTTGTGCAATGGCCGGGATCATCAGCCCCTTAGCCTTTGTAGTGGCATCTTGCATGTATGGCAATGTTGTGTTTTTTCTAAGGGCCAAGCGGGCGGTCCACCTTGCCCTTGAAAAGGGTCTCATGGTGGGCATCCCGCGTGGTGGTGGGCCCTCATGAGGCCACCGCCGAGAGCATCATACGATCAAATGTCCCTCTCAACCTCTCAACGGAGTTCCACGGGGGGGAGAAAAACATCATGACACCCCCCGTTGTGGAGAGTGTGACACCCTGACCCTTGACCCTCAACATCACACCGCCTGCAAGAAAACGGAAAAAGAGAATCATATATCAACCTCTGAGCTGTCCCAACACCCTCCACCCCCCCACCAAACAAATATGCCTCGGGCGGGTGTGAGCGGAGCCCCCAGGCTCATTCCACCCGGTGCAATTTTGCACCCCGCATACATTCATTTTCACGATGCCGGAGGACTATTGGGTCATTGGGAGGTGGTGGTTGGATTGGATTTTGTTTATTGTCACGTGTACCGAGGTAAAATGAAAAGTATTTTTCCGTGAGCAGCTCAAACAGATCATTTCGTACATGAAAATAAAATAAAATAAAAAGAAAATACATAATAGGGCAACAGAATTACACAATGTAAATACGTAGACACCGGCATTGGGTGAAGCATACAGGAGTGTAGTGTTAATCAAGTCAGTCCATAAGAGGGCCGTTTCGAACATACAACATACCTGTTACCTCAATAGGAGTGAGGTAACAGCGGCAAAGAAGCTGTTTTTGAGTCTGTTTGTGCGTGTTCTCAGCCGTTTGTATCTCCTGCCCCATGGAAGAAGTTGGAAGAGTGAGTAAGCCGGATGTGAGGGGTCTTTGATTATGCTGCCCACTTTCCCCAGGCAGCGGGGGGCGTAGATGGAGTCAATGGATGGGAGGCCGTTTCGTGTGATGGACTGGGCGATGTTCACGACTCTCTGAAGTTTCTTGCAGTCTTGGGCTGAGCAGTTGCTGTTCCAGACTGTGATACAGCCAGAGAGGATGCTTTCTATGGTGCACCTGTAAAAGTTGGTAAGAGTCAGTGTGGACATGCCGAATTTCCTTAGTTTCCTGAGGAAGAATAGGAGCTTCTCCCCAATTCTTCCTGGACCTATCCGGTGGCCTATGTTGCCGAAGGAGCAGGGGTCTGAGCCGCCTCCTTCCTCTGGCCCAATGCCCCAAGAAGAGCCGGCGAGGAAGCCGTCTGTTGATATTCTGCGGGGTGGGATTGAGGCAGAGGGCTAGTTGGTGGGTCCATGCCGTCCGCCATACTCAATGTGACAGGGGACTAGGTCTCAGCCGACGACTGCCCGAAGGAGGTTGTCTGCTCGGTGGGGGGTATGGGAGATAAGTCCATCTGTAGCAGTGGACTCCCTCATTCCTGTTCATTAAGTATTCCCTTGCTTATGCTAAAGAGGCAGGGGATGCAGACACAACTGAGCAGCGCCAGCTTAAATATTTCCTCGGCGGACTTCAGAGGGAGCGGAGGTGCTCCCTCCAGCTAAAAAGCTGACGGTGAAGGTGGCACCTTATTGCTGACATGGAGATGACCATAGCCAGCCTCAACATCAATGGCAGCAGGGTTGCGCTACCCAAGTTCCAGAACTTCTCGGTCCTCTAGGACGGGAGGTATGCGACACGCTGTCTGCAAGAAACCCACCCACCCGCTCCAGGAGACAAAGCCACGTGGCTCCTGGAGAGGTAAGGGGAGGGTCTACATTCATATAATTTACAGTGCAGAAGGAGGCCATTCGGCCTATCGAGTCTGCACCGGCTCCTGGAAAGAACATCCCACCCAAGGTCATTAGTCAACTGCCCTCACGTTTAGGCGGGGCGGCTATCTTGTTGGCCCCACATTTTCAGCAAGAGATCTTTGAAGTGCCAGGCAGGTTGATGCACCTGACGGTCCGCGAGTGGGGCGGGATATAAAATACACATGGAAGGCAGTCTTTGGACAGACATGTATATGAGGTTCAGAGGTCTATGCTCCCCAGACTGGCCGGCAGCAGACGACTTTCTTCGAGCAAGTGTCCACTCATCTTGGCACCTTCACCGTGGGTGAGTGCGTTGTCCTGGGGGGGGGGGGGGGGATTTTAATTGCACCCTCGGGACAAAGGACCACCTTGATACCCAGTGCAGCTCTCATGCAGTGTTGAAGTTCAGGAACCTGGTTGGGTTCTTCAAGTTGTTAGACTTCTGCCAGTCTCTTCATCCTGACTCCAGGGTCTTCACACCTTTGTGAGACTGGGGACCGAGTGTCCAGAGTCGACCGCTTCTACATTTCCAGGGTGTACCTGCTCTGCGTCCTGACAGCCTCTGTGAAGCAGGTGCTGTACTCGGAACACCGTCTGGTGTGGGCGGGGCTCACCTTGTCTTGCGCTCAGTCACAGTCCACGTACTGGCGCTTCAACAGCCTGCTGCTGGAGGACGAGCGGTTCCTAAGCTTGTTTCGCCACTTCTGGGCCGCTGGAGAAGGGATGTGAGAGGTTTCCCCTCCTTGAGGCTATGATGGGACATGGGAAAGACTCACATGTGTGCCTTCTGTCTGGAGTATATGAGGGGATTGTCAAAAAGGTGGAAATCAAGGGTCGAGGAGTTGGAGAAGGAGGTGCTCAATCTGGAGTCACGTCACAGTCAGCCCGATGAGGACCCAGCCCTGCAGCTGGCTTACAGAGAGAAGACGGGTGCTACAGAATCTGCAACTTGTCGGGTCCAGCAGCGCAATATTGAGGTCGCGGATCCAGATCCTCACGGACATGGACCGTGGCCTCCCCTTCTACTCGCTGGACAAAAGACGTGGGGTCTGTCAACAGATCCATACACTGTTGGCCGACAATGGGTCTCTTGTCTCTGATCCAGGAGATGTCAGGGCCCAAAGCCGAAGCTTCTACTGCGTCTTCTTCTGCCCGGATCCATCCAGCGAGGATGCTTGCAGAGTTTTGTGGTAGGACCTGCCACATGTTGGCCCAGGGGGCGCTAGGATGCTTGAAACCCCTATAAGCCTGAGGGAGCTGACCAGCGCCCTCGGCAGCCTTTCTAGGGGCAAGAACCCAGGGCTGGACAGGCTGACTGTGGAGTTCTTCAGGGGGTTTTGGGACATCCTGGGGAGTGACTACGCAGGGGTCCTCGGGGAAATTTTCACTGCCAGGAGATGCCCCTCTTGTTGCGCAGGACCACCATTGCCCTGCTGCCAAAGTGGGGGGGGGGGAGGAATCTCTAATCCCTAAAAAACTGGCAACTGGTCTCCCTCCTCAGCACAGGTTACAAGATCTTCACCAAGGGGATGTGTTTGCGCCTTGTCACCGTGCTGGACCACATGATCCACCCTGACCAATCTTACACGGTCCCGGGCTGCACAATCCACAACAACATCCATCTGGTCCAGGACCTGGTCCTTCATTCCCAGAGGGCTGGTCTTTCGAGCACCTTCCTGCCCCTTGATCAGGAGAACGTGTGTGACAGGGTGGATCACGAATATTTATTCGGAACTTTGCAAGCATTCGGGTTCGGGACACATTTGAAATGAAATGAAATGAAATGAAAATCGCTTATTGTCATAAGTAGGCTTCAAATGAAGTTACTGTGAAAAGCCCCTAGTCGCCATATTCCGGCGCCTGTTCGGGGAGGCTGGTACGGGAATTGAACTGTGCTGCTGGCCTGCCTTGGTCTGCTTTCAAAGCCAGCTCTTTAGCCCTGTGCTAAACCAGCCCCTGGATTTCGCCACCTGGATCCGACTTCTGTACGCTGCCGCAGAGTGTCTCATTAAGGTTAACGCGCCCTTGACGGCACCCCTTCGTTTTGGAGGAGGAGGGCGCAGGGCTGCCCCTTGTTTGGCCAACTCTATTCCATTTGCGTGGAACCTTTCCTGTGCCTCCTGCGGAGGAGGTTGTCGGGACTGGTTCTGCCCGCCCACGCATTGGGGTGGTCCTCTCAGCTTACGTTGATGACGTTCTCCTCATGTTCACTAACCCTGCTGATCTGCAGAGGATGCGAGAGTGCCACTCTGTGTACTCCTCTGCCAGCATCAACTGGGCCAAGTGTTCCGGTCGGTCTGTGGCAGATGGACCCCTTTCCCAGAGGAGTTCCAGCCTTTTACCTGGAGTAGGATCAGCACCCTCTAATTGGGAGTCCGTCTCTGCTCAGCTGAAGAATCCTGGCCAGCTAGCTGGCAGGTGCTTGAGGCCAATGTCACTGCTCGCTTGAGACACTGCTCCGAGTGGTGTCTTGCAGGGGTCGAATTCTCGTCATAAACCAGCTGATAGCCTCGATGTTGTGGTCCCGGCTGGTCATTTTGACCCCTCCCCCTAAGGTTTTCACAAAGCTCCAGAGAATGCTTGTCGAGTTCTTCTGGGACAAGAGATTGCACTGAATCGCCCAGGAGGTTCTGAGTCTCCTGCTTGGGGAGGGCAGACAGGCGCTGGTGTGCCTTCGGGAGACAGAAAACCTAGTGGAGTGGTGCAGCAACAACAATCTCTCCCTCAATGCCAGCAACACTAAAGAGCTGGTCATTGACTTCAGGAAGCAAAGTACTGTACACACCCCTGTCAGCATCAACGGGGCCAAGGTGGAGATGGTTTGCAGTTTCAAATTCCTAGGGGTACACATCTCCAAAAATCTGTCCTGGTCCACCCACGTCGACGCTACCACCAAGAAGGTACAACAGCGCCTATACTTCCTCAGGAAACTAAGGAAATTCGGCATGTCCACATTAACTCTTACCAACTTTTACAGTTGCACCATTGAAAGCATCCTATTGGGCTGCATCACAGCCTGTTATGGCAACTGCTCGGCCCAAGACCGCAAGAAACTTCAGAGAGTCGTGAACACAGCCCAATCTATCACACGAACCTATCTCCCATCCATTGACTGTATCTACACCTCCCGCTGCCTGGGGAAAGGGGGCAGCATATCGAAAGACCCCTTCCCACCCGGCTTACTCACTCTTCCAACTTCTTCCATCGGGCAGGAGATACAAAAGTCTGAGAACACGTACGAACAGACTCAAAAACAGCTTCTTCCCCGCTGTTACCAGACTCCTAAACGACCCTCTTATGGACTGACCTCATTAACACTACACCCCTATATGCTTCACCTGATGCCAGTGTCTGTGCAGTTACATTGTGTACCTTGTGTTGCCACATTATGTATTTTCTTTTATTTCCTTTTCTTTTCATGTACTTAATGATCTGTTTGGCTGCTCGCAGAAAAATACTTTTCACTGTACCTCGGTACACATGACAATAAACAAATCCAATCCAATCCAATCCATGTGGCAACCTTCCATCTGCAGACCGTGCAGCAATATATTTACATGGTCACCTCGCAACCCAGCTCCCCCCTATCAGGAGTGGTGGTTGTCGTCAGGGGGCCACTGCTCAGGAACCCGCACCTTCACCAATACCATTTCGAGTGGCTGGTGGAGGAGTGGGCTGTGGCTGCTCGGGTGACCAGGATCGAGGACGTGCTGGGTGGTGGAAGAGTGTGCTGGATGACACCCCCACGGGTTAGCACAAAACACAACGGTGGAGGTCTAGC
The DNA here is from genome assembly GCF_047496885.1 of Scyliorhinus torazame. Taxonomy (NCBI): domain Eukaryota; kingdom Metazoa; phylum Chordata; class Chondrichthyes; order Carcharhiniformes; family Scyliorhinidae; genus Scyliorhinus; species Scyliorhinus torazame. Next base: position 169,765,971 of record NC_092709.1, on the reverse strand, counting down.
TCACGGCTGAAGCCAGCTGAAAGCTCAAAACGGTCATGCTCGGACCCAATGGCACTCATGTCTAAGGAATACGCAGTTGTGCGGTGGTCTCCCATCTTAGCGAACCCCTGCTCGGATGGAATTCCACATCAGCCCCAATACCTCCCTCGGGGGCTGGTGCCCGCAAACAGCCACCTCATTGAAATGCCCTCCGTGCCTTTTCGCACTGCGCGGAGGCGTTTCCTGTATGGGCTGCTGCTGCACACCCTTCACCCCCTTACCCTCGCCCATTGCCCGGACACACCATGCCATGCCTTGTTGCGATCTGGCGGCGGAGGTCCCTACTATGGAGGAATCCTCCCCCTCAACTTTGGGGACTTGGGGTGGAGGGTACTGCCTGTGGCAATGCCATACAACCACTGATAGCACCGGTTCACGGATTCCCAAGAAGCCTGACATTTTTGTGGCCTTGTGGAGTCCGTGGGCCACATCTATATTATGTGTTATGGGCTGCACTCCCTTTTTAGTTTAGTTGAAGTTTTATTTGCATACTCCTGATCTACAGGCATCCAGTGCGGAAAGGGGCGGGGTAGGCGGAGAAACCCCTTGTGAACCTGCTCCTGTGCCTGGCCAAGCTTGCCATTTATAGGTCCAGGCAGCTGGCGGGCAAGGGGTCGTCCGACCAGACTGTCTGCCCATCGTCCGCAGCTAAATTTGTGGCCGAGTGTCCCTGGAAAGGGAGCATGCAGTGTCCATGGGCACCATTAAGGCCTACCATGTCCGATGGGCACCGCAGGGGATGGAGTGCTTTACTGACCCCTTTAAATCCCATTTAATGTTTTTAAGTTCCCATTGATCTTTGTTATGTTCGGGCAGCGCCCCTATCAGGCACGTCCTTGTTTTGCTTTGTCCCTAAATTTGAATCCTTTTGTATCTTGGGTTGACCTTAAAAGAGTGGCCAATCCACCTAACCTTCACATCTTTAGACTTAATCTTATCCAAAAATGGGGGCACTTCAAATTCCGCTCAATGCATGTTGATGCAAGCCCTTTTTTGACAGTGGCTTGTTTCACACTGCCCAGTTGACCTCCAATCTCCTTCCATTGATAAACTAAAGGTCCAAGTCATCACCTTTAAGTTGTCCCTGGATATACTTGTTCAATGAATATAACAGATAGCATTTTGATTCCATTAGGATTCTCCTCTAATTGTAATAAAATGAATAACGTCATTTTAGGATATATGTATTCTTGAGTTTCACCATGTCCAATAGTAAATGGCTGATCTCACCTAATGTAAGGTATTGAGCAGCAAAATAGCTCAATCAACAGAGTGGCAGAATGAGGCTGAAGATCTGGATTTCAACTATAGTCTGGCTCAGCTAATGCGTCATCCTACCGAGGTGAAAAAGACAAGTGATGTTGTGGTAGTATGTATTGGGGGTCATGTGGGACTGGAAGCCCTAATGTCATTGGCTGACAGATCCCGGGTCCTGGTTGGCCGTTGACCTCATGCTCCGCCCTGAAGGCGAAGTATAAGAAGCCGGTGCCTTCCCCCGCAGGCCAGTTTACTATCGGGCTGCTGGGGAACAGACACGCTTAATAAAGCCTCATCGACTTCACTCTATTCGTCTCACGGAGTCTTTGTGCGCTACAGATGTATCTTCGGACATGAGACGAAAGCAGGGTATATTGTCACAGGAACTTTCATTGGACATTCCTATCTGTTCAGCTCTGTACCTAATATACATGTCTGTCCAAAGACTAACTTCCATGTGTATTTTGTCTGTCTCCCTACTCTGCCTCTTTCAATTTCGTTTGACTTGATTTAATTGGCCCAAAGAGATTGTTGCCCACAGGTGAGAGAAACGACGGGGCACTCTTGTCAGTTCCATGGGGGAGGCGCGATGATATTAAGTGCCCTACTGTCACTTAAATGGCCATCTTCCCTGGGAGTCAGGGCTCTGTCATGGAAGTCCTGCCTGCTGAGAGTTGTCAACCAATTAGGGACCAGCATCTCTTCATTGTTCGTTAGCGTCACCCGGAACAGTGGAAGCTGCTGGCAACGGCCCAACCAGATGCTTAGGAACAATGAGAGACCCGGGTCCAAAGGTGAGTGAGGACAGGGTGGGAATCGAGGGGTGGAGATTGTAGAGTGAGGATTGCAGAAGAGTGGGCAGTGGGGTTGGAGAGAAGGGCAGTGGGTAGCTTTCATTGTTTCAGCAGCCGACATAGAATGCCTGATGACCAGGGAGCTGTTATGCATGATATATTCAATAGTTTAAGAGTCCCTTTGTCACTTTACTAGCTGGATAGTTGGGGTTGCTCTGTACCATTGCTTGCTTCTGTCATGTAAAATGGATCAGTGTTGTAGTCAGATTTCAGATTGCCTGGCTACTTGATAGTGCTTTTTTTACATAGAATTTACAGTGCAGAAGGAGGCCGTTCGGCCCATCGAGTCTGCACCGGCTCTTGGAAAGAGCACCCTACCTGAGGTCCACACTGCCACCCTATCCCCATAACCCAGTAACCCCACCCAACACTAAGGGCAATTTTGGACACTAAGGGCAATTTACCATGGCCAATCCACCTAATCTGCACATCTTTGGACTATGGGAGGAAACCGGAGCACCCGGAGGAATCCCACGCACACACGGGGAGGATATGCAGACTCCACACAGACAGTGACCCAAGCCGGAATCGAACGTGGAACCCTGGAACTGTGAAGCAATTGTGCTATCCACAATGCTACCGTGTTGTCTCGGGTCGAATGTTCCTTAGCATGAAGCATGTCTGAAAGGGCAGCTTCAGCCACTCTGACAACAAATTCCACTCCTTATGCTGACCAATCTGCACAGTTCATTAATAAAAGAGTCAACAAGTTCTCGTAGCTGTTGGACATGTTTGTTGAACATTACTCTCACTAAGATCTTGTTGATTCTTAGATTAAAATATGTATCAAATTATTTTAAACTTCATCAAATTTATCTGGGGATTAGCTTATTCCTTGCCTTGTTGTAAAAGCATCAGCTATCGGACCTATTGAATAAAGCAGTGTATTCACTTGTTCTGCCTCTGCCTTTTTTGTCTAAGCCTGAAGCTGTCAAAAAATGAAAGAACCTCTGCTGCTAAAGTCCTCAATTTTGTGCTTGGCCTGGGCCTTTGATCTAAATTAGTCTGGTAAAGTCACGATGCTTAAATTGCTTTTGTGAGTACAACTTTAATTGATGTGCCGATTTTTTAAAGATGCACCAGAAGAGTCCCCTTGTGCTTGTCATGTTTTTAGTGGGCTATCGCTGGGATGATGGTCCTGACCTCTTTGTCTTTTGTTTTGCGCAGAGATTTATTTAATTGACTATTCTGGGCCTTTGCAATCTTCCTGGATATTCAGGTGTTTTGATGTCATTTCTTGACTTTGGTTGAAGTTTTAAAAATGTGGATTTACTTTTTCCCCTTTGCAACAAGCTCAGCCTCTGTGCGTTATGGTGCTGACTCGGAACTTTGGCTGGCCGTGATGCCTTTGGACACAAGGCGGTGTTGACTTTTAAAAGACTGAAAACTTTTTACATCCCCATTCTGACCAACAACTTAATTTTTTAGCTCACCCCTGCTGGGTCCTTTGACTCTGCAGTCTGTGGGCCTTGGGATAGGAGATCCATAAGCGTATTGAGTCCACAGCTAAACTATTTGTTTTTAATTCCAGACTTCTGCTTCCATTTGTGCTGTGGAGTTTCTCTCATGCGGTCTCCCCATGTCTTCACCTCAGGTGATTTCAGGCAGGTCAGGAAGCTTCTCCTTTAATTTTCCGTCTTTCGCATTTCTGCTCCAGCTTCTCTGAGGTTCTAGGATTTTCCAAGAGCTGCACCATGTTGTATATATAGCAGGTCTCATGAAGAGGTGCTGAGTCTAATGTGGTTCAACATTTAGGGTGGACTGTTCCCATACTTTTTCAGAGTGTCAGGCTCTGATTGAAAACCGACAGGTAGCTCTCCCACTGCACAGCCAAATTTGTAGACCAAATCTCCAGCCGCTTCGAAACAAAAAAAAAATCAGTGGGTGTGGTTTGTACTGACAGTCTGATGGGACGGGCCTGATAGAGCCAGCAAGGCCTGCACAACAAAGATGGGGACACCAATCAGCACTGAAAGTAAAGCTCCACCCAACGGGCATAACACAAACGAAGGGACTCTCCCCACCCATTCCCCCCACCGCACCAGCACAGCACAAGCAATGGGTTGGGGGGGCTCTCCTCTACCACCACCATCCCAACTCACCACACCACCACAGCACAAGTGGCAGGGTTTCCCCCCACCTTTCAAGACAGTACAAGCAACCCCCCACCTCCCACACACACACTCAACACCACAGCACAAGTAACAAGCTCCTCCTCTCCTTCAAGAAATAGAACAGGATCCCTGACACCGCCCCCCCTCCCCCCCCCACCCAATGGGACCTCCAAAAGATTGTCCTCTGGCAGTGCCCCCTGGCACTGCCGGGTTGGCAGTGCTGACCTGTGCAAGGGTGCAGTGCCAGAACACTGCCCAGGCATGTCCTTCTCCCCCCCAGTTGCTATCCTTACCCTCCACCCCTGGGGATCCCTCAACTGATTCCTGCCAAGCCTGTTGTATAATGTTCAGTGAAGGGATATCATGTGGAGGGGGGATGGGGACTCACTAATTGTATTATAACACATTAAAATTTATTAACATAAGCTTCTCGCCCTTTGTAGGCAGGAACTTCATTATGAAGGACATGGAAAATCAGGAAACGATTTTCGCAAGAGTTTGCATCTGCATTGCCTTTTGCATTGGCACTGAATATGGGCACAAAATTGACCCTTAAATGTTTATTGATATCACAAGCTATGTGCTGTGATACAGGGCATCATCTAAGCTCGGAGCTAAATCCATGTTGACTTCTACATAGGTCTCACCTAGTCCATAACTCCCTCTTGTCTCATGCCATGTGTGTCTTTACATCACCCTGGGGGCTGTACTGTACCACATTAATCTTTGCTATGCCAGGCACCCTTATACTACAGGAATATCCAACAGGATTCACTGGATGACCTTGGGAGGTGTAGGAAATCCATGCCACTCACATTTAGTCCCTAGGCCACTCACCGCTAAATTGTCATGTCCTCGGGGATAATGGGCTCATTAATGAGCCTAATGGACTGCCCATCAATGGTGGCCAGGAATCCTGCATCAGTCCCTCCCGCCCTTTGATTTAATAAGGAGATGTAAGGGTACATGACATGACCACGGTGCATGACACGGCATGTGATTAAATGTGGCGGGCCACTTTATTCCAGCAATGGTGGGCTGCATTAAATCCAACCCATTCTTTCAGCTCATGAAGCATTGTTCCGAAAATGAGAGAAACTTCATCCCACCTTCATGTTTAAAAGCATCACTAAAACTTCTTGATGCATCAATGCATTGTAACAGTTCTTTCCATTCAATGAGATGACAGTTCTATGATAATTTTAGTGACACATCATCTGGCAACGTGAGACATATGACAGATCATTAATAGTACATTAGTATCAGGAGTGGAGCATTGCCTGACTCTATGAATACCTGCCGCAAATGTTGAGTTTAATTTAGAGCATACTTCACAGCTCAGAGTATTAGCATTTGTACTGGCACAAATTTATATTTAGCTTTTAGCAAGCATCATCCCAAAGGAATTAACCTATATTTTAGAAACTTTATACTTATGCTATTGAAAATTAAATTTCTCATTCATGTGCTTTTGAGAGCATGAAATAAACAAAGTTCAACTCGAGAAGCTTCAAAATAAATGCTGGAAAAATTCAACAATAATTGTCCGATAAAATCCCTCAAAGGTAAATTTGTAAAAGTTTTTACCCTATTCTGCACTTCCACCTAATTTCAATTAATTCAAGGATGAGCAAAAGTTTGAATAATCCACAATGAAAACATTTTTCGCTGAGAGCAAGCGCACCAGTAAGAAGCTCCACACACGATAAAATCTATTGCACTTACATCAAGATAAGGGGTGAAATTTAACCCTCCACCGGTGGAGGTTTGGAGGTAAATGGAACCTCATCCTGCCGCTGTCATATTTGATTAGCAATGGACAGGGAGTCACCCTGGAGCGAGCCCAGACTGAGTCCAAAGAGTAAATTCTATCGGATTTGCCTGCAGACGACCGGGAGTGGGAAGGAATAGCTGGTAGGGGAGGGGGTGATGGCCTACACTCAGCACCTTATCCAGGAACCCAGCATCAGTAAGTGGGAAACCACTGAGATCCACCCTTTGTGCTTTTTAACTCCCTGTCTCCCTCAGCCATCGACCATCTTCCCAAGACCAACATCTCGCCCTCACTAAGCTCTGGCCCATGCCCTTCATGGATTCTAGCCCACTTGTAGGGATATTATCAGCAGAAGCCACTATTCCCATTGGTGCTGTTAAGGCCATGGCATTTTTACCCCTGAGTTCTATTCCCAGATAAGGCCTGATGCTAGCCAGTTAAATTCCTGATCGGCACTTAATTTTGGTGGACCTATCTTGGTATAGGCAATGCCAGGCCCGGTTTTCTAGCCGGCAAATAGACCCCCACTGCCGACATTAAACTCCACCCAATGCATGCGTGTCAAAATCCCTCAGAAATTTAATATTTGCTTTTTTAATTCATTGATGGGAAGCATGCATTGCCCACATTCAACACAGGTAAGTGTGAGGTAGTACAGTTTGATAGGAAATATAGGTAGGTCACTTATTACATGGAGGTACATGTGTAATGGGGGTGGAGGAGCAAAGGGATCTTGGAGTACAAATACACCGTCATTAAAAGTTATGTCATAGGTCAGCAATGTCTAGAAAAGTGCAAATTAAGCACCAGGTTTATATTCTAGAGGGATGGAATAGAACTGTAGGGAAGTTATGTTCAACCTGTATGGACCTTGGTTGGACCACACCGTGGGTATTTCATGCAGTTCTGGTTATCATATTATAAAACAATATAGAAAAACTGGAAAGCGCGCTGTGAGGATTTATAATATATGTGAAATGCATGGGCATACATATTGGGTTTCTTTCCTCTTGCAAATTAAAGGCTGTGAGGTGACATAATATAGAAGGTTAAAATTGTGAAATGTTTTGATGGAATGCATGCAGAGAAAATGAAAAAGAAGGCTGTTGTGTTATGCTGTTCGGATAACACAGGCTGCTACTTGATGCAGTCTTAACTAAAGGATGCTCCAGACTCTGAAATGAGTTCAACGTGTTTATTGAACTATTAACACAGTTCTCAAATGAGTTTGACTCTGCTAATCTAACTTTAGTAACTCAGTCTAACTGTACCAGCTTGTTCTAAGCCACGTGCTGGGGTGTGATGCTGCTGATCAACCCTGTCTAACTCTCTTGATGTCTGTCTGTGGAAAGAGGCAGGGTGTGAGTGCCTCATCCCTTTTATAATATTTATGTCATGCCCCCTTGTGGTGATGCCACCTCTGAGTGTCCTGACTGCCCATTGGTTGTGTCCTATTCTGAGTGTTCATTGGTTGCATGTTTGCATATCATGACAAAGGCTTGCCAATATTCTGTGGGGTAAAGCAGTTCCACCAGTATGTATATGGGAGACACTTCACCATTGTTACGGACCACAAACCACTCTTGGGTCTTTATAAAGAAGATAAAAATATTCCACCAATTTCATGTTCAAGAATTCAGCGTTGAGCATTAATTCTGCGTGCCTACTAAAATACATTCAAGTACCAGCCTGGAACACATCGCAAATGAGGATGCACACAGCCATCTGCCTTTACCAGAGAGTGTAGCACCTCCCTCAGTCCCGCAGGAAATTGTTTTGGTGTTGAATTTTCTGGACAAGTTGCCAGTTTCAGTTTCGGCACAGGAAATAAAGTATTGGACCAGCAGGGATCCGCTGTTGCTCAAAGTGAGGCACAGGATACTAAGAGGTTGGGCCAGTGAGCCAGTTTCTGAAGTGATTAACCATTCTATTTACAAAAGGATGAATGAAGTTGCAAAGATGGCATCATACTATGGGGAGCCACAGTAGCCACTGTACCAGGAAGGGAGTTGCACTTAGTCAAATTGCACAGTGCCCATCCAGGTAAATCTAAGATGAAGATACTCGCCATGAGTTATGTATGCTGGTCTGGCATCAATTCTGACAAAGAGAGTCTGGTGAAGCTCTGTGAACAGTGTCAAATGCAACAAAGCTTGCCTGCTACAGCCCCACTGCACCCTTGGGAATGGTTGGGCTGGCCATGGGTACGAGTTCATGAGGCCATTCTTGGGCATAATGTTTTTGTTTCATGTTGCTGCCCATTCAAATTGGATGGAAGTGTTTGAAATGAAGTCTATGATGTCATACACCACAATGGAACATTGTAGATTTTCTCGCAAGAGATTTTCCCCATTCAACTTTGGTCAGATCTCCCTTATTTTAGTAAAGTTTGCCTTGCCCCAATTCAAAACCATCTTTTGCAGGTTATCTTTTTCCTTGTCCATAGCAAACCGTATTGTGGTTGCTATCACTAAAATGCTACCCCGCTGCCACATTGAACACTTGTCCGACTTCGTTCCCCAGAAGTAGATCCGGCACTGCTCCATCACTTGTAAGAACAAAGAACAATACAGCACAGGAACAGGCCCTTCGGCCCTCCAAGTCTGCGCCGACCATGGTACCTGCCTAAACTAAAACTGTCTGCACTTACAGAGTCTGTATCCTTCCATTCCCACCCTATTCATACATTTGTCTAGGTGCCCCAAATGCCGCTATCGTACCTGCTCCCACCTCCACCTCCCTAGGCAGCGTAAAAATCTTGCCTTGCATATCAGTTCTAAACTTTTCCCCATGCACTTTAAACCTATGTCCCCTAGTACTTGACTCTCCTACCCTCGGAAAGAGCATCTGATTATCCACTCTGTCCATGCCACTCATAATCTTGCAGATCTCTATCAGGTTGCCTCTCAATCTCTGTCGTTGCAGTGAGAACAGACCGAGTTTATCTAACCTCACTTCATAGATAATGCCCTCCATACCAGGCAACATCCTAGTAAACCGTTTCTGTACCCTCTCCAAACCATCCACATCCTTCTGATAGTGTGGCGACCAGAATTGTGCACAATATTCCAAATGAGGCGTAACTAAGGTCCTGTACTGCTGCAACATGACTTGCCAATTTTTAAATTCAATGCCCTGACCGATAAAGGCCAGCATGCCGTACCCCTTCTTGACCATCTTATCCACATGTGTTGCCACTTTTAGTGATCGGTGGATATGCACGCCCAGATCTCTCTGTCTGTCAGTACTCGCAAGAGTTCTGCCATTTCTTGTGTAATTCCTACATGCATTGGTCCTTCCAAAGTGCATTACCTCACACTTGTCCGAATTAAACTACATCTGTAATTTCTCCACCCAAGACTTCAACCAGTTTATATCCTGCTGTATCCTTTGACAATCCTCTTCACTATCCGCAATTCCACCAATTTTTGTGTCGTCTGCGAACTTACTAATTTCTTCCAAATTATTTATATACACCACAAACAACAAAGGGCCCATAACTTATCCCTGTGGAACACCGCTAGTCACAGCCTTCCATTCAGAAAAACACCCTTCTATTGCTACCCTCTGTCTTCTGTGCCCAAGCCTGTTCTGTATCCAACTTGCCAGCTCACCCCTGATCCCATGTGACTTCACCTTTTGTACCAGTCTACCATGGGGCACCTTGTCAAAGGCTTTACTGAAGTCCATGTTGGGTCTTCTACACATTGATACAAAAAATTCCCCTGAATACATTTCAAGGAATTCACCCCCTCTAAACGCTTTACACTATGAGTATCCTAATTTACATTGGGGAAGTTTAAATCTCTTGGTATAATTATCTGATTATTTTTCTTACACACCTCAGTAAATTGTCTACATATCTTTGCCTCTATTTGCCACTGACTCTTTGGGGGCCTATAATCTCAAAGTAATGTGGCTGCCCTCTTTGTATTTTGAAGTTCTACCCATAAAGCCTCATTTGAAGACCCTTCCAAGATTTCATCTCTCCTCATCGTAGTAATCGATTGCTTAATTAATTGTCCAACATCACCACCCTTTTTACACCCTCCTCTGTCTCGCCTAAAAATCCTATACCCCGGAATATTAGGGTTGCAGTCCTGCCCTTCCCTTAACCATCTAAGTAGTCATCTTAACATTATAAACATGTTGTGTACATTCAATGTAATTGCCATTCTATGTGTAATCAAATGTAATTTGGTTTGGGAAATCCAAGAAATAAAAAGAGGCAAGGGGGCACTGATCCATGAGCTAAATACTTTTCTAGCACTGCTTGTGGGCCTGGAGAGCAGGAGTGTTTCATCCAGACCTAAGCAGCTCACCCATAACCACCCCAAACCCCCACCATGATCTCACTGCTCATCCCCAATCACATCCAACCCCTCCCGAATACCTATGGTACCCCAAAGGGGGCCGGTTTGGCTCAGTTGGCTAGACGGCTGGTTCATGATGCAGAGCGAGGCCAGCAGTGCAGGTTCAATTCCCATGCTGGCTGAGGTTATTCATGAAGCCCAGTCTTCTCAACCTTGCACCTCGCCTGAGGTGTGGTGATCCTCGGGTTAAATCACCACCAGTCAGCTACCCTCCCCTGCTGAAAGGGGAATGCAACCTCTGGCCATCTGGGACGACGGTGACTTTACCTTTACCAGTAACCTGTTTTGTTATGCTCTTGACATAGCATAAGCTGCTTCCTTGATGTGCATTCTGACAAAGGAAGGTTCTGACTTGGGGATAGCTTTAACAAGTTTATTAAACTATTAACAATTCTCCAACTTGGATTCAATGCTTCTGTTAATCCTGCTGTAGCTACTCAGACTGATGAACCAGTCTGCTACAATCCACGTGGTGGGTGTGATGTTCAATCAACCCTGTGTCTGTACTCACTGAGTGTCTCCACTGGAAAGAGACTGAGCATGTGTGATGTGTCCATTTATATGGGTTGGTGTAATGCCCTCCTGTGGTAGTGTCACCTCTATGTGTATCGTGAATGCCCATTGGTCGTGTACTATCTTACTGACCTATTGGTTGAATGTCTGTGTGTCATGTCTCTGGTGCTCCCTCTAGTGTCTAGCTAGGTGTAGTGTATGTACATTAATCCTTTATGTACTTACAGCGATGTATATCACCACATCTCCCCTTTTTCCGTGTTACATATTTTCTGTACAGTGTTAAAGAAAATCGAACAAACTAGGTAGATAAGTGATGCTATGTACAAGTTATGATAACTGTGATGACTATCCAATATGATACAAGACCAAATCATAGTTGCAATGACTTTGAGGATAAGACAATACAAAATAAAAGTTATGAGTCCAAAGTTCATGAATTTATATGGTCTGGTATAGAAGTGTCAATGGTGACATTGTCATTCCCTTGTGAATGCCGTCAGTGTCCTGCTGTTTGGTCATCAGGAGGTGTTCAAGTGTTCAAATCACTTCATTGACTGATTTGGAGTCTGTGTCTTTTTTTTTGCGATGCTCATGGTAACAATTCTTGATGGAATCTGTCCTGAAAGTCAGGTTGCCTGTTGGTAGTGCAGCAAACGTGAATTGGTAAGATGCATCGTCCTGCCATGGTATGTCATTGTACTGAGCTGAGCAGTAACAGTGTCCCTCATTTGCAGAGTTGTACCATGTTGTACAGGTCGTTGTTTCATTGTTGTCATTTCTGTCTTGGTCGTTTTCGTTGTCGTTCTTATTGTTGTCGTTCTTGTTGTTGTTTTTGTCATGCTTGGTTCCGTTTTTATTGTTTCCGCTGTTGTTCTTGTTGCGCTGCATGTTGTTTTCGTTGTTGCTGTTGCGTTCAATGAGTGTTCCGTTTGAATGATGTGAGTCATTGTCACAGTTATTGGTGTCAGCATCCTTTGTGGTATCTGTTGTTTCCTTGAACATGTCGTCACTGAGTTCGCGGCGATCCCCGTCTGGAGTCATGTCCGGCTTACTTGAATCAGCTTTGGCTTGTCGATTCTTCCCATCTGGAGTCATTTCATTCAGGACTGCATTTGTTTGTGGAGAGGCTCGAGCGGATGAGGTGTGAAGTAACGTGGTGTCACCGGAGTCACCAGTAGTCTCACTGTGATTGTCTTCTTTAACCTGTTTTAGGAGCCGCTCTCTCTCCTCCTGTGGCGATCCCATACTCTTATCCTCTGCAACCATCTGACTGCGGTGAGTTTCCAGCTCATGCAGCTTTTCATACAACACCACAGCTTCTTACTTCGGGAATGTGCTATCTCAGCCCCCAGGGTTTCCTTCTTTGTGTTTGAAATATCCAGCTCTTGCTGTCGAGCATCCAACTCCTGCAACACCCGTTCATTAATTGCGTTCATTGTCATATATCTGGCTTGTTTGTCTTCTGCCATGTTTTTGATGATGGTATCTGTTACTGTTACTGTAATAGGAGATGTAAGGTAGGACCTGCACTACAGGTTCGCCGGTAGCTCCTCCCGGCTGGCTCCGCCCACGGAGAACTGTATAAATATGCATGACCTCCAGTGCCCTGCCATTTCACCAGCTGCAGCAGGAGGCCACACGTCTGCCTGTAATAAAGCCACAGTTGAACCCAACTTTAGTCTTTGTGCAATTGATCGTGCATCAGTTACATTGAGCGTTTCTTCTTGAGAACTGTGTGAATGATCTGATGTTGCATTGATGTTGGTGACATCAGTCATTTGTGGTTCACTTGAATCATCTGTGATCTCTTTGTGCTCCTCTTCTGGAGTTATTTCTGGTTCATTTGAATCACCTTTTGTTTCTTGGTGCTCCTCTTCTGGAGTCAAAATCTTCATGATTTCTATTAACGTGGTCTCTCTGGATTCTTGGTGCTTCTCTTCTGGAGTCAAAATCTTCACAATTTCATTTGACGTGGTCTCTCTGGACTCTTGGGTAGCCATCCTCTGATTATTGAGTGCTTCTGTGCAGGCGAGCTGAGATCTGTCAGTCTTGCTGTGATCCTGCACATCCTGTATGGGAATTGTGATTTCTTCGTCACTTGTCTCACATACAGTGGGTAGACATTCAGTGTCTTCTTGTTGGTTAAATGAGCTGGGTAGACTTTCATAGTCTTCTTCTGGTGGCTCCAATAAGCTTGGTTGATCTTCATGGTCTTGTTCATGCATGACGTTCGCTATGGAGTGTTTGCTTGATTCCATTATTGAGTCTGTCACCGAGCTGTCTGTGGAGGCCTGCGTGGTTCTCTTTGTGGAGGCTTGCGTCGCTCGCTTTGCGGAGGCTTGTGTCGCTCTCTCTGTGGAGGCTTGTGTCGCTCTCTCTGTGGAGGCTTGTGTCGCTCTCTTTGTGGAGGCTTGTGTCGCTCTCTTTGTGGAGTCTTTCATCGCTTGGTCTGTGGAGTCCTTCATCGCTCTCTCTATGGAGTGCTTCATTGCTCTCTCTGTGGAGTCTGTCATCGCTCTCTTTGTGGAGTCATGCAGTGTTCTCGCTGTAGAGTCGATCTGTGCTCTCTCAACGGAGCCGTTCTGTGCTCTCTGTGTGGCGTCGTCTTCATCTTGGGTGTTGCTGTCATCCAATTAATCGACGATCTGCCAAATCACCATGGTATTGGATGCATCTACCATGAGAAGAGTCGTGTTGAGCTTTTCAACCGTATTGCTGATGCCGTGATCAGCATATCTGAATAACTCAGCCATGTCTGAGCAATATTGTGTGCATTGTTCGACAGACAAATCATCGCTTTTTGTTTCGGAATTGTGATCATTCTCTTCATGTTCAATGAACAAATCATCTTCTTGTGTGGAGGCTGGGACCCTACATGGTGCGTGGACCACTCTCTTTTTCTTGTCGTCAGGACGCAGCATAATCCTGCACTCACGAGTCGGGATGTCGTAGATGCTGGGCTGAAGATTACCCAATCCGAAGAACTCGTCGCGGGGTCGTCAATGTGCAACACGTCTAGTTGCGGTTCGGATTTGGAACTGGGGTAGCCACCTCCCAAGGTGAAACCTTTGTCTGAGTCGTTGTCTTCCAAGACCATATCATCACGTTTTGTGTCGGAGCTGGCATTGGGCTCGCGATGTCCAAAGAAGAATTCAAGGTCTGAGTCATAGTCTTCAAGGACTGTATCATCTCTTTGGGCAGTGCTAACTGCTTGTTGCAGGGTTCTGCGGAGGTTACTTCCATCTACTGGTCGAATTTCAGGCATTGTGCTGTCGTTCCAGGTGAAAGAATCGAGTTTTACGGCTTTAAATTTTATTTTCCGAGTTTTGGGACATTTCCCCTTTAAGTAAGCGTGGTCCGGGGCCTCTGACGTCACAATGCGTGTGACGTAGTGCGTAGGAAGCGATGCGCATGCGCATATTGCTGTTCCTTTACTTCGGGCCTTTTTCGCAATTGCGCATGTGCAGCTTCTCGCGCATGCGCAAATGGACCTTCCCGTTCTGTGTGCTCTTCGCGCAACTGCACATGTGCAGCACCTTTTCCAAGATGGCTGCAATTCGAAACTGCTGCTCGTTGCTGCAAGCCGACCTCGTGGTAAGTTTTGGCGCCTCTTTTACCTTTTCTTCTTGCATGTTCTTCGCAGAATTCTTGGAACTTGTCCAGGACTGCCTGGAAGTCGCTCTTGTTTTGCCCCTTTGAATATTTGAAGGTCTGGAAGATTTCAGCTGCTTCTGGACTCGCAATGGGAAGTAGAAGCTTTATTTTTTCTGCATTCGCCACGCCATCTAAGTCGGACGCTACCAGGTAGATCTCAAATGTCTGCCTGAACCAAGGGCAGTTTTCATTGAGATTGTCTTGGTACCTGAGCTGCTGTGGAACTGGAATCCCGAATATCATCTTGCCTGGCTGCTGTTGCTGGTTGTCACTGTTGTGTTGAGTTGAGCTATATGGATTTAACAGTCACTCCTGTGTACCATGTTTTGTTATGCTCTTGACATAGCATAAGTTGCTTCCTTGATGTGCACTCTGACAAAGGAAGGTTCTGACTTGGAGATAACTTTAACACGTTTATTAAACTATTAACAATTCTCCTACTTGGATTTGACGCTACTGTTAATCCTGCTATAGCTACTCAGACTGACAAACCAGTCTGCTACAATCCACATGGTGGGTGTGATGTTCAATCAACCCTCTGTACTCACTGAGTGTCTCCACTGGAAAGAGACTGAGCATGTGTGATGTGTCTTTTTATATGGGTTGGTGTAATGCCCGCCTGGAATCATAGAATTTACAGTGCAGAAGGAGGCCATTCAGCCCATCGAGTCTGCACCGGCTCTTGGAAAGAGCACCCTATCCAAGGTCCACACGTCCACCCTATCCCCATAACCCAGTAACCCCACCCAACACTAAGGGCAATTTTGGACACTATGGGCAATTTAGCGTGGCCAATCCACCTGACCCGCACATCTTTGGACTGTGGGAGGAAACCGGAGCACCCGGAGGAAACCCACGCACACACGGGGAGAACGTGCAGACTCCGCACAGACAGTGACCCAAGCCGGGAATCGAACCTGGGACCCTGGAGCTGTGAAGCAATTGTGCTATCCACAATGCTACCGTGCTGCCCGTGGTAGTGTCACCTCTATGTGTATCGTGGATGCCCATTGGTCGTGTCCTATCTTACTGACCTATTGGTTGAATGTCTGTGTGTCATGTCTCTGGTGCTCCCTCCAGTGTCTAGCTAGGTGTAGTGTATGTACATTAACCCTTTGTGAACTTACAGTGATGTGTATCACCACATAACCCACTTGCATAATCGAGCCATTACTGTCAGGAGAAAAATGACGAGTTATTTTCAAACTTACCAATATCTAGAATACAGAGTTCCAAGTTCCAAGTGCAACAACAATAGAGAAAATGTTTGATGTTGAAATCGAGATTTAGGCTGATAGTGAAAGAAAATTATAGCAGTGGAAGTCATAGCTTTGTATTTCTGGTAAGTGCAAAACCAAAAGAAGAAAACAATTGAGCTTAGATAGAAAGACTTTTGCTTTTCATACGAGTCCTGACTAATGAGCAGCCAAGTCATGTGTTCGCTGTACAGTATGTTCTTCTGTAACATTTTTGAAAATAAATCCTGTAACACAGCTGGAAACCTGCATTCTCTATTTGTACTGGGAATCTAAGTGAAGAAAGGTGTTAAATTGTTCTGAGGACTAAAGGATTACTGAACTGAACCTGCAGAAGAACATTGGTGTAACTTTCCTTGCAGGGGCATTATTTTTAATTTAAAATTGAAGAAAAATATGAATTGTAGTCACAGTGACATTACAAGGCAAACAGGTAATAGGGGAAAAAAGTTATTGTCTCACAAAATAATTTGCTAGTTCTAGAACTAATTGACGGAATGTGGGAATAAATGTGGCGCCCCTGGCGTGTGGCAACTGTATATTAATTTTCTGTTATAAGACCTCTCTGTGTATCCTTGACTTCATTGCACATCTATCACTTCTTATCAAAGATGAAACTTTAATATGCTGCAGGAGAATAGAATGAATAACACTGTATTTTAACAGCAGAGAGACTTGTTTTTTTAAATCAAAGCGATAACACATCAATTGTTTACTTAATAGCTCAAGCAATTGAAATAACTAAATATGGAAAAATAGTGTGAAAATTGGGCGTGGCATTTCCCCCACATTACAGCTAGTGTGGGCTAATGTGAGGGTCTGCAGTGGTGTTGTTTCCCACAGACCAGGAGAAAAGGCCAGCCTAGCATGCTACATTATTATTGGCCTCATTGTGCTGACACAGAATATTTACAGGGTCTGCCGAATTAAGGAACGTATTGAGTGGGATTCTCCGTCGGCTGACGCTGGAATTGGGAAAGGCGATTGAGCGGAGAATCGGTTCTGATGCTGAAATCGTGGTGGCTCCAGGTTTATGCCAAATCGCACTTCTCGCAAATCCGGCGTCAATGCGTTCCACGCCCTACATACAGTAAAAGCCATTGGCATATCATTAGCGGATCTGACCCGGTATTCTCCGGGGCTTCCGTGATTTGCTGCCCCCACTGGGGGAATTCCCAATGGTGAGGTTCGCTTTTAAAAATAGAGAAATAGACGATGAAGGAGAGAGAGGAGTTAGGACACGGGCAGGGCCAGCTGTAGGCTGCCGGACAGGGAGAGGGCGGGAGGGAGGGTGGGGACCTGGGGTGGGGGGAGAGGGGGAAGGGGGGGCTGGGGCCAGGGTGACCCTCCATGGGATTGGGGCGGTGTCCAGGCATGGACTGCCATTACTGCGACCTGCAAAGCAGCCATCTTGCTGCGCACCCCACTGACCACCCACACTTTGGTCCCTGGTTCTGCAGAGTGACAGCAGCCGTATGGGTTCTCCTACCCCCACATCCCACTCCCCACTCTTCCACCCCACCCTCCACAATACCACCACCTCCCACCCCAACTGGCGGCCACCTGCCGGCGGGGCATCATGCAACCCACCGCCAACACCCACAGCAGCCTCTGCAGGGGATGCTGCATGGGGGCTGCAGAGCGTACCGTCGGCTAGAGCACCGCCAGCCAACTGCACCCCTGGCAGCAAGAATGGACGCCAGGACCAAAGGACCCCACGGTGCCTGCCAACGACGAGGTTGGGTGCAAGGATGGGGGAGGGGGCAATGCCAGCTGGGGCCACTGTGTAGCCCATTGGACCTGGTTGTGCACGGAGGTACGCACCATGCTAACATGTCGGCTTTTCATTCCCTGCAGGCAATTGATATTAGAATTGAACCAGCAATGGTGGCCTTCCTCCTAACCTGGAGGATGCCATGCGGCTGTACAAGCTGGAGCTGCTCGAGGAGGAGGAAGCTGCGGCAGTGGAGTCTGCCCAGAGGAACAGGAAACAGCCAGTGAGGATGGCGAGCCGGCCGCCCAATGGGCCGAGGAGGAGGAGGTGCAAAGGAAGCGCCGAATGACACCTCATGTGTACTGACAGCGCCTGTCATTCGAGGACCTGCCGGACTGGGCATGCCGAAGACTCCGGCTGAGCAGGGAGACAGCGCAACATATCTGCTAGATCATGGATCACCTGGCACCGTGGAATTGGAGGAGGTTACCCTCTCCCAGTGGCCGTCAAGATGACGGTCGGCCTGAACAGTTATGCCACAGATGCTAAGTAGGGACCTGTCCTGCACCTCACAGAGCTCGGTGCACAGGTACATCCGCGCCATCACAGAGGTCCTATTGGACCGGTCAGCACAATACATCCATTTCAATGAGGAATGAGCCTACCAGGATGCCCGGGCAGCATGATTCACCACCATCGCCGACATGCCTTGGGTACAGGGATGCATGTCACCCTATAAGTGTCCACAAATGACAGGCCGCTCTACACCAATTGAAAAGCATTCCACTTGATGAATGCGCAGCTGGTGTGTGACCATCAGCTGCGCATCATACACGTCTATACCCGATTCCCGGGCAGTGTGTACAACGCCTTCATTCTGGCACGATTAACGATTCCTAACCCACTCTGAGATGAGCTCTGATTGTCCGCATCGTTCAACAACGTCTGACACCTGCCCGCAAGCTGGCCATTCCATCGAAACCCTGAGGTGGGTGGTGGACGTGGGGAGCGCTGGCTGAACTGGTGCCTGAGCCAAGCCCACCCCCAATGTCTGCCCATTCCCCCCACCCCCCACCTCCTCCTGCCCCCGAGCCCAACTCCCAATCCACATCCCCTCTGCAGCCAGACCAGGCCAGACCACCCCTTGCGCCCTTTTGACAGAGCTCAGAGACAGGTTGTAACATTGTACACAGTTGTTTAATGTGAAAACATACATACAGATATGTGCCCTAACCCCTATCACTAAACTGTGCCCTGCACCCGTGCCAACCTAACTTTAGTTATCTTTCCACGTGTTCGTCTTGTCACTAAATTATCTTACGAGTCAAGGAACAAGATGTTCTGTGTTGATCTTCACCACAGCCATAACACAGAACATAACAGATTCCGCCCCATCACCAGCAGGTCCTGCAAGACACAAAGCAAAACGCATGATTAGACCGCAGGAGAGTGGGGTTGTGGCGGTGTGTGTAGCCGGGGTGAGGGGTGGTGTGGGAATAGATGTGGTGTGAGGGTGAAGTGGTGGTGAGGGGTTGGTGTGGGGGTGGTGCGGGGTGAGGGTGGTGTGCGGGTGAGGATGGTGTTTGGGGGGGGGGTTGACATACGTGTCATAGGGAACAGTAATTAATCGGGGTCTCACTTCTTTGCCCGATGTCGATCTCCACCCCGGCGACTGCCCTTTCCTTGGATCCACAGACCACATCCAGGGCTCTTTGCTCTGCCATGGTGAAGAGCTGCAGGTCCCGCTGTCCACTCCAGTCTTTTCCCACTCCTGGTGGTTATGGGCGGCCTTCTACTGGGGAGGGAGAAACAGAACATTCACAGTGTTAGACAATCCGATGTATGTTTCCCAGGGCATGGGTAGCTGGTGGCTTCTGTGGCCAGGGCACCGGGCCATGGTGGCTGGTATGGGTGCGGCATGTGGTGCAGGGTAGGGGTTCGGGGGGTCTCTGGACAGGGGGGTAGAGTTATGGGTGTGTGCGATGTGGGTTAGTGCCAGGGGCACAGTGATGCCTCCTCATCCTTGCTGCCCTGAGAAGGTCGTGCAGTTTCCATGGCACTGCTGACCGGTTCGGATGGTGTTGCTCATGACGCTTACCACCTCTGCCACCTGCTCGCAGGCATGGTGAATGGCGGCGGCTGGCAGCTTCCTTTCCAGGCCGGTGTACAGCGTCGCCCGCCTCTCCCACATGGCATCTAGCAGGGTACCAAGCTCGGCATCTGTAAAATGGGGTGCCGCTCTCCTGGCTGCCATCTTGTTGGGTGGGATGGTGTGTGTGGAGTGAAGTGTGAATAATGTGTGTATGCGGCTGCAGCTTGTCAGCCTCCTGAGTGTCAACCATGAACCTGGTGATTCCATAACCATTTCTTATTGGAATCGATTGTGTTCCACGTGGTGCCGGTGCCAGCTCCTCAACAGTCGTTGAATCGGTCCAGGTGCTGTGCCAGTTTTGCTGTTGTGGAAATCCACAAGTTCTGCGGCAACATCTCAGGAACGGAGAATTCCACCGATTAACTTTATTGGAACATTTCTTGCTGCAGACTTCCTTGCCATGAGGCCCACAAGAGAGAGCAAGATCATGAGGCATTTGCATCATTTCCAGTGATGATGTACACTGTGTCTAATTAGTAAACCACATAGTTAGAATTAACTCCTTACACTGTAAAACCAAGCTGGTGTGGATGGAAGTGGTTGAGGAAATGAGAAACAGGCCTGTCTCCATCGAATCAGATTTCAGTGCTCCAAGAACTTCTTGAGACTAGGAAAAGTGAGTGGCATAATTCTTTCAAATGCCATTCTCCACACTCTTGCCTGCACAGCACTCCTCAGACTAACACACGTTGCAGCCCCATTCATTCCTCTCTCTCAAGGCACCTCCTCACATCCCCATCTAAATAACCAACACTCACACTCAACCTCATCTTATTGTCATATCATGCCCATATCTCACAGTCGCCCTCCATAACATACGGCACGGTATCAAAGTGCTTAGCACTGTTGCCTCAGAGTGCCGAGGACCCGGGTTCGATCCCGGTCCCGGGCCACTGTCTGTGTGGAATTTGCACATTCTCCCCCTGTCTGCGTGGGTCTCACCCCCACAACCCAAAGGTGTGCAGGATAGGTGGATTGGCCATGATAAATTGCCCCTTCATTGGAATTTTATTTTGAAAGTCACCCTCCGTAAATACTGCCATTCCATCCTCTCCACACAGTCCACTTCTCATACTGTTAGCTCTCTGTTTTATGTCATTGCAGGTGACGAGAGTGCAGAGCGCCAAGATGAGACAGGGAATACTCCATTGAGAACCATCCTGACGCTGCAGACAGGAGGCCTCAGAGAACAGCTGGATGGTGGAGTGTGTGACCACTGGCAATGAAAAGATGGTGGTGCCCCAGTGATCTGGTGGCAGAATTAGAAATCACATTGCTGCTTGGGGCGTAACAACAATTAATGTTGATTTTCTGGTAAATGCGAACATCTGCAGAATAGTGACTTCTGAAGTCCCATCACAAAGCCTATGCACACTTTCCATTTACTCAAACACCATCATCTTGGCGGTGGCTCCAAGAGAATAGTTAGGTTCTTACATGCTTTGCCAAATCATGAGCAAGCAAGTTTGAAGACAGAGCGAACAGTGGAAAATCCCTACTGGGGTGTGCAGACACTCCAAGCTCTGCTCAGCTGGGCACAGATCCTGAACCTCATGGATCATCGAAAAGAAGGTCTATTCTGGAACAGCAACATCAAATAAAAATGAAAGACTTTCATTTATGTCACACTTTTCATGACTTATGAACACCTCAAAGTGATTTACAGTCAATGAAGCACTTTATGTTTGACTCATAGACACTATTGAAAAAGGGCGAGAATCTGTCAGCATTTCCAGAGGCAATATGCACCATTGGCAAGAGATTGAAAGGGTTCATTTCCACCCTGAGTGCGCCAACGTTTCTGTTATTTGCTTTGATTTCTACCTGCATAGAACATCAAATATGGAAGACAAATGAGGGCAGCATGGTTGCATAGTGGTTAGCACTGTGGCTTCACAGCTCCAGGGTCCCAGGTTCGATTCCCTGCTGGGTCACTGTCTGTGCGGAGTCTGCACATTCTCCCCATGTCTGCGTGGGTTTCCTCCGGGTGCTCCAGTTTCCTCCAACAGTCCAAAAATGTGCAGGTTAGGTGGATTAGCCAAAATAAATTGCCCTTAGTATCCAAAAAAGGTTAGGAGGGGTTCTTGGGTTCGGGGGATAGGGTTGAAGTGAGAGCTTAAATGTGTCAGTGTAGACTCTATGGGCCGAATGGCTTCCTTCTGCACTCTATGTTCTATTAAATGACTGCATGCTGCCCTGAACAATGGCCTTCAAACTCAATCTGTCAGTTTAAACAGGATGGAGGAATGTCTTGCCTTGGCCATTCAATGCCTTACTGAGGTGCCGCAAAGTGCCCCCCAGCTCTTAGTTACCAGGGGACTGCAGTTGGGCCATGGTCGAGAAAGGACACGTGGAAAAGGGACTCCACTCAAGGCTTTGTCATTCTCGTACCTTGCCTCTCCTGCCCTACCTCTCCCTCAGTCGGAGTGCCACAGGCTGCCTCCAGCCTCAATAAATGGATCTACCCCCAAACCCAGAAGGGTGTCATAGGCATAGAGATCGCATCTGTCAATGCAGCCTGTCTCTGGTTCAGCTGAAGCCAGGTAGCACTATATGGACCTAACAAAAGGGGAAACAAAACAAATTTTAGTTCCACAGAGGGATTCACTTGGGTTTTATATAAATGTCACCATGTTAATACATTGAAATGAAATGAAAATCGCTTATTGTCACAAGTAGGCTTCAAATGAAGTTACTGTGAAAAGCTCCTAATCGCCACATTTCGGCACCTGTTCGGGGAGGCTGGTACGGGAATTGAACCCACGCTGCTGACCTGCCTTGGTCTGCTTTCAAAGCCAGCGATTTAGCCCTGTGCTAAACCAGCACAATGTAAATGAGTCGTGCAGTCCATTGAACCTTCTGTTTGTCATGAAAAGTCTGCAGTGAATGATTTTCTCAACCATACCTTCATCTCTACCTTTGAGACTATCCCCATGATTATTCTTTCTCACGATGGTGATTTCCCTCGATACAGGTCTCTGCTCCATTAAGTCCAAGAGACGCAGATCTGAACAGATATTGTGGACAACAAGTTCAGTGATTCATCACCAGATGTGGCTGGGCCATAAAAAACACGATTGGGTTCTGCATTCATCTGCTAAAATTGCTGAATGTTCCAGGATCATTCCAGAATGTAAAGATAACACCTGGCATCATTTCCCTACTGTAAATCATCCTCTTCAACCCAATTCCACTCTTTCTCACTCTCACATGTAAATGTGAGAAATTTATGAACTCCTTTGTCTCTCAGATTGACACAACCTGATAGGCTGCCTCTGCCATGCCCCTCCCTTTCTCTAGACCACCATGATAAAACTTCTCTAAAGTTCCCTTCTGCCCAAACCCTGAACATTTAGGCTTGGGTTGATAAGTGGCAAGTAACATTCACACCACACAAGTGCTAGGCAATGATAATCTCCAACAAGAGAGGATCTAACCATCTCTCCAGGACATTCAGTAGCATTACCATCACTGAATTCCCCGACCATTAACACCCTAGGGTTACCATTGATAAAAAAACTGGAAACAAATGGACTCATAAGCGACAGACAGCATGGTTTTGTGAAGGGGAGGTCGTGCCTCACTAACTGAGTTTTTTGAGGAGGTGACAAAGATGATTGATGAGGGGAGGGTGGTGGATGTTGGACTTCAGTAAAGCCTTTGACAAGGTGCCTTTGACTGGGTACAAAAGGTGAAGTCACACGGGATCAGAGGTGAGATGGTATGATGGATACAGAACTGACTCGGTCACAGAAGGCAAAGGGTAGCAGTAGAAGGATGTTTTTCTGAATGGAAGCTTGAGACTAGTGATGTTCCACAGGGATCGGTGCTTGGGCCTCTGTTGTTTGTACATAAACGATTTGGAGGAAAATGTAGCTGGTCTGATTAGTAAGTTCAGGGATGACACCAAGGTTGGTGGAGTGGCAGATAGTGTTGAGAATTGTCAGATGATACAGCAGGACATAGATAGGTTGGGCAGAGAAATGGCAAATGGAGTTTAATCCGGACAAATGTGAGGTAATGTATTTTGATAGGTCTGGCATAGAGGGGAAATATACCGTAAATGGTAAAACGCTTAAGAATATAGAAAGTCAGAGCGATCTGGGCATGTAGGTCCACAGATGTTTGAAGGTGGCAACACAAGTGGACAAGGTAGTACATAGAACATAGAACATACAGTGCAGAAGGAGGCCATTCGGCCCATTGAGCCTGCACCGACCCACTTAAGCCCCATCCCCATAACTCAATAACCCCTCCTAACCTTTTTTGGTCATTAAGGGCAATTTATCACGGCCAATCCACCTAACCTGCACGTCTTTGGACTGTGGGAGGAAACCGGAGCACCCGGAGGAAACCCACGCAGACACGGGGCAAACATGCAGACTCCGTACAGACAGTGACCCAGCAGGGAATCGAAACTGGGACCCTGGCGCTTTGAAGCCACAGTGCTAATCACTTGTGCTGCCCCTGTGTGACCGTGCTGCCCCTAGTAGTCAAGAAAGTATATGGAATGCTAGCCTTCATTGGAAGTGGCATCGAGTATAAAAAGTGACAAGTCATGCTACAGTTGTATAGAACCTTGGTAAGGCCGCACTTGGAATATTGCGCACAATTCTGGTCGCCACACTACCAGAAGGATGTGGAAGCTTTGGAGAGGGTGTAGATCAGGTTTACCAGGATGTTGCCTGGTCTGAAGGGTGTTAGCTATGTGGAGAGGCTGAATAGACTCAAACTGTTTTCATTAGAAAGATGGAGGTTGAGGAGTAACCTGATAGAGGTCTACAAGATTATGTGGGGCATGAATAGAGTGGATGGGCAGGCACTCTTTCACAGGGTGGAGGGGTCAGTCACCAGGGGTCATAGGTTTAAGGTCCGTGGGGCAAAGTTTAGACGAGATGTGCGAGGCAGGCTTTTTATGCAGAGGGTGGTGAGTGCCTGGAACCCGTTGCTAGGGGAGGTTGTGGAAGCAGATACATTAACGGCGTTCAATACGCATCTTGACAAATACATGGATAGGATGGCTATAGAGGGATACAGCACTAGGAAGTGCTGAGGGTTTTGGCAAAGGTTTGTATCATGACCGGTACAGGTTTGGGGGGGCCAAAGGCAGCCTGTTCCTGTGCTGTACTGTCCTTTGTTCTTTGGACAAGCCATATAATTACTGTGGCTACAAGAGCAGGTCAGAGGCGAGGAATCCTGAAGTGAGAGTCTCACCTCCTGACTCCCCAAGACTGTTCACCATCTACAAGGTACGTGTCAGGAGTGTGATAGAATAACCTGCACTTACCTGCAACAAACGTAAGAATCTCAACACCAACCAGGACAATGCAGCCTTTCTTGATCAGCACACATCCCACCACCTTCGACATTCATTTACTTTACCATCGACGCACAGTGGCAGGAGTGTGCGTACTATCTATAAGATGCACTGCAGCAACACACCAAGATTCAACAAAGAACAAAGAAAAGTACAGCACAGGAACAGGCCCTTGGGCCCTCCAAGCCTGCGCCGACCATGCTGCCCGTCTAAACTAAAATCTTCTACACTTCCGGAGTCCGCATCCCTCTATTCCCATCCTTCAACAGCACCTTCCAAAACTGTGATCTCTACGACTTAGATGGACAAGGGCAGCAGGTGACTGAAAGATCGCAACCTGCAAATCCCCCTCCAAGTTACACAGCACCTTGTCTAGGAACTATAACACCGTTCCTTCATCGTTCCTTCAGCACGGTGAGTGTACCTACACCACATGGACTGCAGCGGTTCAAGAAGGTGGATTACCACATCCGTCTCAAGAGCAAAAAGGTATGGTTAATAAACACTGACCTAGCCAGCGGTGCCCATATCCCATGAAGAAATAACACTAAAATCCAAGATTAAAGCAAATTACTGCGGATGCTGAAACAAAAACAGAAATTGCTGAACAATCTCAGAAGATCTGACAGCATCTGTGGGGAGAGAATGGAGAGAATGGATCTCATCCTATTTCCAGTTCTCTCTAGCTTGGACAAAGCGTCATCCAGAACCAAAAAGTTGGGCACGATTTAATGGCTTCTTTGCACACGACGTGCTGTCGGGGAGAGGTCATTGAATCTCGCCAGAGAAATCTCGCAAAATCTGAGATGCTCAAAACATCCAGCCAGATTTAACAGAGCCTCGCAAGATGTCGCAATCTGGATCCAGTCTTCACTGGGCGTGATCCAAGATCAACATATTTAAATGAGCCATTAGGATCATTTTGGTATTCCGCAGCTCCACCCATACAAATTCCACATCGTCCAGGCTAATGTCCTTCCTTACTATTGCGTTGCTCTCCTCTTTGTGGTAGTGCTACACCTAGGTACATGACTGTCTACATATCATTACACCTTACTATTGCGTTACTCTCCTCTTTAACCAGCAATGCTACCCGACCTCCACGGTGCCATGAACCTGGCTGCTGCCGCCTTCCGCTGGTGTGCCATCTCTCCCGACAGTATCCAAAATAGTATGTCTGTTTTGGAGGGAGGTGACCACAGGGGACCCCTGCTCTGCCTTCCTACTCTTCCTCCGTCTGGTGGTCACCCATTCCCTATCTTCCCGAGTAATTTTTATTTGCGGTGTGACCAATTTACTGAACGTGCTAGCCACGATTTCCTCAGCATCGCAGATGCTCCGAAGTGAATCCACCTGCAGCTCCAGAGCCGAGAAGCAGTCTGACAAGAGCTGCAGTTGGACACACTTCCTGCACGTGAAGGGGTCAGGGACATTGGTAGGGTCCCTAAATTCCCACATTGCACAGGAGAAGCATGCCGAGGGTCTGGGATCTCCTGCCATGATTGAATCCAAAAGTTAACTTTACAAGAATGCCAACAGAGAATAAGAGAAAATAAAATAGAAAATAAAAATAAAAACTACTTATCAATCACTTGTCAATCGCTTACCTGCTGACCATAATATCATTCTTTACCATTGCTTGCCCTCCTCATAGAGCCTTTTCTTTTGGTTAGAGGAGGAGGGAGGGAGGGAAACACTAATGTAGTGTTTCAGGCTTAACCGCTCCTTGACACCAGTTCTTCGGTTCCCCACAGTATAGTCAAGGTGACTGAGTTGACCTCTCCCAGAATCTTTTTCTGCCTCTACTGGATAGCGGGAGAGGCTGAAAACAAGAACCAATCCAGGCGCCAAATAGTTTGCGATGCAACCGGCCCACTCCCATAGACAAAATCGGGATCTCATTGTAGCCTGACGAGAAATCAATTATCACCACTTCAGTGGGGTTACTGGGTCACGGGGACAGGGTGCATGCATGGGCTTAGGTAGGGTGCTTGTTCCAGGGGCCGGTACAGACTCGATGAGCTGGATGACCTCCTCCTACACTGTAAATTCTATGATTCTGTGATAACCCCTATTTCCATACAATTAACGGGATCCACCCCAAATTGAGCTGCCTCCCATCTTTCAGCAGCCTCCCCAGCAAGTGGTCACGCTGGCGCCGATTAGTACTCCTTTTGAAAAACGTGAACCTGGCAGAAGGGCTTCTGTGGTCACAGGCAAAGAGCCCGGGGAGCACTGGGCTTTCCACCCAGTGCTCGGCGGCGGGGGGGGTGAGGGGCCTTGGCTGGGGGTGAGGGGTGGGCTACCATGGGAGGGTGGAGTCAGGCACGGGGGGGGGGGGGGGGGGGGCGAAGCAACCGGAGGGTAACCACGTGCAGCACCACCATGCCAACTACTGGATCATGTGGACTCATTCCGGCGGCAACTCCTGTCGCTGCTGTCTGTCCCACCGACTGCTGAGGACTCTGGCCATGCGGCTGAACGCTATTGCTAATAGGGAATTGGAAATTGTGGTAAGTGAGCACATCACACAACCCAAGTGGATTCCTGTGGGTGAGCAGGTCACGTAGCATGTGGGAGTCATTGCCTAGCATCTCAATCACACCTTGCTGTCTGGATAATCTGTTTGAACTCTGTGGGAGGCAATACCACACACGCAACAGCCAACTGAACACCCAGGGGATAGGACACTGCTCCAGGGGCATGTCCATGGCTGGAGGCCGGGTGAGTGCCATGGGGACGGGGGAGAATGTCCGGAGAGACGGCCCAAGTGTTCGTAGCTTGGGCTGCATGGCGAAAGAAAGTGCAGAGGCGTCATATTTGTTGTGCACAAAAGTGTCTATTTGGTTTTACAATTCCTCACCCTCCCGATGTTCCTGCCCCCCCCACCCCCTCACCCCTATCTACCCCCACCCACTTCCCCATTGCCCTCAGTAATCTTCAATGTGTTTGGCCCTCCAGCTCTACCGTTACGTCCCAGTGTGTCCCCTGGATACACATCTGAGATGGAGGCAGCCAGCTGCTTACCTCATCCTGTGGCCTTCAATGCCCTGGTGGGTGAGCTCTGGGGGCTCTGAGACCGGAGGGCCCCAGCTCACTTGGCGGCAGGAAGTGCATGGCCGTGCCACCCTGTCCCGTGTACTGACTGTGAGTTGCGGCCTCATCAGAGGGGTGGAACTCAGGGGAGCTGGTGGTCACCATCGCTACCTCATGGGATGAGTCCGGGTTGGACCCAGTACCCCCTCCTCCCGCTTGGTGCCCATAGGGCCTTTGAGTTCACCTTGGGACAGAGCGGCAGCTGGTTCGAGCCCCGGTTGCCCCTGCACCATCTGGCTCTGCCAGCACTGGTGTTTCCCCATGGTCCGTACCATCGTGTCAATGCTCTCTGCAATGCCCCCCTGTGATTGGGGCAAGCTCCGCAGCGCCTCAGCCATTCCCATCTGCGATCAGGACATGTCCCACACAGCCTCATCAAGGTTGGCCTGGTACTGGGTCATTCCCCCAGCGAGTTAAACATTCTGCCGAGACCCTCAGCATGGCCCTCTCTGACTGTGCAATGTCTTGGACACCTTCACTAATGGTGCCGTGTCATGCACCAGGCTTCTCACTGTGGTCACCACCCTTGCAGTGTTGGCCTCAGTGTCACGCATTGCCGGTGACAGCTCCAGTGCCCGTAGCCTCTGGGACTCCTCCAAGCAGCTATGGATATGCTGGAGTGACGCTGACATCTCCCCTGAATGTCCCGGCCGTAACCTAAGATCTCCCCATTAGCTCTGTGGTGACCTCTTCCACAGGCTCAGTATCTGGCTGGGGCCCAACTGGGTGCTGGGATCCAGCAGACCTCCTTCTGCGGCCTCGCCTGGGTGTTACTGCCCCCACCAGTTGTGCATCATCAGCAGTGTGGTGCTCACCAGATTGTGCCCCAGAAGCCTGCCCACTAACATTTCCCACTGAGGTGTGAGTCTCTGCACTGGTGGAGGGTGGGGATGACAGCTGTGATAATAATAATATTAATAATCGCTTATTGTAACAAGTAGGCTTCAATGAAGTTACTGTGAAAAGCCCCTAGTCACCACATTCCGGCGCCTGTTCGGGGAGGTCGGTACGGGAATTGAACCCACACTGCTGGCCTTGTTCTGTATTACAAGCCAGCTGTTTAGCCCACTGATGCAATTAATACGGTGGTATCCTCGGAGGTTTCCTCCGAGTTGGTCTCATGGGAGGCTGAAGAGGGGGCCGCTCGAGATGGGCATCATCAGCTGAAGGGCCTGCGGGAGAATGGACATGTGGCCAGTGGCAGGGTTGGGTCAGTCAGTAAGGCAATAATAACTCACATGTGACAGGTCCTCAGGGTGGAGCCCGGTGGTCCCTCACCTCTGTGGCAGCCGCATTGGTGACCGCTCTGTCCTCGGCCACACCTGTCACCTCCAGGCACGTTCCTCGAAGGTCGTGAGGATTCTTCTGTCTGGCACCCCTCCTCCACTCTGGGCCCTCTCCCAGCGATTGTGGGAGAGCTTTTCCTGAGGAGACACAGAGAGGGCATTGTTAGTCACACTTGTCATTCACAGCGGTGGGAGGGGTGGGTGTGAAGTTAGAGTTGAAGGGGGAGAGTGTCGCATGGAGAGCTGGGGGGTGGGGTGGATGCTCGCGTGAGGCCAGAAAGGTTTCGGGGAGCGTTTGTGTCTACTCAGTCGTGCTGCCCAGTGTAGGCTATTGACCTTTCTCCTGCACTGGAGGCCAGTCCTCCTGGTCAGACTCCCGGCACTCACAGCCGCTGTCACCTCATCCCAGGCAGCACTGGCTGCCCTATGGCAGGGGAGGTGCCGGAACACCGCAGCACCTCGGACTCCGCCCTCCGGTCCCTGGTTCATGTGGTGGGCAGCGGGCAGAACGGGGCAGCACCATGCAAACCGACACACCCGAGCAGTACCCATGTCCATCCAGTCCCAGCCACCCCAGAAGCCTGCCCGCCAGTGTGGAGCCAGGTTATAGGACAGGATTCACAACAGGCCGCCACCATTCTTCCTCTACTGTCTGTTGAACCACCTAGACGTAGCATTAGGGTCTATAAGGCCAGGAAGGTGGACACTAGTTTATAATAATTTTTGTTATTGTCACAAGTAGGCTTTCATTAACGCTACAGTGATGTTCCTCACCACATTCCCTCATCACCACATTCTGGCGCCTGTTCGGGTACACAGAAGGAGAATTCAGAATCCAGTTCACCTAACAAGCGTGTCTTTCAGGACTTGTGGGAGGAAACCGGAGCACCCGGAGGAAACCCACGCTGACACAGGGAGAACGTGCAGACTCCACACAGACAGTGACCTAAGCGGGAATCAAACCTGGTACCCTGGCCCTGTGAAGCAACAGTGCTAACCACCGTGCTACTATGACACCCTTGTACAGGGAAGGCGATGGCATAGTAATCCAGAGACCCAGTGTAATGCTTTTGGGCGACGCTGAGGAGCACCGCTGCAATGTCCAGGTAGCTCTGTCATGTGGCTGCCTGTGAGAGGGCAGCCCTGTCCTGAGTGTTGGCCAGTGCCTGCACAGAATGCCCCAGGCCTTGGACACGCTGATCCATAACTCAGACCGTCGCTCCCAATGCCTCCACCGCGGACGCTACCCGTATGGTGTTGGCCTGGGTGGTATGCATGATTGGCACCACCTCCCGCTCCTGCATGTGGTTGCAGTCCTCCAACTGCACCTGCAGGTGCTGGATACTCGCCGACAACACCTCATATAGTCTCTGGCTCTGCGAATGCATCTTCACCACAGATGGGACGGTCCGTTCCACAAACCTGAAACCCATCTGGATGGCAGCTAGTTCCTTGGGTCAACCTGCCCTCCAACCGACCACCCCCTCGGGATTTCCTACCTCCACCTGCTGTATTGGATCAGCTCTGTGGTGCGCACCAGATAGTGTCCCAGGTGCCTCTTCACTAAAGTGCCCAACCGAGATGAATGTCTCTGGGATGGTGGAGGGTGTTGGAGACAGCTGTGATGGAAAATCATTGTCATCCTCCGACCCAAGCTCCGGAGGGCAGGTGTCCGAATGGCTTTCAGCGTTGGTGCCCGGCTTACAGGAGGGCTCCGGCTGTGGCACTGGCTGGATGCAGGGAGACACCAGATGGACCCACCCCATCCCAGCAGGTCCTGTAAGACATAAGACAAGACGCATGGTGAGACCGCGGGCCGGGGGCTGGGGGGGGAGTTGGGGAGCAGGAGTGAGCATGTAGCTGGGGGTGGGGGTGGTGTGGGGGTGAGGGTAGGGTAGAGTGAGGGGGTGGAGTGGTGTTGGGGTGAGGGTGAGGTTGGTGTGGGAGTGGTGTTGGGGGGGTGTGTGCACACATGTCATGGGACACCGCAACTAAGCGGGGTCTCACCTCCTTGCCCATGGCCGAGCTCCACCTCGGTGACCTCCCGACTGCCGACCAGGTCCAGGGCCCTCTGCTCGTGGATGGTGAGGTGCCGCTGGTCCGACGGTTATCATCCTGTCTTCTCCCACTCCCAGTGGTTGTGCGCGGTCTTCTCCTGGGTTGGGGCGGGGGGGGGTTTGGGGGGGGGGGGGGGGGCGCACAGGTTCACTTCAGCTACTCTTTTCCTTTTTGTAATCTTGTAGAAGCTTTTACTGTCTGTTTTTATATTTCTTTATTTTTTAAATCTCCTTTGCTTGTTCTAAAATGTTCCCAATCTTTCCGTCTCCCAAGTATCATCACATCATTACATTCAAAATCATTACAAGTTGCAAAAAAAGTTGCTCACAGTGATTTGTGGGATGTCAATCTTGGTTGCTGTTCCTGCTGAATTTTGAATCTAGTCCTAGATGCAATAGGACTCTATGGTGGTTGAGGAGCTGGAATAGCTCTTATTTGCCCTTGGTTACGCCTCACCATTGCATTTTTATGTGTAATGACTTCACAGAGCCTTGGTTTCAAATAAATACTTATCAACTTGCTGGCTGTGACATACCTTTTGTGGGATCCTGGATGAAAATGTGTCCCAACTGTAAACCTGGTAGTTCTGTATCTGTGTTTGTATTGTGCACGCCGGCCATCTTTTGTTGCAGATTTAAAGTTGCTCTCTAGTTTCTGAGGGAATAGAATGGGTAAGAACAGGTAAATTGCTATTCAATGGTCTGTCAAACATGAGCACAAAAAGCTTTACATTCAATTTAATACCAGCCTAAACCTCCTGAGTTAGCCATGGATGGTGCATCCTTGTGCTCGAGTATTTCTTCCTCAGTGGAATATATCTTCATAGAGTGTTATGAGGTATCTCCTTAAATGTGCCGCAGCTTCCCCACCGTCTAAACTTTTAACCTATTTTGAGGTATAATTAGATGCTATGTAATTTGACCCTTTATTGATGTAAAATGGGTGGATACGATTTTGCAACTTGTTTTACATTTTTCCAATTTTTATCTCCCCCACAGTAAAAAGAGCTGCCAATTTCCTCTAACCTATTGTATTATTACACAAAGTTCAAACATATGTGCCAATGCAGAAAAAAATTAATTTCATCCATGTAATTAAAGCATGTCAGTATTCAAAGAACCTATATTCCAGAGCATTCATTCATTGGGTACAAGCGGATCAAATTTCCTGTGTGCATGACAAGGGGTCTAGAAGGCAATGCAAAGTGTTTACGGTAGTTCCAGGGGCATCAGCTTCAATCATTAAATCTACAACTTTTGATTTGGCAAAATGTGCGGGGGGGGGGGGGGGGGGGGGGGGCGGGGGAAGGACCATTGAGATTATGTAATTAATTGAGAGGCCTCTCGCCAGCTCATGGCTAGTATCCAGAAATGTTTAGGGGTTTTTTCTTGATTAAATATCCATTAATTCTCTCACAATAAAGCCCATATTGTGACATTTCATTGTAACATACTGCAAGTTCTTGCATTGTGTCTTTTAAGTGGAGTGTTATTGCAAGCTTTGTAAAATATATTCTTCTGCTTTTCCAGCCTAACAAAATGTGCAATTTCTATCCAGCAACATCCACTCCTCGGTGACTCCTTGTGTTTTTATAATGACATAAAGGCAGCAACCGCTCATAAAGGGTTGCATAAACTTGCTGTGGGTTCATTTATTTAGACTGGGCACATTAGAACATTTATACAAGAAGCTGATGGAAAGCTAGAAGACATCAGCAGTTGAGCTGTGTTTGCTGTGCTCTGCACACAGGCCAGGAGTGAAAGTGAGATTGGATCATATGACACACTTCCTTTCCAGTGATGTTGTGATCTATCACTTTAAGCCACATTGCAACATCCCCCTTTCTTTTCAAGAATACTTTCCCTCCTTCCAACAAAGTATAACTATTTACAATACATGTTCATGATTAATTACCAGTTCATAAATGTATGTAACTGCTGAATCAATGAATCTCTAAAATGCTGAGTTATTATACTGGTATGTCCAGATATTGTAGTGGTAATCTTCTCTGGAAGTGACTTTAATTGCTCACAGTGATTTGTGGGATGTCAATCTTGGTTGCTGTTCCTGTTGAATTTTGAATCTAGTCCTAGATGCAATAGGACTCTATGGTGGTTGAGGAGCTGGAATAGCTCTTATTTGCCCTTGGTTACGCCTCACCATTGCATTTTTATGTGTAATGACTTTACAGAGCCTTGGTTTCAAATAAATACTTATCAACTTGCTGGCTGTGACATACCTTTTGTGGGATCCTGGATGAAAATGTGTCCCAACTGTAAACCTGGTAGTTCTGTATCTGTGTTTGTATTGTGCACGCCGGCCATCTTTTGTTGCAGATTTAAAGTTGCTCTCTAGTTTCTGAGGGAATAGAATGGGTAAGAACAGGTAAATTGCTATTCAATGGTCTGTCAAACATGAGCTCTGCTGGTGATGGAATAGTTGCACTTAGAAATGTCGCCCTCAGATGTAACACTGCAATGTGTAGATCTCGCTTGGGCTGTCTACAGAGAATTAGGGATATCACCGTGTGAATCATTAATTCAATTAGGCTATTAGATCTAGGATAATATGGAAGAAAAGTAGTGTAATTGATATTCCACTTCTCACACATATTCTCAAAGGGCTTACCAATAAATTGTGGACCATTATCTCTAATGATCTCTCTAGGCACATCAAATAAACTAAAAATTGTGCTTACAGTATATGTGATAGTTGTGCTGGACATATTGTACACTTGTCGACTAATGGGGTATTTGTAAAATAATTTATGGTGACAATGAAATCAGTGCCATGAACATGAAAGAGGCTGGATGCCATTTTTGGACCAATGTTGGGTCAGAACTTCATGTGGCATCAGTGGTCCTGTATGACAATTTGGCAAATGCAATTGGCATGTTTCACACTCCTTGATGAAAACTTCAATGTAATTTTTCATACTTGACCAATAGACTGTCTCTCTTGCGTGTCTTCTCATCCAATCATGTGTGAGTGATGAAGTTGTTGAAACATAACAGGTCGCCAAAATTCTGGTATAACTCCCCAGGAGATCCTTAGCTTAACCTGGTAAAACCTACATTTTCTCACGCGCTTGTGGACAATTTGAATTGAAATGGGTTATTCTTTGATTATGGTTTTCCATTGTTTCAATAGTGATAAATCTTTCACCATTTCTTCTTGGCATTTAAATTGCACAAAATATACCAGGTCAATTTGGAGAACATCTTCGAGTTCAATGCCAATTAAATCAACTCGTAGATCCAAGGATCTATCTTCTGTTTTCAGTGGGTGAGGCAATCTGCTCAGAGTATCTGATGTTGTCATTAAGTGTTCTGGCTTGTGCCTAACCCCACAATTCTAACTTTGAATCTTTATTCAGTGATGTTGGCAGTACACTGGACAGTGGTTTTCACCAAATCATCTCCAGTTGCTTGTGGGCAACATCTACCACAAACTTTTACCACATAGATAAGTATGAAAATGCATGATTCCAAACACAACAGCTAAAGTGCAGATTGTGGTCACGTTCTTGCTTTGTACTTCCCACAACGGCAATGCCATTAATGATACAGATACACCCTGGCACAGTGCATGCGCTGCAATGTAGGTGAACTTGAATGAGATTTGGCTAACAGACAGGCTGAAAGTAAATAGTTATAAACAGTGCAATGGCCTCCTTCTGCACTGTAAATTTTATGTTGGATCTATGTTAGTATTGTCTGTGTTGAATAATAATAATAATACTAATATAAATTTATTATTGTCAGAAGTTGGCTTACATTAACACTGCAATGATGTTACTGAAATTCCCCTGGAATACAAAATGTAGTTATCTTTTGGGACATTTCCATGAGATATACTGAGCAGTAGCCATGCTTGAAATCAAGATTCAGGAAGATGTTTGCACCTACAAATCTCAAATTTAACTCTTCTAATGTGGGTATTTTTCAGGACAATATCTCAAAGTTGTGTTCAAATGTCTTGGATTGCGACATACTCTCAATGATCTGTCCTCCTTTATGACTCATGTTATTGGGTTGCACCAATCTGTGTGCTCCTATATTCTCCTTACAATTCAACCTTTCTCTATTTTGTCTAGCTTGACTATCAATGTGTCTTGTAAGTGAATGGTGGTGGATCAATTGATGGGCTTGCATTCCCTGCAAGTGAAATGTTGAAGCTCGCTTGAAACTGCCAATTCTGTTGAAATGTTATGGATATCTCAATATTAGATCATGAACTGAGGTGAGAAGTGTAGGTTTGGACGTTGACTTGTCGTATGAGGCCTGACTGATTCCATGGATTGTCACTTGCATAAGGTCATAGCACATGGTAGACCTGCAAATGCTGGGTCTCTAGTTTCTATCTGTGGCACTCAAGATGATTGATTGTACTTGCACTTGAGGACTATGGATCCTGCACATGGACTATGTTAACTGTTAAACGCTGAATGGTGCACAGCAGTAGGCCTTTCATGTCTGTGGAAACATGTCTTTCAGAATTTGTATGGGTAGCCTGTTGACATTGCCCCTATGTCAATCGTCGCTAATTACTAACTTTCTCAGGGCAGATAACTTGAATCTTGCAGGTACTTTGGATGTTATGATGGTATCTATGTTTCCACCAGATTGATGGTGTGAAATCTGTCTTCATTGCTCTTTGTCTCATCATGCAAATTATCGGAATTTTCTCGTTTGTCAATCGCCTCATGCATGTGTATCTTATGGGATACTGGCTAGTCATTCTTATTACCTTTATAGTTGCATCAATCTTTGCTTTAATACATTGCCACTGCCAGTAGTCCTTTCTGCCAATGCCTTACAAAATTGATTAAAAGCTAGAATTTCCTTGGGGCACGCACAGAGTCACACCTTCCACATGTCATGTTAGGTTTGGGTGTATTTGTGAGTGCATCAACAATCGGGGTTATGCACAGGACCTGTAGTCTTCATTGATCAGCGGGAATCCCTTCGTACTGGCGTCCATCTTTGAGTAATTAGCTAGTGCCAAACGTTTTGGGCTTGCCGAGCAGTCAGAGGGGAGGTGATGGTGTAGTGATATTGTCACTGGACTAGTTAACCAGAGATCTAGAGTAATGCTCTGGGGACCCAGGTTTAAATCCCATCACTGCAGGTTATGAATTCAATAAAAATCTGGAATTAAAATCTAATGATGACCATGAAACCATTGTCGATTGTCGTAAAAGCCCAACTGGTACACTAATGTCCTTTAGGGAAGGAAATCTGCCGTCCTTACTTGGTCTGGTCTACATATGACTCCAGACCCACAGCAACCCTCAAGGGCAATAATTGCTGTCACAGCCTGCGACGCCCATGTCCATGAACGAATAAAAAAAAGATCTTTCTGGAACGCTTCCATAGTGGAGGTGATCAGCAACTCAATAATTCTGTCTGCTCACTCTTTGTTTCAAACATGACAGTACATACATGGTAGCACAGTGGTTAGCACTGTTGCTTCACAGCGCCAGGGTCCGAGGTTTGATTCCCGACTTGGGTAACTGTCCGTGCAAAGTCTGCATGTTCTTCCCGTGTCTGCGTGGGTTTCCGCTGGGTGCTACGGTTTACTCCCACAAGTCCCGAAAGATGTGTTTGTTAGGTGAATTGGACATTCTGAATTCTCCCTCAGTGTACCCAAACAGGCACCATAGTGTGGCGATTCAGGGACTTTCACAGTAACTTCATTGCAGTAAGCCTACTTGTGACAAAAATAAAGATTACTATTACTATTATTATTATTATTAATAGATTATTATTGTACCTGTACTTAACCATGCTACCATGTTGTTTGATCACCACTGAACACCATGTCCTGTTTTTATAATGATATAAAGGAGCCACTTATATGCAAGGGATTGTATAAACATGTTGTGAGTTCATTTATTTAGACTTGGCTCATTAGAACACTTATGCAAAGGTAGAAAGCATGGCGACGTTAGCCACAGAGCTGTGTGTGCTATGTTCTGCTAACATGCCAAAGTGAAACTAAGACTCGACCACATGACACAATTCCCTTTGAGAGACCATATGCTGCTATCCCTTAAAGGTATATTCCAACAGTGTCAAGCATCAACAAAGTTGCATCTACTTTGAACAGTCGGGTGAGGCAATCTGTTATGAAGAAAATGCTTGGTAAATTATTGAGCATGGGTGATACCGAGGAAGTATCGAGAACATTGGAGGGAACACAATATGCTGTCCAAGCCAATGTTTATTGTCCTCCATAGTCCATGCCTTGATTAGTTAGTTATGCCACTTGAGTAACTTGTTAAATAGTGGAACTGGCGAATTATAAAAAATATGGAAGCTAGAAAATAGGAGCAGGAGTAGGCCATTCGGCCCATCGAAGCTGCTCCACCATTCAATGTAAACAGGACTAATCCTCTTTCTCAAAAAAGGTTTTTCCAATTAAGGGACGATTTAGTGTGGCCAATCCACCTACCCAGCACATCTTTGGGTTGTGGGGGTGAGGCCCATGCAGACATAGGGAGAATGTGCAAACTCCACACCGACAGTAACTGGGGCCGGGATTGAACCTGGGTCCTCAGTGCCATGATCCTCTATCTCAACACAGTACTCCCATTCTTTCCGCAAATCCTTGATGACTTAAGTGTCTGGAAATCCATCTATTTTTTTTCTTAAGTACATTCAGTGAATTGCCTCTGCAGATTTATGTGGTAGAGAATTCCACAAGTGCGTCACCCTCTGAGGAAGAAATGTCTCCTCATCTCAGTCTTAAATGGCCTACCTGAGCTGGTGACCCCTTGTTCCAGACTCCCAGTCAGGGGAATCATCATACCGGTATCCAATCTGTCCAGCCCTATCAGAATTTAATACGCTTCAATGAGATCCCCTCACATTCTTCCAAACTCCAGTTATTACAGGCCTAGTCAATCCAATCCCTCCTCATATGACAATCTTGTCATCCCTTGAATCAGTCTGGTGAACCTTTGCTGCAATCCTTCTGTGACAAGTGTATCTTATCTCAATGAAGAAGACAAAAACTGCACATAGTACTGCAGGTGTGGTCTCAGCAAGGCCTTGCATAGCTGCAATGAGACATCCTTGCTCCTGTACTCAAGTCCTCTTGCAGTGAATGCGAACATACCATTTGTCTTCCGAACTGCTTGCTGTACCTGCATGCTTACTTTCAGTGACTGGTGTACTAGGACACCCAAGTCCCTATGTACATCAACATTTCCCAATCTATCACCATTTAACTAATACTAATACTTTGCGCTTTCTGTTTTTCCTATCAATTCGATAACTTCACACTTATCCACGTTATACTGCATCTGTCATGTATTTGCCCACTCACTAGACTTGTCTCAATCATCTTGAAGCATCTTTACTTCTTCCTCATAATTCAACCTAATTTTGTCATCAGCAAACCTGAAAATATTACTTTTGGTTTTCTCATCCATGTCGTTGATATATATTGTGAATAGCTGGGTCCTAAGCACTGGGCTCTGCGAGAGCTCACTAGTCACTGCCTGCCTCAACATCCATTTATTTCTGCTCTCTTTTTCCTGTCTGGTAACCAATTCTCAATCCATACTACTATATTACCCCCGATCTCATGCCCTTGAATTTTGCACACTAACCTCTTATGTGGAGCTTTATCAAAAGCTCTCTGTCAGGCAATGAAGTAAAGGTCATTAAATATTTCTGATTATTTAAGACAAAGACAGATAATTAATATGCGTTTCAATAGTCTGTAAATAAGCGTTAATGGTAATGTCCTAATTTTGGTTTTAAAATGTATATTCTCACAATGTTATTTAATGCAAAAAAAATGACACTAAGTATTATTGTAGCAAGATATAGACAGGTTTCCAGTGCATTACGCATGAAAGCAGATTTCTGATATATGTCTGCTTTCAGCTGATGTATTTTATATTGGAAAATTGTGTTTACTCCTTCCTGCACAAATTGGATTCAATGACTGTTCACATCTGTATGCATGTGGAATAAAAATGGACTCTTTCTATCATTGCATTGGTAATATCCCTGAATAAGATATTTTTGGAAGGAAATTGTTTGCACTATTGGATGAACTGTAAGAGAAACATGCCCTTTCCTATATCAAAGATCTATAGGCCATGACCTGTTGACTTAAATGCTAGCACTATTAATATAGAAAAGTCAAAAATTAACTGGATGGCTACTTGGTAATTTGGTGTGTTACTGTTATACAGCTGAAATAGTGAATGATGTGATGACCTTTGACCCAGAAGCAGTACTGAGCCAACATTTTTAATTTCTTTAAAATGCCTGGAGTCTGTCATTATTTTCAAGAACTTCTGAAATTGACTTTTAAGCTTTTACATCAAATGTAAATGGACCAATTGTACCTTTCTTGGATAATGAGCAATACTGGTCCATGTGACTTGGTCACCTTTGACCTGATATTAGGACCAAAAGGAGGGACAGATGCCATGGGGCAGATTCCAAGGGTGCAACAGTGTTGGCAGAAGGTCAGTGAGTGAGGTTTTGGAATTTGGGAAAGGTGGTGGGAAGGGAGCCTTGAATTTGATTTTTGAGGCCTGCAGAATTCCGGGAGAAATGTGTGTCTCAATGTTGAAGGGCCTAAGGTTCCATCCTTGATACCACTTCCCAGTGTCGGCACTGTGTGTTTTTAGAAAGCCTGGGCGGGATTCTCCGACCCCTCACCGGGTCGGAGAATCCCCGGGGAGTGGCACCAACCCCTCCGGCATCCACCTAGCTCTTTAGACAGGTGAGAATTCCTCACCCTGGAGGCCCGTTGATGCCGGAGTCGTTGACGCTGGTTTTCCCGCCGGCGTGGGGAGAATCCCGCTGCATGTCTTTCTGGAGGCATCATAAAACCAGTATGCACTATTATGTGCCATTTGGATTTCTGGGGGCAAATCATCCTCACCCTGTAGACATGTTTGGGTACTGCCTTTGCCTACCTCTGCCTGCCTGATGTTGCTATCTGTCCTCTGCAGCTCCTTGTACTACAGCAGGTTTGCACCTGCCTGGACCAGTGGGTGCACCTGTCCCTTGTCAGTTGCCCTCCTCTTCATCTTCTCTTGCATTCCTCCTCACTGGAGGAGGAGACTCCTGCAGAATGAACAATTCCCATGTGCACCAGTGATCTGAAGGTTCAATGCTGGAATATAGAGACTTGATTATAAAACATTCAGAATGTCTCCTTCCCTGAGTAAAATGTCCCAATGCAGACTGAAAATTATGATAAATCAAAGTTAAACCATTATGAAACTTTGCCACTCTCAGCATCAGAATCTTCTGCTGAATGCAGTCATAGTCCCTCTTTGAACCTTGTATCACGTCCTCGTACCCGACAGGACTTCCTCCAAAGGTTTTTTCACATGAACCTGCCAAGAAAATGGTGTAGACAACGTAATGTTCAAGTCTATTGTTTTGTTAACATGCTTAGTTACTTGTTAATTTGTTTCTTGCAAATAGTGGGTGGGCTGTTGATATCAGCACTCTTCCCACTTCATATTATTGGAGATCGATGTGATGACATAAGGTTAACAACCAATGTCACCATGCTGGATTTTACACATGTACAGGGGGCAACAGTCCTGATTTGCAAAAGTAAAATTCACCCTATAATGTTATGATGATCCTTCAATATTTTCTATGTTCAACGTCATCAAATAGTGATTTAAGAGTAATTTGATTTTGAATATTGGGGGCGATTCTCCGATATTGAGGCGGCCAAGTGTTCGTGCCGTTGTGAACGCCATCGCGTTTCACGACGGCGCAAAGAGGGCCAGACACGACCTATTCTGGTTCACGCCGCTCCAGCGTCCGTACGCTGCGCCACATGGGCACCGCGCCAACCCGCCCATGCGCAGTTGGGGCAGCCCAATCCTGCACATGCGCAGTTGGGCTGTGCCATTCTGCGCATGCGTGGGGAAGGAAGTAGGCCCGGGGGAGAAGAGGCCGGCCCACCGATCGGTGGGCCCCGATCGCGGGCCAGACCATATCGGAGGCCACCCCGGTGAAGGAGCCCCCCCTCCCCACCCACAGGCTGCCCCGCCAGCATTCCCGCAGAGTTCCTGCCGGCAGTGACCAGGGGTGGACGGCGCCGGCGGGAACCTGTCATGTCGTAGCGGCCACTCGGCCCATCCGGGCTGGAGAATAGCCGCTCGCCGGTTCTCCGTGTGGCTCGGTGCGAACCGCGCGCCGCTGGTTTCCGGGGAGTGGGAGAATAACGTGCTGGGGTCGGGGCAGCAAGGCGCGATTCGCACGGCGCCCCGGCGATTCTCCCACCCGGCGTGGGAGGGGGAGAATAGAGCCCTTTAACTTTACACCAGTCTTGCCCATTTTAGAAGTTCCTCTTTTAATTCTTATTATTTGTTTCATATCGCATCAAATACAAATTGGACAGTATTCAATGTGACTCTATTGTACTTGGTTATTTGGCATTAAACGTGAGTCATGATAATGCATGCTTTTGACGTTTGCACACAGAGATTTCACAAAAAGTAGAAAACTATCTCCATGATTGTAGCTGAAGTGAGA
Organism: Scyliorhinus torazame; assembly: GCF_047496885.1. Lineage (NCBI taxonomy): Eukaryota > Metazoa > Chordata > Chondrichthyes > Carcharhiniformes > Scyliorhinidae > Scyliorhinus > Scyliorhinus torazame. Next base: position 169,723,979 of record NC_092709.1, on the reverse strand, counting down.
GGGTGATGTCTTGAATTTTATTACCAATGTACTGAACAATATGTTGCAGCAAGAGTTAATAACGTTAAAATACAGTTAACTTCCCTCACAGTGGGGAGTGCCGTCGCCAAAGTGATTCTATTCTCTCTTAAATTTAATAAATTGTCACCACCAAATCTGTTAAGCATCATTTATTTACTGTGATTTAATGCATGCTCTGTTATTCATTTAGTTAGTCCCTTCCTTTACTGTGCATCACTGAACAATGCAAAAATTCACAAGTTTCACCAAGATGGCCCCATCTCTTCCGCTGCTAGCTCCTACTGTGTGTTGTGTCCAAACACCAGCCGCCGCAGTATGCCTCACACAAAGATTAGCTTGTTTTTTCTCTTTTTCACACTGTCTCTGCAAACTTCAACAGCATTTTGTCTAATCACATGGAGACCCGCAGCTCAGCCGCCACTTTTTCTGACTCCATCTGATTGCCCCGTTACCATGACAATCATTTTTCTCTTCATGTTCTCTGGTTATTTGTGGAAGGCCACATGAAACCATTTTGTGTACACCTAGGTTGATGCAGATGCTAAATTGAGAACCCGTGATCTAACTCATCCCACCAAAGAAACCTACAATTGCAACTTCTATTATCTTGAATGATGTCTAAGATTTTACTTCTTTTATTGTACCTGGGTAACCATTTCAGGTATTAACCGGTTTGCGAGTTAAAAAAAAAGGTTTCCTGACACCAGTTCTTAACTCTCTCATACCAGTTTTTGTGCATTTCTCTTCACACTGCAGTCAGTAACAACAACGTGCATTTTTATAGTGCCTTTATCATCGTAAACCATATCTAGGTGCTTCATGGAAGTGTAAACTGAAAAGAAAATTGAAGCTAAGCCAAAGAAGGAGTTATTAGAAGGGGTGACTGAAAGCTTGATCAAAACTTTGGGTTTTAAAAATGGTTTACAAGGACGTGAGGACTATAAAGAATTGAAATAGGTTTGGGTAGAAAATTCTGGACCCAAGAACCAAGATAATCAAAGGCATGACCATCAATGGTGGGCTAAAAGAATGGGTGATGCACAGGAGTTCAGAGGGGTGTGGGGCTATAGGAAGGGATGGGGTTATGTATGGATTTAAACACAAGCGTAAGAATTCAACATTAGAAACAGTAGCCAACCAGGAACCAATATCAGTAAGTAAGAACAGGGGAACATAGGAAGATAGAAACATAGGAACTGAGAAGCAGGCATAGGTTATTTGGCCCCTTGGGTCTGATCTACCATTCAACTACATCATGGCTGACCACCTACCTTACCGCTATTTTCCAGCACTCTTCCCATATCCCTTGATGTTATCAGTATCTAGAAATCCTTCAATCTCTGTCTTTAATATACTCACTTCAACAACTCTCTGGGGTAGAGAATTTCAAATATATACTACCCCGTGAGTGAAGAAATTCCTCCTCATCTTAGTTCTAAATGGCTTTCCCCTTATTCTGAATCTGTGTCCCCTGGTTGTAAACCGTCCAACCAAGGGAAACAGCTTTTCTGCCTCTACCTTGTCTAACCCCTTAGGAATTTTGTAAGTTCACCTCTCATTCCTTCGAGAATAAAGGCCCAGTTTCCTCATTCTTTACTCATAGGACAGTCCTGCCATCCCAGGAATTAGTCTAGTGAACTCCCTCTATGGCAAGTATATCTTCCTGAGGTAAGGGGACAAAAACTGTACATAATACTCCAGGTGCAGTCTAACCAAGGTTTCATACAATTTAAACAAGATTTCTTTAGTCCTGTACTCAGATCTTCTTGCGATAAATGCCAACATATAATTTGCATTCCTAATTTCTTACTGTCACTGCGTGTTAGTTTTCAATGACTTATGAACAAAGACACCCAGGTCCCTTTGGACATCAACACTTCCCAATCTCTACACCTCTGTTCCTCCTACCAAAATGGATAACCTCACACTTATCCATATTATATTCCATATTGTATTCCATCTGCCTTGTTCTTGCTCACTCATTAAGCCTGTCCAAATTCCTTGAAGCCACTTTGCATCCTCCTCACAACACACACACCACCACCTAGTTTTGTGTCATCCACAAACAAGAAAATATTACATTTGGTCCCCACATGTAAATTATTGATATAGATTGTGAAGAGCTGGGGCTCGAGTACTGGTCCTTGCAGTACCCCACTGGTCACAGCCTGCCAACCTGAGAATAACGTGTTTAATCATGAGGGAGGTGTTTTAGGGTGAGATGGTGGTGTTAATGCATGCATTATTAATTTGTATCCATTACACCTGCCGCTCAACATGCCCAGACTACCTTGCTTGAAAGTAAACTAAAAAAACACTTCCTGGACTTGTGTGAGAGTAGGAGCTGCCGCATGATATATATAATAAGGTTCGTCCTCACGGCTCACGGCATCTGCTGCGTATGACACACACAAGTGATCTCCCTTTATGCCCTACCTTACCTATGATTGGCTCTATACAACGGGAATTGGCCAAATGGTTGGGTGAATTGTTACAACCAGTTTTGAGCAAGTTTTCCTTATATACGGTGAAGGATTCTTTCACATTTGTGAAGACCATAGATTACTTGCATATTGATAAGAATGCTGTGTCCATGTGCTCATTTGACATTCTGAACCTATTTCACAATGTTTCATAGATATTTGCACTACAGCACTGCCAGTGCTTGCAAAATTCAAAACACAGTGTACAACACTAGATGTGATTCTGCGATTGGACAGCATTTGCTAAATAATCCCTAGTGTGCTAAGGATTATGCTGACAACCAATTTATGATTGTGAATCAGGCTCACGGTGTGGCCTATTTGTGTGTACTGGAATCTGCATATCTTAATACACAGGGCTCTATCATTTGCAGACAGGAAGAACATGGATACATATTGTGCCTTTTCAACTGATCAAAATAAATGACAGCCATTCGCTGACTCATTCCTCAGAACAATGCCTTGACTAATTGATCTGACGAAGGAGCGGCGCTCTGAAAACTAGTGATTCCAAACAAACCTGTTGGACTTTAACCTGGTGTGGTAAGACTTCTGACTTGACTAATCAGGGTCATGCTGTCTGGTTTAAATTTCAAACAATACTTGGAAGTTAACTGTCAGTCACATTAGGTGCATTCTCCATGTCAACGTCTCTTCCAATCAGAGTCCACTTGCCACCCAATCAGCAGTCTCTTCTCATACAGGATAAATTGTTGTTCTTCCCTTAAATTTCAGAAAGTCTCCTGATGAGGCAAGGTGAAAAGCTTTGACATGTCTCTTTTTTGAGCACTACAATTATGATTGGTCCCAGGTAGCAGCTTCTAATCCATGCACTTTCAATGAACAGGCAGCCAATTTCAATTAACTTGCTGGTCATTTTGGTTGGAAAGTTGTTGGGAAGCAGGACATTAATGGGGGACTCATGTTAACCTTGACTGAGCCTTTCTGCTGCCACCCCCACGTAGGCCAAGCAATGCATAAGCCCAACCCTGCATAACTTTTCTGCTTAATACTGAATGTTTCCAGTCCTTCAATCAATTCCTTCTGCACCTCAAGGATTTACTCACAGTCTTAAGCTTGTATAGTAAACCGTCATGTCAAACTTTATCAAAGCTTTTTCTCTCTCGGTTTTGCTCCCCCTGCTTGTTGTTACTAGGTTATGCATTTATCTACAACCCATCACTCCTCACCTGCTGTATATGGGCTGGAGTGATGGATCACAAAATAACTTGCCACTCCCTAGTTGGTTGCACATTGCTAAGTGATTAATCATATTCTCCTTTAGTAGTTTTTCCACTGAGCATGGTCATTAGTAATGAGTTTGAAGAAGAATTCCATCATTGATTTTTCCATGGTAGTTTATCATTAAACCATGCATGACCCTTCACTTAGCCCGTAACACTTGGCTTAGCATTACTCCTTCCTTAGCCCTGCGGCATTTGACTTCCCATGATTCCTCATTTAGTCATGCACATAGAGGTTGCGTAGCAGTCGGAATGTTAATTTTGTGACGGCAGCCAGAAAACGACATCAAATTGCCAATCGATATCTTTGATTGATAGTTAATGCTGCACATCACAATTAACCTCTTTGCTTCTAAATGTTTCCACTACCAATTTTCTCTTCTCTAGTCCTCACCTCAAACAGCCACAAGTAAGAACATAAGATATATTCCCGTACCAGCCTCCCCGAACAGGCGCCGGAATGTGACGACTAGGGGCTTTTCACAGTAACTTCATTTGAAGCCTACTTGTGACAAGAAGCGATTTTCATTTCATTTTCATTCATTTCATTTCATATAGGAGTGGGAGCAAACTAATGGTCCATTGAGCCTGCTCCGTCATTCAACATGATTATGGATGATCTGCTCTAACTCCATTTTCCTGCACCCTCCCTATATTTCTTGATTCCCTGAGAGGCCAAATATCTGTCCATCTCAGCCTTAAATATATTCAACAATGGAACATTCACAACCCTCTGGGCTAGAAATTTCCAAAGATTTACAACACACTGAGTGAAGAAATTTCTCCTCATCTCAGTCATCATTGATTGACCCCTTATCCTGAGACTGCACCCTCATATTCCTGTGTGAGTGTCGAAACAGTGTTGGATTCGCTGGGTCCGGATTGCCTCTGGAGAGGCTGACAAGCTGCAGCCACATATCTGCACTCCACACCCCACACACACTCATAGAATCATAGAATCATAGAATTTACAGTGCAGAAGGAGGCCAATTGGCCCATCGAGTCTGCACCGGACCTTGGAGAGAGCACCCCACTTAACCCACACATCCACCCTATCCCCGTAACCCAGTTACACCACATAACCTTTTTGGATGCTAAAAGAAATTTATTTTGGCCAATCAACCTAACATGCACATCTTTGGACTGTGGGAGGAAACCGGAACCTCCGGAGGAAACCCACGCAGACTCGGGGAGAACGTGCAGACTCCGCACAGACAGTGACCCAAGCCGGGAATTGAACCTGGGACCCTGGAGCTGTGAAGCAACTGGGCTAACCACTGTGCTACCATACTCCTCCCAACCAACAGGATGGCAGCACTCAGGGCGGCACACTGGATTGCAGACGCAGAGCTCAAGACCCTGCTGGACGCCGTGGAGGAGAGGAGGGCCACCCTGTTCCCCGGGGTGGGAAGGAGGTTGCCAACCGTCGGCATACACCAGGCCTGGGCACAGGTGGTGGAGGTCATGAGCGTCACTGACCCCATCGCCAGGACCGGACAACAGTGTAGAAAGAAGCTGCACATCCTCCTCAGGGCATCCAGGGTGAATAGGTAGTACTGTGCCCCTGGCACTAACCCCCTTCCTACACACCCGTAAACCCATGCGGAGGGCAACCGGACCCCACCCTCCCGCAGTGTGCAGCCAACCTTGCACCACATGCCAGCCACCATGGCCGTGTGCCCTGGCCGGGAAGTCACCAGCTGCCCACCCACTCTGTGCTGCATGCATCTGATTGCCTAATACTCTGCCCTATCTGTCCCACCCCCACTAGTAAAAGGCTGTGCATAACCGCCAGGAGAGAGAACACCGAGGGGGACAGCCGGATCTGCGGCACCTCACCACAGCGGTGTGGCGGGCACTGGGCCTAGTTGATGGGCCTGGAGAGAGGATAGTCGCCGAGGCGGAGGCCAGGATCGGGCGAGCAAGTGAGCCCCCACTAAGTTGCAGTACCCCATGGTATGTGTGGCACTAACCCCTCACCACCCCCACACCACCTCACCACCTCCACATGACACCCACACCACCCCCTTACTATCCCCTCACCACCCCCACACAACCCAAATGGTGACGTTGTCGAGGTACGGAAATGTGGCCCGCAAACCGTACCGGTCAACTATTCGGTCCATTTCCCGTTGGAAGACCGAGACTCCATTTGTGAGACCGAGACTCCCAATGTGCAGTCCAATATTGCGTCATATCTTATGTCTTGCAGGATCACCTGGTGACAAGGTGGGACCTTCTAGTGTCCTCCACCCCCTGACACCAACCCCAAACAGATTCCAGCAAATAGGAGGACAGAGACACTGAAGAGAGCCCCAAAACACAACCCAAGACACTCCGGACCACCAGTCTGGGAATGACACTGACTTCCTATCACAGCTGTCTCCAACACTGTCCACCATCCCAGAGACACTCACCTCGGCTGAGCATGTTAGTGAAGAGGCTCCTGGGGCACTATCTGATGTGCATCACACACGTGCTGTGGTACATCAGGTGGAGGTAGGAACCGCCGAGGGGGTCAGATGATCAGAGGGCAGCCTGACCCCAGGGACTAGTTGCTGTCCCTATGGGTTTTGGGCTTTTGGAAAGAGCAGTCCCATCGATATTGGAGATGCAAACACACAGAGCCAGGGATTACACGAGGGGTTGTCAGCGAACATCCTGTACCTGCCGGTGCATTTAGAGGAGTCCAACCACCTGCAGGGGCAGGAGGCGGTGCCGACCATGCGTGCCACCCAGGCCAACACTGCAAAGGTGGCATCCATGCCATGGGTCAGGATATCCAAGGCCAGGGCATTCTGCCCGGGTGGTGGCCGAGGCACAGGACAGGCTTGCCCTGTCACAGGCATCCATGTATCAGAACCACCTGGAGGATGGCATGGTGGCACAGTGGTTAGCACTGCTGCCTCACAACGCCAGAGACCTGGGTTCATTGTGACCTCTGGTAACTCTCTGTGTGGAATTTGCACATTTGTCCATTCTGTCTGTGTGGGTTTCCTCCAGGTCCTCCAGTTTCATGCCACAGTCCACAGATGTGCAGGATAGGTGGAATGCCTATGCTAAATTGCCCTTAGCTAGGATTAGGAGATAGGACGTAGGATTGGGCCTCTCAGGGGTGCTTTGTCACAGGGTTGGGGAGACTCAATGGGCTGAATGGCCTCCTTCTTCACTGTAGGGATTCTCTGATTCTATGTATCCATGACATTGCAGCGGTGCTCCAGAGCTTGTCCAGTCACAGTGGGTCATGGCTGAGGGCATTAGCGGCATTACCTGGGTGTTGCCGACCTGAACTAGTCACAGAGGGAGGTGGCACAGTCATTGGGTGATTTGACACAGTCCCAGAGGGAGGTGGCCCAGTCCCAGAGGGAGGTGGCCCACTTGCTGTGCTCTATGGCCGTAAGGATTGAGATGCTGGCCAAGACGAGAGTGTGCCTCCAGGACTGGCAGTGCCAGGTGGTGGGGGAGCCTCAGGGGTTAAGCCCGTTCACACCCGTATCCCAAGGAGTAGCGTGGGAGCCATCGGGCACCCAGAGGGAGGAGGGCCATGCCCCGCACGGGTGGTGGCGGAACATTACAGCGCCTTGGACTCCCCCCACCCCACCCTTCTGTCCCTGGTGCATCTCATGGGCAGCCGGCAGGACAGGGGAGGACCACAGCACTTGGGACACCTAAGCGACTGTTGGGGCCATCCAGGCCCAGTCACTCCAGAGGAAAGCTGCTAAAAGGGACCCATGTCACAGGGCGGGAACTGCAGCAGGCCATTTCCACTCCTGATGGACTGCCTGTGGATCCAACTAGATGTAGCACTAGGGCTCATAAGGCCAGAAACGGGCAGCATGGTGGTGCAGTGCTTAGCACTGTTGCCTCACGGCACCGAGGTCCCAGGTTCAATCCTGGCTCTGGGTCACTGTCATGTGGAGTTTGCACATTCTGCTCACGTTAGCGTGGGTTTCGCCCCCACAAAGTTGTGCAGGGAAGGTGGATTTGCCACGCTAAATTGCCCCTTAATTGGAAAAAATGAATTGGGTACACTAAATTATAAAAATATAAGACCAGAAAGGTAGACATCAGTTAAGTTGCAGGGGCTAGGGAACAAACCGGTGCAAAAATGTTCACCAATTCACAATAAGCATCGGTTTACAACGTTGCAACCAGCCTTAGTGCTCTGTCAGAAGGGTGTAAGGGATGGGCTGGGCTGAATGCAGTGAGGGCGAGGGTGGTGGTGGTGAGATGGGCGGATGTTGGGGGTGGGCTCGGGCCAGGGTCCCCAGTGCAGCCAGCACTCACCGACCCGGAAATCCACCCCACCCCCATCCTTCTGTACCCCAAACTCCTTCCTACCACCTTCCCCATCTCCACTACCCCAAGGGTTTGGTGGGACTGTGCGATGGAATGGCCAGCTCGCATGCAGGGATCACCCAGGTGGAAGGTGTTACTGTAGGCATGGGACAGGGGTTTTCATACGATGTGGAGGACCAGAGTTGATCGCGGAGCGGGCTGTCATCACCCTCCATCCCATGGACCAGACCCGCTGTTACTGCCAACCCAGGGCCCACGCCCCATATTCAGACAGGTAGAAATCACGGAAGGGTTTGCATGGGGGGAAGGGGGGGTGGGGGGCTCTGCGGGTGGGACAGGGTGTTCGTGCCACTGGGTAGGCCCCCTAGTCGGTGAATCTGGAGGCAATTAGAGAGTCCCATGCGCGTCGGCCCAGGCGTATCCATTTTGTGGCCTCCTGTGCCTGCACGGGCCTTGTGTCCTGCCCATCCTTGCCCTCCTCTGCATCTTCCTCGTCGGACAAGTCCTGCCTTTCATCCTCCTCCTCCAGTATGTCACCCCATCTGTTGGCCGATGTTGTGGAGGACGCAGCAGGCCATCACGATGTTGGAGATTCTTTTAGTGCTACACTGGAGGGTCCTCCAGAGTGGTCCAGGCACCTGAACCGCATCTTCAGCACGCTGATGCACCGCTCGATCACGATCCTGGTTGCAGCATGGGCATCGTTGTAGTGGGTCTCTGCGTTGGTCTGTGTCCTCCGGATAGGCATCATCATCCATGACCGCAGCAGAAACCCTGTCACCCAGGAGCCAACCCCTCTCGCGGGGTTGTGCCTCGAAGATGTCAGGAACCGTTGAGTGTGCCAGGATGAATGCGTCGTGCACACTGCCTAGGATCAGGAGCAGACGTGCATAATGCGCAGCTCATGGTCACATATCATCTGTATGTTCATCGAGTGGAACCCCTTTCGGTTCGTGAAAACCGACCTGTTATGGGTCGGTGATCGTAGGGCGACATGTATCCCGTCGATCGTGCATTGACTGCGGATCCACCTGTGTACTGAGGGCTGTGAGAGTCTGGATAGGACTCCACTGATGCCTGGAAAAACCCCATGGTGTAACATTTCAGGGCGACCATTAGCATGACGGCCACTGGGAGCGGGTTTCCTCCCTCAAACCCCCACGGTGCCAGGTGAGCCATGATCAGGCAGGTATACCATACAGTCCCCTTGATCAACCGGAGTCTTTTGAGATGCCCGGCCTGGCAGGTTCTCGAATGACAGGCGCTGCCGATACACATGGCACCTCATCCACCGCCTCCTTCCCACCTCCTCCTTGGCCTATTGGGCAGGCGGTTCACAACCCTCAGCGGTTGTTTCCTGTTCTTCTGGAGTACGCTCCGCAGCTGTAGGGACCCACTCGAGCAGCTCCTGCTCATCTAACCTCATGCATTTCCTCAGGGCTGCAGCGGCTAGGATAAAGGCCATCATTTCTAGTTGGATTCCGATAGCCATTGTCTGCAGGGTGTGAAAGACAGACATGTTAGCATGGTGCGTAACCCCATTCCCAACCAGGTTCACTGGGCTACACAGTGTCCCTGGCCTGCACTGCAACCCCTGCCCCTGCGTGTCCCACCCCACCTCCTCCTCCTCCTCCATGCTCCACCCACACCCAGCCAGTCCTCCTGGCACTCTGCCCTCAACACCGCACCACTAGCCCCATCAGTGCCCAGCACCCTGGAGGCCTTTGGCCCCGGCACCTGTCCCTGGACTACAGGTGACTAATGCTACCCATGCCAGAGGTATGCTCCGTGGGCCTTGTCCGGTGCCCTCCTGTAGGTGAGCCGCATGATGCACCACAGGCTGTTGATGCCCGTTTGTAAAGGGTGGGTGGGTTAGTGGGGAGAAGGGTGCAGGGGCTGCAGGGATGATAGGTAGGAAGGTAGAATGCAGGGCTGGTGAGATGCAGGGTGAGGGGTGGGGTGCAGGGTATGGTGGGGTGGGGGCACCCATTTGGCTGGTGTCACACGGTGGGCGGTGAGTGGGGTGTGCAGCAAGATGGCTGCCTTGCAGGCCGCGGCAATGATGGTCTGTACCTGGACACCCAGGTGGCGGTCACCCCTACCCATGGCCCATTCCCTAGTCACCCATGTCACGCCCCGCTGCCCCCTCTGGGCCAGGCATACACCACTCCCCGCTCCCCAGCCGGCCTTGCCGTAGCAGGAGCGGCAGCCCATGGTTGCGCCTCTGCATGTCCCACTTCCTTTCTCTCTCCCTCAGCACCCACGGCACCTGTTTTTAAACCCACAAATGGATCTTACTGTCGGTATTTCCTCCTGGCAGAGTCGGGTGCCCCGGAGAATTCCTGGTCAAGCCCAGCATTGTTATGCCAATGGCGTTACTGTATGTACGGAGTAAAATGCATTGGCACCAGCAAGTTTGTGATTGAGCAGAACTCTGTATCTGCGCAATGATCTGACAACCCGGGTTCAAATCCCATCACGGCAGATGGAGAAATACAAATTCAAGTTTAATTATCCCCATGAAACCATTTTCATAAAAACCCATCTCGGTTCATAAATGCATTTCGGAAAGGAAATGTGCCACCCTTACCTGGTCTGGTCTACATGTGACTCCAGAGTCAACAATGAGATTGACTCTTCCGTAACCTCCGAAACAGTTTAGCAAGCCACTTGGATGGGCAATAAATGCAGGCTGCAGCTAGTGATGTCCACAGCCCATAAATGAGTTAGGAAAAAAAAATGAGCTTCACAGAAGATTCAAGCTGGAGATCCTCTTTCTTGAGCTATTTGTGGCTTTTTGTTACCCCCATTCGGTTTGAAGATGGCATTGGGGCACGGTGGTCAGCACTGCTGCCTCACAGCACCAGGGACCTAGGTTCAATTCTGGCCCTGGGTGACTGTATCGTTTGCACATTCTCCCCGTGTCTGTTTGGGTTTCCTCCGGGTGCTCCAGTTTCCTCCCACAGTCCAAAGTTGTGTAAGTTAAGTGGATTGGACACATTAAATTGCCCCTTAGAGTCCGAAGATATGCAGGTTAGCTGGGGTTATGGGACAAGGCGGGGGAGTGGGCCTAGGTAGGGCTCTTTCAGAGGGTTGGCGTAGTCTTGAAGGGCCAAATGGCCTCATTCTGCACAGTAGGGGATCTATGATTCTATTCGAGTCCCATTTTCCAGAACGTGGCCCATAGCCTTGAATGCCTCGGCATCGCATGTGCACATCTAAATATTTCTTAAATGTTATGAGGGTCTCTGCCTCCACCCTTTCAGGTAATCAGTTCCAGACTCCCACCACCCTCTGGGTGAAAAGATCTTTCCTCATGCCCCCCTCTAAACCTCATACCGCTTACCTTAAATTCATGTCCCCTGGTCATTGATCCCTCCACCAAGCAGAAAGGTTTCTTCCTGTCTACTCTATCCGTGCCCCTCATAATCTTATACATCTCAATCATGTCCCCCCTCAGTCCCCTCTGCTCCAATTAAACAGTTTTCCAGATTTTCAATCTCTCTTCATAACTAAAACTCTCCAGCCCAGGCAACAACCTGATAAATCTCCTCTGCACCCTTTCCAGTGCTAACACATCGCTCCTATAATGAGGATTCCAGAACTGCACATAATACTCTGGCTGTGGCCTAATCAATGTTTTATACAGTTCCAAAATAACTCTCCTACTCTTAAACTCTATCATCCATAACTTCCTGCTAGCGGCAGAAAGCCTTGGGCTGCCGATTTTGAAATAGAAATGTGCGCACTTACTTGCGCTCCGATGTTACGACAAACCTTCCTTTCCCTTCGGCAGCCTGGAGCCTCCTGCACCCCAGTCTGCGCAGGCTCCAGTAAGACATTTGTAGAAGCTTGTAAAGTTTAATGGAAAACATTTATTTCTGAAAATTATTTTGCAAATACAAAACTTTGAAACCAGACAATATTTAACTTCGCGTTTAACTTTATCAGCTGAACAATGACATAAAACTGTCTCAACTTTTGCAAATTTCTTGCAATAAAATATATTTTCTTATCTAACACAACGGTTCCATTTATTTATAAATGGGAGAATGGGTGTGGGAAGGAGGGAGGGATCGAAGGGGGGAAGGAGAGGGTGGAAAGAGGGGGGAGGGAAGAGGAGGGAGGGAAGAGGAGGGAAGGGGAGGGTTTGACAATTGGCAATATCAACACCCAAAAGCAGCAGCTGCTGAAGTGCAGTGTCATGCCACACATCTCCTCTGACATCATTTTGGGATGCCCTTTGGCAGTACATTATTAGGGGTGGGTGATTGGTTTGCTGCAATACCTGTCACACAGATAGTTCACATTAGCTTACGGGAGGCTTGCATGTATCAACTAAGGCATTAAAATTTGTTGACGCATTTGAAGGTATCACTAAGCTTCTAAGGATGAACATCACATCAGGGAGATCGTATACAACTCAGCTTAAAATACATTGCAAAATCCAAATGCACTTTAGTTCTGTATCAGCTGAGAGGTCAGGCGTGCTAACATTAGTGTCCTTGAAGGAGTCAATAGCACCAGTATCGAGGCCGTGATCATTTGAAACCAAATCCGCTGGGCCGTCCATATTCCGTCCATGTCAGAGTCCTGAGTGCCAAAGCAAATCTTCTTTGCCCAGCTCAAGGAAGGATCCAAAACAAGAGAACAAAGGAAGCTCTTCAAACACACCTTGTAGGTTTACCTCAAGAAATGGAACATGGGGCAGCACGTGGCACAATGGTTAGCACTGCTGCATCACGCGCCGAGGTCCCAGGTTCGATCTCGGCCCTGGGTCACTGTCCGTGTGGAGTTTTCACATTCTCCCTGTGTTTGCGTGGGTTTCGCCCCCACAACCCAATGATGTGCAGGCTGGGTGGATTGGACACGCTAAATTTCCCCTTAATTCGAAAAAAAAAATTGGGTACTCTAAATTTATTTTAAAAAAGAAATGGAACATAGACGTCAATGCCTGGGAGACCTTTGCTCAGAAGAGACCTACTTGGAGGAACCTCCTGACTGAAGGGTCATAATTCTTTGAGGACATCCGACGGCAAGAGGAGGCCTGGAAAAGAGCCTGAGAAAGGAATACCCGTGAATACCTGGATATTTGGTGAGTTTTTACACCTTTAGCGCCAAACGATCGATCCCACCTTTTGGAATCTTCTACCAAGTGAGTGACATGAACATGCAGCTCTCAGATCAGGCTCATCAGCCATGCAAGATCTCTAAGAACCCATGACCAGTGACACTAAGTATCTTAGGTGGACAATCACACTTGTTAGTGAGTGATCACCGCATTCTATCCATTATAGTTCCTTTAATGGAATTAACATCCGCATGACAAAGCATTGTTTTTTAAAAAATCATTCTTTCAACTTCTGTGAATTCAAACTCACTTTATACAGTAAACTATCCTTTTTTGTAAATTTAGAGTACCCAATTCTTTTTTCCAATTAAGGTGCAATTTAGTGTGGCCAATTCACCCACCCTGCACATCTTTTCTGGTTGTGGGGTTTGGACCTCCGCAGACATGGGGGGGCGGGATTCTCCCGCAATTTGCGGGGCGGCCCATACCGGTGCCAAGAGCGGCTCGAACCACTCCGGCGTCGGGCCGCACAGACGTTGCGGAATCATCCGCACTTCCAGGGGCTAGGCCGGCGCCGGAGGGGTTGGAGCCGTGCCAACCGGCGCCAAGGGCCGCCAAGGGCCAGTGCGAGTTGGCACATGCGCAGGCCTGCCGGCGTGTTCTGGTGCATGCGCAGGGGGTTTCTTCTCCGCACCAGCCATGGGGAGCCTTACAGAGGCCGGTGAGGAGGGAAAGAGTGCCCCCATGGCACAGGCCTGCCTGCAGATCGGTGGGCCCCAATCGCGGGCCAGGCCACCGTGGGGGCCCCCCCTGGGGCCGGATCCCCCCGTGCCCCCCCGAGGACCCTGCTAGACGGCTAATAAGCCAGGTCCCGCCGGTATGGTCCATGTCCATTTCACGCTGGTGGGACTGGCCGAAAACGTGTGGCCGCGTGACCCATCAGGGCCCGGAGAATTGCTAGGGGGGCCACTGCCAACGGCCCCGACCGGTGAGGCGTGATCTCCGCACAGCCTGAAAACCGGCGCCGGAGAATTCGGCAGCTGTCGTCGGAGCAGCAGGGCAGGATTCGCGCCGTCCCCCGGCGATTCTTCAACCCGGCGGGGTGTTGGAGAATTTTGCCTGGGGAGAATGTGCAAACTCCACACGGACAGAAACCTGGGGCCAGGATTGAAACTGGGTCCTCTGCGCCGTGAGGCAGCAGTGCTAACCACTGTGCCACCGTGCCGCCCCAGTAAAGTACCCCTTTAATGGAATTAGTAGTCTCATGACAAATCAAAGTTTTAAAATATATATATCTCTTCGTTTCATTTTATTTGCATTTTAAACATATTTATAAATACTAAGCACTAATAAAGATCTGTCTGTGCGCATTCAGGACCCTGACCTTCCTGTTGCTTGCCATTTTAACACAAAACCCTGCTCCCATGCCCACATGTCTGTTCTTGGCCTGCTGCAATGTTCCACTGAAGCTCAATGCAAACTGGAGGAACAACATCTCATCTTCCGGTTAGGCATGCTACAGCCTTCCGGTCTCAACATCGAATTCAACAACTTCAGATGATCAGCTCTACCCCACCTCGACCCATTTGTTTTCATCCCATTTCATCTTAATTGTCTTTTATCATTTCTTTCTTTCTTAATATATATTTAACCCCCCCCCCCCAATCGTATCCACCTTTCCTTAACCTTTCTCCTCTTTGCTTCCCCCTTTCCCTCCCCCCACATCTACAGTTCATCCTCTGATGTTAGTTTCTCTGCTGTTTGGCCTTTCACACCTTTTGTCCTCTCTGGGGACTGCCATTAGCGCTCTTTCCCCTTGGTTTCTGTGGCCATTAGCACACGGTTTCCCTGGGTTTCTGAGGCTCTGACTCATCTTTCATTCTCACTCCACAGTATAAATATTTCCCACTTTCTCTGTCTGTTAGCTTTGACAAAGAGTCACCTGACTCGAAACGTTAGCTCTTTTCTCTCCCTACAGATGCTGCCAGACCTGCTGAGATTTTCCAGCATTTTCTCTTTCGTTCTTGATTAATCCCTGCCTTTACAAATGCAGATTAATTCTGTCTCTCAGAATAGCTTCCAAAAGTTCCCCCACCGCTGAGACTCAACTGACTGGCCTGTAGTGTCCTGGTTTATCCCTTCCTCCCTCCCTGAAATAATACAAAGAAAATTTGAAAGGAATTGCATGTTTTATTCTAAAAGTGTGAAATGTTTGTAACTTACTTTGAATTTATCATTCTGGGGAGAAATCTCTGACTTTGAAAACAAATCTTCTGTGAAGCAATTTCAGATTTTCTTTGTACATTTTCAAACACAAATGCAGAAGCAATGAGATAAAGCATCAACGTGTGGTTTGGTAAATCCAGACCTCAATTTTAATTGTTGAATATGAAAGAAGGATAGAAAGTGAAGGGTAGTACAGAGTTCTGCAGTTTTTGAGACCCTGGGCTGAGTCTGGCTTGCTCAGAAAGGATTCATCTCACTTTTTCCTTTATAGATTTTGACTGATTGCCATTTACGTACAGCAACATTTTCTGTATTCAATCCTTGAGTTTGGTAGAGTGGGCACATAGATCAGAGACAGAGCACACAGGACTCCTTGTTTTTGAACTTCGAAGAAACAAGAGAGTAAAGTTCACAGAAGCAGGATGTGTTCCTTCCTATTGATTTACAGTCATCGGCCCACATTTTCCTGTTCAGTAAATAAAAAGTGACATGTACTTGCTTCTACTGACTTATCTTCATTAATTTCATTTTTAAGTGTTCATGACAGAAAGCTGAACTCACCATAAGTTCATATTAAGAATTCATGCACATGCCCCTCCATGATTTATTATCCATTATAGGTGGGAAAATATGCAATATATTCTCGATATATGTTCTTATTTTTTCAAAGCTCTGTGCAGGGAATACTAAGGATCAAAATGGACCCCTTACTGCTCTGATTATACAATGCAGAAAGCAAGAAAGATATGTGTTGACTGTATTGGCAGCTTTTCAGTTATCTTCTACCACCACTGTTAGTGAACTGCAGAATATTTCAACCATACCTTCTCCCACTTCCACTGTAATTTCCAGAGAGCTGCAGGATATATATCAGCTCATCTTATTAGGTTTTGCTAACTTATTCTCATTATCTTGTACTGACCATTTGTCATAAAGCATTGGGACAGTTTTAATTTCTGCAGTGCGATGATGCAACTACCGTATGTCTTTTGCATGGGCTGACCATGTGTTCAGGTGCAGGCCTCTGAGGCTGAAAGGATTGGGACATGAAGCAAGACAGTACCAGCCAGAAAATGCATGCTAAAAATGACTTGTGAAGACGAAGGTTAAAAACCTATGAAAACTTATTTTTTCAGTCTTCTGCTTGCTTTTGGCACCCATTCAGATCATTTGGTCCACAAAAGTTTGAGGTCTGGGCTATGCACAAGACATCATATTTGTGTGGAACTGACTGGATGGACCAAGTGACTTTTTTGTCCATTATTTTTCATATGTTTGCATGTTTTTAAGAGATTAATAAATAGAAAGAGACAGCCAATTGGTGCTGAACAGCCTTCTTCTAAGCAACAACAACAACCAGCATGTATACAGTGCCTTTGATGTAGTTGCCGGACGGCACGGTAGCATGGTTAGCACTGCTGCTTCACAACGTCAGAGTCCCAGGTTCAATTCCTGGCTTGGGTCACAGTTTGTGTGGAGTCTGCACGTTCTCCCCGTGTCTGCGTGGGTTTCCTCTGGGTGCTCCGGTTTCCTCCCCCAAGTCCCGAAAGACGTGCTTGTTAGATGAATTGGACATTCAGAATTCTCCCTCAGTCTGCCTAAACAGGCGCTGGAGTGTGGCGACTAGCGGGTTTTCACAGAAACTTCATTGCAGGGTTAATGTAAGCCTACTTGTGACACTAATAAAGATTATTATTATTATAAAAAGTTTCACACAAACTACAAAGGCCATTTCTTCCCATGTCAGTGTACCAACAATCTTTCTCTCCAAGGATAATCCCACAGTGCAACAAGCTGCCAAAGGAAATAGTCACAGAACAATCACCTTAAATCTTCAAAACCCATCGCTAGATTATTTCTATTTATAGGGTTTTCATTATCAGAACTATCGTATCAGCAGGTCATGTCTGGTGTGCTAGCACAACCCACATAAATGGTGGCCGGATACGGATATTAGCCTGCGATGCCAACTCAGCAAAGCAGAAGTGGCAGAAGAATTTAACAATGATTCACAGAAAGCAATATCAGAACAATTGACCAAACACTTGGTCAAAGACGTAGGCTTTAAGGGCATCTTCAAGAAGGAAAGCGAGGTAATGTGTGTGATGATATTCATATAAACATATCATGGTGCAAACACACACACACACTGATGGACAGATCAATGGACCAATCAACACACACGCAACATCACAGCCAATCACCAGTGAGAGCACATGCACTATAAAACAGGGAACACCACAGTTCCCGCTCATTCCAGCAGGAGATAGCTCAGAGCACAGAGCTCACAGCGGGCCACTCAGACATACACCATGTGCTGAGTGCCTCTCTAAGATAGTGCTCGGGCTGGGTCCACAGGTTAACGGGTAAAGTATGAACCACAGCCAGAAGTATACAGTAGATGTTATCAAGAATAATAAAACAGAGTTGTACCATCTACAACCGTGTTGGTTCATTTGTATAGCGGAACACCCAACACGACAATGTGGTAGAGAGGTTTAGTGAAGGAATTCCAGAGCTTAATGTCTAGACTTCTGAAACATGGCTGCTGATGGTGAAACCACAGAAATGAGGGTGCACAACAGGCCAGAACTGGAGGAATGCTGGAAGAAGCTACGGCAACAGGGAGGGATGAGATCTGGAGGGATTTGAATTTAAACTTGAAAATTTGATGTTTGTGACATTGATGAACTCTGAGTCCAAGTAAATTAATGAGCATAGGTGTAATGGGTATGAAATGAAATGAAAATTGCTTATTGTCACAAGTAGGCTTCAAATGAAGTTACTGTGAAAAGCCCCTAGTCGCCACATTCCGGCACCTGTTCAGGGAGGCGGTTATGGGAATTGAACTGTGCTGCTGGCCTGCCTTGGTCTACTTTCAAAGCCAGTGATTTAGCCCTGTGCTAAACAGCCCCTTACTCAAGTATAAGTTAAGGACAGGACAGCAGAGCTTTAGATGACAAGATGCTAGCATCCCTGTTGTTTACATATGGACATGGAATTCTAATTCTTTTTTTCTGATTAGTTGGAATAATAACTTTATGATTACTGGGTTAGTAGGTTTATGCTCCCAATTTGGAACTTTGTCAACTCCAACCACTGCTCTCCCCGCAGTTGATGCAAATTGCATTGGGCGAGTATTACCATTGTGCAAATGCGAGTCACTGCAAAATGCAAGGACTTCTCACCTATGTGTCGGCGAGAGAAAATGTACTGAAAGAAATGTGCTTATGCCACTGGTGTGTCCATAGCAACACTTCTCTTCGGAAGATGGCAGGTCAGAAGAATTCAGCAGAAAATAATTGCCTTTTTTTAATACGATTTTATTTGTAAGTTCACGACTGTATCTGTAGAGTTATGATTTGTTGTCTTTTTATGAGTATGAGTCAGCAGTTGTATATGTGTGAGTAACACCTTCAAGAATAAGAGATACACTGTTAGCATGCAAGAATTATTCGAATCCGTAATCTACATGAATCATCTCTACTGCTACTGGGATTGAGTGAGCCAGTATTCAAAATGCTAATTCCATTTGGTTCCAGCTTCAATTGGCACTGAAACAGGGCATTTATATATTTTGAGTTGGAATATAATTGAATAAGTTTGCTGTATGTATGGAGTGCTTATTTTCTCTTACCATTTGCGTGATTGGAGACAATGGGCTGAAAAGTTTAATGTGAGTGCATCTGGATATTGAGATCCACATCTTTGGATTTTTTTAAATTCATTTTTGTGGGATGTGGCCATCACTGGCTAGGCCAGCATTTATTGCCAATCACTAATTTCCCTTCAGAAGGTGGTGGTGAGCTGCCTTCTTGAACCGCTGCAGTCCATGTGGTGTAGGTACTCCCAGAGTGCGAATAGGGAGTTCCAAGATTCTGACCCACGGACAGTGAAGGAAGGGTGAAATCAAAAGGGAAAATGCAAGAAAATCTCAGCAGGTCTGGCAGCATCTGTAAGGAGAGAAAAAAGTGAACGTTTGAGTCCAGATGACCTTTTGTCAAAGTTAAAAGGCACAGAAAGTGGGAGATATTTATACTGTATGGCGAGGGAATGAAAGATGAGTCATAACCACAGAAACCAAGGGAAAAGAGTGCTAATGGCAGTCCCCAGAGAGAATAAAAGGCGTGAAAGGCCAAACAGCAGAAAAACTAAAATCATAGGGTAAGCTGTGACAGATGTAGATGTGGGGGGAGGGGGAACATGGGTGGGAGAGGAGTAAAATGAGAAAAAGAAGGGAAGGGGGAAGCAAACGGGAGAAAAGGTAAGGAAAGGGGGGATAAGATAAGGGGAAAGAGTGGGGGGAAGATAGATATATAAAGAAAGACAAGAAACAAATAAAGGGTAAAAGACAGTTAAAATGAAATGGAATGAAAACAAAGGGGTAGAGGTGGGGTAGAGCTAATTATCTGAAGTTATTGAATTCGATATTGAGACCGGAAGGCTGGGGTGTGCCTAACCGGAAGATGAAATGCTATTCCTCCCGTTTGCATTGAGCTTCACTGGAACATTGCAGCAGGCCAAGGACAAGCATGTGGGCATGGGAGCAGGGTCTTGTGTTAAAATGGCAAACGATGGGAAGGTCAGGGTCCTGAATGTGCACTGACCGAAGATGCTCAGCAAAGCAATCACACAGTCTGCGTTTGGTCTCCGATATAGAGGAAACCACATGGGAGTAGCGAATGCAATAGACCAAATTGAAAGAGATGCAAGTCAAACGCTGCTTAACCTGGAATGAGTGTTTTGGTATGGGATGTTAAGCATGGAAGAGGTAAAGAGGCAGGTGTTACACCTTCTGCGATTGCATAGGAAGGTGCCATGTGATGTGACATCAATAAACACACGATGAGTGGTGAATGTGACTGAGGCTTTAATACACGAAACAGAAAGCCTTCTGGCCTCTGATCCCGAACTGGATCAGAGGCGGAGACCAGCCACCTTTATACATGAGCCCGAGAGGAGGAGCCACAGGTGGAGCCAGCAGGGACAAGCCCAGGCATGTAACAATACAATACAGTGGTTTACCACAACATGGGTGATTGGAGAGGTGTTGTGTATGGTGGCTGAGTGGACTAGATTATCCCAGAGGGAACAGTTTCTGCGGAATGCTGACAGAGGGAGTGAAGGAAAGATGTTTTTGGTGGTGGCATCATGCTGGAGTTGGTGAAAATGGCAAAGGATTATGCTTTGCATACGGAGGCTGGTGGGGTGAAATGTGAGAACGAGGGGGCTCTATCCTTGTTCTGGGAGGGAGTGGAGGGGGCGAGGGTAGTAACGTGGGAGATGGACCGCACACTGCTGAGGGCCCTGTCAACAACTGTAGGTGGGAAATCACAGTTGAGGAAGAAGGAACACATTTCCGAAGCACCACTTTGGAAAGTGGCATCATCGAACAAATGCGATGGAGGCGAAGGCGTTGAGAGAAAGGGATGGAGTCCTTACAGGGTGTAGGGTGCGAAGAGCTGCAGTCCAGATAGCTGTTGGAGTCAGTGGGCTTGTAATGGATATTTGTAGATAGTCTATTGCTGGAAATGGAGATAGAAATATGAAGGAAGAGAAGAGAAGTGTCTGAGGTGGGCCAGGTGAAAGTGATGAAGGGGTGGAAACTGGAAGCAAAGTTGATGAATTTTCCAGGTCCGGATGAGAGCATGAAGCGGCACCAAAATAGTCATTGCTGTACCGGTAAAGGAGTTGTGGGAGAGTACCTGGATAGGCCTGGAACAAGGAATGTTCCACATACTCCATAAAAGGGCAAGCGTAGCTAGGACCCATGTGAGTACCCATTGCTACACCTTTGATTTGGAGAAAGTGGGATGAGTTAAAGCAGAGGTTGTTGAGAGATAGAACAAGTTCAGCCAGGCAGAGGAGAATGCTGGTGGGAATTGTCCAGGCCTCTTTTCAAGAAAGAAGCGAAGAGCTCTCAGGCCATCCCGGTGTGGTATGGAGGTGTAGAGAGATTGCACATCCATGGTGAATAGGAGGTGGTCTTCCTTTGCTCTAGGTATGACCAACCAGAGGCCTATGAACTGGAAGCTGTTAATATGAGTCAGAGGAATCCTGGATGAAGGAAAGGTGATGCAGTTCCAAATCAGGAAGGTGAGTGGCTTGGAAGGATCTTCCAGGTGGTGTTCCCATGTGCCTTGTGCCTCCTGCCTTTGTCCTTCTAGGTGGGAGCAGTCATGGGTTTGGAAAACTCTGTCTCCAGAGCCTTGGTGAGTTCTGACAGGGTATCTTGTAGGTGGTACTGGTACAATCTGCTGCCACTGTGTGTCAGTGGTGGAGGGAGTGAATGTTTGTTGATGGTGCTCATCATGCAGGCAGTGTCAAGCTAGATGGTGTGTACCGTCTTGAGGGTTGTTGAAGCTGCACTCATCCAGGTAAGGGGGAATACTCCATCACACTCCTGACTTGTACCTTGTAGATTGTGAACAGGCTTTCGGGAGTCAGGAGGTGAGTTACTTGCCACAGGATTCGGAGCTCTGCCCTGGTCTTGTGGTCACAGTATTAATATGGCTGGTCCAGTTCAGTTTCAGGTTAGTGGTAACCCCCAGGATGTTAATAGGAGCTGATTCAACAATGGTAATGCCATTTAATGTCAAGGGTGATGTTAGATTCTGTTTTATTGGAGATTGTAATTTTCTGGCACTCGTGTTGTGCAAATGTTACTTGCCACTTATCAGCACAGGCCTGGAATTGCTGCATTTGGACATGGACAACTTCATGTTTGAGGGGTCATGATTGGTGCTGAGCATTGTGCTGTCATTCGTGAGCATCCCCACTTCTGACCTTATAAAGGAACATGTGTCATTGATGAAGCAGCTGAAGATGGCTGGGCTAGGACACTACCCTGAGGAACTCCTGAAGTGATGGCCTGGAACTGCGATGAATGACCTCTATCAATCACAACCATCTTCCTTTGCTCTATGTATGACCAACCAGAGGAGAGTTTTTCCCCTGATTTCCGTTGACACTAGTTTTGTTAGGGCTCCTTAATGCCACACAGTCAAATGCTGCCCTGATGTCTAGAACAGCCACTCTCACCTCACCTTTGGAGTTCATGGGTGGGATTCTCCGCCGGCGCCCGGGGGTTTCCCGACGGTGTGGGGCTGCCCCACAATGGGAAACCCCATTGCCGGCGTAACGGAGAATCCCGTCGGCAGGTCGAGGCAGAAATGTGGCGGGGTGGGGCAGAGAATCCACCCCATGTTTCTTTTGTCCATTTTTGTACCAAGGTGTAATGAGTTCAGGAGCTGAGTGACCCTGGCAGAACACAGACTGAGCATCAGTGAGCAGGTTATTGATAAGTCAGTGCTGCTTGATAGCACTGCTAATGACCCCTTACACCCCTTCCTTCCCTGTACTGATGATTGAGAGCACTCTGATGGGGCAATAATTGGCAGGTTGGATTTGTCCTGCTTTTTGTGTACAGGACATACCTGGGCAATTTTCCACATTGCCTGATAGATGCGAGCATTTTAGTTGTATTGGAACAGCGTGGCTAGGGTAATGGCAAGTTCTGGAGCACAAGTCTTCAGTACTATTGCCGGAATATTGTCTTGGCCCATATTTTCAGTATCCAGTGCCTTCAGCTCTTTCTTGATATCAAATGGAGTGAATCAAATTGGCTGAGACCTCCAGAGGAGACCGAGATGGATTATCCACTCAGCACTTCTGGCTGAAGATTGTTACAAATGCTTTGTCTTTTGTATTGGTGTGCTGGGCTCCCCCATTATTGAGGATGGGGATATTTGTGGCGCCTTCTCATCCAGCGAGTTCATTGTCCACTACCATTCATGATTGGATGTGTCAGGACTGCAGAGCTTAGGATCTGATCTGATACGATTAGGTTGAGCTTCCATTTTCAGTGCAATCTACAATCTGGATGTAAATTGTACTCAAGATTGTGTTAGTTTTCTAAAGTTTCTGCTTAAAATTATTAGGAGAGTTACAAATATAGTTCTGGATTTTCACAGAGTTGTTGAGACTCTTTGGCATATCCAAAACTGCGGCCGGACTCCTGATCCATAAGTCCCACTCGCATATCCAGCGGAAACAATTTCCATTGGTTTGGAGGTAGGGGGTGGGGAGGGAGCGGCTGGGGACGGGGGCAGTGATGGAGAATGGGGGTGGGACTCAGTCTTGAGTTCAAACTGATTCTATTTTCCCTGCAGCAAGGGCCTTATTAGGCAGCTTACAGATCTTTAGAGAAGCTGCTAATGAAGGGTGGACAAGCTCAGTTGAATTGTTAAGGTATTTAAATGGTAAACCCTGGAAAACTGAAAAACTGCCTGTCAGTGATTTAAAAAAAAACTGTTTTAGCAGTTACAAAAGTCAATTGTTGACATAACTCTGAGTGCTCTAATTTTAGAATTACTAATGCTTGGCTGCTTTTCAAACCTGTCATTATCAGGGGAGTGGGGGCGGTGGGGGTTGAATGTAAGTTCACAGTTTTATTGACAGTTCAATGAGGTCATTAAAGGATTAGCTGCCTTTGATATATGCCAAGAATAAAAATGCTTGCTTTTATCAGGGATCTTGGACGTGAGGAGATTTAAATGTATCGAATGGGCCTTCATGATAGGAGTATTTTTATATGAATTGAAGCTTGTAACTGATACTTAGAACTTTATTTTATTTCATCTCAGCCTGGTTCATTAGGTCTGACCATGACTGGGTGAGTTGGCATAAAAGGGTGCAAGGGCAAATAATGTGTGTCGGGGGGTTGGGGAGTGTGAGTTGGCATAGAGACTATAAGGTCGACAAGGTGTGAGTTGGCATAGAGACTATAAGGTCGCGTGGAGGCTTATGAGTTGGCATGAGTTCACATTAAGTTTGAATGGGGGCTATGGAGTTGTTGGGCAGCACGGGTTGGCATGAGATGGTCTGTGTGGCATGGCGAGCGTGAGGGGGTTGAGGGGCTTTAAGAAGTTGTTTATTTTATTTCTCTTGCCTTAAAAAAAAAAATTCATGTATTTAAATGTGGTGACCAGGTTTAGTTTAACATAGTTGAAAATGAGTTTATCACACAAAGTAAGCATGTTTTAATCAGTGTCTGGCTTAACATTGATGGGCAACCTGATTTCAAACAATTAAAAATTACTTTTAAAAACTACAGAAACGTTTACTAGTTTTATTTGTTGAACAATTTTATAGTAAATCATTTAAAATATATATTTATCTTTTAGAAATGGTCTATTCATCCCCTTGTGCCTAAAAACAAGTTTAATTTGAAGAGCAAGCCAGCACAACCCTGTAGAAACTCTGTCTTAATGTGTTTCCAAAGGGTTTATGCTTCAGTTTCATTCTATGGAAATTGCACGTGTGGTAGAAGTGGGGTTTTTCAGCATACACTCAAAACAAAATGGATTCTTTAAGGCTTTCTAATTTCCATCATTTCTGGCCCCCACTACTGCCATCGATTTAACCTTTGAGCAGATAAAAGAGTCATGTTCAGGAGCAAATCCACCTGACAGATCAGATTTACAAAGGTACTCATTCCCTGAAGATCTTTTGTCGATATCTCACATTAACGTTCTGTGTTTCTGGATGATGTTTTGATTTGGGGTGTTATTGAATTGTATTTTAAACAGTGGTCCCCAACACATTTTCATCTTCCACCTGCAGGAAAGGATTGTTCAAATGGCATGAGTTTTTCCCTGGAGATTCCACTGCTTGCAATATTGATGGAGGAGAATTCCATGGAAAACAGAATGATAAAAGAGTGAAGCACCATCAAAAGGTGATAAGGTCAATTACTCCCAGCAGCGGGTCTATAGATTCACAACAAAAGGAGAGTTTGAGTGAGGAGCTGCAACTTCATCGATTTCCATTTGGTAAAGAAGACCTCGAACTAGGTCACTTTCTGCATCAAAACCTGCCACCAGGTCAAGTAACCGAACAGTTCTGTCATGAGATATCAAAATAAATGCAGTTCTAAACCTTTCAGCACTGTTTTATGGTTTCTACAATGTGCAATGAACCACTTACGTGGAATGGCATGGCAGTTTGAGAGTTTGAATACTGTTTCAATAAAATGTGAATGAAAAGTAGTAAAACAGTCCATGAAGCTGCTGGGTCATTCAAAACCATCTGGTTCACTCATATTCTATCCAGTTTGGATCCATGCATAATGTAGAAACCTAAGGGTCATGCATTCCTCTTGCTGGAGGCTGATCATGCAATCCCTCGCTCTCTCCTCTCACTTACAAGTGTCACCATGAAGAGGGGAAGGCCTGAAGATGAAGCCCTGTCCAACACTACCTGCAGCACACAGAGGTCCAAGGACTTTGGGGAGGAGACAGAAAGTGCACCTGTAGAGCCATGACAGCAGTCATCTGCACCCTCCACCTGCCCAGAGACACACACCTCAGTGGGTACTAAGTCTAGTTCAGTCTGGGTCTCACATTCTGGTGGACATTTCATGGACATGTGTCCGCAGCAGGAGGAACCAGGGTCAGCCAAGCTCACCGGCACTCGGAGGACTATTGGGGAAGGGACGTCTGTGGCATCCAACTAGGATATGAGCCTCTGTGATTGGCCCTTGCTGATGATGCTGTGAGAGGTGGAGGAGTCCGTCTGCCTTCCATGGGAACGATGGTGGACACCATGGAGAACCTCATCAAGCAGAATGCCAAGTTTCTGTTGGAGGTCCATGCTGATCTGCACTCCATTGCTGTAGCCATGGCTGAGATGGCAAAATTTGAATTTAATAAAAGAAATCTGGAATTACAAGACTAGTAATGACTATGAAACCATTGTTGATTATTGTAGAAACCCATCAGGTTCACTAGTTTCATTTTGGGAAGGAATTCTGACACCCTTACCTGATCTGACCAAGACGTAACTCCAGGCCCACAGCAATGTAGTTGACAAATTTTCTGCCTTGCATTTCCATCTTCTCGTCTAGTCTACTGTGTCAGGTTCCATCTTCCTGCCAAGCAAGTTTAAACCCACTTAACTGCCACTCAATTCCAGGGCAATTAGGGCTAGTGATGCCACATCCTATGAAAAAAATAAAGAAAAGAAAAATGTTGCTCTGGCTACATGGAAGAGGAATGGACACTTCGACCTGCCCCTTCTTCTCAAGCAGCCTGGCAGGGGCACTTGGGGACACCAAGGGAGGAGGAGCGGCTGCTGGACAGCCTTGAGACCATTGTCTGTGAGCCCTTCAGCCTTGACCTCTGTCACCACAGAGGGAGCGGCTACCCCACAGCAAGAGAGCAAATGTTAAGCCGCTCTCCCCCACGCTGGGTCTATTTCTGCAGAATTATGCATGGGCAAGGAGGCAAGGATCTTTGCCAGGGCCCTTGTGAGCCATGTGCAAGAAGGCTGAGCCTTTGCCCTTCACGCACTCACCTATTGAAACACCTTAACATTGCCAGCACCACGTGATGGGAATCCCCTTCAGTTGTCCAGCAGAGCTGAACTGTCACTCCACCCACCCCCAGTGACCCAACTCGCATGTACCACCTTGGAAAATCCTGGCTGACATGTTTAAAAATGTATTTTTGCAAATAGGATAATAAATGTACCTACAAGACAGATTTTCTTTGAGTTATGTGATTAACTCCAAATAGCACTAATATTTATTTAAAGAAAATAAGTTAGTTTGAAAATAGCCCACATAATTGAAGTTGTGAGGACGTGATAACTGAAGCATAATGTTGTTTGTGTATTACTCTAAATTATGAACTAAATTATGTCTCTTTGGTTGTTCAAAAGCTTCAGCCATTTATGTAGTGAAGGAAAGAACTCTATAATTGGGTTATGTTACTGGGCAAATAAATCTGTCTGATCTCTCTGTGCTTTCCATACTACTTCTATCCCAGTTAACACTTGGGGTTGGATTCTCCGCAGCCCCGCCCCGAAATCGCGTTTGGCGTGGATGCAGAGAATCAACGTTTGCGTGAGAATCGGTCCCCAGAGAATTGCCCGAGTGCGAATTACGCGACACAGCTGGGGGGCCATTGTCAGGGGCCCTCCCAGTGATACTCCGGACTCAACGGCGTGGTTCTAACCACGTCTGGTTGGGATTCACGCGCGGCGGCTGCAAATTCAGTCCTTGGCTGCCCTGCTGCGGGGTGGGGGATCAAGCACCGGGGCCGCCTTATGGGCGGCCGGTGCGGCGATCGGGCAAGTCATATGGGGCGAAATTCTCCGGAAACGGCGGGATGTCCGCCGACTGGCGCCCAAAATGGCGCAAATCAGACGGGCATCGCGCCGCCCCAAAGGTGCGGAATGCGCCGCATCTTTGGGGGCCGAGCCCCAACCCTTGAGGGGCTAGGTCGCGCCGGACGAATTTCCGCCCCGCCAGCTGGCGGAAAAGGCCTTTGGTGCCCCGCCAGCTGGCGCGGAAATGACATCTCCGGGCGGCGCATGCGCGGGACCGTCAGCAGCCGCTGACGGCATCCCCGCGCATGCGCAGTGGAGGGAGTCTCTTCTGCCTCCGCCATGGTGGAGACCGTGGCGGAGGCGGAAGGGAAAGAGTGCCTCCACGGCACAGGCCCGCCCATGGATCGGTGGGCCCTGATCGCGGGCCAGGCCACTGTGGGGGCACCCCCCCGGGCAAGATCGCCCCACGCCCCCCCCCAGGACCCCGGAGCCTGCCCGCGCCGCCTTGTCCCGCTGATAAGGTAGGTGGTTTAATTTACGCCGGTGGGACAGGCATTTTAGCGGCGGGACTTCGGCCCATCCGGGCCGGAGAATCGCGCGGGGGGGCCCGCCAACCGGCGCGGCGCGATTCCCGCCCCCGCCGAATATCCGGTGCCGGAGACTTCGGCAACCGGCGGGGCGAGATTCACGCCAGCCCCCGGCGATTCTCCGACCCGACGGGGGGTCGTGAGAATCTCGCCCATGGAGCGGGAGATTGGTGGGACCTTGTTTGTTGGTCCAGGTCCGCCGGCTGAGTCCGCCATCGCGTTTGGCGTGGCCGTTGGAGGCCGATGTCTTGTGCACGGAAGCCCGGGGCCCCGTATACTTAGCCAGAGCTGCGTGAATCACGACGGGTCCCTGGCAGCCCCCTGCAGATAGGTGAATTGGTCTTTATCTTTTTTCAGAAAGTCTGGACTTAAACGCCAGTGTTTTTTTGCCAGCGTGGGGACATAGCCCCATTTTTGGAGAATCCAGCCCTTGATTCTTGAAATCTCCGCTATGACTGATCTTTTGATTTTGCATTTCACAGTGTTCCCCACATGTTGCTCTTCTGTCTCCCTCAGTCTGTTTTGACTCTCTTTTAACATTCTATAGTGTACTTGCAGGAGTGTCATTTCTCATTTTTGTTCCTCAGTGCAACCCATATGGCCTCAGTTGATTATCCTTCTACCATCGTGTGGTAGTGTGTCCCATTAAGGGCTAAGCCATGGAGTATGGTAGTCTTTATCATTTATTGGTGGTCGCCAGTCTTTCAAGATAATGCATGTATCACCCCTCTCGCCCCTATAATTATCTCCTAAATAAATATCGTGACCCCCCTCTCGTTCCTTTTTTAGCCCCTTCTCTACCTTGCCTGAAAATCCTATCATCAGGAATGTTCAGCTGCCATTTCTGCATCCCTGCATTCCCGTCAACCATGTCTCGGTAATTGCTATAACATCATATTTCACAATGTCAATCTGTACTCTCATCTCATCTACCTGAATCCTGAGAATTTTTGCATTTAAGGATTGTAAAAATTAGCAATGCCAAACTCCCTTTTTCCCTATTTTCTAGATTTTGTTTCCTTCCTTTACTCTCCCAAAAGCACTTACAATTTTCTGCCTTGCATTTCCTACTTCTCATTTTTCAGAATCTACTGCCAGGTTCCCATCTCCCTGCCAAGCAAGTTTAAACCCACCTCGACAGCACTAGCAAACCCCCACTGCAAGGGCATCCTGGCCCTGTTAAGGGGCAACCCCTTCACCTCCCCAGTGATGGTCTCACCTCCCCAGAAGCGGTCCCAATGTTTCAGACATCTGAAGCTCTCAATCATTCACCATCTCTCCAGCCACGTACTGGTCAGCTCTATCTTCCTATTTCTGTACTAACTTGCACATGGTGCCAGGAAAATTGGCATCTCAGCAATTCAGAAATGGAACATCAGCAAATGGCGTAGTGGTATTGTCGCTGCACTAGTAATACAGAGACCCAGGGTAATGCTCTGGGGACCTGGGTTCGAATCCCGCCAGACTTTCTGGAATTGTCGATTGTCATGAAAAAATAACATCTGGTTCATTAATGTCCTTCAGGTAAGGAAATCTGCCAACCTTGCCCAGTCTGGCCTACATATGACTCCTGACCCACAGCAATGTGGTTGACTCTTAAATGCCCTCAGGGATGGTGGCAACAGCAGTTTCCCACAACTATCAACATCCTGGAGTTTACCATTGAACAAAAACAGAACTGGACTAGCCATATAAATACTGTGCTTATTAGAGCAGATTAGATGCTAGAAATCATGTGGCCAGTAACTCACCGACTGACATCCCAAAAATATATCCACCATCTACAAGGAACAAGTCAGGAGTGTGATGGAATACTCTCCATTTGCCTGAATGAGTGCAGCTCCATCAAGACTCAAGAAGCTTGAAACTACCCAGGACAAAGCAGCACTTGATTGGAACCCCATCAATAAATATTCAAACCCTCCACCACCGACACACAGTGGCGGCCGTGTGTACCATCTACTGGATGCACTGCAGGATATCATCAAGGCTCCTTAGGCAGCAACTCCCAAGCCCACGCCCACTACCATCTAGAAGGACAAGAACAGCAGATACTTAGGAACACCGCCACTTGGAGGTTCCCCTCCTGGACACTCACAATCCTGAGTTCTTTAATTGTCGTTGGGTTGCAATCATGGAACTCCCTTCCTAACTGCACTGTGGGTGCACCTACACCACATGGACTGTAGCGGTTTCAGGAGGCAGCTCACCACCACCTTCTCAGGGGCAATTAGGGATGAGCAACAAATGTTGACCTAGCCAGGGAAGCCTACATCCCATGGGTGCATAAAAGGAAACTGGGAGTTTCCTTTACAGGCCAGTTAGTCTTACTTCGGTGGTGGGCAAAGTAATGGAAATGGTACTGAGGGATAGGATTTCTGAGCATCTGGAAAGACACTGCATGATTAGGGATAGTCAGCATGGATTTGTGAGGGGTAGGTCTTGCCTTACAAGCCTTATTGAATTCTTTGAGGAGGTGACCAAGCATGTGGATGAAGGTAAAGCAATGGATGTAATGTTCATGGATTTTAATAAGGCATTTGATAAGGTTCCCCATGGTAGGCTTCTGCAGAAAGTAAGGAGGCATGGGATAGTGGGAAATTTGGCCAGTTGGATACGAACTGGCTAACCGATAGAAGTCAGAGAGTGGTGGTGGATGGCAAATATTCAGCCTGGATCCCAGTTACCAGTAGCGTACCGCAGGGATCAGTTCTGGTTCCTCTGCTGTTTGTGATTTTCATTAATGACCTGGATGAGGGAGTTGAAGGGTGGGTCAGTAAATTTGCAGATGATACGAAGATTGGTGGAGTTGTGGATAGCGAGGAGGGCTGTTGTCGGCTGCAAAGATACATAGATAGGATGCAGAGCTGGGCTGAGAAGTGGCAGATGGAGTTTAACCCTGAAAAGTGTGAGATTGTCCATTTTGGAAGGACAAATATGAATGCGGAATACAGGGTTAACGGCAGGGTTCTTGGCAATGTGGAGGAGCAGAGAGATCTTGGGGTCTATGTTCATACATCTTTGAAAGTTGCCACTCAAGTGGATAGAGCTGTGAAGAAGGCTCATGGTGTGCTAACATTCATTAACAGAGGGATTGAATTTAAGAGCCGTGAGGTGATGATGCAGCTGTACAAAACCTTGGTAAAGCCACATTTGGAGTACTGTGTACAGTTCTGGTCGCCTCATTTTAGGAAGGATGTGGAAGCTTTGGAAAAGGTGCAAATGAGATTTACCAGGATGTTGCCTGGAATGGAGAGTTGGTCTTGCGAGGAAAGGTTGAGGGTGCGAGGCCTTTTCTAATTAGAGCGGAGAAGGATGAGGGGCGACTTGATGGCAGTTTATAAGATGATCAGGGGAATAGATAGAGTAGACAGTCAGAGACTTTTTCCCTGGGTGGAACAAACCATTACAAGGGGACATACATTTAAGGTGAATGGTGGAAGATGTAGGGGGATGTCAGAGGTAGCTTCTTTACCCAGAGAGTAGTGGGGGCATGGAATGTACTGCCTGTGGAAGTAGTTGAGTCGGAAACATTAGGGACCTTCAAGCAACTATTGGATAGGTACATGGATTATGGTAGAATGATATAGTGTAGATTAATTTGTTCTTAAGGGCAGCACGGTAGCATTGTGTATAACATAATTGCTTCACAGCTCCAGGGTCCCAGGTTCGATTCCGGCTTGGATCACTGTCTGTGCGGCGTCTGCACATCCTCTCCGTGTGTGCGTGGGTTTCCTCCGGGTGCTCCGGTTTCCTCCCACAGTTCAAAGATGTGCAGGTTAGGTGGATTGGTCATGATAAATTGCCCTTAGTGTCCAAAATTTCCCTTAGTGTTAGGTGGGGTTACTGGGTTATGGGGATAGGGTGGAGATGTTGACCTTGGGTAGGGTGCTCTTTCCAAGAGCCGGTGCCAACTTGATGGGCCGAATGGCCTCCTTCTGCACTGTAAATTCTATGATAATCTATGACAGGTTACCCTTATTAGTTGCCAAAAAACACCTGGTTCTTTCTTACTCCCATCCAACTGGTATAGCCCCGAGTCACCACATTGGCAACAAGTGTAAACCGGGCCGATCACAAGCCCACACTCATTGAATTCAAAGGGGAGAGGAAAGCCTCTAAGAAGAACACAGAGTCAGGAAGCATTGAAGATACCAGAGACCAGTGAGTGAAAAATACCCATGATTGGGAACTGAGACCCATTCGACCATGGGACCGAAGATTGGAGGCAGTATATTGAGTGACTCTGTTCATTCCTTGTGGCAAATGAAATAATGGGGGACGATGAAAAGAAAGTTACCCTGTTAACAGTTTGTGGGCCAACAGTGTATAAGTTCTAAGAAATTTGACATCCTGGGAGGCTCCTGACATGAAGTCATTTAATCAGTTGGTGAAGCTGGTCAGAAAGCATTTCAGCCCCAGGCCCTCGATCATACCACAGTGAAACAAATTTAACTCGGCTGTCAGAGACTCATGAGAAATTATTTCTGCTTTCATTTCCAGACTCAGGCAAATGTCCAAGCATTGTGAGTTTGCTGCAGCAGTGGATGACATGCTGTATTATTGTTTAGTGTGCGGTATTAACAACATAAGTGTGCAAACAAAACATCGAGCTGAAACAAAGATTACCTTCGACAAGGCGATCGAGATTGCCCCAAGAAACCGAGTGCACTGAGTGGGGTGCATCAGAGCTTCAAAGCATGCAAGAGGATGAGATGAACCATTTGTTGGGCTTCATGGCTGCAAGGTTTGCAGCTAGGGCGACACATACAGAGGAAGTTCCGCCATGATGTGAGGAACAGGATCGTAGTCAGTGGTCAAGGAGAAAAATTGGGCATCAGCCCAGAACTCATGCTAACTGTTAACCGTGCGGGAGTGATTATCCCCAGGAATTGTATCTCTGCAGAGAGTTTAATTATTTTCGGTACAATAGGATGGGTACGTTGCCGTGCCGGTCAGAATACACCAATTCAAAAAAAGAGCAGCAAACTATAGCTCCAGTGAACAAAGTGGAGATGAATTCAGTTGAAGAACCTGAACCATACACAGTAAACGGTAGGTGTGAGTAAATCAGCCCCAATTGAAATAGTCTTCACAGTAAATGGAAGACCACTAAAGATGGAGGTTGCCACCTCGGTGTTGGCCACAGTTGTGGATGAACAAACGTTTAAATATCTTCGAGGAGGTACGTGTTCAGCATTTGGACTTGAGTTCGATAATAGTCAACTTTGTGATATATATGGGGGAGACCCTTAAAACCTTGGAAATGACCGTGGCATCAGTAACATATCAGCAGCAAAATGCCCAGTTACCTATGATTATTGTCGAGGCACATCGACCAAGCTTGAGGAGGTGAGATTGCTTGCACCAAATCAAGCTGAACTACTTGGAAATTTTTAAATCTCAGACAACGGCTTTCAGGAAGTCTTGTGCAAATACAAGGATGTGTATCAGAATGAGTTGGGTCGAATAAAGGGAGTAAAGGCCAAGATTTACATCAAACCTGACTCAACATCAACATTTTTCAGGGTGAAACGAGTCCTTCCGCCTTGCACCAAAAATTGGAGACCAAACCTAAACGCTTGGAAGAACTGGGAATAATCAGAGTCATGCAATCTTCAGAATGGTCGGCCCCTATCGTCCCTGTATTAAAGCCAGACCATTCCATTAGGATGTGTGGGACCTACAAGCTTACAATAAATCAGGCAGCCCAAGTAGGTAAATACCCAATTGCATGAATTAAAAACCTTTTTGTGAAGTTGACGAGGGGGTGACCTCACGTACTCCAAACTTAACTTCAGTCGTGCTTACTTGAAGATAGAACTGGATGAAGATTCCAAAAAGTTTGTGATAATTAACACACATATAGGCCTGTTTCAATACACCAGATTACCTTTTGACATTTGTATGCTGTATGCACCCTGTATGCTTCATCCGATGCCAGTGCTTATGTAGTTACACTGTATATGTTGTGTTGCCCTATTATATATTTTCTTTTATTCCCTTTTCTTCCCATGTACTTAATGATCTGTTGAGCTGCTTGCAGAAAAATACTTTTCACTGTACCTCGGTACATGTGACAATAAACAAATCCAATCCAATCCAATCCAACATTTCTTCATGATGTGGAGATGCCGGCGTAGGACTGGGGTGAGCACAGTACGAAGTCTTACAACACCAGGTTAAAGTCCAACAGGTTTGTTTCGATGTCACTAGCTTTCGGAGCGCTGCTCCTTCCTCAGGTGAATGAAGAGGTCTGTTCCAGAAACACATATATAGACAAATTCAAAGATGCCAAACAATGCTAGGAATGCGACCATTAGCAGGTGATTAAATCTTTACAGATCCAGAGATGGGGTAACCCCAGGTTAAACTCTTTAACCTGGGGTTACCCCATCTCTGGATCTGTAAGGATTTAATCACCTGCTAATGGTCGCATTCCTAGCATTGTTTGGCATCTTTGAATTTGTCTATATATGTGTTTCTGGAACAGACCTCTTCATTCACCTGAGGAAGGAGCAGCGCTCCGAAAGCTAGTGACATCGAAACAAACCTGTTGGACTTTAACCTGGTGTTGTAAGACTTCGTACAACATTTCTTCAGGCTGTGCAATATTTCAGCAAAATGGAGAATTTCCTCCAGGGAATCCCGAAGATTATGATCTACCTGGATGATGCCCAAGTAACAGGAACATCACATGAGGTACACCTAGCAAACTTAGAAAACGTGCTCAAAAGATTCAGTGGTGCGGGAATCCGAATGAAATAAATGGTATGCTCGACTTCATTCCGAGAGGATGCGAGCACAGGAGCAGGGATGTCCTGCTCCAATTATACAGGAATATTGTGTGCAGTTTTGGTTTCCTTATTGGAGGAAGGATGTTCTTGCTCTACAGGGAGTGCAGCAAAGTTTTACCAGGCTGATTCCTGGGATGGCGGGACAGACGTATGAGGAGCGGTTGAGTCAGTTCAGATGACATTTGCTGGAGTTCAGAAGAATGAGTGGGGAACTCATAGAAAACTATAACATTCTAACAGCACTGGACAGGGTAGATGTAGGAAGGGTGTTACCAATGGTGGGTATGTCCGGAACCAGGGGTCAAAGTCTGAGGATACAGGGTAGACAATTTAGGATAGAGATGGGGAGAACTTTCTTCACCCAGAGAGTGGTGAGCCTGTGGAATTCATTGCCACAGGAAGCAATTGAGGCCAAAAGATTGCATGTTTTTCAGAAGCAGTTAGGTATAGCCCTTAGGGCGAAGGGGATAAAAGGATATCGGAGAAAAACGGGATTCGACTATTGAGTTGGATGATCAGCCACGATCATACTGAATGGCGGAGTAGGCTCGAAGGGCTAAATGGTCTCCGCCTGCTCCTATTTTCTAAGTTTCTATGAAACATGAGCAATGCACTTTCCAAGCTAGTGAGGTCACTTCCCTTGTGTTCAAAGTGGACTCAAAAGACCTGCCACCACTCGAAGACAAGGTGAGAGCCCTAAGCGAAGTCACGGCACTTAAGAACGTGTAAGAAGTAAAATCCTTTTTATAGATGGTTACCTATTATGGCCATTTTATTCCAAACTAGCAACGACACCGATGCGAGTACATATGCTCTTGCGAAAACACCAGCCTTGACATTGGAAGGAACCACAGGAGCAAGCCTTCTGACATAGCAGGCTTTAAAAAAAAAAAAAATTTGAAGCACCCAATTCATTTTTTTTCCAATTAAGGAGCAATTTAGTGTGGCCAATCCACCTACATTGCAGATCTTTGGGTTGTAGGGGTGAGACCCACGCAGACACAGGGAGAATGTGCAAACTCCACACAGAGTGACCTGGAGCAGGGATCGAACCAGGGTCCTTGGCACCGTGAGGCAGCAGTGCTAACCACTGCACCACTGTGCCGCCCTATATTAAGCAGGCTTTCCAGTCATCGAGCCTACTGGTTCATTTTCACCCGAGAAAATTCATCATTCTGACATGCGATGCATCGCCATATACAACAGGAGCAGTTCTAACCCATACAATGGAGAATGGCTGAGAGGACAATAACCTTTGCCTCAAGAATGCTTTCTAATGCAGAGCGTAAATATGTGAAAATTGAGAAGGGAGGGCTTACCATAATTTACGGTGCAAGAGATTTCACCAGTAGGTTTACGGCTGTTGTTTCGCAATAATAACGGACTGCAAACCCCTGCTGGGGCTCCTTCATGAGGATCAGCCGATACCACCAACCAACTCTGCCAGAGCACAAAGGTGGGCCTTGTTGCTGGCAGCCTATGACTACATCTTTCAGCAGCACCCCCCCCCCCACCCCCGTTACCTCCAGAAATCATCTTGGCATTTAGTCTTTTAGACATCGTACCAGTTTCGTCCGGTCAATTAAAGAATTGAACACAACGGGACCCAGTCTTGTCAAAAGTGAAGCACATGATAAGTCTGACCAATTAAGACCGTACCTTACACATAGTGGCAAAATCAGTTGTGAGGATGAAGCCATACTCTGTAGAGCCCGAGAGGAAGTACCACACCCAGTCCAAGAGCTGTTGTTGCAAGAATTACATAGTGCCCATCCGGGCCAGACAAAAATCAAAATATTCACTCGTAGCTAGACCTGGTGGCCTGGTATAAACAAGGGCATTGAACACATGGTGATCCAGTGTGTCTCTTGCCAGACACAACAGACACTGCCTCCCAGAGCCAATCTCCACCCATGGGAATGGTCTTGATGCTCATAGACCAGGGTACATGTGTATTTCGCTGGTCCCTTCATGGGAAAACGTTCCTTGGGTCAGGGGTTGTGTAATGAGTTGGAGAGCTTCGCTTCACGTCAATGGTCTAGGGGATGCCAACATAGACCATTCCCTGGTCAAATTGTCATCCGAGACAATGGATGCTTGTGCCTCCATGTCTGACCCTGAGTCTTCCACCTCAAACAGCTGTGTCCTGGCCTCTCGGGGGTGTTGCCCTTTGGCCCGAGGGTGATGGGCAGGAGGGATGGAGGGCTGTCTCATCTTCTGGGGCTGGTCCTGGTACGGGCTCCCTGCTTTTTCACCATGCATTCCTTGGTTTTCACCGGGTACGGCACCAGTCCAGTCCATTCCACTATGATCCCTGGTATCCACCATCTGCGAAACTCTGGGCAAATACTATGACCCCTGGCCAAATACCTCTGTCCTGCCTCCTTCTGCTGTGGCATTGTTTCAGAAGATCCTGTGTCCTCTCCACTTTCCGGTCAATATCAGGGAATGTCAGGATAAGGCGGGTCCTCAGCCTTCGGCCCATTATTAGTTCCAGTCGTTATGTGTGGCATGGTATGGTAGCTGAATAGGAACTGCACCAACTTTGTTTCCATGAATCCTGTGGTCTGCGTCTTCATGCCCCTCTTAAAAGTCTGTACCACCTGCTCAGCCAGGATATTTGAAGAGGTGTGGTATGGGGTAGTTCAAATGTGTTTCACCCCGTTCGCCTTCATGAAGTACGAGATTTCCTTGCTAGTAAAGGGGTGCCATGATCTGTAACCAGCACCTTCGGGATGTCATGGGTACTGAACGAAAAGCACAACTTCACGATGGTAGCCCTCAAAGTGGTGGATGGTATTCGATAGACATTCAAGCATTTTGAGTGTCCACTGTGAGTAGGAACACTGAGCCTTGAAAACGTCCAGCGAAGTCAGCAGGCAACCATACCTAGGGTCAGCCTGGCCAATCCCAGGGGTGAAGAGGCATTGCTGGTGGGAGCTTTTGATGCTCCTGACATGTGGTGCATTGCTGCACCAACTGCTCAATGTCGCCATCAAGTCCTGCCCACCAAATGTAGCTCTTGGTGAGCATCTTCATCTTGGACACTCCTGGTTGCCCATTGTGCAATTCCTGCAATATAATCTTTCTGCTTTGGCTCGGGACAAGAACATGGGCTCCCCACATGAGAATGCCATCCTCCATGCTAAGTTTTTGTGGTTTATTCACAAACATTTGCAGCTCCTCAACCAATCTTCCCTGCTGTTCCCTGTGTAGGATGATGTAGCGTAACTTAGCTCAGGTCGGGTCCTTTTGCGTCCACTCACGAATCTGTGAAGCTGTGACTGGCAAGGTATCCAAAAAATTTAAGGCCATCACGACTTTAGCCGCTATTGGCAGAGAAGGGGACATGTCGACAATGGGAGTCAGCTCAATGCATCCATGTGTGCGATTTGCACACCCGGGCGATACTCGAACATGTACTCATATACCACCAACAGTAGCGCCCAACACTGTATCCAGGCTGACACTATTGGAGAAATTTTCCTGTCCTCCTTGAATAAGCCGAGCAACGATTTGTGGTCTGTAATGATCGTAAAGCACAGCCTGTAAATGTATTGGTGGGATTTCTTGACCATGAAGATGATGGCCAGCCCTTCCTTCTCAATCTGAGCGTATCTAAGTTCTGCATTGGCCAAAGTGCTCAAAGCGTAGGCTATTGGCCTCTCCGTTGCGTCATCCATCTGGTGGGACAACACCACCCCAATCAAAAGTGATCAAGAGTGGCCTGGAAGATTCATAGAGTGTCAGCAACCTTGAGAACGACAGTTGTTGCTTCACCTTGACAAATGTCTCTTCTTGTGCAGTCCTGGTGCTTTCTAAGAAGTGCATGCAGTGGTGCTAGGATGGTTGACAATTTCGGGATGAATTTGCCACAATTATTTACAAATCTGAGGAACGACTAGTTCGGTCACATTCTCAAGAGTGGGAGCCTGTTACATAGCCCAAACCTTCTCCTTCATAGGGTGCAAACTGTCCTTGTCAACTTGGTACACAAAATATGTGCCTTTTTGCATGAAAAAAACACTTTTTAGGCACATGTCTGCCTCAGAGAACGTTATCCATGTGAACTGCTTTCCATGACCTTCTGAAAAATCGCATGGGCAGACGATACCCCAAATGGAAGGCTGGGATATTCGTAATATCCCCTGTGGGTATTGATGGTCACAAACCTTCTGAATGTTGCATCTAGCTCCAACGGAAGATAAAACGTGACTCATATCTAGTTTTGAGAAGAAGTGCACTCCACCCAACTTCGCATAGAGATCCTCCATGCACGGCATCAGTCATCCGTCCAATCGAGAGGCCTTGATCACCATTAACATAGGCGGGATGGTTTTATTCAGCTTCAGCACCAGAACCACAGGCGCTGCCCACTCCGCCAACTGTACAGGACAAATCATTCCCAGGCTTTTCTGCTCATTGAGCTCGTCGTCCACTTTGTCAGAAAGACATAGGGAACTGAGTGGGCCCTAAATTATCTTTGTTGGACATCTGGGCCTACGCAGATTTTGGCCCTGGCACTCTTTATTTTTCCCAGACCATCCTAGACGACCTCCGGGTATTTCTTTAAGACTACATATAATCCCTCAGTGCCATCTTGAAAACCTGCTGCCAGCCCCGGGGGAACCACTGCATCCAGTTACGGCCCAGCAGACTAGGCCTGGGCCCCCATAAACTATCAATGGTAAACAGATGGACTGCTGCTGGTAGGCAACTGGGGTCATCGTCATGCCCGCGATGGCCAATGCTTCTCCTGTGCACATTGCCAACTGCACATCAGTATCCCTGCGGTCCAAGTGTTGGATTCCTGTCCAGACTTTCTGGTACGTTTGCCGTACATTACTGAGACAGCAGCCGCAGTGTCAATTTCCACTTCAAGTAGATAGTCATTAAACTGTCAGGTGACTTTGATGTGGGGGCTGTTCTTGGCGCAGCAATGCAGTTTAGCGGCATGCTCGTCGGGCTGCACCAGGTGTAAAGCTCTGGCTCTAAGTGGTCTTGTCCCCCGGCCAGGGTGGTTGTTGGGTGATCTGGCAATCCTGGTCCCCACGGTTCCACCAGTCACAGGTGCAGCACCGCTGTGAGTCCTCCTCCTGGAGTTCAGGGAGACATCTCATCGGGCTGTAGAGACACTTGGCCAATAGGTCTGTCCCAGATGTTGCTTGGGCAGTGGCTGAGTACCAGAGGCTCTATTTTTAGGGGTGCTGTTCGTCTAAATGGGGGGTGGGGGCTAATGTAATTCCCCTCCATCTCAAGCAAGCCCTGGAGCTCATGGACTCCCTTCTCTGCGTTTTCATGTAAGAGAGATATCTCTATGGTCTTTTTCATGTCCAAAGATGGTTCGACCAGCAACTTGTATTGGGATGCTATGTTGCTGATTCCGCACACAAAGCAGCCCCTTCGCATCTCCAGAAGAGATAGCCCATAATCACAGTGCTCGACCAGCTTGCGTAGGTACAGCAAAGATTCTGTGACTGAAGTCTCCAGTCTTCTACCAATCGCATTGAACCTGTACCATTAGACAATTACTGGTCACTTGGGGTCATAATGGTCAGCCGTCAGGCCTTTGATGACATTAAAGGTAGGGGCTCCAAAAGTGGTCAGGAGTATCACCCTCTCGCGGTCTTCCCCTGTTACCCACCCTGAAAAAGTCATGCATTTGCTCAGCATACAGGGCCCAGTCTTTTACGCTTGCATCGAAAGCATTGAGCCTCCCAAAAAGAGACATTTTAAAATTTGTTGAAACCTTGCTCCTCTGGAGCGGCAGGAACTGCATCTCGTCCCAGCCAGGACAATTCGAAGATGCCAGTTCTCTTCCTGGACGACTTTCATCAGTGGATTTTTTGAGGACATTATAGTGCGGTAGATATCGGGGAGCCAATGGATGTGGTATATTTGGATTTCCAGAAAGCTTTTGACAAGGTGCCACATAAAAGGTTGCTGCATAAGATAAAGATGCATGGCATTAAGGGTAAAGTAGTAGCATGGACAGAGGATTGGTTAATTAATAGAAAGCAAAGAGTGGGGATTAATGGGTGTTTCTCTGGTTGGCAATCAGTAGCTAGTGATGTCCCTCAGGGATCAGTGTTGGGCCCACAATTGTTCACAATTTACATAGATGATTTGGAGTTGGGGACCAAGGGCAATGTGTCTAAGTTTGCAGATGACACGAAGGTGAGTGGTAAAGCAAAAAGTGCAGAGGATACTGGAAGCCTGCAGAGGGATTTGGATAGGCTAAGTGAATGGACTGGGGTCTGGCAGATGGAATACAATGTTGACAAATGTGAGGTTATCCATTTTGGTAGGAATAACAGCAAAAGGGATTATTATTTAAATGATAAAATATTAAAACATGCTGCTGTGCAGAGAGACCTGGGTGTGCTCGTGCATGAATCGCAAAAAGTTGGTTTACAGGTGCAACAGGTGATTAAGAAGGCAAATGGAATTTTGTCCTTCATTGCTAGAGGGATGGAGTTTAAGACTAGGGAGGTTATGCTGCAATTGTATAAGGTGTTAGTGAGGCCACACCTGGAGTATTGTGTTCAGTTTTGGTCTTCTTACTTAAGAAAGGACGTACTGGCACTGGACGGTGTGCAGAGGAGATTCACTAGGTTAAACCCAGAACTGAAGGGGTTGGATTACGAGGAGAAGTGAGTAGACTGGGACTGTACTTATTGGAATTTAGAAGGATGAGGGGGGATCTTATAGAAACATATAGAATTATGAAGGGAATAGATAGGATAGATGCGGGCAGGTTGTTTCCACTGGCGGGTGAAAGCAGAACTAGGGGGCATAGCCTCAAAATAAGGGGAAGTAGATTTAGGACTGAGTTTAGGAGGAACATCTTCACCTAAAGGGTTGTGAATCTATGGAATTCCTTGCCCAGTGAAGCAGTTGAGGCTCCTTCATTGAAGGTTTTTAAGATAAAGATAGATAGTTTTTTGAAGAATAAAGGGATTAAGGGTTACGGTGTTCGGGCCGGAAAGTGGAGCTGAGTCCACAAAAGATCAGCCATGATCTCATTGAATGGCAGAGCAGGCTCGAGTGGCCAGATGGCCTACTCCTGCTCCTAGTTCTTATGTTCTTATGTTCTTTAAGACAATAACAAAGGAACAGATAGGGCCTGTCAGTTGACAACAGAGCTACTGCAGAGCTTCAACAACCTGCCACAGCCTCATTGCTGCCGGCACACCTTTAAACCCTTTTATCTCCTGCATGCTAGAATAATGCATCCAAGTAAAAGTCATAGCATGTGCTTGCATGTGAATCTCCCCCAGACTAATGAAAGAATACAAAAATGATGGATGATTCTAGGCACCTCTGATACATTCCCACTGGCTTTAACAAACAGACAATGTAGATCCAGGAGAATCAACCCAACAATTACACTCCTTGAGTTACAGGGAATGTATCTTCTTTAAATAACGTCAGCTGCAACAATAGATTACACCTTATTATCACTCTCATTAATATATTTGTCCCTTTTAACATTCTCTCCAATTCCCAAATGATATAATTGCTTTTTGAGTTATAGGGTGAAGATATTCTTCAAATGCAGATCAGTTGAATGATAACAATATGTTAGCACTTTGTATTCTCATGTATAGCATTATTGAGATGCCTACAAGATTGCTCAACATTATGTTTTCTTTTAGTTATGTGATTAGCTCCAATTAATATTATTTATTTAAATGAATGAAGATTTGTTTTAACTGATTGAAATTGCGAACCTATTGTAATTTTGGTGTAATGCTGTTTATGAATTGTTCTGAATGGTGAACTATATTATAAGCGCCTCATCTATTAATGTGGCAGAGAGAAGAACTTGATAATTGGACATAATGGCTCTGTTACTGGATAACAATCTAGAGAACTGGAGTTGAAATTCGTCACAGCTAGCCACAGTTATTGGTGATGCACTGTACACAGTTGAGGAGGAACACAAGGCGGAGGTGAGTAGGAAGAAAAACACTTTCAAAGCACAAAGGAATATTGTAGTCATTAGAGGATGTGCCAAGCAGCTTCTGACAAAGAGCATCAAATGTGGAAGAGTCCACTCCGCTGAATGTAGGAAATCCTTATCCAAGTAGCAAGAGAAGAGGGAAAATGGTGGAATGATTATAAATGGATTCCTTGGTGAATACCCTTGCACTAAAACTTGAAAGTGATATTAGACATGGACATGAATGTTCCACTGGGCAGGTCGAGCTGATTCCATTGGTGTGGCCCACATCTGGAGGATCTGTCATATCAATGAACTTGCTGAGGAGACAGTGTAATATTTCCAATTTTGCTTACAATATAAAAATAGGTGAGACAGTAAAGGGATGGGAAGAGACTTCAATGGGATGCAGACCATTAAGTGATTGGACAAGAAGGTAGCAGTTTGAGTACAATGTGGAGAAGCATCAAAGTCAAAGTTTGATCGGCAGAATAAAAAAGCAGATTTTCTTTTAAGGTGAGAGACTAGTAAATGTTGGTGGTCAGAGGAAATGGGTGTCCATGTACATGAATCACAAAAAGTTAACATGTAGGTACAACAAGTAATAGGAATGCAAGTAGTTTTTTTGCCTTTATTGCAAGGTATATAAAAGTAAGAAAGTCTTGCTACAATAATGCCTGGCTTTAGTGAGCCCATAACTGGAATACTATGTACAATTTTGGGATCTTTCCCTCAGGAAAGATATACTTGCGCAGTGAATGGAGGATTTTAGGAATATTGGCTTCTAAATATTGGGGCAAATTAAGGATTAAAAGCCTGGCGATATCGTGACTGCAGTGGTAATGTTTTTTTTAAAAATAATTATGTTTTGCAGGACCTGGGAGATTTTAGGAGCCAGTAGGTGAATTTAACCAAAGGAATATGGTTTGCAGTCTGGGTTAATTCATTGAGGTTTGACTGGGGAAAGTCCCGAGGGAATTAATGTGCTTTCAGCCTGGAGAGTAAGTTGTTTTCAGCTTTGGGAGATCATGGGCGGGATTCTGCCGTAATCGGCGGGGTGGGCAACTCCGGCGGGACGGAGTGGCTCCGCACCTTCAGGGGCTATGCCCGCCCCGGAGTTGTTTGCACCCGGCCGGCAGGAAAGGGGCTTGGCGCCACGCCAACCGGCGCTGAAGGGCCTCCGCTGACCGGCGGGAGTTGGCGCATGCACGGGAGCGCCAGCGTGTGCTGGCGTTATCCCCACGCATGCGAAGAGGGCTTCATTTACGCACCAGCAATGGCAGACTGCTACAGCCGGCGGTGCAATAGAGTGCCCCCACGGCACAGGCCTGCCCGCGGATCTGTGGGTCCCGATCGCGGGCCAGGCCACCGTGGGGGCACCTCCCGGGGCCAGATCCCACCGCGCCCCCCCAAGAACCCCGGAGGGCGCCCGTGCCGCCTGGTCCCGCCGGTAAGGACCTACTCCAATTTACGCCTGCGTGACTGGCAAAAAATGGGCGGGACCTCAGCCAATCGTGGCCCGAAGAATTCAGGCAGCCCCGGGGCCCATTCAGTCGCGCCGATCCCCGCCATTCTCCGACGCGGGCGGCGTGACTCACGCCGGGCCGCTTTTTGGGGGGCCGGAGAATTTGGAGGACAGCGGGAGCGGGATTCACGCCGA
The DNA here is from genome assembly GCF_047496885.1 of Scyliorhinus torazame. NCBI lineage: Eukaryota > Metazoa > Chordata > Chondrichthyes > Carcharhiniformes > Scyliorhinidae > Scyliorhinus > Scyliorhinus torazame. The sequence continues at coordinate 169,679,535 of NC_092709.1, read as the reverse complement.
CTCCTGGCGATTCTCCGACCCGGCGGGGGGTTGGAGAATCCCGCCCCATGTCTTTGCTGGGTGGTGCGAAGGGATGCAGAGACATTTTGGAAAAGCTTTGGGGAGGGGATGAAGTCTGATCAGTCTGACACTGAGTCTACAATTCTCTCACAGTAGGATAGTTAGAAAAAGAGTATAATATTTGAAGCAAAGCAGTCTTGCATGACGACAAGGAAGAAGCTGAAATATGTTCGGTGAACCAGCTTTTTGAAGACATTCAAAGGGGTTCTAACAGGAGCCTAATATGTTCAGTAAAGCAGGTATTGCTCTATGCCATGCTGATTTTAAGATGAATTAAGAGCTGTATGTTTATTTTCTTATTGTTTAATGGGGAATTGAGTAGCAGTGTTTAAAGGGTAATTATAAGCATTTCTTTTTGGCTGTGACGTTAATAATACTGTATTCCTGATAAAGTAAAAATACCAAATCCCTCTACTTAATGCAGTCACTCATGGAGCAAATCATTCTCGCCGCACACAGTCTTACAAATAACCTAAAATATTGGGTCCAGCATCCTAGCCACTGTTGGGGTCTGATCTGGGATCATAATAAAATTGGGGCTCACCCGGGGTCTCAAGTATAATTCCTGTTTGGCTTGCGATTACTGACCTTAAAGACAGTGAGTATATGTTGCATTCTTTCAGGTTTTGAAATTTAAATAGGGAGTGACTTGAACTGGTTCTTTCAATTACAAAATCATTTCTTGGGTGTGGAAACGATTACTCGGGATGCTTTAAAAAGGGAGACTAAACCAAATTGTTTGTGTGTGGCAGTGAAGCTGCAGTTAACCTTTTCTAAAGGAGGGACGAAGGTAGAGATAATACAAGCCATAGCTCAACATTTAAATTTGCCAGAAACACAGCCTGAATCATTAGAATTAGTTAGCATTCAGTTACAAATGGAAGTGAACCAATTGGAAATAGACGCAAAGGAAATGGAGAGATTGGCCATGGCACAAACAAAGGAAAAGGAGAGAATGGCCAAGGCAGAAGAAAAAGAAAAAGAGAGATTGGCAATGGCAGAAGAAAAGGAAAAAGCGAGGGGTTTTCTGAAGGAAATGCAAAGGAGGAAGATTGAGGTAGAAATGGAAAGATTGGCAAATCCAGGGGCTGGTTTAGCACACTGGGCTAACTCGCTGGCTTTTAAAGCAGACCAAGCAGGCCAGCAGCACGGTTCAATTCCTGTACCAGCCTCCCCGAACAGGCACCAGAATGTGGCGACTAGGGGCTTTTCACAGTAACTTCATTGAAGCCTACTCAGGACAATAAGCGATTTTCATTTCATTTTCATTTTTCATTCAAATGAAGGAAGGGATAAGGAAAGAGAGAGAGAAGTTGAACTTCAGAGACTGGCACTGCAAAGAGAACATTTTCAACTTGAAAGGTCAGAGTTAATAGCAGAAGCTGAGGAAGATCTAGAGGAAGAGAAAATATATTCAAGCATTGCCAAGATTTTATAAGAAAGAGGCGGAAGCCTTTTTCATCTCATTTGAGAAAGTGGCTAAATAATTGAATTGGTCAAAGACTGTGTGGGTAGTTTTGGTTCAACCAAAGTTGGCAGTTAGAGCGAGTGAACTGTTTGCAACACTATCAGAGGAGGTATCTAGGGATAAGGATGAGGTGAAGAAAACCATATAAAGTGCATATGAACAAGTGTCAAAAGCCGACAGAAAAAAGTTTAGAAATCTAAGGAAAGAACCAGTTCAAACATATATAGAATTTAAAGGATTTTGATCGGTGGATAAGAGCATTACAAGTAGACCAAATGTATGACGCTCTTCAGGAAATAATTATTTTGGAGGAATTTAAAGGATCACTTGCCGCAGTAGTGCGAACTAATGTGGAAAAGCAAAGTGTTAAAACTGCTGAATAGACAGCAGAAATGGCTGATGATTTTGAATTGGTTCACAAAGCAAAGTTTGGTTTTCAACATGAATTTTAATCTGCAGAGGATAAAAACTTGGGAAATTAGAAATTCGAAGGTTGTCAATGCAAAGGAGGTTTAGTCTGTGATATTAAAGAGATTGTAACTCAGAGTAAAAAGGAAACCTATGATAATAGTAGAGAAATAAGAAAACTTAGTTGCTTTCATTGTAATAAAGTTGGACATGTTAAGTTGCAGTGTTGATGGCTTAAGAAAAGTACTGGGGAGACAGACTCGGTCAAACCATAGTGGGGTTTAATAAAATGGGAGGTAAAACCATTGTCCCAGTGGAAGAGGTGCAGCCTGTTCAGAGGTTGGTGGACAAGTAGGGACCAGAATCTTTTTTTTTGATCCTTAAACTTTTCCAAAAACTTTAATGGATTATGCTCTGTATATAAAATTGTCTCCGCTGAATTGTTAGCAACATAAATATCAATATGTTGTAACCCCAGTACTAAACTCAATGGGCGGGATACTCTGTTTCTGCAGTTAAGTGCCGACGCCGGTGTGGGACCCGTGGTGTTTTACGACTGGCAAATTGGCACGAACCCCTCACCGATTTGATTTGAATTGATTTATTGTCACGTGCCGAAGTACAGAGAAAAGCATTTTTCTGCGGCCAAGGGACAAAAAAGAATAATCGACAGAGTACATTGACAAATGGTACATCGACAAACAGTGATTGGTTACAGTGCGGAACAAGGGGAAAAGAGTTTTAGTAAATCAGAATGGTGATAAGAGATTAAAGAAAACGGTATGGGTGAGAGAGCTCGCAGAGAGGCGCCATAGTCCGGCGGCACCTTGGAATTTTAGAGAGAAATCTTGAGAGAGTTCATATGGAGGATTCCAAAAAGGGAACAACAGTGGAGAATATTACAGGGCAGACTGTAGCTTTAACTGGACTTAAGAGACCTATGTTAAACACTGTGGTGGGGGAAGGTGTGAGGAATGAGGTAGATAAAAAATATGACTGAGGGGAAGATCACCTCCTTTTCCTCAACTGAGTTAGCCAAACCCATAACTATCTTAAGGGACACAGGGGCTACCCAAACTCTCTCACTGGAGAAGGATTTGGTTTTCCCTCCAGAGAGCTCAATGTAAGCTAAAGTATTGGAGAATGGGATAAGTGGAGATTATATCCCAATTCCATTGTATAAACTGGAGTGTGAATTAATGTCAGGTCCAGTAGTTGTCGGAGTGGTTAATAAATTCCCAGTAGATGGAGTAGATTTACTTTTAGGGAATGATTTGTGAAGGTAATAGCTTTTTCAATGATTACAGAGAGTCCAAGGGAAGCGCTGCAGTTAGCACATGAGGTGCCAAGAGTAGGCATTTGGGAATCAGGAAAACCTATTGGGCAGTAAATGACTCAATGTCAGAAACATTAATCACATGTCAAATGACAATGGTAGTGAATCTGATTCTGCTAACACTGACAAAATCATTTCTACGAGGATGATTCCTCACAGAGATTTATTGAAGAGAAAATCTAGTAGAGAACCAGATTTTGAGAACTCTCAGACTGGAGGTGACATTAAGAAAGCGGAGTCCAAAGTAAGTGATAGTGATGAAGAGAGAGACGAGAATTCTGAATCTGTTTTGGTTCTGATTATGAAGTAATGATAAACAACTTAACCGAATAGACCTGTCACTAACTGATCTTGACCAAATGGCAAGCAATTCTGCAACTGCTTGGAAAGAAGGCAGCACATCAGAAGGAGTAAGCGACTTGGACTTTTCTAAATTTGTTACAGCCTCTTCTGGTAAACACATTGCCATTTGTTTTAGGTGCAAATATTTCCCAGAGCATGTCTGCTTTGAAGAAAAATATAGATGATAGTATGACATCAGTTAGTCAGGACGAGGAGAGTAAGGACTGTAAAGTGACACCAAGCGAACAGCTGATTAACCATCATCCTTCTAAAGGTCCACAGTGCCTCTTCAAGGTAAAGGATGCAAATACCAAAGGAGGTGAACTAATCAGGAATCTATTAATTTTAAAAATTAAGAGGAAGGTGGATGGAGAACCATGCAGTGGTTCTGCCACCATATCTGTTGACAAAAACAAGAACGTGCGTGGAGCCAATAACGTGCTATCCTCTGATTCTGAAAGTACGAATGGACAATTAAAACCTGGAAAGCACAAGTTGTTTCAGTCATATTACCAAATAGAGCTAAGGGTTATGATTACAGAAACTCCGATGAGGAAGTAAAAGCTGTAAAACAAAGAATGGGTATATACAGTCAACCAATTCTGAGAGGATTGAACCCTCAGCTGCACTTGTTGCTGAAAGTAATCATGTGAAGGAAAAGAGAGAATGTAAAGCTGGAGGGGGTGAAAATGAACCAAATATTTCCTTCAGCATTGACAATACTCCTTGCAGTTTAGTTGCAGGGGATCCTCGAAAATTAGATAAACTTTATTGGACAATCAGAAAAGACTGACTGTATTATATAATGCACAGAAAAATACATATATTAATGATATTAAAAGGGTATGGATAAACTTGTGGGGATGAACAGGGGGCACTCTGTTACCTAATCATGTTGTAGACATAAGAAACTCTGAACCAATAAAGCCACTTCCACCTTGACTAAAACAACAGAGACTGGCTCAATTAGAGACGGAAATACAGTGCATGTTGGATATATTGCAGAGGCACGTGAAAATGCTGTGGTCCACCAAACATCAAGTATGTTTGAGAGATTGAAGGCCATGTTAGGAGGCGAAGCAGTGAAGGGCACCCCTGACTTTTTTTGGACTATTTAAAATGGCCACAGATGCCAGTGGCCAGGGGGTAGGAAGAATGCTACTAAAAGATAACAATGCAGGAATAGAGAGACCTGTGGGGTATATTTTGGAAAAAAAAAATGAAATCTGTGCCAAGGAAAGTATTCCACCATTGAAAAGGAAGCCTTGCTACTAGCCCTGCAGCACTTTGAAGTGACAATATGACAATAACATGGCAATAAACAAAGCTTAATTTACCCAGACCATAATCCACTTGCGTTTATAGAGAGGTTTTAGACTCAGAACACAAGGTTATTCCACTGGAGTTTATTATTACAACAGTTCAATGTTAAAATTGTGCACATTCCCGGAGGGGATGGTGTGATTGCGGATGCTTTGTCACGTGTTTGAGGGCTGAATGGCTGCCAATATGGAGACTAGGAAGGAAACTTGTGTGGTGAAGGATGGATTGGATGATATGTGTTTGTGATTCATGTCTTGCATACCTCATAATAAAACGTCTCCCTTGGGGGGGGGGGGGGGGGGTCTTTGGTCTCTCTCATGGGTAGGTATCTGGTGGGGGTCTCTGTAATTGCAGAGTCTCTGGTTGGGATCTCTGTAATTGGGGGATAATGGTGGGGTCTCTTTCGTGGTGGGTCTTTGGTGGGAGTCTCTGTAATTAGGGGTCTATGCTGGGAGTCCCTCCCGGGGGAGAGTCTCTCTCGTGGAATTGGGGGGTCTCTGGCGGGGATCTCTCTAATAGGGGTTGCTGACGGGAGAGCCATTGGGAGGGGTCAGGCCACTCGCGTAATGTGGAATACCTCACAATCCCCACCATGCATAAATTTGCATGCAAGGGATTGTGAGTCACTTCTGGACTTGTGCTCTCAGAGCGAGCGCAAATAAGTCGCATTTCATCTCCGGAAGGAGAGCATAGTCTCCCAAATGGAGAATCCAGCCCATGTATTGTTTGGGCCTTACAAATCCCCTAAAATCTTCTTCATCAGAACAACCTTCTGCATACAAGGCGCTATGGGCAACAATTTTCTCCAAGCCTTCTTCAGTCACAGGCTCCATTAAAAATTGCACATTTTATGCCATAAACAGATTAACAGTTCTGTATTGTGTCTTGATGATTGATTAACTTTCTCATGAAATCACTTCTGTAATACCATTTCATATTCTGGGTGACAACTTGGTCCATCAGTTGAATTAAGGAGGTTACATTGGGAGCAGGAAATGTACCTTTCATGAGTCCAGACTCATAAGCAACAGAACAGCTTTGCTATCTTTACGCTTTTCTGAAATATTCTTCCATTGCAAGTGAACAAACATGATAAAACTTGAAAAATGTCTTTGTCCATCCATGATTACACGGCATATTGTAAATTACAGCAAGTGTGCAATACCTTTAAATGACTTAGGACACTTCAATGTGCCACCCACCAAAAGCTTTACTTGATGCATGTCTGCAGGATTTACACTAGTGTGCAATGTCATTCTCACGTTTTTCTGCTTAAAACCAGTAGAGCCAGGTTCACTTGCACCTCATAGAATCTCTATGGCACTGAAAGAGGCCATTCAGCCCATCGAGTCTGCACATCGAGTCTGCACCGACCCTCTGAAAGAGCACCCTACCCGGGCTCAATCTCCATCCTCTGTCACCCCACCTAAACTTTTGATCACTAAGGGACAATTTAGTATGGCCAATCCGCCTCACCTGCACATCTTTAGACTGTGGGAGGAAACTGGAGCACCCGGAGGAAACCCACGCAGACACGGGGAGAAGGTGAAAACTCTACACAGTCACCTGAGTCTGGAATTGAACCCGGATCCCTGGAGCTGTGAGGCAGCAGTGCTAACCATTGTGCCACCGTACAGAAATCGGCAAACAGCATTAATGTAGGCATTATGACTTTGTTCAAGGGATTGATTATGTTCAGCAGTAACTTGTTAAGATTCCACAGTATGTTTCTGCAGCATCAGAGTCATTCAATTTTTGTTCACTCGATGCATTTACCCTTTTAATGCCGTGACGAAGTTTAAACATGGAAATCATCCATCAGTGAGTTCATGTGGATCATTCAATTTCATTTCCTCATGAAAAGGTTTGCCTTTACAGTGAGCATTGTGCTGGAGATAGAGGCACCCTCAGAATGCTTCCATGAAAACCATTCATGTCAAACACTGTCCAGCTGCTCCAACATGGATTACTTCTTCAATGTTTTTATTTGATTCGGAGTTACTGAAAAACTTTAGCACTTGTTCCTATTGACTCCTAATATCTTACATTGTGGATGAATCAACATTATTCTTTCATTAAAACTTTCTGATTCACACCCTTGTCAATACATGTACAAATGTTAATTTTTTGATTTCATGTCAATCTGACTCTTATGCGCTTCTCACCTTGGTTTTATCCTGCTTTATTGGGTGCCATAATTGCAGGTAGGGGTTCATAATGCACGCAACAACAAATGTAAAAATTATAATGACGGCAATGAACATGAAGGAAAATGAGGATCTCTACCAAAAGCTTGTCTGACTGCACTGAGGTGACCTGGAAACTCTTAGGTGCCAGATAACGTTGTAATTGCTTTGGGTGGTAACGTAATGATTTGCATTAAGGGAACACCATAAATTCCAGTTCGTAGAAAAGTTTTGTTTGCAGAGTATCGGAGGACTACCCACTTACTGTCGTTAGAGATGTTTTTTCATATGATTTGTTAATGTAACATGTCAAAGTGGTTCTTGTAAATATGTTTGGAATTTAATCAGGTTTTGGGACAGTGCTAAAGCAGCGATTTAGAACATAGAACATACAGTGCAGAAGGAGGCCATTCGGCCCATCGAGTCTGCACCGATCCACTTAAGCTTTCACTTTCACCCCATCCCCGTAACCCAATAAGCCCCCCTAACCTTTTTGGTCACTAAGGGCAATTTATCATGGCCAATCCACCTAACTTGCACGTCTTTGGACTGTGGGAGGAAACCGGAGCATCCGGAGGAAGCCCACGCAGACACGGGGAGAACATGCAGACTCCGCATAGACAGTGACCCAGCGGGGAATCAAACCTGGGACCCTGGCGCTGTGAAGCCACGGTGCCATCCAATTGTGCTACCCTGATTCCATTTATTTGTAAAATAATGAATTATTTGTACTTCTTTCAACTTTGTCCATTGTATTCACTTCTCACAATGTGGTCTCCTTTACATTGGGGAGATCAAATACAGACTGGGTGCTTGCTTTGCAGGACACGTCTGTTGAGTCCACAAGCATGATCCTAGCCTCCTAGTCACTTCCCAATTCAATTCATCATCTTGTTCTCACACTCACATTTCTATCCTCGGTCTGCTGTAATGTTCCAGTGAAACCCAGCACAAACTTAAGACCATGAACTCTGTCCTCCATTTTGTAATGTTTTTCCCACTGAGCACCAGTATGCATCTTATTCTCATGTTTTGCAATAAGGCAGCATTGACCTTTATTGTGCTATTAATACATTCTATTTTGCTTTCAGGCAGTCTGACGTTTATTTTGCAATTAACACAATCTTCTATTTTGCTTTTAAACTGTGCTGCTATTTATTCTGATATTAACACCTCCTCTAGGCCAATGCTTTGTTCCTTTACCAATACCATTTCCACTCTCTTTGCCTTTTGTTCCATGATATTTTTTGTAATTTAATCTCCCTTACCCCATAACGTATCCCTGACCTTCCCTTTTTGCCTCAACTGACCCTTGGTCCTTTTTCAACAGCATAAAACCCACACATTTCTGCCTCTCTTCAGTTCTGAAGAAGAGTCATATTGGACTCAAAACATCTGTTCCCCTTTCCACAGATGCTTCCAGGCTTTCTGAGTTTTTCCGGAACTTTCTGTTTTTATTTCAAATCTCCAGCATCTACAGTATTATTCAGAACAGTGGAGATCTGTTTAGGCGACACTAACTTTCAAATTCATGCCTGTTCATGCAGGTTGCCGATGGTCACAGTACTGAACACCAAAGCTGAATGAAAAGATAGTGAGGCAGAGTTGTCGTGGGTAATGTGTCTTCAAACCCATATCCAAGATTTGGAACTGAACAGATATATGTCCCAATGAGCCCTGAAAATCCATGGGCCAAGGTCCTAGTGATTGAGTTTGTGCCCCTTAGTGGCTTCCTATTTTGTCTCTGTTGGAATTTCCGGTTTTAGTGCCCAGAACTCTTTCTAAGTTGCCAAGGCAATGGTCTCTCCATAGAGTTTTGAGGTGAAAAAAGACAATGGAAAAATGTCAGGCTGAGGATTCTTGCACATGGCTCTAATTAGTCTGGTCAGAGAGCAATGTCTCCACATGCATTCATGTATGAATGGAAGGACCACCCATTTCTTCTTCCCCAGGATGTCCTTAACCAGGAAGGGGTGGGATATGGATGCAATATCTAGACAGAGGCCAGGTGACTTGGAGGGAAACATGTAAAAGACATGCTCACTTAACGTATCACTTCAATTCACTCTCGCATCCACTGAGGTACCGATGATGCAGGCTGCTGACACCCATGCCTTGATAATTACTCTAGTCCAGATGAGAAGGAGGACCCACCACAGGTGGACACAGTGCCAGGAGAAGCAAGAACCTGGGGTGCAAGAGGCAGCAGAGTCCCTGTCAGGTCAAGAGGCTGGCAAACATGGAACACTGAAATGGCATTGGGTGTGTCGGCGGAGGTTGTCTTACCTAGAGATGAGCGAAAGGCAATGCTGGAGGCATCCTCAGATGTCCCAAAATGTGGCTGCACACATTTGCCAGATTTTCCATTGAGGGTGCAGCCACACGGACTCTGTAGAAGTAGTGTGGGGCTCTTGGCCTGCAATGTGTGAATGTCCATCCAGGTGGCCTTTAAAATAGCGCTAGGATCTTTGAACCCATGAGGCAATAAACTCCTAACTGTCGCGCCATGAAATTTGCCAAGTTCCTCTCAGATGCATAATTAGTGAGCTGAAAAGCTGAAGATTGCACGCATTCACTCATCCTGCCCCCATCGAGAATCACACCGACTTTCCCGCCCGCCAACAGACTTGGTCTGCAAAATGGAAAACTCTACCTAAAAAGTCCACCTGCTCCAATCATCTCCATAGCTCAAACTTTTGATGCCTATCCAAAAGTATTTCCTATACCAGACCTTTTCTGGTCAGCAGAGAGGAAACCCCAGCCTTAAGTGCATTTGAAGTAAATCCAGTGATAGTCCTGTATATTCCATGAGAGAAAACGAAGCTCCCACTTTGGCACAAAGGTTCAATTACTCTCTACTCTCGTCTCGTCGTAATTGATAGTGCATCAATGATTGAGAGACAAATATTAGTGAAAGATACAGAACTTCCTGTCCCCCCATCCCCAGTGTCATATTTGGGGGGTATCCCATAGATGCATAGTGGAATTCCTCTCGGAACTTCTATTTAAGGATTCACCCGGCAATTGTCCAGAAGAGCTAACTTCCCCTGGACAATTGCGTTGAGTTGGGAACACAATTTAAGTCACTAACTTCGGATGGTTCTGCCAGTTCTATTCTACGAAATTGCCAGATTTTCCCCTCCCATTCTCGGGGGCTGGGAACGGCAGAGACTCTGCATCCTTGACTTGACCCCTCCTGACTCATGGGCCCCAAACTGACCCAACTGGAACAAAACCACTCCCCGACCCACCCTCCCCTGACCCAGAACGCCCCCCCCCCCACCGATGTCTAGATCCACTGCTCCCCCTCCCCATCCCCCGATGTCCAGCCACCACACCCCTCCATGTTATCTGGACACCTCTGTCCCCCTCGTGTCTTGATTCCCTCCCCCTAGTGGTAGATAAGTGGCAGATAAGAATAAAACTCACACAAGTGCCAGGCAATGACCATCTCCAATGAGAAAAAAACGCAACCATCTTCCCTTTGATGTTCAGCAGCATTTCCATTTCCCATCATCAACAACTGTGGATTACCATTGATCAAAAACTTAACAAGATCACCCATACAAATACTGTGGCTACAAGAGCAGCTCAGGGGCATGAAATTCTGTGGTGAATAACTCATCCCTTGTCTCCCCGATGCCTGCTCACCATCTACAAGGCACAAGTCAGGATTGTGAAGGAATACTAATTGGGAGAGCTGTCTCACAGACTAGTCAATCAACAGTCTGACATAGACATACATACGGAATCATAACTTACAGACAGTTTCTGCAAACTCACTTTGTACAGCAAGTAACTGATCAGCATGACGTCACCAAACTCTTTCATAGTCCATCTGTACGATATATGATATTGGATCCGCCTTGGATCATGGCTGGTACCCATTTCTCATTGGTGGTCTAATTCCGAGCCACCACTCACTCTCTCTGGATGAATACACACATTTTAGAGATTTTATCCTTCCCAGCAATTTGTGTCTGTTGTTGTCATTTAAGAATCAGGTGGAGTTAACTCATCAAACTGTTTTCGTAGTTTCCTCTTAAACAACAGCATTGCTGGTTGCAGCATTGCGTGGCTGCATGTACAGTGTTCCGATAAATATTATAGATTTGTTTACTGTTCTTGATAACGTCCATGGTCCTTTGACACTTTGATAGAATGCTTTAATGATTCCACAAAACGTACAGCCAATCCATTCATTGCTTGAGCAGAAAGAGCTGACTTGATATGGTGTTTCCCTTCCCTTTCAATAAGTCCTCAAACTCCTTTGAAGTAAACTGCGTACCATTATCACTGACAATCTGCTCTGGTGTTCCAAATCTTGCAAATTCTTCATTTAGTTTTTCAATGGTCTGCTCAGGCATTGATGACTTTTTTTTCACGACTCCAGACCATTCAGAAATCGTATCCACAATCAACAAGAATATGTGTCCCTCCAGTGGAGCAGTATCATCAAATGTTGTACCAAATTCACAACATTTAACCAATATTTTTTAAGACGCTGCAAACTGGAAAATACTTTCACCTTCTTCCTCACTACGATGATGTATCCGAAACCTTTCTGCCGTCAATAATGGCTTAGGAGAGAAATGTCCCTGTGCGATTTTCATTAATTCACTGAAGGACTTGTCTCCTGGTTTTGCTGGGTGAACATGATTATGCAGCAGCATCAACATTTTATGGCCAACTGAGCTGAGAAATGCTACAACCTTCAGCTCCTCCGGTGTCTGATCTGCAATTAATAACAATTGGAATCTTTCTTCATATGAATTCTATGTACCATGATCTTCATCAAACACATCCATGGCACAAGTTATTCCAACATTTTTTGTATCCTGGCTGCTAGGGTCTACATTTCCTCCCTTCCAAATGTGTTGGAAAGTATGGCTCCAACAATCCCTTGAACAAGGACTGAGGAAATCTTCCCCTTTTATGCCTTAGTGTTTTGACTTTTCTATCAAGTAGCATCCATGTAGAATCAGAAGACTTCAAAATCCTTGTTCTCCACAGCCAATGTAGATTCACCACGTGCGTATTCCCTGCAGCTTAGACACCACTCACTTCAGCGCAAGCAAGTCTCCCCCGACTGCTGATCTTCTTACTCATAGTTGCTGCCAAAACCTTTTTGCTAAACCTTCACATTGGCGGCAGTGCCCAATACCTGTGGGTGTGCTTGTCCAGTCCCGAGAATCTTCCGTTGCTCATTATTCAGACCTATAATTAGTCGACGAAAATCTCTTTCCAGTGATTTTTCTACCTCAGTCCTCATCGCCAGTTTTCTCTCCTGTTACATTTCTTTGTTGCCACACAGAGACAAGGTGTGGAGGTGTCAACACTCTGGATTCTTGTAAAACAGGATGAGAGGTTTATTAAGAATGTTGCTCATACAATCAAGATGGTGATCTGCTCAAAGCTCGCGCAAACATTCTCCTGACATCACTACACATCATTCCAACAGGAATCTGTTCTCGACACCATCCAGGACAAAGCAGCCTATTTGATTGCTACCCTGTCCACAAGCATTCAATCCTCCACCACTGGCGAACTGTGGAAGCCATGTGTACCATCTACAAAATGCACTGCAGTAACTCACCAAGGTATCTTAGACAGCACCTTTCAATCCACGACTACTACCATCTAGAAGAACAAGAGCAACAGATACTTGGGGACACCACCACCTGGAGGCTCTCCTCCAAGTCACTCACTATCCTGACTTGCAAAATAAATATATTGCCGTTCCTACGCTGTCGCTGGGTCAAAATCCTGGCATTCCCTTCCTAGAACAGCACGGTAGCATAGTGGTTAGCGCAGCTGCTTCACAGCTCCAGGTTCCCAGGTTTGATTCCCGGCTTGGGTCACTGTCTGTGCGGAGTCTGCACGTTCTCCACGTGTGTGCGTGGGTTTCCTCCCGATGCTCCGGTGTCCTCCCACAGTCCAAAGATGATCAGGTTTGGTGGATTAGCCATATTAAATTGCCCTTAGTGTTCAAAAAGGTTGGGTGGGGTGACTGGATTACGGAGATAGGGTGGAAATGTGAGCTTGGGCCAGGTGCTCTTTCCAAGAGCCTGTGCAAACTCGATAATCTGAATGGCCTCCTTCTGCACTGTAAATTCTATGATAAATTCTATGAACAGCACAGTGGATGTCCCCTACACCTCAGTGACTGCAGCAGTTTAAAAAGGCAGCTCACCGCCACCTTCTCAAGGGGAACTAGGGATGGGCAATACATTAATTTTACAAACTCCATCCACCAGTGGCAGCAGTGTGTACCATTTACAAGATGCACTGCAGCAACTCACCAAGGCTCATTTGACAGCATCTTCCAAACTTGCGCCCTCTACCATCTAGAAGGTCAAGGGCAGAAGATGCATGGGAGCAAATCACCACCACCTGTAAGTTTACCTCCAAGTGTCACACAATCCCGACTTGGAAATACATCACTGTCCTTCATTTTCACTGGGTCCAAATCCTGGAACTCACTTTTTAACAGCACTCTGGTGAACGTACATCACATGGGCGGCAGTGGTTCAAGAGACAGCTCTCCACCACCTGCTCAAGGGCAATCAGGGAAGGGCCCTAATGGCTGGCTTTGCCAGCAACACTCACATTCTACAAATTTATAACAAAACAAAAATCCCTCATGCATATCTTCTTGGACCCTGGTCAGTATATGGCTACAGTATTACCCACAACATGGAATATTTTGGAAATTTATTGCCAATTTCCCAGTGAGACAATGTGGAAGGAGCATGCCTCTGAAGGGTCTCTCTCCACAATTTGCTAAATAAATATTCATCACCATTTAGCAGCATTCATCTTCCAGCAGTAACTCATTCTATGTTTTAGTGGTTTTGTCTAAGGTACAGTCATGGACAGGAGGGTGTCACAGGTGTTTTTTTTCCTGCCATTGCTTTGCTCTTCCATGCTTTGCACATGATATTCATTTGATCTGCTCCAATTCCTGACTGTATGCATAACCTTGAACATTCACAGTGTGGGTTTCCTCCGGGTGCTCCGGTTTCCTCCCACAGTCCAAAGATGTGCAGGTTATGTGGATTGGCCATGATAAATTGCCCTTAGTGTCCAAAAAGGTTAGGTGGGGTTACTGGGATAGGGTGGCGGTGTGAGCTTAGGTGGGGTGCTCTGTCCAAGAGCAGGTGCAGACTCGATGGACCGAGTGGCCTCCTTCCACACTGTAAATTCTATGATTCAATGACTTGATGAATATCAATGCATCTCTTTTGTCTATTTATCAGCATGTTTACTTGATCAGTGTGTCTATGAATCCCTGTCCGCTTGGTTAACACATCAAAATCATGCTAGGGAGAGTGAATAATGCATTTAAAACCAATAGAAGAGTATGGAAACTTTGAAGGAATCAATCAGCTTGTGACTTTAAAGTTCTGCGAAACCTGCACATGCCCAGTGATAGAGTATTGTCGTTCTAGTTGCTGACTCCAAAGGAATCCAAACTTCTTTTTCTTGAACATGGTGCACTTGAAAGTCAGTGAACAGGTTAACAATGCCTGACTCCATGCCAAAATCCATCCAGCACTAAGTTAAAGATCTGTGTTTGGATTATGGCTGGTGAAACACCCTGAGAATTGCTAACGTTTAAGTCAGAATGCTATATTTATGCTGGGATTGCAGATCAATACTTCATATTGATCCAATAAGTTTGCACAGAATGCCAGTGGCATAGTTTCTCAGTTTGTTTTTTTCCTGAATTTGAAGTGCTTCCCCAATGTTATCACCTAAAATACTTCTGCACGTATTCAAAAGTTGAAATACAAAGTTAACTATTCATTGAAGCGAGGTTTTTAGAGCATGCACCAAGCCAAGGGGAATCTGTAAATTGCATATCAATATTCAATAACATGTTTTTGTATTTCCAGTGTCAACCAGGGTCCTTCATCTACCCATATAACATTGAATGTAAAAGTCACCATAGTGGACTTCTGAGTGACATCCTGTGAAGACAGGATGTACTCAGAGCGGCTCCCAGCAAAGTCGGGTATTTAACCCCTTGTCTCCATTTTTTTCTGGCGTTTGTGGGCCCAAACCTAAGGAGGCAAGTAAGAAAATGCTTCCCAACAGGAACATAAAGTCAGCAGTGAAAAAGACCCGCACTAATAAGGCTCAGAAGGGAAGCCCTTTGGAGGGGGGTAAGGGAGGGAAAATGGCCACAGCCGCACCATCACATTCAACACATTATGCCGTAATGTCGCAAGAATCTGAAAAGTTTGGTAAGCAGTTGGATAAACGGTTGGAGTGGCAGAGCCAAGAAATTAAACAATCTTTTAAAGCCACTATAGAAGAAGCTTTGGCCCCGATCCGCGAAAAACCAGTGCGAACATCGAACGGGGTGAGGGCACAAGAAGAGACGTTATATAGGATGGAGGAGGCCTTGGCGAGACACGAGGATCGGTTTGCCTCGATGGAGGCAGAGGTGTCAATGGTGGTGGAAAACAACCAAAACCTGAAACTTAAAGTGAAGCACCTGGGAAATAGGTCACGCCAGCTAAACCTCAGATTGGTGGGCCTGCCAGAGGGAGCGGAGGGTTTGAAACTGACCCAGTGTTTTTCTAGTATGTCCTTTAAGCTTGTGGGAGGAGATGAAATGTTCGCCCCTCTGGAATTGGACAGGGCACATTGGGCTCTTAGACTGAAATCAAGACCAAATGAGCCACCATGGGCAGTTATAATCCGCTTCTGCAATTACAAAAGGAAGGAGAGGGTCTTGGAGTGGGCGAAGAGGGCTCGGCACATCAATTGGGATGGGTATACGTCAGAATTTATCAGGATATTGGAGCTGAGTTGGCGAGGAGAAGAGCTGACTTCAACATGGTGAAGGTGGTGTTTTATTAGAAGGGCATGAGGTCTGGAGTGGTGTACCTAGCACATTTACAGGTTAAAATGAACTCAAATGACAACTTCTTTGACACGTCAGAGCAAGCAGAAGCTTTCATTGGAGAGAAGAAGTTGGGACTGTGTGACAAGGTCTACCTTTGTCTTTGAAAGAGGGTTGTTGTATAATGTAGGTATGTTACTACGACTGTTTCACTTTTGCTCTGTTGAGGGAAGGGGGGCTTGTAAATAGGAGATTTGGTGTGTGTTCCTTGTTTATTCTTGGAGGGGAGAGATAACGTTTTGTTGAGTTTGTTGGGATATGAATACGGTTGAGGGGAAGGGGGACGTATTGGTTGATGTTAGAGGGGAGTTGTTAGGGGACCTTGTTTGGGAATTGCTTTGCTAGCTATGGGGAGAGGGGAAGCTAGCAAACTGGAGTGGTGACAGTGACCAGAGACGTCTCTTTCTGCATCTTAGATGGGCTTGGGACCCAGGAATTTGGGCATGGCTATTGCACTACGTTGCAAATCGCTGACTCGTGGGGAGAGACCCCCAATTAGATTGATCACCTGGAACCTGCGGTGCTTGGCGGGGGGCAGAGGGGGTGGGTGCTGTGAAGATAGCAAGGGTTTTTTCCCATTTAAAAGGACTGGGAGCCGATGTGGTGTTCCTACAAGAAACTCATTTGCAAATGCGGGACGAGATCAGATTGCGGAAGGCCTGGGCTAGGAATGTTTTTCACTCAAGGTTTGATAGTAGGACACGGGGATGGCGATTTTGGTTAGCAAGAAGGTTTGTTTTCAGGCAGGAGCAGTGGTGGCAGATCTGTGGGGGTCAATATATGAAAGTCACAAGTATGTTGGAGGGGAGGGCAGTGGTGTTGGTGAGCGTACACGCCCTGAATTGGGACGATATCAATTTTATGAAACATTGTCGGCTGCCATTCCAGGAACTGGACACACACCAGCTAATTTTAAGGGGGATTTCAATTGTATTTTGAATCCAAAGGTGGGTCACTCCAGGCCCAGATCGCTGGTCCTTCGGGGATGACGAAGGCGCTCAGAGCATTTATGGAGGAGAAGGAGCGGGAGATCCGTGGAGGTACATGTATGAGGGATAAGGAGTTTTTGTTTTGCACATCAGTACGTAAGGTGTATTCGCGTTTCGATTTTGTGATTATGGATAGGACCTTGCTACCTGGGGTGAAGACTGCGGAGGACTCGGGGGTGGTCATTTCCGGACATGCGCCACAGCTAGTGTGTCTAAAGTTGGAGGGGGGCCAAGAGCAGCACGCAGGTTGGAGGTTGGACGTGGGTCTGTTATCAGATCCGTTGTTCTGTGCGCAAATCCTGGGGGACATTAAGAACTACATTAAATTGAATGAAAATGAGATGGTCTCACTATCTACAGTGTGGGAGGCATTAAAATCAGTGATTAGGGGGGAGATCATCTCACATAAGTCACATATGGGCGTCACAGTAGCACAATTATTAGCACTGTTGCTTCACAGCACCAGGGACCCGGATTTGATTCCCGGCTTGGGTCACTGTCTTTGCGGAGTCTGCACATTCTCCCCATGTCTGCGTGGGTTTCCTCCGGGTGTTCCAGTTTCCTCCCACAAGTCTCGAAAGACACGCTGGTTAGGTGAATTGGACACTCTGAATTCTCCCTCTGTGTAACTGAACAGGCACCATAGTGTGGTGACTAGGGGCTTTTCACAGTAATTTCATTACAGTGTTAATGTAAGCCTACTTGTGATGCGAATAAAGATTATTATTATATGGATATGTTGAACAGATGGGTGTGTCAGGGGGTAGTAAATGTAGTTCTCGAGGTGGATAGGGAATATATGAGTGACCCAATGCTAGAGCTTTCAGCTCATAGGAAGAAGCTGCAAATGCAGTTTGACCGACTCTGCACGGGTCGGGTGGTGTGACAGCTGCGGCGCGTAAAGGGGATGGTCTATGAGCATGGGGAGAAAGCCAGCCGACTGTTCACTTATCAGCTAAGGTAGTAAGAGGGTGCCAGGTTGAGATGGATTTGAGGGGTGATTTGGTATCTACCCCAGAGAAAATTAATGAGGTGTTTCGCTCCTTTTGTGAGAGACTTTACAGATTGGAGCCGCCAGAGGATGAGTGGGAGGTGGTTAAGTTTTTTGAGGGCCTGGAGTTTCCTCCAATGGGCGTTGAGTTGCGGGAGACACAGGAGTCACCACTGAGCTGGAGGAGGTCCGCAGGGGTCTGGGCAAGATGCAGGCAGGGAAGATGCAGGCAGGGCCTGATGGGTTCCCAGTAGAATTATACAAGGCGTTTGCGGACCAGCTTGCCCCACTGGTTCTGAGGATGTTCAATGACTCATTAGTGCAGGGGTCCCTTCCGGAGACGTTGAGAGAGGTATCCATTTCCTTTCATCTGAAGAAGGACCAGGACCCCTCAGGGCCGTACCACCCAATCTCCCTGCTTAACATAGTCGCAAAACTGTTGGCTAAAATCCTAGCGCTGAGGCTGGAGCCCCGCCTCCCGGAAGTAGTGGGAAAAGATCAGACAGTGTTTGAAGGGGCAGAAATCTGTCTTCCAATGTAAGATGACTACTTCACGTAGTTCTTGCACCAGCGGAGAGACCTGAGGACAATGGCAGGGGTCGGTGCTCTGGCACAGCGATGAATACTGCTGAGCTGGAGGCAGGGGAAGTAACCCAGTGCCGAAGCATGACTGGGTGATTTCATAGCATTCTTGTAACTCGAGAAGGTCAAGTTTACGATAAGAACGTCGATTGATGGGTTCTATTATTGATGACGGCCGCTCATTTTGCAATTTAAAGAGTTGGTCACTGTTAGCTGTAAGTGGAGGGCTAAGGGAGGGGGAGGTTAGTGAGGGGAGTGATTATTATGGGCAGTATTATGGTGGTTGGCATTCATGTTACTGTTGTTGCTTGTTTTTTCTGATACATGTTTTGGTATTGTTGCACTGTGGAATCGTTTCTCCTTTGTTATAATATGTTAAAAATTCAATTAAAAAATTGTTTTTAAAACGTTGGCACAGTCCCAGATGACCATCGGTTGACTGGTGGTGATGTAATCTGGGGATCACCAATAAATAAGTTATAACCATAACAGTGTTTCCTATTGGCACACTCACATCCAGGAATAAAACACTATGGGCGGGATTTTCCAGTCCTTCCCGTCGAAAGGATTTTACAATCCCACTGAAGGTAACAACCCCCCACCCCCTGCAGAACGTTCCCTGGTGGCGGGGCAAGTGACTTGGCGGGTCCGAAAGATCCTGCCAGCAGCCAATGGTGAGCTGCCGCTGGAAAACACATCACAGAAGTGTCGGAAAATCCCACCCATGTTGCTGTTTAGACATACTCTTGGCAATACAATGTAATTTGTTACTACGAAAGAAATCAATAGTTGACTGGTAGCCATCTCAGTAGGTGAGTACTGAGCTCACAAAGAACTTTAAAACTCTGGCAGAAAGTCATAGCAATCACTGTTTGGATGTTCAACTCATGTTCTACGTTAGTTGTTCTGATCAACTGCTGTTAAATTGGGATGAAAAAAGGAAAATACTTTGAGAAGTTATGTAAATGACTGTTTTCATTATTTCCCAGAAATTCCAACTTCAGATCTTATAACCGAATTGTTAGTGCGCAGAAGGTGGCCATTCTATCACTGAGCTCTGCACCAGATCTTCATATAAGCAATTTACCTAGTGCCACCACCCACCCACCCACCCCCTGCCTTCTCCCTGTAACCTGTCACCTTTTCAAATCACAATCCAATTACTTGACCCTGCCTGTCAGGTAATGGATCCCAGATCCTAACCACTCGCTGCATGAAAAACATTTTTCCTTGTGTTGCCATTGCTTCTTTTGCCTACTGCCTAAATCTGTGCTCTTCTGTTCTTGATCCTCCCAGTGATGGGAACACATTTTCTCTATCTACCCTGCCGAGACCCCACATGGTTTTGAATATCTCCATCAAATCTTCTCTCAATCTTCTCTTCAAGGAAAACAACTTCTCCGATCTACTTACATATGTGAAGTTTCTCCTCGCTGGGACCATACTTGTGAATCTTAAACAATACACTCCCCACACACATACACTGATCGAGGCCGAAGGGATGGGACAGGTTGTGCTGGAGCGCCCATACAGCTGATGGGTCAGCTGGGGCCAGAGGGCACCCGGGGGGGTCACCTATACAACCCAGGGCACCAGTTAAAGTGGGCTGTCAGCGGCACGTGCAGCTGCATGGCTGCCTTGCCGGCTGTGGTAATGGTGTTGCATACCCATCCACCCCAACACCATAGCCCTCCTCCTGGCCAACTCCCACGACCCCCCCCCAGCCCCGGAAGAAGCCCCACGGCCAGTGGTATGACTGTCGGCGAAATATGGCTGTATTGGACACTGTCCGTACACCCTCTCTCTCTCAGTAGCCATGTGTTGCATCGATGCCATTTTCTTTTTTTTTCAATAAATTTAGAATACCCAATTCATTTTCCAATTTAAGGGGCAATTTAGCGTGGCCAATCCACATACCCTGCACATCTTTGGGTTGTGGGGGCGAAACCCACGCAAACATGGGGAGAATGTGCAAACTCCACACAGACAGTGATCCAGAGCCGGGATCGAACCTGGGACCCCGGCGCCGTGAGGCAGCAGCACTAACCACTGCGCCACTGTGCTGTCCCTTTGACGCCATATTCAGGGAGGCGGATAATCACGAATCGATGTCAAACCGGCGCCTGCTGCGATTTCAGCATCGGGAGCTATTCTCCGCCTGATCGCACGCCCCGATTTTGGCGCCGGCCAATGGAGAATCCCGCCTATGCTGTTTACAACAGACAGTTTCTTTATTTTGTATCTTCACACATACTTTTTTTCCCCTATGGGTAAGTGTTGGAAGGACTAGCAGACTGATTATTAACCTATTGAACTACATTATGAACATTCCTTCTGTGTTCATGTTGTGGGACTTAAACCTAGAGTTTCTAGTTAAGGGCACTGTCAACCAGGGCACATGGGCAATCATGCTGGAAAACATCTTGGTCAGGGCATCAGTGAGTGGATTGTGAAGGTCTTTCACGAGTATATATGTTTTCCCACGGTGCAGGTTCTATTGGCCGTACGCATGTCACTTTAAAAGCGCTGACTGTGAACTCTGCAATGTACGGCAAGAATACCACTCCCTCAAATTCCAGCTACAGTAGGAACATACTCATGCAGGTAAATGCCTGATATCCTGGCAGCAGCTATGTTGTGTTAATTCTGTGGCAGTTTTCAGAGCCAACTGCATTTGAGCCACTAGGTAAAAGCAGACGGTGGTTGCTGAACCTACAGAATAGACTGGAGAGATAGATGGCTTATAAAAAGTCCGTACATGGGACAAGGAACAGCAATTGAGAGTAGTCAGCAGAGAGTCAGAACTATGTGTAATTGGAAGAGGATTTAGACAAGGATGTTGATTATCACCAGTCCTCTTCAATGTCAATGCAGAATCAATTATCAAAGGGGGTTTTGAAGGGACAGAGTATAGGTGTTACAGCCCACATGTATCTTATAGGGTGGGAACAATTAACTTCTCCATGTACCTTGCAGAATACATGCTCCCCCGTTAAGGGGGTGGGGGACTTCTAAACAATCCACAGTTGTAGGGTGTATAAAGCCAGCCAGTTAGGCACTGGCAAGGCAGACCCAGTTGGGATCTACCGTGTGATGTATATACCAGTGATTGTAAATAAACTAAGTTTTTTGAACTACTCAGTGTGGACTCCTTTGTGGCCTTATAAAAACAGGGTTAAGATTAGGGGGCAAATAATAACATCAATTAGATTTGCAGATGATAAAGCACCTGTAGAAAGCACAAATGGATTATAAGAACTAATAGGTTGACCAGTAATAGCTGGCATGATCTTTGGAATGAAAGTGAACGTTTGCAAAACAAAAGTGATATCTATCTCAAAATCACCAAGAAATATTCATTATTACTGCCATACGTTTAAGTCTATGAGCAGGATGTTTCAATCCTCTGCTCATATGTTTGCACAGTAAGAAGTCTTACAACACCAGGTTAAAGTTCAACAGGTTTGTGTCGAATCACTAACTTTCGCAGGACAGCTCCTTCCTCAGGTGAATGAAGAGGTGGGTTCCAGAAACATATATATCGACTAAGTCAAAGATGCTAGACGATACTTTGAATGCGAGTCTTTGCAGGTAATTAAGTCTTTACAGGTCCAGATGGAGCAACTGGCGAGAGAGATAATCACAGGTTAAAGAGGTGTGACTTGTCTCAAGCCAGGACAGTTGATAGGATTTCGCAAGCCCAGGCCAGGTGGTGGGATGTGAATGTAATGCGACATGAATCCAAGGTCCCGGTTGAGATCGTACTCATGTATGCGGAACTTGGCTAGAAGTTTCTACTCGCCGATTCTGCATTGTCGCATGTCCTGATGGCCGCCTTGGAGAACCTCAAAGAGGTTGCAACAAACTACCTAGCCTTTAGAACAGCGACACCACACAATCCTGCCATGGCAATCTCTGTAAGACGTGCCAGATCATCGACATGGGTACCACAATTACCACCCACCAGGTACATGGTACACACTCGTGCGATTCGGCCAATGTTGTCTACCTCATACGCTGCAGGAAAGGATGTCTCGAAGCGTGGTACATTGGCGAGACCATGCAGACACTGCGACAACGGATGAACGGACATTGCGCGACAATCGCCAGGCAGGAATGTTCCCTTCCAGTCGGGGAACACGTCAGCAGTCAAGGGCATTCAGCCTCTGATCTTCGGGTAAGCGTTCTCCACCCAATGGTGGGAGACGCTCAGGGATGGGGGAAAGCCTGGCAGGCCACCCTTCTCAGTCTCGGGCAGGGAGGAGTGATGCTCCAAATATAGAAACATAGAAAATAGGAACAGGAAAAGGCCATTATGCCCTTTGAGCCTGCTCTGCCATTCACAATGATCATGACTGGTCATCCAACTCAGTAACCTGTTCCCACTTTCCCCATAGCCTTTGTCCCCTTTAGTCCCAAGAGCTATATTTAACTCCTTGTGTTTTGTCATCAACTATTTTCTGTGGTAGAGAATGCCACATGCTCACCAGTCTCTTGGTGAAGAAATTTCTCCTCATCTAAGTCCTAAATGGTTTACCCAGTATTCTTAGACTGTGACCCATGGTGCTGGGAACATCATTGGGACCACCCATCTTGCATTTACCCTGTCCAGTCATGGGCCTCTTTCACATCATAGAAACAACCCAAGATCTATGCCCATGGATGCTCCCTCCTCTGCATCTTGATGGTCTGGCTATCAAGATGCATAGCCACTCTCCCCAAGGCCCGGGAGGCCTCACATTTCCTCTCCACCATGAGACACCCCCATATTTCCCTGGTTTTGAAATTCAGAACTTCGAATCTGGAGGCTGCTTATAGTCCCAGTCCCGACCAGTGCTTCTGCTTGAATGTCAACCTTTTTTGAGTCATGTGTTTAATTCTTTAATCTGCTTGACCCTATGCCAATTGGCAAGTGGCTCAAGTCATAAACGGACATACAAAATAGAAGCAGAAATAGGTCATTCGACCCCCCCCCCCAACCCACCCCCCCCTTCTTAAAGTCTAAATAAACCACATCCACCGGGTCTCCCCGGTCAACTCTACTACAATTCAGGATCTTACATACCTCAATCACGCCGACCTTCACTCTTCTAATCTCTATTGGAAACAATCCAGTTTATCCAAACTTTCCTCTTTAGACAACCCACTCATTCCCGGTCCCAAACTAGTCAATTTCCTCTCAATCACTTCAAACACATTTATATCCTTCCTTAAATTAGGAGACCAAAACAGTACTTGCAATGTAACCTCACCAATATATATATTGCTGTATAACTGAAACATAACATCTTTACTTTTATGTTCAATTTCTCTCGTAATAAAGTATAACATCCCATTAACCTTCTTGAATACTTGTTGTACCTGCACACTTTTTTGTGACTCATGCACAAGAACACCTAGATACCTCCGTATTATATATTTGGGGTTGTCATTGTGTTGTTGTGTGATCACTTTCAGAGCCTAGTGTCATGGAAATATCCCTCTAAGAAATATTTTTGTCTTATCACGTAGTTTCAGTGATGTCATTATGTGGGTGGAGCTGGGCTGTGGCTCTGTGAGATTCTACTTTTGTTTTGGGTTGAGAGATGGCTGTGGCTCTGAGTTTTACTTTCGCTTTGAGTTTGAACTGGTTTTGTACTGCACAGGTTGTAAAGAAGGGTTTCTCTACCTTCATTTTAAAAGCTGTTTCCAGACTGCTTGATAACTAAAAAGAAATAATTGCTTTCTGGAAGCTTTGTAGTTGATAAAAATACTTACTGTGAGTGTTTATAAAAATGTTAACTAAATTTGTAGAATAAAGTTTTTTTTGATTAAAAGCTCCTAAGACCTCTATTGAATAACACCTGAATAGCAGGCTCTTGTGCTCATCGTAACCAAAATCAATAAATAGTTGGAGGTCAGGTGAAATCCATGATATGCTTTGGAGTTTTCTAAACCCTGACCCACAACACTAATCACGTGTATAGTTTGTGGGTTCAGCGGCCGATTTGCGGGTTTGCCTCAGTCACGATCAAGCCTTTGTTGAGTTAATGGCGATTCAATAAACCTGCATTTTTATTTGCATTCAACCCCACCTGTACAAAATCATATCCTTTTGCCCTGAGAGCGCAGAAAACAACAGGATAAAAAGAATACTGTGCCCCTTGGAATTCTGCAGCCATTCTCCATTAATGTTGTGTGTTTTATTTTGGACCCGCGCTCCACACTCTCTTTCAGCAAATCATAATCTGCACTTCTTCGTACATGGACCATGACCCTGGACCCTTTCCCTCCCATCCCAAGTGCATTTCCAACCACAGGGCAATGTCCTTAACCATGGCACCGACAGGCATGTTCCTTTTTGTTCCTCCGACTTTAAAAAAAATAAATTTACAGTCCCCAATTCATTTTTTCCAATTAAGGGTCAATTTAGCGTGGACAATTCACCTACCCAGCACATCTTTGGGTTGTGTGGGTGAAACCCACGCAAACATGGGGAGAATGTGCAGATTCCACATGGACTGTGACCCAGAGCCGGGATCGAACCTGGGACCTTGGCGCCATGAGGCGGCAGTGCTAACCACTGCGCCAGCGTGCTGCCATTATAATTCTCCTACTTGAATGGCTTTCTGCAGAATTCCAAGCCCTTATCCACAATCTACACGGCACAATCAGGAGTGTGATGGAATGTGGTCCACGTGCCTGAATTAGTGCAGCTCCAACAACACTCAAGAAGCTCGACACCATCGAGGACAAAGCAGCTTGCTTGATTGGCACGCCTTCCACAAAAACTTACTCCCTCCACAACCGACAAACAGTGGCAGCAGTACATCTACAAGATATACTGCAGGTACCCACAAAGACCCCTTAGACAGCACCTTTCAAACCCACAACCAATACCATCTCGAAGCACAAGGGCAGCAAACACATGGGACCACCACGACCTGCAAGTTCCCTTCTAAGTCACTCACCATCCTGACTTGGAAACATATCACCATTCTTTCACTGTTGCTGGGTCAGAATTCTCGAACCTCCTCCATAACAGCACTGTGGGTGTACTTATACCACATGAACTGCAGCAGTTCAAGAAGGCAGCTCACCACTGCCTTCTCAAGGACAATTAGGGATGGGCAATGGATACTGACTTTATTATCCTTTGTGTGGTGATCCACTGTAATAGGAGATGTAAGGTCGGACCTGCACTACAGGTTCGCCGGTAGCTCCTGCCAGCTGGCTCCGCCCAGGAAGAACTGTATAAATATGCATGACCTCCAGTGCCCTGCCATTTCGCCAGCTGCAGCAGGAGGCCACGCATCTGACTGTAATAAAGCCACAGTTGTACCCAACTTTAGTCTTTGTGCAATTGATCATACATCACTTTGAAAGGATAATAAAAGCTGCAGCATTTATGTGGTTGGTCTTGTTGGTTATTCCCTTGAAAGCTCAAAGAGTGATAACATGGGGCTATGATGATTCATCTCCAGCAATCACAAACATGCTGAAAAAAGAGAAATGCTGTAGAAGCTTTTCACCTTGCATTCATCAGGACAGGCAATGCCAAATTGCAAAGGGAACAATAATTTATACCGCATGATAAAAGGGTGCTGATTGGTTGGCAAGTTGACTCTGATTGGTCAAGGTGTTGCCATGGAGAATGCACAAGATAACTACTGTCTCCCCCGCTTTATTTTTCTTACTAATTTTGTGAAAAGTAGGTGTCTGATGTGTCAATCTTCACACCATCAGCCCCAAAGACCTGTCATGGCTAACAGCAGAGTGAAACAAACTGGTTGGACTTACTGGCCTCTGGTCAGTTTCTGAGGGGTGGAATTAACCTTCAATGTGTCAGCAGCCTGGGCTTTTTGTTAAATTGTCTTCAGTAGAAAAGAATGTCAGCCGTGGTGTGAAATAGGGTTGAAAATTTGCTGTCACCTGTTGTGTGATTTTTGCAGAAGACCAATGTAACCTGCTATGTTTCCAGTCCAATCGTTATGTCAATGAGCTGTCCGACTAACTTATTTGAGAATATTTCTGGCAGAGTTTGATATTGCAATTTCCAGTTAAAAAAAATAATTTATTAATTCTGTAGCAATCTTGCTAACCTGCCAGCGATGTCATTTGGTAGTTACGTGGGCTCAGCAGATTGTAACTGTGCATTTCTACCCACCTGCAATCTGATTCCTTTTCCAGGACGATGTATCAAACAGTAGCAGATGGTGTGAGTTATTGTGCCAACCGCTCAGTGAGAGGCACCTGGGGAAGAGAGAAACTGCTAGTTTGCTTTCACTAATTATTTAACCATGTACAGATTTCATTAATATTTTGGATGGCATTCATTTTAGAAACATTGCACTCTTGTACCAGGAATGGATTATATGCCTGGTACAAAAGTTGCATAAATGCATTAGCTTTTCCAATGCTCAGGGATTTCTTTTCAACTGTTTCCGCTCAATAATTTGCCATGATAAAAAATGAATCCGCATCCTGTCACTCCCACAACTTTCCTATTT
This sequence comes from Scyliorhinus torazame, assembly GCF_047496885.1. Classification (NCBI taxonomy): domain Eukaryota; kingdom Metazoa; phylum Chordata; class Chondrichthyes; order Carcharhiniformes; family Scyliorhinidae; genus Scyliorhinus; species Scyliorhinus torazame. The sequence continues at coordinate 169,652,447 of NC_092709.1, read as the reverse complement.
ATGGAAAATAACAGCCCTTTAAGAGCTGCTGACTCACCATTCCTTTAATTCCTCAGCCGAGGGTACTTCATAGAATCATAGGATTTATAGTGCAGAAGGAGGCCATTTGGCCCATCGAGTCGGCACCGTCCCTTGGAAAGAGCACTCTACTTAAGCCCACACCTCCAGCCTATCCCCATGATCCAGTAACCCCACCTAATCTTTTTGGACACTGTAGGCATGGCCAATCCACCTAACATGCACGTCATTGGACTGTGGAAACCGGAGCATCCGGAGGAAACCCACGCAGGCACGGGGAGAAAGTGTAAACTCCACACGGACAGTGACCCAAGCCGGAAATCGAACCTGGGACACTTGAGCTGTGAAGCAACAGTGCTAACCACTGTGCTACCATGCCACCCCAGGCCAAACATGCTTTTCTGCGCCTTATTCATGATAAGGGACAAGGATTATATTGTAAATTGCATGTAGTCAGACCATTTAGTTATGTAAGTGTGGTCACACCCAAGGTGCAGGCAGAGAAATGGGTGACCACCAGAAAGGGCAGGCAGTCAGTGCAGGAATCCCCTGTGGTTGTCCCCCTCTCGAACAGATATACCCCTTTGGATACTGTCGGGGGGGATAGCCTATCAGGGGAAAACAGCAGCAGCCAGAGCAGTGGCACCACGGCTGGCTCTGATGTTCAGAAGGGAGGGTCAAAGCGCAGAAGAGTAATAGTTATAGGGGACTCTATAGTCAGGGGCACAGATAGGCGCTTCTGTGGACGTGAAAGAGACTCCAGGATGGTATGTTGCCTCCCTGGTGCCAGGGTCCAGGATGTCTCCGAACGGGTAGAGGGAATCCTGAAGGGGGAGGGCAAACAGGCAGAGGTCGTTGTACATATTGGTACTAACGACATAGGCAGGAAGGGGCATGAGGTCCTGCAGCAGGAGTTCAGGGAGCTAGGCAGAAAGTTAAAAGACAGGACCTCGAGGGTTGTAATCTCGGGATTACTCCCTGTGCCACGTGCCAGTGAGGCTAGAAATAGGAAGATAGAGCAGACAAACACGTGGCTAAACAGCTGGTGTAGGAGGGAGGGTTTCTGTTATCTGGACCACTGGGAGCTCTTCCGGGGCAGGTGTGACCTGTATAAGATGGACGGGTTGCATCTAAACCGGAGAGGCATAAATATCCTGGCCGCGAGATTTGCTAGTGTCACACGGGAGGGTTTAAACTAGTATGGCAGGGGGGTGGGCACGGGAGCAATAGGTCAGAAGGTGAGAGCATTGAGGGAGAACTAGGGAATAGGGACAGTGTGGCTCTGAGGCAGAGCAGACGGGGAGAAGTTGCTGAACACAGCGGGTCTGGTGGCCTGAAGTGCATATGTTTTAATGCAAGGAGCATTACGGGTAAGGCAGATGAACTTAGAGCTTGGATTACTACTTGGAACTATGATGTTGTTGCCATTACAGAGACCTGGTTGGAAGGGCAGGATTGGCAGCTAAACGTTCCAGGATTTAGATGTTTTAGGCGGGATAGAGGGGGATGTAAAAGGGGAGGCGGAGTTGCGCTACTTGTTCAGGAGAGTATCACAGCTATACAGCGAGAGGACACCTCAGAGGGCAGTGAGGCTATATGGGTAGAGATCAGGAATAAGAAGGGTGCAGTCACAATGTTGGGGGTATACTACAGGCCTCCCAACAGCCAGCGGGAGATAGAGGAGCAGATAGGTAGACAGATTTTGGAAAAGAGTAAAAACAACAGGGTTGTGGTGATGGGAGACTTCAACTTCCCCAATATTGACTGGGACTCACTTAGTGCCAGGGGCTTAGACGGGGCAGAGTTTGTAAGGAGCATCCAGGAGGGCTTCTTAAAACAATATGTAAACAGTCCAACTAGGGAAGGGGCGGTACTGGACCTGGTATTGGGGAATGAGCCCGGCCAGGTGGTAGATGTTTCAGTAGGGGAGCATTTCGGTAACAGTGACCACAATTCAGTAAGTTTTAAAGTACTGGTGGACAAGGATAAGAGTGGTCCGAGGATGAATGTGCTAAATTGGGGGAAGGCTAATTATAACAATATTAGGCGGAAACTGAAGAACATAGATTGGGGGCGGATGTTTGAGGGCAAATCAACATCTGACATGTGGGAGGCTTTCAAGTGTCAGTTGAAAGGAATACAGGACAGGCATGTTCCTGTGAGGAAGAAAGATAAATACGGCAATTTTCGGGAACCTTGGATGACGAGTGATATTGTAGGCCTCGTCAAAAAGAAAAAGGAGGCATTTGTCAGGGCTAAAAGGCTGGGAACAGACGAAGCCTGTGTGGCATATGAGGAAAGTAGGAAGGAACTTAAGCAAGGAGTCAGGAGGGCTAGAAGGGGTCATGAAAAGTCATTGGCAAATAGGGTTAAGGAAAATCCCAAGGCTTTTTACACTTACATAAAAAGCAAGAGGATAGCCAGGGAAAGGGTTGGCCCACTGAAGGATAGGCAAGGGAATCTATGTGTGGAGCCAGAGGAAATGGGCGAGGTACTAAATGAATACTTTGCATCAGTATTCACCAAAGAGAAGGAATTGGTAGATGTTGAGTCTGGAGAAGGGGGTGTAGATAGCCTGGGTCACATTGTGATCCAAAAAGACGAGGTGTTGGGTGTCTTAAAAAATATTAAGGTAGATAAGTCCCCAGGGCCGGATGGGATCTACCCCAGAATACTGAAGGAGGCTGGAGAGGAAATTGCTGAGGCCTTGACAGAAATCTTTGGATCCTCGCTGTCTTCAGGGGATGTCCCGGAGGACTGGAGAATAGCCAATGTTGTTCCTCTGTTTAAGAAGGGTGGCAGGGATAATCCCGGGAACTACAGGCCGGTGAGCCTTACTTCAGTGGTAGGGAAATTACTGGAGAGAATTCTTCGAGACAGGATCTACTCCCATTTGGAAGCAAATGGACGTATTAGTGAGAGGCAGCACGGTTTTGTGAAGGGGAGGTCGTGTCTCACTAACTTGATAGAGTTTTTCGAGGAGGTCACTAAGATGATTGATGCAGGTAGGGCAGTAGATGTTGTCTATATGGACTTCAGTAAGGCCTTTGACAAGGTCCCTCATGGTAGACTAGTACAAAAGGTGAAGTCACACGGGATCAGGGGTGAACTGGCAAGGTGGATACAGAACTGGCTAGGCCATAGAAGGCAGAGGGTAGCAATGGAGGGATGCTTTTCTAATTGGAGGGCTGTGACCAGTGGTGTTCCACAGGGATCAGTGCTGGGACCTTTGCTCTTTGTAGTATATATCAATGATTTGGAGGAAAATGTAACTGGTCTGATTAGTAAGTTTGCAGACGACACAAAGGTTGGTGGAATTGCGGATAGCGATGAGGACTGTCTGAGGATACAGCAGGATTTAGATTGTCTGGAGACTTGGGCGGAGAGATGGCAGATGGAGTTTAACCTGGACAAATGTGAGGTAATGCATTTTGGAAGGGCTAATGCAGGTAGGGAATATACAGTGAATGGTAGAACCCTCAAGAGTATTGAAAGTCAAAGAGATCTAGGAGTACAGGTCCACAGATCACTGAAAGGGGCTACACAGGTGGAGAAGGTAGTCAAGAAGGCATACGGCATGCTTGCCTTCATTGGCCGGGGCATTGAGTATAAGAATTGGCAAGTCATGTTGCAGCTGTATAGAACCTTAGTTAGGCCACACTTGGAGTATAGTGTTCAATTCTGGTCGCCACACTACCAGAAGGATGTGGAGGCTTTAGAGAGGGTGCAGAAGAGATTTACCAGAATGTTGCCTGGTATGGAGGGCATAAGCTATGAGGAGCGATTGAATAAACTCGGTTTGTTCTCACTGGAACGAAGGAGGTTGAGGGGCGACCTGATAGAGGTATACAAAATTATGAGGGGCATAGACAGAGTGGATAGTCAGAGGCTTTTCCCCAGGGTAGAGGGGTCAATTACTAGGGGGCATAGGTTTAAGGTGAGAGGGGCAAAGTTTAGAGTAGATGTACGAGGCAAGTTTTTTACGCAGAGGGTAGTGGGTGCCTGGAACTCACTACCGGAGGAGGTAGTGGAGGCAGGGACGATAGGGACATTTAAGGGGCATCTTGACAAATATATGAATAGGATGGGAATAGAAGGATACGGACCCAGGAAGTGTAGAAGATTGTAGTTTAGTCGGGCAGTATGGTCGGCACGGGCTTGGAGGGCCGAAGGGCCTGTTCCTGTGCTGTACGTTTCTTTGTTCTTTGTTCTTTGTTATGAACGAGCACATCAGTACCATCTTCCGGGCCTTCCCTGTATTGCTAATAATAGCTGTAAATTTCTGCATTTCCTTAATAATTTCATAAGAGCCAGTTTTCTTTTTTTTAATAAACATTTTAGTGAGGTATTTTTGGTACAGTAACAACAACAAAATAAACAATATACATGAAACCATAAACATAGTGCAAAAGCCGTTTACCTTTCGTACAGGTCCCACCCTGATTACCCCCTTACTCTAACCTAAACTACTCCCCCCACCCACCCACCCCCCTCCCCGTCTGCTGACGATTAATTTCCCGCAAAGAAGTCGACGAACGGTAGCTGCCTCCGGGTGAACCCTAACAGTGAACCTCTCAAGGCAAACTTGATTTCCTCCATACAGAGAAAGCTAGCCATGTCTGATAGCCAGGTCTCCGACTTCGGGGCTTTGAGTCCTTCCATGCCAATAGTATCCGTCTCCGGGCTACCAGGGAAGCAAAGGCCGGAACGTCTGCCTTTTTCTCCTCCTGGATTCCTGGATCTTCTGACACCCCGAAAATCGCCACCTCGGGACTCGGTGCCACCCTTGTTTTTAACACCATGGACAAGACGTCTGCAAATCCCTGCCAAAATCCCCTCAGCTTTGGACATGTCCAAAACATGTGGACATAGTTCGCTGGTCCTCCCGTGCATTTTGCGCACCTGCACTCCACCCCAAAGAATCTGCTCATCCGGGCCACTGTCATGTGAGCCCAGTGAACAACCTTAAATTGTATCAGGCTGAGCCTGGGACATGTTGCGGATGCAATGACTCTACTCAACACGTCCGCCTATAAACCATCCTCTATATCACCTCCCAGCTCCTCCTCCCACTTTCGCTTCAGCTCCTCGGTCTGCGTCTCCACCGACCCCATAAGCTCCTTATAGATGTCCAAGACACTCCCCTCCCCTACCCACCCTCTGGAAATTACCCTGTCCTGAATCCCCCTCAGCGGTAGGAGCGGGAAGGTTGACATCTGTTTACGAAGGAAGTCCCGCACCTGCAGATACCTGAATTTGTTTCCCTTCGCCAGCCCAAACTTCTCCTCTAACGCCCTCATACTCGGAAAGCTCCCCTCTATTAACACATCCCCCATCCTCTCAATCCCCGCTCTCTGCCATAACTGGAACCCCTCATCCATACTCCCCAGGGCAAACCGGTGATTATCACAAATTGGGGCCCAGACCGATGCTCCCACTGCTCCCACATACCTCCTCCATTGGCCCCAATCTCTCAGGGCTGCCACCACCACTGGACTGGTGGAGTACCGTGCCAGTGGGAGCGGCAGAGGCGCAGTTACCAATGCTCCCAGACTGGTGCCCTTGCAAGAAGCCGCCTCCATACGCACCCTTGCCGACCACCACCCACTTCATGATCATGGCTATATTAGCTGTCCAGTAATAGTTGCTAAAATTTGGCAGCGCCAGCCCGCCCTCTCCCTGACTCTGCTCAAGCATTACCTTCCTTCCCCGCGGGGTCTTGTCCGCCCAGACGAAGCCCGTGATCACCCTGTTGACCCACTTAAAAAAGGACCGCGGAATAAAGATGGGGAGACACTGAAATACAAATAGGAATCTCGGGAGGACCGTCATTTTCACCGTTTGCACTCTCCCAGCCAGAGACAATGGAAGCGCGACCCATCTCCGAAAATAGTCCTTCATTTGGTCCACTAGCCGGGCCAGATTCAATTTATGCAGCCGGTCCCATCCCCGCGCCACTTGGATGCCCAGGTACCTAAAACTTCCCCCTACTGACCTAAACGGCAGCTCTCCCAGTCGCCCCTCCTTTCCCCTCGCCTGGACCACAAATATCTCACTCTTTTCCATATTTAGCTCATACCCCGTAAACCGGCCGAATTCCCCTTGAATCCTCATGATTTCTTCCATCCCCTCTACTGTGTCCGAAACGTACAGAAGCAGATCATCCGCACAGAGCGAAACCCTGTGCTCCACCCCCCCCCCCCCCCCCCCCCCCCCCACACACACACACACCCCAGGGCCAGTCCCCTCCAGCCCCTTGAGGCTCTCAGAGCAATTGCCAACGGCTCTATAGCCAGCGCAAACAACAGTGGGGTGAGGGAGCATCCCTGTTTCGTCCCCCGGTGCAGGCTAAAATAATCCAAAGATGTCCTATTCATCCGTACACTTGCCACAGGATCCTGATACAATAACCTAACCCAGTCAATAAAGCTCTACCTGAATCCGCACTGTCCCAGTACCTCCCACAGATAATCCCATTCTACCCGATCAAAAGCCTTTTCTGCATCCATTGCGATCACTACTTCACCTCCCTACCTTCCGGCGGCATCATGATCACATTTAACAGCCTTCTTACATTGGCCACCAACTGCCGACCCTTAACAAACCCCATCTGGTCCTCCCCAATAACGTCCAGAACACAATCCTCAATCCTGAGGACAAGATTTTGGCCAGCAACTTGGCATCTACATTCAACAGCGAGATCGGCCTGTAGGACCCACACAGCTCCGGGTTCTTGTCCCGCTTAAGAATCAGCGAAATCATTGCCTGTGACATCGTCGGGGGCAGCACCCCTCTTTCCCTTACCTCATTGAACATCCTCAACAATACCGGCCCCAATATCCCCGAGAACGTTTTATAAAACTCCACTGGGTACCCGTCCGGACCCGGGGCCTAACCCGCCTGCATGGCCTTCAAGCCCTCTACTACCTCTTCCAGCCCAATTGGGGCCCCCAGCCCATTTACCCACTCCCCGTCCACCGTTGGTAAATTCAGCCCCTCCAAGAACCGCCTCATCCCCTCCGGCACCGTAGGGGGTTCCGACATGTACAGCCTGCCGTAGAAATCCCTAAACGCCTTATTCACCACTACTGAATCACCAACCAGGTTCCCATCTCCGTCCTTTACTTTCCCTATCTCCCGAGCTGTCTCCCTCTTCCTAAGCTGCTGTGCAAGCATTCTGCTGGCCTTCTCCCCATGTTCATAAATTGCCCCCTTTCCTTTCTCAGCTGCTCCACCACCCTCCCTGTGGTCAGCAAACTAAACTCCACCTGTAACCTCCGCTGTTCCCTTAAAAGCCCTGCCTCTGGGGCCTCCGCATACCTCCAATCAATCTGTAATATCTTCTTTACCAGTTGGTCCGTCACCGCCCTGTCAACCTTCTTCCTATGAGACCGGATCGAGATCAGCTCCCCCTGACCACCGCCTTCAGTGCTTCCCAAACCACCGCTGCCAAAGTTTCCCCCATGTCATTGACCTGCAGGTAGCTCTGAATGCATTCCCTCAACCGCTCGCACACCCCTTCATCCGCCAAAAGTCCCACATACAACCTCTAATGCGGGCGCTGGTTAACGTCTTTGCTAACTTGCAGGTCAACCCAGTGCGGAGCATGGTCTGAGATTGTAATCGCCAAATACCCAGTGTCCACTACCCCAGCCAGCAAGGCCCTGCTCAAAATAAAGAAATCAATCCGGGAGTGCACTTTATGCACGTATGAGTAGAAGGAGAACTCCTTCACCCTCGGCTTCTCAAATCTCCATGGATCCACCCCCCCCCATCAGCTCCATGAACCCTCTTAGTTCCTTTGCCATTGCTGGCACCCTGCCTATTTTCGAGCTTGACTGGTCCAAGCTAGGGTCCATAACTGTGTTGAAGTCCCCTCCCATGACCAACCTGTGCGAGTCCAGGTCCGGTATTTTTCCAAGCATCCTCTTTATAAACTCCACATCATCCCAATTTGATGCATATACATGAACTAATACCACTTGTACCCCCTCCAGCTTCCCACTGACCATAATGTACCGACCTCCCACGTCCGAGACTATTCTACCCGCCTCAAACACCACCCGCTTATTGATCAGGATTGCGACCCCTCTAGTCTTTGAATCTAGTCCCAAGTGAAACACCTGGCTGACCCAGTCTTTCCTCAGTCTAACCTGGTCCATTACCTTCAGGTGCGTCTCCTGCAACATTACCATGTCCGCCTTCAATCCCCTACGATGCGCGAACACACGTGCCCTTTTGACCGGCCCATTTAACCCTCGAGCATTCCAGGTGATCAGCCTAGTTGTGGGGCTCATTGCACCCCCCTCCACCGATCAGCCATCCTCTTTTTTAGGCCCTCCTCCAGTCCATGCTCCGCGCCTCCACCGGTCAATCCCCAGGCAGTTCGCGCCCCCGACCTCCTCTCTGTCCTTCAACCCAAGTCCCTCCCTCATCAGCAGAATATTCACCCCCCCTCCCCCCCTACCCCAGCAACAACACCCTGTAACCCAATCCCTTTCCTAAACCAACCATATGCACCCCCCCCACTGCGCTTAAGAGAGCTAGCTCACCCAGATAGCTTGGTGGCCCCCATCCCCGGTGCCAGACAGTCTCCCACCTATTGTTCCCTCCCCACCCTCCCCCCCCACTCATACAAACAAACTCCAACATCAAACAATCCCCACACAATTGCCCAACAGAAAAACACCAAGATCAAAACAAGCACACCTCCATCCCCCAACATTGCAAATGAAAACCTTAACTCACCTCAGCTCTACTGCTGGTTCCAAATCAATGCAAACGGCATCACAAACATCTTCCATAAAACGTAAAACTTTTCACAAAAACAGAGAAACGAAAACAAAAAACAAAAACATGAACGTTGCAGCCAATTTCAAAAAGTTCTCAGTCCACCACCAGCCCTTTCTTTTTCGCAAAGTCCAACGTGTCTTCAGGCGACTCGAAGTAGAAGTGCTGATCCTCATGCGTGACCCAGAGACGGGCTGGTTATAACAGTCCAAACTTCATGTTTTTCTTGAAAAAAGATCGACCTGATCTGGTTGAAGCCTGCTCTCCTCCTGGCCACCTCCACGTTCAGGTCTTGGTAAACCTGCAGGATGTTATTGTCCCACTTACAGCTCCGTGTCTGCTTGGCCCACTGCAAAATACGCTCCTTATCCGAGAACTTGTGGAATCTCACCACCATAGCACTCAGGGGGTCTCCCATTCGCGGCTTCCTCGCGAGTGCTCCATGATCCCTATCCACCTCCAAGGGCCGGCGAATGCCCCATCACCCAGCAGCTTCTCAAACATGTCTGCGATGTATGCCCCAGCGTCCGTTCCTTCGGTCCCCTCCGGGAGCCCGACAATTCTTAGGTTCTGCCGGCGGGACCTGTTCTCTAGGTCCTCTGCCTTCTCCAGAAGGTTCTTCTGCTGGTTCCTCAGCATCCCCACCTCCAGCTCCACCGCAGTCTGATGCTCCTCCTGCTCAGCCAGCGCCTTCTCCACCTTCTGGATCGCCTGATTCTGGGCGTCCAACTTGAGCTCCAACCGCTCAATCGACGCTTTTATCAGGTCCAAGCAGTCCCGTTTCTGCAAAGTCTGAATGACATGCATCAGTTGCTCCATAGACTGCTGGGTCGACAAGCCAGCGGTCCGACCCTCCGTCATGCTGTCTCCTTTTGGAACTACAGCCCAAATCCTCTCTATTTTTTTGTTTCTGCCCTTACGAACACTTCTAGTCCTTTTCTCCATGCACCAAAGTGGGAATTCAGTAGACAATTGCCACTATCATCCGTTTTACAATTCAAGTCCATTGGAAAATCGGGGGAAAAGGTTCAACCAGAGCGGAAGTCACCAAATGTGCGACTTGTCATGATATTCAAGTGAACATCACAGCACATACACACATACATAATGATAGACAGAGCAACGGACAAATTAGCACACATAACACGACAGCCAATCACAGACAAGAGCATACACAGTACAAAACAAGAAACACGACACTTCCTGGGCAGTCCATTAGGAGACGGCACAGGGCAAGGACCTCAAAGCCAGACACTCACACAGTCACCACGTGCTGAGTACCAAGTTTGTTATATAAATAGTTTAAAGGAATAAAACTGCGTTGTACCAATCGCAACCGTGTTGGTTCGTCTGTATCTCAGAGCACCCAACACTTCATGACTTACTCCTTCATAGCGGCCGCTGGAAGTCCCCAAGAGCTGGTTTTCTATTTATTTCATTTATTTTGAGTGGTGTAATGATATACAATGCAAAAAGCTTCAAAGTACAAACTATAACACAAAATGCGACAGGGGAGAGTAGTACAGAGTTTACCCCTCCATGTATATGCAGTGATTTGTCAGAAAAATTTGCAATCATCAGCCTACAATGACCTGTTGTTGCCACATGTAGTTACCTTACTTGCAGCAATGATCAACATGGACACCAAGCAACTCAATTCCTCGCTAATATGCAATAACAAAAATGCCTAACCATCATAGACTGTGCTCGTCATATCACCCATACCACAACTGTACATGCAACCCTTAAGCTAACAGCAGTTAGCGTACGTTGTAAATCCCTATCAGGACTAATCTTTGCAAAGCAACTACCAAAAGCATTTTGTGTGTGAGACCTTGTCAATTGCTTTAAAGTATCTGATTTGAGTAATATCTGAATGTGGCAGCAAAGGTTAGAGCATTAAAAATGAATAGCACTGGAAGATCATGCTTGGGTTTAATGGAATAACGTAGAAGCACAGGTAATTCCTTGCATCGGGCAACAAACAAATCTTGATATCTTTTTCAGTTGAATCATATGGTGCAACATTGCTGTATGGAATAAACCACTTACATGTGACAAGACAACATAATGCATCTCAGCATTGCGATGAAATGGATGAAATGTTTGCAACTCACTTTTCTATTTCAGTGTCATTTTAAGGTCAATCTTACAATCATGCCCCAATTCTGTGTTGTTGCATGCTTATAAAAGCCATGTCCTTAATCTTCATTTCAATTGTCTTTGCTGGAGTCTATGACTATTGCATTGGAAAATATCAGTGGCAATCTTTCAGTTACCTGACAAAGGCAGAAATGATACTGTGAAGTCAATACATAATGGACAAGAAACAAAGCTTACACAGAAACTCCAAGACAGATGAGTGCAATTGTCTGAGCATGTTACAAGAATGGATACAACGAGAATATATTTCAGGGCCTTGCACACAGAGGTACATGGGACAAGAAGGTGAGGAAAGCTGTTGCTAAATGTTGCTCCCTTTCGTTGGCTCTGAATATGGCGGTCAATATGGTCACCTTCCTTAATTCTAATTACGTTTGCTCTAGAGTCGGCAGGTATCTTTCGATACCGCCACAAGGTTCAAACCGAATACTGATCAAAGACTCGATACACCAGTTAGTTAGTTCAAAGTCAAATGATTATTTATTTACACACACAGTTAAATATACTCATGCACGAAACTCTACAGACTAATCTATCACGACTGCTAAAGCCTATACTTAGCTTCGGGCGTCCATTCAGTCAGAGGAACAATGGCCGTTGTTCGGTTCTGAGGCTGCTGGGGTGGAACTGGTACGGGATAACAGCTAAGGTTGTCTGTCTGGTAGCGTGCGTTGACCTTGGACTTACTTGCTTCTGGTGCAGCTGGTGGACAGGTCTCTCTTTGGTGAGAGCCGGGTCCAAGAGAATGATTCTCTCTTGGGGGATCCTTCTTATACCCAAAGGGGCTTCGCGCTCTTTTGGGCGGGCCTTGAATTTGGCCCCAATCAATTGGGCCATTTCTTGATCATTCATATTGATCTCATCCAATAAAGGGGTGGGTGCCCTGATGGCTGGGAGTGTCCTAGGTGGCCGTTGACCTGCTTTGTTTCGGTCTCCTCTGGCGCCGGGCTGTCTGCCTTAGTATCGGTTACTCAAATATTACTCTTTTGTTCCCAGAGATGGGCCATTAGTATGCTAATGGGCATGCAGTTTTGGTCTTGTCTGGGAGCTGCGCCTCCAATATGCAGACAAACTCTGAACCTGCTTGTTTTCTCAGTATTGTCCATTTTCATTGCAATCTTTGTAAAGTGTCTATTTTTAATCGGGAAGTGGCCATCCCAGATGGTTACAATCCCTCCTTGTGATCCTCAACGCGAAGCGTGAAGGATCACATTACCCCGTCGTCTTCATTTTCTGACCAAGCTGGGCACCCCTAAGCATTTCACGGGCTCTACACTGCCCTATCCTATGAATCGCAATTTTACCTAAAATCATTTTACATACATACATCATTATAAAACTCTACGGGGCGCTATGACATTCAGGCATTCATTATAAAATAAAAAAACTGGTATCTCTAACTAGCCTCAATAAACTATCCTCACTCAAACAATCAACAATAATCTACAACACATTAATCTGTACCAATAGCAGCAACACAAGTTTCTCTGACTTGGCAATCAAGCACAGAGGTTTACATTTCTTTACTGAACGAACAAAACACACACAAAAAACGGATTTCCTTCTGCTGTGGCCCTGCGGTGTGTGGTTACAGGGTTCATGGGGGTGTGTTCTGCCTGTTCAGTCGGGTGTTGGGGTGCTTTCCTCATCTGGGGTTTTTCTTGCATACATGTCGTCCCATGTACGTATCTGTGGGCAGTTTCATTTAACTCCTGCCAATCGGGGCTGCTTTCCTGATCTAACTTGGGTCCAAATGTACTTTGAAACCCATTCTGGACAGAAAGCTGAGATTGCAATTCTGCAATTTGCTTCCGGCACTTTGCGTGATCTTCCGAGCTCTGCCTTTGTACCGTCGTGGAAGTGTGGAGCACTCGTAGGGCTGCTTTTAAATCATTGCACTGTTTCTGCAATTGATCTACCTGTTGCTCGGTTTCTTGTCTTACCAAGACCACGCGTTGCGTGTCCTGGTAGGCCTTATCTTACTGGGTCTGAAAACTACTCAAATGGGCGAGACAAGACTGGTGTGCCCGCTTGGCATCATCCACCTCTCTGTCCCTCGCTGCTAACTGTTCTCTTAACTCCTTATTCTCTTTCTCAAATTCGCTCACATCTCCCTCATTATTTCTGTCTCTCTCCTCAATCTCTCTATGGAGCGTCCTAATGATCTCCTCTGTGCCTCGCAATTGTGCCAAGCAGGACACGATTGCCATCAGCTTGCGAGCTTTTCCCAAGCTTTTCTTATGAATCTCTGACAGGTTCTCCCACCAAGTATGTCCTATACTCCCGGGACCTGTTTCGTCATTGGCGCAGAATTCACTCCAAAGGGGCCATCCTTTCCCTTTGAGATATTTTCTGATCTCTTCTTCCCATACAGGACACTGTCCTACTCGTCTGGTCGCTGCGACCTCGAATTCCTGGGGGTTCATAAGGCGTTCCATTGCCTTCATTGCCATTTTCTCTCTACCTCTGTGTTCTCTACGGAATTTGGAACAGGGGGTGATAAAGTGGTAATGCAAACATGGGTATGGCTTACGCTATTTTCCGGCCTACAAAACTCCCGACAGTTTACGCAACAAAATCTCTCAGGTTTACCTTATATCCCTGTTAGTACGCATGCATTAACCCACTTCCGAATCTTGGAGGTTTGATCAGTATCATTCTCACACTTGTGGTTTTTCTATTTCCAATTGGATTCCAATTCAAATTTGGGTTCTCTCGGAAGGACTCGGTCACTTCTATGTCGAGTCCCACCAGAGTCTCAAGTAAATGTTGCTAAATGTTGCTCTCTTTCATTGGCGCTGAATATGGGGGTCAATATGGTCGCCTTCCTTAATTCTAATTACGTTTGCTCTAGAATCGGCAGGTATCTTTTGATACCGCCACAAGGTTCAAACCGAATACTGATCAAAGACTCAATACACTAGTTAGTTAGTTCAAAGTCAAATGCTTATTTATTTACACACACACTTAAATATACTCATGCACAAAACTCTACAGACTAATCTACCACGACTGCTAAAGCCTATACTTAGCTTCGGACTCCCACTCAGTCAGAGGAAAAATGGCCGTTGTTCGGTTCTGAGGCTGCTGGGGTGGAACTGGTATGGGATAACAGCTAAGGTCGTCTGTCTGGTAGCGAGTGTTGATCTTGGACTTACTTGCTTCTGGTGCAGCTGGTGGACGGGTCTCTCCTCGGTGAGAGCCAAGTCCAAGAGAACGATTCTCTCTTGGGGGCTCCTTCTTTTACCCAAAGGGGCTTCGCACTCTTTTGGGCGGGCCTTGAACTTGGCCCCAATCAATTGGGCAATTTCTTGATCATTCATATTGATCTCATCCAATAAAGGGGTGGGTGCCCTAATGGCTGGGCGTGTCCTGTGTGGCCGTTGGCCTCCTTTGTTTTCGGTCTCCTCTTGTGCCGGGGTGTCTGCCTTAGTATCGGTTACTCAAATGTTACTCTTTAGTTCCCGGAGATGGACCATTAGTATGCAAATGGGCCTGCAGTTTTGGTCTTGACTGGGAGCTCTGGCTCCAATATGCAGACAAACTCTGAACCTGCTTGTTTTCTCAGTACTGTCTATTTTCCCTGCAATCTTTGCAAAGTGTCCATTTTGTAATCGGGAAGTGGTCATCCCAGATGGCTACAAGACCCAGGAAGCACCGGATAATTTCAAGAGTGACTTGTCACAGAAAGAGATTCTGGGAACTGAAGTGGCTCGGCTAAGTTCTAAACCAACAAAACAGGAATTAATTAATTTGGCCAGATCACTGCTGTTTGAACAGGAATTTAATAATTGTATTTGTGCTCTTAGTTGCAATATAAAATACTGCTCTTTCAAATTTCCTCCCAGGGACAAACTTTGCTTCCATACTATTAATTCCAGGGTAAGTTTCACTTCCAGTTTTTACATCAAAACGAGCAGTCACAAAAAGAATGTACGAGTGAGATCTTCTGGCTGTTCACGCTGGCATGATGGGTTGGATTCAATGGAAAATCCCATTGACAGTGGCGGGACCACAAGATCCTGCTGCCAGCCAATGGCGGACCGGCTTCCAATGCCGAGAAACACATTGCAGGGAGACCAGAGAATCTCGCCCATAATATCCTTTTGTGTATTCCTATCTCTCTGCTCTTGAAACATATTTCTGTGAATCACTGGTATTATTGGAGATAATAATTTTCAGACGTTGTTATGAATGAGTTAGTAAATGTAGAAGAACTCCTCAATATTCCCAACATGCATGTCAATATTAAGAATCGAACTATAGGGTCAATAATCCACTTTGGAGTGTACAATGGCACCAAAGGGAAAGATTTTCCTCTTATAACATGTAAGGAAAATCTGACAAGCTGTATTATGCATGTGTAATCCACTAAACCCGATTTTTTTCTATGTATTGCACCCAGCTAATCCTTTACATTCAAGTACAACCAAAATAATATCTACCTTATATTATCCAGTACCCTTTTGCAAGTCACTATGACTATTATACTGGGGGTTGCTTTTAAAGTGCCCCATTTATTTGTTTTAAATGGCAGAAGGTAAAAAGAATGAGAGAGATGAGCAGATGCTACGTACACCTAATATGATGCCATCAACTATACTTGCAGGTCACAGGAGTGGCACTGTCGGTTGTGAACAAGGCCAACAGTTCACAGCAGGTTACCGCTGTATCAGTCAGCATAGCCTGCACTTTTCTCTTTCCACTTCCAGTTCAGGTCAGGAGTGATATCCAAACATTGGAGAGAAGACAGCGAAGAGCAACCACATTTCCAACTGGAGTTATGGAGAGAAGTTACAGGAGTTGGAAATATCTACAGTGGAGTGATTTGGGTCTTATTGAAGTATTCAAGAGCTTAAATATTAACCACAAATTATATCTCACTCTCTTCAACATAGTTTTGGGATTCTACATCAAGAAAGCTTGGCTGAAACATGGAAAAGGGATGGTGAAAAGACAGTTTAAATTTCAACACATTTTTCAGAGGGTGGCAAATGCACAGACCGACTGTGAAGGAACGCAGCTGGAGGTGATTCTATGAGCCAATTCAAAACACCATTTCATTACTGGAGTAAACAATGATATTGTAATATGATATTTTTTAGATGGGGGGGATGAGACAGATGGACTGTGGTGAGTTTTTCTGGTTGAATACGTGGTTACGGATCAACAAAGGAGATGGGGAATATGACAAAGCTGTGCAATTTCACTGTTGTTCTGTATTTTAAAAAGTAAAGGGATAGCAAGTTGCTTATCTCAAATCAACAGCAATAGTATAAATGTAACATCAGTGAAATAAGCAGGGGAACTTTCAACTTAATTTCTTCTGGGCATGAGTCCAGAGCTGCAATTCATTTAGAAACTCAGTCAGAGGCCCCCAAATGATTGTCTGTTGCTAGAAATAGAAGTGTTTCCTCGATGTATCTGGATTGTGGCAGAGTTGAAGCAGAATAAAAGGAAATTCTACCTTTGCTATACAATCTAGTCAACATTTGATATTAACATTGGGTATGAAATACGATAAAATTGTATGCTTCCTTTGCATCTTGATGGACATAGCTTCTAAGAAAGAATTGTGAGAAATGAACAAGATCCTGATTCAACAAGGATGAGAAGGATACAGGTTTGTCACAGGACTACTTCGGCATTAAACATGGGCTGCACAAATTCAACGATGAAGACAGGAGCAGGATGATTTGCTTGGTTTTAGCTTGTTCTGTGCTCCATATATGCTTATTCCAGCATTGCTTAAAGGAACTAACTCGGCACTGAATGTAAAAACTACTCATGGCTATACACATATTAGCCGTCATTGAGACAATTTAATTAAAATGTGTATATTCTCTCCATGCAAGCAGCTTTAATGAACAATATGTAGCTCTAATAAACAGTGGATTTTGCAAAACTGTGCGTATTTTCATGCTGTGCACTGAAAATTGGAACTGTTTGTTCTATGTGAATGCATTTACTTATTATATTTGCACAACAAACATTCACAGAATGTGTAGATAATAGTCAGTGGCAAACTGAACAAAAGTATTTCACATGACATATAGCGCTCCATACAATTCTTTGATTTAGAATGATGAACTACACCAATTCACGAATGATAAAAACAGTTGTACTTTCCACAAATTAACTAAAAATAGCATAATTTCAAAACAACTCATCGGGACTTAATCTAACGAGGATACATTCTGCAACACTATTTTGCCACAATTTACTTGATCCATTTTCATTTCAATTGCTATTAGTATGCATTTGCTCAGCTGGTGTTGTCCCCAGATTTCTGGCCCATTGTCAGATCTCCTGCTGCACTGACAAAATTCATGGGCGAGGTTCTCCGCCGGCGGGATTCTCCATTTTGTCGGCACCCTGGGGTTTCCCAACGGCGTGGGGCTGCCACACAATGGGAAACCCCATTGACCGGCCGGCATAACGGAAAATCCCGCCGTCTGGTCGGGGCAGAAATGTGGCGCGGAGAATCCAGCTGCAGGTTTCTTGGGTAGTCCACAAGTATGGGCATTGGGTCAGTGAGTCGGAAGTATGCAAAGAAGGAAAATGTGACCTGAGTCATTGTGTAAGATGATTTAATTCTCGTGGTGCCTTTTTCAACTTCAATACGCTCTCTTCACCTCACATGCATTCGGTAAAAATAAGGATCCCATGATGGCAACAGTCAAGTATGCACAGCGACATGCTAAGATTGCACAACTTCAGTCTGAGCTTCCATTGCAGCACTCAGATGCTGTGTGATTTCTTCTTGTGCTGCAGCATAAGCTGAGACATTGGGATGGATTCTCTGATTTGCGGAATAAGTGCTGACGCCAGTGTGGGAAGAGTGGTGGTTTACGCTGGAAAGCACGGTGCAAAAGCTGCACCGATCCTTCGTCCAGTGATGGGCTAGCAGCCACGCAGCCTAAATCCCCTGGCTTTACCTGCGGATAGGGCTGCAGAATGGTGGGACCGTGGCCGTGCATGTGCACAGTGGCTGCCTGTGGCGGCCATGCTGTGCAACATGGCGCCGGCTGTGAGCGGACCCGGCCTGCCACATACTGTTCCCCAGTAACCCCCCTCGCCACCTCCAGACCATCACCCACCAGTGCCCCCAGCCCCTGCCAAACCCCCCTGCCCCATGGAATGCCCCCCCCGATATGGAAGCTTTGGAAAAGGTGCAAAGAAGATTTACCAGGATGTTGCCTGGAATGGAGAGTAGGTCTTACGAGGAAAGGTTGAGGATGCTAGGCCTTTTCTCATTAGAACGGAGAAGGATGAGGGGCGACTTGATAGAGGTTTATAAGATGATCAGGGGAATAGATAGAGTAGACAGTCAGAGACTTTTTCCCCGGGTGGAACAAACCATTACAAGGGGACATAAATTTAAGGTGAAAGGTGGAAGATATAGGAGGGTTGTCAGAGGTAGGTTCTTTACCCAGAGAGTAGTGGGGGCATGGAATGCACTGCCTGTGGAAGTAGTTGAGTCGGAAACATTAGGGACCTTCAAGCAGCTATTGGATAGGTACATGGATTACGGTTAAATGATATAGTGTAGATTTATTTGTTCTCAAGGGCAGCACGGTAGCATTGTGGATAGCACAATTGCTTCACAGCTCCAGGGTCCCAGGTTCGATTCCGGCTTGGGTCACTGACTGTGCGGAGTCTGCACGTCCTCCCCGTGTCTGCGTGGGTTTCCTCCGGGTGCTCCGGTTTCCTCCCACAATCCAAAGATGTGCAGGTTAGGTGAATTGGCCAATGATACACACGGGTAGGTATGTACCTCTTCATTCACCTGAGGAAGGAGCAGCGCTCTGAAAGCTAGTGACATCGAAACAAACCTGTTGGACTTTAACCTGGTGTTGTAAGACTTTGTACTGTGCTCAATGGATAAGGCTGTGCACTCAGAGCTCATGGTCAACACAGTGCTCATGCTCCACAGGGGCTCCTCCATGACGGATGCCTGGCATGCAGATCCTCAGGGATCTCAGCCAGATCCCCCCATGACTCAGCATATTCCTTGCTGCCAGCAGTTCTCCGACTACCAGCGCAATGGGCACTCCCTCCTTCCGCCATCTGCACCAGCGAGCGTGATGTGCCCTCAACCAACGCACCTGAAATGATTATGCCCTCTGATGTGTTATCATAGAATTTACATAGAATTTACAGTGCAGAAGGAGGCCATTCGGCCCATCGAGTCTGCACCGGCTCTTGGAAAGAGCACCCTACCCAAGATCCACACCTCCACCCTATACCCATAACTCAGCAACCCCACCCTAGACAAAGGGCAATTTTGGACACTATGGGCAATTTAGCATGGCCAATCCACCTAACCCGCACATCTTTGGACTGTGGGAGGAAACCCGAGCACCCGGAGGAAACCCACGCACACACGGGGAGGATGTGCAGACTCCGCACAGACAGTGACCCAAGCCGGAATCGAACCTGGGACCCTGGAGCTGTGAAGCATTTGTGCTATCCACAATGCTACCGTGCTGCCCTGAAAATCGCTTATTGTCACAAGTAGTCTTCAATGAAGTTACTGTGAAAAGCCCCTAGTCGCCACATTCCGGCGCCTGTTCAGCGAGTCTGGTACAGGAATTGAACCTTGCTGCTGGCCTGTTTGGTCTGCTTTAAAAGCCAGCGATTTAGCCCAGTGTGCTAAACCAGCCCCTTTTTTTTTAGTATCTTCCCTAATGTTTGGTGCTGAATGAGGGTGTACCAGGGTGTATCTTGCGAGTTATCATATTTCTGTGTCAAAGGAGTGTTGTTGACCTCCTTGCTGGCTCTGGGGGGCGGCTAATGAGGGTTGAAAATAAACACAACTCATTCTACACGGACTTAATTTTCAACAAATGTTGCCCATCGCTATTGGTCTCAGTTTTCTGAGGGATGAGATATCCATTAATCACTTTCACCCTCACCTTGTCACGATTTTGGCCACTGGGCTCGTACCCTTCTCAGAGACTCTTCCTCTGCATGCCAGCTTAAAACTTCATGGAAGGTTGCCATTGGAAAAGACACCCACCGCGTGACCGTTCCCACTGAGCCCACTGGCCCGATGTGGCCGCGATTTACAATGGCTACCAATTACGTGGCCAGCCAGTGTAATTTTGCAGTCCTCAATTGATTTCAGGCGGGATCGGGAATCACAGTTGCTTCTGGTTCTGCCTGTCGAGTGCGCACGTCACATGTGAAATTCAGTCCTGCAAGTTATCTCTTGTCATGTTCACAAGTCTAGCTGCTTTGAGTGGTACTTTTCATAGATTATCATAGAATTTACAGTGCAGAAGGAATCCATTCGGCCCATCGAGTCTGCACCAGCTCTTGGAAAGAGCACCCCATCCAAGGTCAACACCTCCACCCCATCCCCATAACCCAGTAACCCCACCCAACCCCACCCAACACTAAGGGCAATTTTGGACACTCAGGGCAATTTATCATGGCCAATCCACCTAACCTGCACATCTTTGGACTGTGGGAGGAAACCGGAGCACCCGGAGGAAACCCACGCACACACGGGGATGATCTGCAGACTCCGCACAGACAGTGAACCAAGCCGGAATCGAATCTGGGACCCTGGAGCTGTGAAGCAATTGTGCTATCCACAAGGCTACCGTGCTGCCCACATCACCTTCAATTGTGAAAATTGAATGAGATGTGCAAATCAAGTAACTTGTTTAATAAGCAAATGAAAAAGCATTAACATTGAGTCTGTGCAATAATCTATTGAGCTGATGAGAGCACCTTCAGGAATAAAGGGAAAAATGCTGGTGCCAGCTCCATAAAGCACAAAGTGTTTGCAACTTTGCACAAAATTAACACCTAAGCAGATTTGAACATAAAACAAATTAATCCCCCTAATGTGTACCTCATGAAAAAGACCATAACATTGTTTGTAATGCACAAATATATGACTGCTTTCATTTGTGATCAAGTGAATTTGCGAGTCGCAATTTAGACTATATTTGCACACGTAGTTATTTTTTCACTTTCTTGATGGGTCTTAATAACAATTCTTTATAGTGTTGAACATCTAAAGATTCGTAATAGGGCTGCTGTAAAACAATCCCCAATATCAGCAGGACATTTAACTGATTTTTTTACAAGCCTGAAGTTTGTGCTTTTCTAACCATGTACTGCTAACTCATTTTCCATCACTTAATGATTTCTAACCTATTCAAAGGAATAACAAAAAGAGAATAAAGAATATTCACAGCATATTGGGAGATAGTTTTTATGATATATGCAACAAAATAATTGACCCATTTACAAACAACAAAGTGCACAGATAGAATTCCCTCCCACCTGGAAGAAATTTCATGGTGGGGCGGACAGGGTCTCGTGGGGGTGGAGTCATTATCTTGCCTAAAATTGGGGGCGGGATTCTCCACTGCCGCACCGAGGTGCCCACGCCATCGTGAACGCCGTTGAGGTTCACGACGGCGTGAAACGGCCCCGATCCCGATCGATTCAGGCCCCGACAATGGGCTAGGATCGGGGCTGCGTCATCTACACGTGCCAGGCCTTGTCGCCGCGTAAAGGCGGTGCCGGATAGATGACGCGGTCGGCGCCGCATAAGTGGCGTCACCCGCGCATACGCGGGTTGGCCGGCGCCAACCCGCGCATGCGTGGATGCCGTGCTCTCTGAGTCCGCCCCGCAAGAAGATGGCGGACGGATCTTGCTGGGCCGCGGAAGGAAGGAGGTCCTCCTTCAGAGAGGACGGCCCGACGATCGGTGGGCACCGATCGTGGGCCATGCCACATTTGAGGTACCCCCCGGTGCAGGATCCCACCTACCCCCACCGCAGGCCACCCCTCCAGCGTTCCCACGCTGTTCCCGACGGCAGCGACCAGGTGTGGACGGTGCCGGGGGGAACCCGCCGTTTTGGCCTGGCCGCTCGGCCCATCCGGGCCTGAGAATAGCGGGGGTGCCGGAGAATCGCCATTTTGGGTGTCTCCGGCGATTCTCCGGCCTGCCGCCCGTGGAACTCGACGGGGCCGTTCCCACCGCTTGGGAGAATCGCGGGAGGGCGTCGGACCGGCGTCCCGGGAAATTTTGGCGGCCTAGGCGATTCTCCCAACCGGCGCGGGAGTGGAGAAACTTGCCCAAGGCCTCTGATCCTCCCTCTCCAGCCCCCTGACCTATCCCCTGGGATATCAGTCATCATCTTGAAGACCCCGCCCACCAAGGGTCTACTATCCTCCTCGGGATCCCGACCACTCATCGGGCTTCCATCTCCCAACACTTATTTCCAAGCATATCGCTGCAGTACCTCTACGGCCATTTATTGCAATGCTCTGCCTGGAGGGACTGGAGAGCTGCCGGCCAATCTGATTGGCCAACAGCTCTCCAAGGTGGGACCTACTCTCAGTGATGGACCAAAGTCCTGCCTGCTGCAAATCAATACTTGCTGGAGTGCAAAATGGCTGCAGGCTTGTCAGAGTCTGCGGGATGAGTCCCCACCAACTCTCCAGATGGTGGAGTGGGGTCTCACCATTTGAAAACTTCAGGCCATTGTTTATCAAATTTTTCTGATTGGTTTAAATTATTCTGGTTTGTTGGAATATTTAACAGATGGGAAAAGATGTTAATTCTGAATCTGCAAACGATACAAGCACAACTAATGAAAATTCTAATTTTGTTAAAACCAGCTTTTCTTTGTTTCAAAATAGCTTTGATTTTATACATTTAGTATAAACAGCTAAAGTAATATTCAAAAGATAAGAAATACAAGTGCTCAATTTTGAAAAACGAAATCACCAAACAGTGAAAGAGCGGCGGGGACACAGTGAAGAGCGCGAGGAGAGCGGCGGGGACACAGTGAAAGAGCGCAAGGGGAGCGGCGGGGACATAGGATAAAAGAGCGTGAGGAGAGCGGCGGGAACACAGGATAAAAGAGCACGAGGAGAGCGGTGGGGACACAGTGAAAGAGCGCGAGGAGAGCGGCGGGGACACAGTGAAAGAGCGCGAGGAGAATGGCGGGGACACAGGATAAAAGAGCGCGAGGAGAGCGGCGGGAACACAGGATAAAAGAGCGCGAGGAGAGCGGTGGGGACACAGTGAAAGAGCGCGAGGAGAGCGGCGGGGACACAGTGAAAGAGCGCGAGGAGAGCGGCGGGGACACAGTGAAAGAGCGCGAGGAGAGCGGCGGGGACACAGTGAAAGAGCGCGAGGAGAGCGGCGGGGACACAGTGAAAGAGCACGAGGAGAGCGGCAAGGACACTGTGAAAGAGCGTGAGGAGAGCGGCGGGGACACAGTGAAAGAGCGCGAGGAGAGCGGCGGGGACACAGTATAAAAGAGCGCGGGGAGAGCGTCGGGAACACAGGATAATAGAGCACGAGGAGAGCGGCAGGGACACAGCTGCAGGAGAAACGGCCTTCAGATTTATGGCGGGAGCAGGTGTCTGTCGGGAAGAAGAAGCGGCCTTCAAATTTTCGGCGGGAGCAGTGGCCAGGGGTCTGTCGGGAAGGTAAGTGTACCTCGTTAAAAACTTTCAAAATTTACCTTGAAGAATGACATCATAGCAAAGCAGTGACCTGATTGGCTGGTAAGGAAAGTGCTCCAATTAGCAGTAGCTGGGAGAAATGTAACTCTTCGTGTGTTGGAAGTATTGTGATTGGTAAGTAAAATCTTTATTCCTTTCACTTATTCATTATTTGATATTATATTTGTAATCAGTTAAGGTAAAGTGTAAAAATGACAGGAGATCCCAGACCCGTGTTATGCTCCTCATGCTCAATGTGGGAGTTCAGGGATGCGGCCGATGCCCCTGACTCCTTCATGTGCGGGAAGTGTGTCCAGCTGCAGCTCCTGTTAGACCGCATGACGGCGCTCGAGCTGTGGATGGACTCACTTTGGAACATCCGCGATGCTGAGGAAGTCGTGGATAGCACGTTCAGTGAGTTGGTCACACCGCAGATTAGGATTGGTGAGGGAGACAGGGAATGGTGACCAAAAGGCAGAGAAAGAGCCGGAAGACAGTGCAGGTGTCCCTTACGGTCATCTCCCTCCTAAACTGGTATACCGTTTTGGATACTGTCGGGGAGATGACTCACCAGGGGAAGGCAGTAGTAGCCAGGTTCATGGCACGTGGCTGGATCTGCTGCACAGAAGGGCGGGAAAAAGACTGGCAGGGCTATAGTCAAAGGGAATTCAATCGTAAGGGGAGTAGACAGGCGTTTCTGTGGTCGAAAACGAGACTCCCGAATGGTATGTTGCCTCCCGGGTGCACGGATCAGGGATGTCTCAGATCGGCTGCAGGACATACTGAAGAGGGAGGGTGAATAGCCAGTTGTCATGGTGCATATAGGCACCAATGATATAGGTAAAAATCGGGATGAGGTCCTACAATCAGAATTTAGGGAGTTAGGAGATAAGTTAAAAAGTAGGACACAAAGGTAGTAATCTCAGGATTGCTACCAGTGCCACGAGACAGTCAGAGTAGAAATTCAAGAATAGTCAGAATGAATACGTGGCTTGAGAGATAACGCAGGAGGGAAGGGTTCAGATTTTTGGGACATTGGAATCGGTTCTGGGGGCGGTGGGACCATTACAAATCGGATGGTCTACACCTGGGCAGGACTGGAACCAATGTCCTTGGGGGTGCTTTTGTCTACACTGTTGGGGAGGTTTTAAACTAATGTGGCAGGGGGATGGGAACCAGATTAGGAAGTTAGAGGTCAGTAAAGTGGCAGCAACTAAAGCCAGTAAAGGTACGAGATAATAAACACAATGTGACTAACGGGAAGAGTAGACAGGGAAGAGATGATGAACACAAAGGGACAGGTGGTCTGAGGTGCATTTGTTTTAATGCGAGAAGTGTAGCAGGTAAGGCAGATGAACTTAGGGCTTGGATTAGTACCTGGGAATATGATGTTATTGGTATTACTGAGACTTGATTGAGGGAAGGGCAAGACTGGCAACTAAATATCCCAGGGTATAGATGCTTCAGGAGGGATAGAGAGGGAGGTAAAAGGGGTGGAGGAGTTGCATTACTGGTCAGAGATGAATCACAGCTGTGATTAAGGAGGGCATGATGGAGGATTCGAGCACTGAGGCAATATAGATAGAGCTAAGAAATAGGAAGGGTGCAGTAACATTGTTGGGACTTTACTACAGGCCTCCCAAAAGCAAGCGTGAAGTAGAGGTACAAATATGTAGACAGATTATAGAAAAATGTAGGAGCAATAGGGTGGCCGTGATGGGAGATTTTAACTTCCCCAACATTGAATGGGACTCATGTAGTGTTGGAGGCGTAGATGGAGCAGAATTTGTAAGGAGCATCCAGGAGAGTTTTTTAGAGCAGTATGTAAATAGTCCAACTTGAGAAGGGGCCATACTGGACCTGGTATTGGGGAATGATCCCGGCCAGGTGGTTGAAGTTTCAGTCGTTGATTACTTTAGGAATAGCGATCACAATTCCGTAAGTTTTAGAATGCTCATGGACAAAGACGAGAGTGGTCCTAAAGAAAGAGTGCTAAATTGGGGAAAGGCCAAGTATAACAAAATTCGGCAGGAGCTAGGGAATGTGGATTGGGAGCAGCTGTTTAAGGGTAAATCCACATTTGAAATGTGGGAGTCTTTTAAGGAAAGGTTGATTAGAGTGCAGGACAGACATGTCCCTGTGAAAATGAGGGATAGAAATGGCAAGATTAGGGAACCATGGATGACGGATGGAATTGTGAGACGAGCTAAGATGAAAAAGGAAGCATACATAAGATCTAGGCGACTTAAAACTGATGAAGCTTTGGAGGAATATCGGGAAAGTAGGACAAATCTCAAACGTGCAATAAAGTGGGCTAAAAGGGGTCATGAAATATCTTTGGCTAACAGGGTTAAGGAAAATCCCAAAGTCTTTTATTTGCATATAAGGAGCAAGAGG
The DNA here is from genome assembly GCF_047496885.1 of Scyliorhinus torazame. Classification (NCBI taxonomy): domain Eukaryota; kingdom Metazoa; phylum Chordata; class Chondrichthyes; order Carcharhiniformes; family Scyliorhinidae; genus Scyliorhinus; species Scyliorhinus torazame. The sequence continues at coordinate 169,626,596 of NC_092709.1, read as the reverse complement.
GTAACCAGAGAAAGGATTGGCCCACTCAAAGCCAAAAGAGGGAATTTATGCGTGGAGTCAGTGGAAATGGGTGAGATTCTTAATGAGTGGGACATGACGGATGTTGAGGCTAGGAATGGATGTTTAAATACTCTAGGTCAAGTCGGCATAAGGAAGGGGGGAGTTTTGGGTATTCTAAAAGGCATTAAGGTGGACAAGTCCCCAGGTCTGGATGGGATCTATCCCAGGTTACTGAGGGAAGCGAGGGACGAAATAGTTGGGGCCTTAACAGATATCTTTGCAGCATCCTTGAGCACGGGTGAGGTCCCTGAGGACTGGAGAATTGCTAATGTTGTCCCTTTGTTTAAGAAGGGTAGCAGTGATAATCCAGGGAATTATAGACCTGTGAGCTTGACGTCAGTGGTAGGCAAACTGTTGGGAGAAGATACTGAGGGATAGGATCTATTCACATTTGGAAGAAAATAGACGTATCAGTGATAGGCAGCATGGTTTTGTGCAGGGAAGGACATGTCTTACAAACCTAATAGAATTCTTTGAGGAAGTGACTAAGTTAATTGATGAGGGAAGGGCTGTAGATGTCATATACATGGACTTCAGTAAGGCGTTTGATAAAGTTTCCCATGGCAGGTTGACGGAAAAAGTGAAGTTGTATGGGGTTCAGGGTGTACTAGCTAGATGGATAAAGAACTGGCTGTGCAACAGGAGACAGAGAGTAGTGGTGGAAGGGAGTGCCTCAAAATGGAGAAAGATGACGAGTGGTGTTCCACAGGGATCCGTGCTCAGACCACTGTTGTTTGTGATATACATACATGATCTGGACGAAGGTATAGGTGGTCGGATTAGCAAGTTTGCAGATGATACTAAGATTGGTGGAGTTGCAGATAGCGAGGAGGACTGACAGAGAATACAGCAAAATATAGATAGATTGGAGACTTGGGCTGAGAAATGGCAGATGGAGTTCAATCCAGGCAAATGCGAGGTGATGCATTTTGGAAGATCTAATTCAAGAGCGGACTATACGGTCAATAGAAGAGTCCTGGGGAAAATTGATGGACAGAGAGATCTGGGAGTTCAGGTCCATTGTACCCTGAAGGTGGCAACGCAGGTCGATAGAGTGGTCAAGAAGACATACAGCATGCTTGCCTTCATCGGACGGGGTATTGAGCACAAGAGTCGGCAGGTCATGTTACAGTTGTATAGAACTTTGGTTACGCCACATTTGGAATACTGCGTGCAGTTCTGGTCGCCACATTACCAGAAGGATGTGGATGCTTTCGAGAGGGTGCAGAGGAGGTTCACCAGGATGTTGCCTGGTATGGAGGGTGCTAGCTATGAAGAAAGGTTGAGTAGATTAGGATTGTTTTCGTTGGAAAGACGGAGGTTGAGGAGGGACCTTATTGAGGTCTACAAAATTATGAGAGGTATGGACAGGGTGGATAGCAACAAGCTTTTTCCAAGAGTGGGGGTGTCAATTACAAGGGGTCATGATTTCAAGGTGAGAGGGGGAAAGTTTAAGGGAGATGTGCGTGGAAAGTTTTTTACGCAGAGGGTGGTGGGTGCCTGGAACGCTTTGCCAGCGGAGGTGGTAGAGGCGGGTACGATAGCATCATTTAAGATGCATCTAGACAGATATATGAACGGGCGGGGAACAGAGGGAAGTAGATCCTTGGAAAATAGAAAACAGGTTTAGATAAAGGATCTGGATCGGCACAGGCTGGGAGGGCCGAAGGGCCTGTTACTGTGCTGTAATTTTCTATGTTCTTTGTTCTTTGTTATTCCATAAAAATGCTGCTTAATATTGTTTCAAAGGGGTTTCCCTCGTATCTTATATCTTCCCAGGAATTGAAATATTCACAAGGGATTGGGCTTCTTATTTCCTGCTTACCATTTTAAATAATATTTCTCACTGATGCTCAATTTGGGTTCTGCCAGGGTGGCTCTAGCAATGGCAACAATCGGTGCCCATCCCAGAATTGCCTTTGAGCAATTGATGGCAAACTGCCTTCTTAAACTGTTGTAGTTCATGAACTGTAGGTATACCCAAATATTTTTAGGAAGGGAGGTCCATGATTTTTACCCAGCGACAGAGCAGGAATAGTGTTATTGTTCCAAGTTAGGATGTTTGTGAATTGGAGGGGAACTTGCAGCTGGCGGTGTTCCCATTGTATCTGCTGCCCTTGACCTTTTATATGGTAGAGTTTGCAGATTTGGAAGGACGCTATCCATAGAATCCCTACAGTGCAGAAGGAGGCCATTCAGCCCATCAATCTGCACCAACCCGCCAAAAGAGCACTTCATCCAGCCCACTGCTCCACCCTATCCCCGCAACCCCATCCATTGATCATGACCAATCCACCTAACATGCACATCTTTGGACTGGAGAAGGAAACTCATGCAGACATGGGAATAACATGTAAACTCCAAGAAGTCGCCCAAGGCTGGAATCAAACCTGGGGAAAGGCAAATTACTGCAGATGCTGGAATCTGAATCGTGAACCTGGGTCCCTGCTGCTATGAGGCAGCAATGTTAACCACTGTGCCACCATGCTGCCCCTGATTTTTTGCAAACCTGTCGAAGAAGCCTTGGTGAATTCCTGCAGTGCACCTTGTGGGTGGTACCCACTGCTGCCACTGTGTGTTGTGATGGAGGGAGTGAATGTTTAAGATAGTGGATGGAGTGCCAATCAAGTGGGCTGCCTCGTCCTGGATGGTGTCAAGCTTCTTGAGTGTTGCTGGAGCTGCACTAATTCAGGCAAGCGGGGAGTATCACAGTCCTGAATTATGCCTTATAGATTGTGGACAGGCTTTATGGACTCAGAATTCCTAGCCATAATATTTATTTGGGTGTTTGTTTTTATCCGGTCATGGGATGTGGGCGTCGCTGGCTGGGCATTTATTCCCCAACTCCGAGGGCATTTTAAGAGTCACCCACATTATTGTGAATCTGGAGTCATATGTCGGCCAGACCAGGTAAGGACGGTAGATTTCGTTCCCAAGTGAACCAGGGAGGTTTTTATGATTTTATGACAATTGACAGTGTTTTCATGGTCATCTTTAGACTTTTAATTAAAGGTTTTTTTAATTGCATTCAAATTTTTGCCATGGTGGGATTCAAACCCTGGTTCTCTGGATTACAGATGCAGCAACAATTCCACTGCTCCACCGCCTCCCAGATCCAGTTCAATTTATGGTTAATGGTAACCCCCCAGGATGTTGATAGTGGGGAATTCAGCAATAGGAATACTATTGAGGGTCAAAGGGAGGTAATTGGATTCTCTTGTTGGAGATGCCATTGCCTTTGTCAGGAAAACAAAGGTTTCAGGGATTTATACTTGAGGCGAGGTCCACAGAACCTCACTCAGATTCAGAGTGCAGCGTGTCTGACCATAGCCAATCCATGTGCTTATTGGAACTATGTGTTACTGAGACAATTCTCGCCTGAGATATATTTTTCAACTTGTGTTAACTTTAAAATCCATGTATATTTGTAAAGCTAAGGGCGGAGTAAAGGAGTATTGTCATAGAAGCGTCGGGTTTTGCAGCATAGAAATAAGACCTCAGGGTGATTGTGCCTGTGCTGGCGATCAAGCACCTATCTATTTTAATCCCATTTTTTCCAGCAATTAGTTTCTATACATTTTTGCGATTGCAAGTGCTCATCTAAATGCTTTTTAAAAGTTGTGAGGGTTCCCGCCTCTACCACCCTTTCAGGCAGTAACGTCCCACCACCCTCTGGATCAAAATGTTTTTCCACAATTCCCCTCTAAATCCACCTGCCCATTACCTGTAATCTATGCCCTCTGCTTATTGACCAGCTACTAAGGGGAAATATTTCTTCCTATTTACCCTATCTATGTACACCTCAATGAGTTCTCCCTCACCCTTCCCTGTTCTAAGGAAAACAAACCCAGCCAACCAGTGTCTCTTCACAGCTGAAATGCCCCAGCCCAGGCAGCATCCTTTTGTACTTTCTCGTGTCCTAGCATTTATTGTGTATGCCTTTGCCTTGTTAGCCCTCCCAAAACGCATCACCTCACACTTTTCAAGATTAAATTCCATTTGACACTGTTCTACCGATCTAACCAGCCTGTCTATATCGCACTCTAACCTAAGGCTTTTCTCCTTGCTCTTCATCACACCGCCAATTTTTGTGCCACCTGCGAACTTACTGATCAAACACCACACATTACCGTCTTGATCATTACTATCTGCTACAAACAGCAAGGAACCTTGCACCGATCCCTGTGGTAAACCACTGGACACAGGCCTCCAGTCATAACAACAAACTTCGACCAACAACCTCTGCCTCCTGCCACTAAGAAATCTGGGGCGAGAGTCTCCGACCCCACACCGGGTTGGAGAATCGCCGGGGGCTGGCATGAATCCTGCCCCCGCCGGTTGCCGAATTCTCCGGCACCGGATATTCGACGGGAGTGGGAATCGCGCCGCGCCGGTTGGCAGGCCACCCCCCTGCGATTCTCCGGCCCGGATGGGCCGAAGTCCCACAGCTAAAATGCCTGTCCCGCCGGCGTAGATTAAACCACCTACCTTACCGGCGGGACAAGGCGGCGCGGGCGGGCTACGGGGTCCTGGGGGGGGCGTGGGCCGATCTGGCCCCGGGGGGTGCCCCCACAGTGGCCTGGCCCACGATCGGGGCCCACCGATCCGCGGGCAGGCCTGTGGGTGGGGGCACTCTTTTCCTTCCGCCTTCACCACGGTCTCCACCATGGCGGAGGCAGAAGAGACTCCCTCCACTGTGCATGCGCGGGAATGCCGTCAGTGGCCGCTAATGCTCCCGCGCATGCGCCGCCCGGAGATGTCATTTCCGCGCCAGTTGGCGGGGCACCAAAGGCCTTTTCCGCCAGCTGGCAGGGCGGAAATTAGTCCGGCGCGGGCCTAGCCCCTCAAGGTTGGGGCTCGGCCCGCCAAGATGCGGAGCATTCCGCACCTGTGGGGCGGCGCGATGCCCGACTGATTTGCGCCGTTTTGGGCGCCAGTCGATGGACATCGCGCCGATACCGGAAAATTTCGCCCCTGATGTTCAACTTGCCAAATTTCCCTGGATCCCATGTGTTCTTACCCTCTTGATCAGTCTTCCATGTGGGACCTTGTCAAAAGCCTTAGTGAAGTCCATGCATTAAAATCAAACTTTTCATGTTTAATAAATATTTTTTTGTTGTTAAAAATAATTTGTGGTTATTTGACTCCATTCTGCCAGTTTCTCAAAAAAAGTGACAACATTTTGAGCCGGTTCTATTCCGGGATCGTTTCGTCCAGTTATAACACTAACTGTGATCCTAACACCTTCCACTTATGTGGCATGAATGTTACTTGCCAATTATCAGTGTAAGCCTGAATGTTGTCCAGGTCTTGCTGCATAGACACCAACTGCTTCAGCATCTGAGGAGTTGTAAATGGTATCGAACATTGTGCATCACCAGCGAACATCCCCCTTCTTATGATAGAAGGAAGGTTATTGATGAAGCAGCTGAAGATGGTTGGGCCTTCATCACCATCCTGAGGAACTCCTGCAGTGATGCCCCAGGACTGTGATAATTGTCCTCAAACAACCACAAGCATCTTTATTTGTGCCAGGTATAACTCCAAACATTAGTCTTTTCTGCTTATTCCCATTGACTTCCAGTTGGCAGGGTCCCTTGATGCCATAGCTGGTCGTAAGGATCTTGATGTCAAACCCATCTCCACTCTTGCATCATCATAAGTGAGCTTGTTGATTGTCAGGAAAACCTTATCATTTTCAGACTAAAACCATTTGATGCTCACTGAAATAAGCAGTCAAGGTCAAAGAAAACCATTTTACATCTAACATGCTTGCTTTCTGCAGCCATTTCACGTTCTGCATTTTTTCTTTCATTGGCGTTATTGATTTTGTATTAAGAAACAGTCATTTAACTGATAATTTCTTTAAGAAGTTGTGGTGGTATATATTAGGGGTAATACGGTACACCACGTGTCGACAGGCTATTGGTGGAGGGATGCCAGGTCCTGATAGGATCTGCCACCTACTGGACTCCACCCAGAAATGCCGGTATAAGAACCCAGTTTTTCCCTCCATTTCCCTCAGCAGTTGCATTCTGTAACCACGCTGCTGGGGATAAAGTTCTGCTTAATAAAGCCTTCAATTGACATTACCTCAACCTGCCTCGCGTCATATTGACGGTGCTACAATTTATTAAGCAGAATTTAAATTGAAGAAAACGACGTGGGACCATGGAGCTCCGAATCACCCCGGAGTGCCTGCGCATCGCACCCCAAGCAGCTAACTCGGCCTCTATCATCAAACACTGGATGGCATGCTTTGAGGGCTACCTCCGAACGGCCCCCGGCACAGCGACTGACGAACAAAAGATGCAGGTCCTCTATTCTAGGGTGAGTCCTGACGTCTACTCCTTTATCGAGGACGAGGACGGTTTCACCGGTGCCATCGCCGCCCTGAAGGATATCTACACCCGGCCCGCCAACCAGGTTTTTGCTCACTACCAGCTCGCCACACGACGGCAATTTCCGGGGGAACGCTGGACGAGTTTTATAACGCCCTGCAGATCCTGGGTCGAAACTGCAACTGCCCGGCGGTAACAGCGAGTGAACACACAGAGCTCCTGGTCCGCGATGCGTATGTGGCAGGTTTGGCCTCTTCCCAGATCCGCCAGAAGCTTCTGGAGAAAGAATCTCTGGGACTTACAGAAGCCCGGGCCCTGGCGGCATCCCTCGATGTGGCCTCGCGTAACGCCCGCGCCTACGCCCCCGACCGCACTACAGCCTCTTAGGCTCCGTGGACCCCCGCTGCGGTCGACTCTCCGACACCCCCCCCACCCCCGCAAACCTGCGCGGCCAAAACACCAGACCAACCGGGGGGGCCTCGCTGCTATTTTTGCGGCCAGCCGAAACACCCTCGGCAGCGATGCCTGGCCCGCGCGGCTACCTGCAAAAGCTGCGGGAAGAAAGGCCACTACGCGACAGTGTGCAAGTTCCGCGGGGTCGCCGCTATCTCCGGGGAAGAAACGGGACCACAGACCCAGCCCCCCTAGTGATCCACGTGTGACCAACGGACGCCGCCATTTTGGACCCCGGACGCCATGAGGGAGAGATGGGCGCCGCCATTTTGTCCACCCGCGACCCCGCTCGATCCGTGGACGCCGCCATCTTGGCTGAAGGACCCCGACACAGACGGCCACATACTGCCTGATTACGATGCTCAACTTCAACAACCACGTCTGGCTTCGACGACCCTCGACCAGTCGCGACCCCGGACGCTCCAGACTGCAACCACTACAGTCCTAGTGAATGGCTATGAGACGCCGTGTCTTATCGACTCTGGGAGCACGGAGAGCTTCATTCATCCGGACACGGTAAGGTGCTGTTCCCTCGTAATTCGGCCAAGCACCCAGAAATTTTCCTGGCGGCGGGATCCCACTTCGTTCAGATCACGGAGTTCTGCATCGCTAACCTAACGGTGCAGGGGAGGGAGTTCCGAAATTACCGGCTGTATGTCCTCCCCCATCTCTGTGCGCCCACACTCCTAGGGTTGGACTTCCAATGCAACCTCCAGAGTTTAACATTTAAATTTGGCGGCCCTATACCCCCACTGACTGTCTGCGGCCTCGCGACCCTCAAGGTTGAACCGCCTTCCTTGTTTGCAAACCTCACACCGAATTGCAAACCCGTCGCCACAAGGAGCAGACGGTACAGCGCCCAGGACCGAGCATTTATCCGGTCCGAAGTCCAGAGGCTGCTGAAGGAAGGCATCATCCAGGCTAGCAACAGTCCCTGGAAAGCCCAGGTGGTAGTTGTTAAGACCGGGGAGAAACAGAGGATGGTCATCGACTATAGTCAGACCATCAACAGGTACACTCAGCTAGATGCGTACCCTCTCCCCCGCATATCCGACATGGTCAATCGGATTGCACAGTACAAGGTCTTTTCCACCGTGGACCTCAGGTCCGCCTACCACCCGCTCCCCATCCATCACGGTGACCGCAACTATACTGCCTTCGAAGCAGACGGGCGGTTATACCACTTTTTAAGGGTTCCATTCGGCGTCACGAACGGAGTCTCGGTCTTCCAACGAGAGATGGACCGAATGGTTGACCAGCACGGTTTACGGGCCACGTTCCCGTATCTCGACAACGTTACCATCTGCGGTCACAGGCAGCAGGACCACGACGCCAACCTCCAAAAATTCCTCCAGACCGCTCACGCCCTGAACCTCACTTACAACAAAGAAAGATGCGTGTTCCGCACCGATCGTCTAGCCATCCTGGGCTACGTAGTGCGTAATGGAGTGATCGGCCCCGACCCTGAACGCATGCACCCCCTCATGGAGTTCCCTCTCCCCCATTGTGCCAAAGCCCTGAAACGTTGCCTGGGCTTCTTTTCTTATTACGCCCAGTGGGTCCCCCAGTACGCAGACAAGGCCCGTGCACTAATCCAGTCCACTACTTTTCCCATGACGACAGAGGCATGCCAGGCCTTTAGCCGCATCAAAACGGATATCGCAAAGGCCATGATGTGCGCCGTCGACGAGTCCCTCCCCTTCCAGGTCGAGAGCGACGCATCGGATGTAGCTCTGGCGGCCACCCTCAACCAAGCAGGCAGGCCCGTGGCCTTCTTCTCCTGAACCCTCCACGCTTCAGAAATCCGCCACTCCTCAGTGGAAAAGGAGGCACAAGCAATAGTGGAAGCTGTGCGACACTGGAGGCATTACCTGGCCGGTAGGAGATTCATTCTCCTCACTGACCAACGGTCGGTTGCCTTCATGTTCGATAATGCACAGCGGGGCAAGATCAAGAACGACAAGATCTTGCGGTGGAGGATCGAACTCTCCACCTTTAATTATGAGATCTTGTATCGTCCCGGAAAACTGAACGAGCCATCCGTTGCCCTAATTCGCGGCACATGTGCCAATGTACAAGTGGACCGTCTACAAGCCCTCCACGAGGACCTCTGCCACCCGGGGGTCACTCGTTTCTACCACTTCCTTAAGGCCCGCAACCTCCCTTACTCCGTCGAGGATGTCCGAATAGTCATCAGAAACTGCCAGATCTGCGCTGAGTGCAAACCGCACTTTTTCAGGCCAGATAGAGCACACCTAGTTAAGGCCTCTCGACCCTTTGAATGCCTCAGTTTGGATTTCAAAGGCCCCCTCCCCGCCACCGATCGCAACGCGTACTTCCTGAACGTCGTTGACGAATACTCCCGTTTCCCTTTCGCCATCCCCTGCCCCGACATGACAGCGTCCATGGTCATTAAAGCCCTCGGTACCATTTTTACACTGTTCGGTTTCCCCGACTATATCCATAGCGACAGGGGATCCTCCTTTATGAGTGACGAACTGTGTCAATTCCTGCTCAGCAGGGACATAGCCTCGAGCAGGACGACCAGTTACAACCCCCGGGGGAACGGGCAGGTAGAAAGGGAGAATGGAACGGTCTGGAAGGCCGTCCTGCTGGCCCTCCGGTCTAGGAGCCTCCCAATTTCCTGCTGGCAGGAAGTCCTCCCGGATGCCCTTCACTCTATCCGGTCCCTGCTGTGCACCACCACGAATCAAACGCCTCACGAGCACCTCCTCCTCTTTCCTAGGCAGTCCTACTCTGGAACGCCACTTCCGACCTGGCTAGCAGCTCTGGGACCCATTCTGCTCCGGAAACATGTGCGGGCGCACAAGTCAGATCCGTTGGTGGAACGGGTGCATCTCCTTCACGCCAACCCGCAATATGCCCCGATGGGCGACAGGACACGGTCTCCCTGGGAGATCTGGCGCCCGCCGGAGCTACCCACACCCCCCCCCAACGCCAATCACCACCTCCTCACTCCCGCCGGTTCATCCCGCAGCCACCCCCTTCCCGGGGAGTTCGGTTCTCCTCCCAGACCCGCCCAGGAGTAAGGACACAGGGGACAGCGCTACGCTCCCAGAGTCGACGGGATTCGAGCCAGCGCCATCACCACCACGCGCGAGACGATCGGAAAGGACGACCAGGGCACCCATCCGGCTCATCGAATCACTTTAACTCTCAATGTTTTCAGTTATTGTGTCTTGTTATAGTTATGGCATCATGCCGACCCTGTTTGGCCCGTTGGCCCAGTTGAAGCGATAATTTTGTGTTTTGTTCAAAGTTACGGCACAGTACCAACTCTGTAAACCCCTACCACCATGCGAACCACCATCCCGCCGGGGTTTTTTTCAACAAGGGGTGAATGTGGTGGTATGTAATACGGTACACCACGTGTCGACAGGCTATTGGTGGAGGGATGCCAGGTCCTGATAGGATCTGCCACCTACTGGACTCCACCCAGAAATCCCGGTATAAGAACCCAGTTTTTCCCTCCATTCCCCTCAGCAGTTGCATTCTGTAACCACGCTGCTGGGGATAAAGTTCTGCTTAATAAAGCCTTCAATTGACATTACCTCAACCTGCCTCGCGTCATATTGACGGTGTTACAGAAGTGTACTTTGATTAAATTATAAGGTGAATTAATATAGCTAATAGAAAATATAGGGAAGACTAGATTTGGATTTTTGCATTCACATATTGAAGTTCAGATGTTATCAGAAAGATGCAAACTAGCTAGAATTGTTTCAGCTACAGAAATATTTCCAACTCTTCTGGTAAGTCTCAGCACCATGCTCGGCCAAATTCAGGCCCAAATGTAAGGCCCATTGGTCTCAAATTAATGAATCAAAATTCTATCACCTGGACAGCACTGGTTAGCATTTCTGCCTCATGGCCCCGAGGTCCCAGGTTCGAATCTAGCTCTGGGACATTGTCCATGTCGAGTTTGCACATTCTCCCCGTGTTTGCGTGGGTTTCGCCCCCACAACCCAAAGATGTGCAGTGTAGGTGGATTGAACATGCTAAATTGCCCCTTCATTGGAAAATGAATTGGGTACTCTAAATTTATAAAATAAAAAAGTTCTATCACCTGAAAATACTGAGGACCAATTAAATTAACCTAATAATTGCCAGGACCATTCAAAGATCCAGCAGTTGGGTGGCCTAACATTGTATTATATCCAATTAAAGTAATTAAAGCCGGGTTTTTGAAAAGACCCCTTTGCTAGGCTTATTCTGGTCAAAGAACACCTGTAAATAGAACCATAGATATACAACAGTGCAGAAGGAGGCCATTCAGCCCAACGAGTCTGCACCGACCCTCTGAAAGAGCACTTTACCTAGACCCACTTCCCCTCCCTATAACTGTACCCCCACCTAACCTACACACCCTTGGACACTAAGGGGCAATTTTAGCATGGCCAATCCACCTAACCTGCATATCTTTGGACTGTGGTAGGAAACCAGAGCCCCAGGAGGAAACCCAAACAGACACAGGGAGAACGTGCAAACTCCACACAGTCACCCGACGTCAGAATTGAACCCGGGACCCTGGCGCGGTGAGGCATCAGTGCTAACCACTGTGCCAGTATGACACCCATGAAGGAGAGATAGCAAAAGGTATACTTCTGTGCCTTGATCAACCATGTAAAGCCATAAAAATACCATTTGCTTGGATTTAACAAGTATACCTTTTCTCCCTTTTGTATGCATCAAGTTTTTGTAGAATCATAGAATTTACAGAAGGAGGCCATTCGGCCCATCAAGTCTGCATCGGCCCTTGGAAAGAGCACCCTAGTTAAGCCCACGCCTCCACCCCATCCCCGTAACCCTGTAATGCCACCTAACCTTTTTGGACACTAAGGGCAATTTAGAATGTCTCATCCACTTAACCTGCACATCTTTGGTCTGTGAAAGGAAACCGGAGCACCCGGAGAAAGCTCACGCAGACACGGGGAGAATGTGCAGACTCCGCACAGACAGTGACTCAAGCCATGATTCAAACCTGGAGCTTGTAGCTGTGAAGCAACTGTGCTAACCACTGTGCTACCATGCTGCCGAACGATAATTTACAATTAGAACGTACTTAGTTCGGAAATAATGTAGTGAATTGATTTTTATTGCAGCTTTGTGTTTTATTTATTAGATTTATCGTCACAAATGCATGAACCCCCCCCCCCCCATATGTTCAGGCTTAAGTAATTCCATATTGTAACTCTGCATCAATTTTGTTTTTGTTTTGAACAAACGTTTTTTGAATATTCCATCTATCATGTGAGAGTACCTTTAAGAAATGGATGTTTAAGCAATGTATCTTTAAGAAATGGAGCTGATCATATTACTGAAGTGATGTCAGAGGGTGGGGGAGCTGAGCTCACTTCTGCTTTTTGAGTTTCAGTTTGAGAAGGCAGCTGGGAGTGTGTATATTTTGCTGTGAGCTGCATGAAGAAACACAGAGCTGGTCTGTTGATTTCTGAAATCCAAACACTATAAATATATTGAATGTAACCAATTATTGAAGGTTTGAAGTCTTTTGGATGTTTAAAGGAACAGTTGGAAAGATTATTTAGTGTTGTAGTCTTTTGGGGTTATCTTTGAAGTAATGGGTGTTAAGATATTCAATGTTTGTTTTTAAAAGGTTAACTTGAGTTCATAGAATAAATATTGTTTTGTTTTAAAAACCATTTGTCCATTTTTGCTGTATCACACCTGGAGGGTACGCCGTGTGCTTCCCACACCGCAATCTATTAAAAGTTGTGGGTCGGTTGAACTCCATGAAACACTTTGGGGTTCTGTAAACCCGAACCCATAACACATCTGATGAGTCTGTCTGACCTTGTGGGTTTCAGACTTGTTTGGATCTTAAAAAGTTAAAATGAATCATTGGTGAATTGAGTTGATTGCACTTGGGCACACATCCAAATTCTTACACTATGTTTGGACAAGGCTGTAATGAAGTCAGAAGCTGATTGGCCCTGGCACAACCCAAACTGAGCATCAGTGAGCATATTATTGATGTGTAGTGCTGTTTGATAGTACTGTCAATGACACCTTCCATCACTTTGCTGATGATCGAGTGCAGGGGTGGGGCAGTAATTAGATTTGTCCTGCTTTTTCTGGCCAGGACATATCTGGGCAATTTTCCACATTGCTGGGTAGATGCCAGCGTTGTAGCTCTCCTGCGACAGCTTGGCTAGGAGTGTGGCTAGTTATGGAGCTCAAGTCTTCAGTACTATTGCTGGAATATTGTCAGGGCCTGTAACCTTTGCAGTATCCAATTCCTTCCACGTTTTTTGATATTAAATGAAGAGAATCAAAAAGGCTGAAGACTGGCATCTGTGATGTTGGGAAGATGGATGCAAGTGTCTCAGTCTTGTCTTTGGCACTGAGGTGCTGTGCTCCCACGTTGTTGAAGGTGGCGATATTTGTGGATCTTCCTCCCTCTGTTAGCTAGTTAATAGCCTGCCATCATTCAAGACTGGATATGGCAGGACTGCAGAGCTTAGGCCTGGTCCATTGGTTACGGATCACTTAAGTCTTTCTATTGCATGTTGTTCTCACTGTTTGCATGCAAGTAGTCCTGAGTTGTAGCTTCGCCAAGTTGACACATTTGCAGGTATGCCTGGTGCTGCCCCTGCCATGCCCTTCTGCGTTCTTCATTGAACTAGGGTTCATGTCAAATATGATAAAGAAAGTGCCATGGAGGCTGTTTCTGTGAAATAACAATAAGTGGAGCATAATAATTGGCAGGAAATGTATATATAACAATGGCATTAGTACATTGTGGAAAGTATTAGAAATAAAACAATTTCATCTGATCAGTATTTGGAAGAGCTTAAACTATAAAATTAAACATTTTTTGCTCACAACATTTTTTGGGGGTCATTATTGTATCATTGAAGGCAACTCATGTCAGTGAAGGAAAGCAATTGTTTCTGGGGTGCTTTGATGCTGCACTCAGACATATTGACTGGAGAGACACTAGGTCATGGCAAGTTATTATCTAATCCATGTTTTAATCATTGGGCATTCAACAGTGGAATAAGAAATTCCGCAGTGCAGTGTTACAGCAATGACAAGTTCAGCACAAAAACAATTACAGATCTGGGAGTGGTTTCTTTTTATAATAATCTTTACTAGTGTCACAAGTAGGCTTACATTAACACTGCAATGAAGTTACTGTGAAAATCCCCTAGTCGCCACACTCTGGCACCTGTTCGGGTACACGGAGGGAGAATTCAGATTATCCAATTCAGCTAACAAGCACGTCTTTCAGGACTTGTGGGAGGAAACTGGAGTGCCCAGAGGAAACCCACGCAAACATGGAGAACGTGGAGAGTGGAGGACTTAAATGTTGCTCCAGTTGTCTTTAACGCAATCCCGACGCCAACGAATCAGACGCCATAAGGGTCAGGAATCGCTCTGACAGCACATGGGCAGCGTGCTGACCCACTTGCATCACCTGAATTTCTCCTGCCGGTCTCTCCGAGCAGGAGCACGAATTTCCTGCGATTCAAATCCAGCGAGAGAAGGTAGTCCCCCAATCGGAGAATCCTGCCCCTGAAATTCTGCAAAGTCCTCCTGGAATCTCACCTTACTGTTCAGATTATTTCTTTTGGGGCTCCATTGGTCTTCCCTGTTAAAATATTCAGCAATGATGGAGTTTCAAGTGTGATGTAGTTATGCAACTGCTTTCTATGCAATGTATATCCTAGAATTTACAGTGCAGAAGGAGGCCATTCGGCCCAGTGAGTCTGCACCAGCTCTTGGAAAGAGCACCTTACCCAAGGTCAACACCTCCACCCTATCCTCATAACCCAGTAACTCCACCCAACACTAAGGGCAATTTTGGACACTAAGGGCAATTTATCATGGCCAATCCACCTAACCTGCACATCTTTGGACTGTGGGAGGAAACCGGAGCACCCGGAGGAAACCCATGCACACACGGGGAGGATGTGCAGACTCCGCACAGACAGTGACCCAAGCCGGAATCGAACCTGGGATCCTGGAGCTGTGAAGCAATTGTGCTATCCACAATGCCACCGTGCTGCCCTATATGATAGATTGATCAACAAATTTGCTGTATTAATTATAAAGTTGGGCAAACTTTTATAGTTTTACAATGAAAAAGCACCAGGATGAATCTTAGATGCCATACACAAGTCAAGGTTCCAAATGAAGTGCTGATGCATGTAACCCATTAAAATTAATCAATGTTACCTCAAAGCAACATCATGCGAGATCTATTCACATTAAGTTCTATTTTCCTAAATTTCAACCAACTTTTCATGTCTCTTAGTATGGGTAATGATAAACAGCAGCTAGAGATATAATACTCTACCTGTTCAATAATTCACAGCAGGTTTGACGAACTAATGAGCAATATTTTTACTCCAGACACATTAGTCAGTAGCCAGACTAACTGACTGAATGAAAAGTAGTTTACTTTGATACAAATTGTATTTAAACTTCAATTTACAAACCAATTTACCACCTGTTAAACTAATTTAGATGCAGATAAGTGATTGCATGAGAATTAAACACCAGGGACTTGGTTCTAATTCTGTAAACAGCTGCACAGTCATAAAGCACTAGCCAGAACAAACAAAGTGTGTGCATGCTGTCCTATTAATGGAATCCACCATTTCAGCCACGCAGTGTAAAATAGAAATAATCATTTTTATGATCTGATTGTTTTCCCCTCTGTCAACAATTATTATCTTACCTATATTCATCATTCCGAGAGAATGTATACTTATGTCCAAAATTATTACCCAACATTAGACATCTGCCCTGAGAATTAATTTGAGGTAAATATTATGAAAGCATGTGATTGTGATGTACCAATACTGTAACTGGGTTTATTAAGAACAGTTCATCACTTTTCTAGAACAAGCACAGAGAGCAACGCTAACCCCTGCAGAGCAATGCAAAGAAGTTGTCAATTATTACTTAAATAGTCCCGTATTTCCTAGTTTTTGAGGATTTATGGTTTGATTAGAGTTGCATACCTATGCAGTGTATTACAAATCTTACAACTGCATCTATTTTCTCAGGGCAATACCTTGCTTCCCCCTGCCCTAGTTTTGATCACACCATTTTGTCAACAATTTCTACGGTGATAAGAAAAGCCAACATCAAATTAGTGGGTGAACAATCCAATGCTCAGTGAGTTCTGCTTCACAATGGTAGGAAGAACCGACTTCAGTAGTTGTGGTTCATGGGGGTACCAATGAGATAGGCAGGACAAAGAAGGAGGTTCTTCATCGTCAGTATGAGGAGCTAGACATCAAATTAAGAAGAACCTCAAAAATTATAATTTCGGGATTATTACCTGAGCCACATGTAACTTGGCACATGACAATTAAGATTATGGAGATGAATGCATGGCTCAAGGACTGGTGTGGGAGAAGTGGGTTCCAGTTCATGGGATACTGGCACCTGGATTGGGAAAATGGGTACGTACTGTCGTGTCAGCCTACACCTGAACAATGCGTTCGAGCAAGCCGCATAACTAGGGAAGTAGAGAGGGTTTTAAATATGGGGAGGTTGGGGAGGGGGTTGCAGGGGGTTGGGGCAGGGATCAACTTTGGGAAGATGTGGTCAACTGAAGAGTAGAGACAAGGCAAGAGAGAAATGTACTCATATGATGTTGACCGAGGTTCTGCAGCTCGATCTATTTGGCAAACACAAACTCACAAGATTTGTGGAATTCTTTCATTCAGTCTTTATTTAACAAGCTCAAATAACTATTACCTGATCTTCTAGCACTATAAGATTGATTTCCCAAATAAGCAATACTTATCTTCCCAAATAAGATCAGTGAGTCAAATCCAATTCATGCTGGCTAGGCACTAACAGGGGTCAACAACTGTTGCTGCAGTCTCTGGGCCCCAGCTCATGGTATCCGGGGCTTCAAATTCAGGGTTCTTCTCTTTTATTCTTCAATGATTGTTTCCGGGTTGTTGCTGCCAGTGTTCTGTTCACCAGTATATTTGTACTTATTTCTCAAAGAGGTGTGTGACTTGCCTGCAGCAAGCCACCAAATCCTATCATTTCAACAGACACAATCTCATTGTTCTAATTAATCAGGTTGTCTTCCTGTGTTTGTGTCATTAGACAAGATCTTGTTACTTCACTTATTCAGTTGGGGATCCATTTAGCTCACTTGGCTAGACAGCTGGTTCATGATGCAGAGCAAGGCCAGCAGCACGGGTTCATACTCCCAGACCAGCTGAGGTTATTCATGAAAACCCACCTTCTCAAACTTACCCCTCATCTGAGGTGTGGTGATCCTTAGGTTAAACCACCACCTCAAAGGGGAAAACAGCCTGATGCAGCTGCAATCACCTGAGATGAAATATTGTCTGTTGAGCCCATAGCTTGTTATGCCCACATTTAGTTAGAGTCACTCAACTCCTCAGAGTTGGGCATTTTTTACCAGCATGCAATTCGGTCTGGTTACAGTCCACCCTTTGATCCAGTATTTGTAAATTCACATTGGATCACAAATTAATGCCGACATGACTCAGTGATCTAAAAATAAAGTTAGCACTGATTGTCAGAATACCATTATGGCGTATGTATTATGGCGTAATGATTTCAATTTATATCAGTTCATTACAATAATTGATCTATCTCCCATCTTCCCAGGATTATTTCTATCTGACGTCCTCATCGTCGCAATGCAAAAGTGACAAACATTTGATACTGAATTCTAACATCATTACAACAATTAACATATAAGAAGACAAATGTATCCATGGATGGATTTGTACATTATTTCCCCAATTCAGGAGACCTCCACACCACGTGGTCGCCTTAGTCTTTTGTATCTCACTGTTTACTTTATCTGTCTTTTGTTTAACCTCTACACAGCACATAAATGCTTTTCCTAAACTTTGTTGTGATTTTAGATTTTCATCCAATTTTGTTATATCAGCAAAGTAAGTTTCGTGGTAAAACTCCAGTTTATTATTGAGCTCTTCATTTAGATTTATGGCAACCTGTTATTTTCGATGTATATATGCAAATCCTACTTGTCCAATCCTGGCTGGAAGTTCTAGTTTAAAACAAAATACTGAATAGGCTATGTAACATACTCTATGTCCATCATCAATCTCAATGCTTGTTAGTGTTTACACAATGGAAGGGTTGTGCGGAACTTGGCTGTAAGTTTCTGCTCGGCGATTTTGCTTTGTCGCGCGTCCTGAAGGCTGCCTTGGAGAACGCTTACGGAGATCAGAGGCTGAATGCCCTTTGTCATGATATTCAGGTGAACGTCATAGCACATACATACATACATAATGATGGACAGATCAACGGACCAATCAACACACACAACACGACAGCCAATCACAGACAAGAGCATACACAGTACAAAACAGGGAACACGACACTTCCTGGACATTTGAGCAGGAGACGGCTCAGGGCACAGACCTCATTGCCAGCCACTCAGACATTCACCATGTGCTGAGTACCAGAGTTTACTATGTTAATAGTTGATTGAAATAAAACTGTGTTGTACCATTCGCAACCGTGTTGGTTCGTCTGTGTATCAGAGTACCCAACACTTCACCCTTGACTGCTGAAGTGTTCCCCGACTGGAAGGGAACATTCCTGCCTGGTGATTGTCGCGCAAAGTCCGTTCATCCGTTGTCGCAGCGTCTGCATGGTCTCGCCAATGTACCACGCTTCAGGACATCCTTTCCTGCAACATATGAGGTAGACAACGTTGGCCGAGTTGCACGAGTATGTACCGCGTACATGGTGGATGGTGTTCTCACGTGTAATGGTGGTACCCATGTTGATGATCTGGCACCTCTTGCAGACATTGCCATGGCAGGGTTGTTGGTGTCGTGGTCGCTGTTCTGAAGGCTGGGTAGTTTGCGGTAAACAATGGTTTGTTTGAGGTTGCGCGGTTGTTTGAAGGCAAGTAGTGCGGGTGTAGGGATGACGTTGGCAAAATGTTCATCTTCATCGATGATGTGTTGAAGGCTGCGAAGAAGATGTCGTAGTTTCTCCGCTCCGGGGAAGTACTGGACGACGAAGGGTTCTCTGTTGGTTGTGTCCCGTGTTTGTCTTCTGAGGAGGTTGTTGCGGTTTTTTGCTGTGGCGCGTTGGAACTGTCAATCGATGAGTCGAGCACCATATCCCGTTCATACAAGGGCATCTTTCAGCATCTGTAGATGTCTGTTACGCTCTTCCTCCTCTGAGCAGATTCTGTGTATACGAAGGGCTTGTCCATAGGGGATGGCGTCTTTAATGTGTTTAGGGTGGAAGCTGGAGAAGTGGAGCATCGTGAGGTTATCCGTGGGCTTGCCGTAAAGCGAAGTGCTGAGGTGACTGTCCTTGATGGAGATGAGTGTGTCCAAGAGTAGTCCATGGTGAGTCTGATGGTGGGATAGAACTTATTGATGTCATCGTGTAGTCGTTTTAGTGATTCTTCGCCATGGGTGCAAAGGAAGTGTTGAGCACTGAGGCTGTTGCAGCAATGCTGTCGTCATGGGGGATGCTGGTGTAGAGTGCCGAGACGTCCATTATGACGAGGAATGTTCCTGGTTCAACTAGAACATAGAACATAGAACATAGAACAATACAGCGCAGTACAGGCCCTTCGGCCCACGATGTTGCACCGAAACAAAAGCCATCTAACCTACACTATACCATTATCATCCATATGTTTATCCAATAAACTTTTAAATGCCCTTAATGTTGGCGAGTTCACTACTGTAGCAGGTAGGGCATTCCACGGCCTCACTACTCTTTGCGTAAAGAACCTACCCCTGACCTCTGTCCTATATCTATTACCCCTCAGTTTAAGGCTATGTCCCCTCGTGCTAGCCATTTCCATCCGCGGGAGAAGGCTCTCACTGTCCACCCTATCTAACCCTCTGATCATTTTGTATGCCTCTATTAAGTCTCCTCTTAACCTTCTTCTCTCTAACGAAAACAACCTCAAGTCCATCAGCCTTTCCTCATAAGATTTTCCCTCCATACCAGGCAACATCCTGGTAAATCTCCTCTGCACCCGTTCCAAAGCCTCCACGTCCTTCCTATAATGCGGTGACCAGAACTGTACGCAATACTCCAAATGCGGCCGTACCAGAGTTCTGTACAGCTGCAACATGACCTCCTGACTCCGGAACTCAATCCCTCTACCAATAAAGGCCAACACTCCATAGGCCTTCTTCACCACCCTATCAACCTGGGTGGCAACTTTCAGGGATCTATGTACATGGACACCTAGATCCCTCTGCTCATCCACACTTTCAAGAACTTTTCCATTAGCCACATATTCCACATTCCTGTTTTTCCTTCCAAAGTGAATCACCTCACACTTCTCTACATTAAACTCCATTTGCCACCTCTCAGCCCAGCACTGCAGCTTATCTATATCCCTCTGTAACCTGCTACTTACTTCCTCACTATCGACAACACCACCGACTTTAGTATCGTCTGCAAATTTACTCACCCACCCTTCTGCGCCTTCCTCTAGGTCATTGATAAAAATGACAAACAGCAACGGCCCCAGAACAGATCCTTGTGGTACTCCACTTGTGACAGAACTCCATTCTGAACATTTCCCATCAACCACCACCCTCTGTCTTCTTTCAGCTAGCCAATTTCTGATCCACATCTCTAAATCACCCTCAATCCCCAGCCTCCGTATTTTCTGCAATAGCCTACCGTGGGGAACCTTATCAAACGCTTTGCTGAAATCCATATACACCACATCAACTGCTCTACCCTCGTCTACCTGTTCAGTCACCTTCTCAAAGAACTCGATAAGGTTTGTGAGGCATGACCTACCCTTCACAAAGCCATGCTGACTATCCCTGATCATATTATTCCTATCTAGATGATTATAAATCTTGTCTCTTATAATGCCCTCCAAGACTTTACCCACTACAGACGTGAGGCTCACCGGTCTATAGTTGCCGGGGTTGTCTCTGCTCCCCTTTTTGAACAAAGGGACCACATTTGCTATCCTCCAGTCCTCTGGCACTATTCCTGTATCCAATGATGACATAAAAATCAAAGCCAATGGTCCAGCAATCTCTTCCCTGGCCTCCCAGAGAATCCTAGGATAAATCCCATCAGGCCCCGGGGACTTATCTATTTTCAGCCTGTCCAGAATTGCCAACACCTCTTCCCTACTTACCTCAATGCCATCTAATCTATTTACCTGGAGCTCAGCATTCTCCTCCACAACATTATCTTTTTCCTGAGTGAATACTGACGAAAAATATTCATTTAGTATCTCGCCTATCTCTTCAGACTCTACACACAACTTCCCATCCCTGTCCTTGACTGGTCCTACTCTGTCCCTAGTCATTCGCTTATTCCTGACATACCTATAGAAAGCTTTTGGGTTTTCCTTGATCCTTCCTGCCAAATACTTCTCATGTCCCCTCCTTGCTCGTCTTAGCTCTCTCTTTAGATCCTTCCTCGCTACCTTGTAACTATCCATCGCCCCAACTGAAACTTCACACCTCATCTTCACATAGGCCTCCTTCTTCCTCTTAACAAGAGATTCCACTTCTTTGGTAAACCACGGTTCCCTCGCTCGGCACCTTCCTCCCTGCCTGACCGGTACATACTTATCAAGAACACGCAATAGCTGATCCTTGAACAAGCTCCACTTATCCAGTGTGTCCAAAACTTGCAGCCTACTTCTCCACCTTATCCCCCCCAAGTCACGTCTAATGGCATCATAATTTCCCTTCCCCCAGCTATAACTCTTGCCCTGCGGTGTATACTTATCCCTTTCCATCCTTAACATAAACGTCACCGAATTGTGGTCACTGTCCCCAAAGTGCTCACCTACCTCCAAATCCAACACCTGGCCTGGTTCATTACCCAAAACCAAATCCAATGTGGCCTCACCTCTTGTTGGCCTGTCAACAAACTGTGTCAGGAAACCCTCCTGCACACACTGAACAAAAAACGACCCATCTAATGTACTCGAACTATATCTTTTCCAGTCAATATTTGGAAAGTTAAAGTCTCCCATAATAACTACCCTGTTACTTTCGCTCATATCCAGGATCATCATCGCCATCCTTTCCTCTACATCCCTAGAACTATTTGGAGGCCTATAGAAAACTCCCAACAGGGTGACCTCTCCTTTCCTGTTTCTAACCTCAGCCCATACTACCTCGGAAGATGAGTCCCCATCTAGCATCCTCTCCGCCACCGTAATACTGCTCTTGACTAGCAGCGCCACACCTCCCCCTCTTTTGCCTCCTTCCCTGAGCTTACTAAAACACCTAAACCCCGGAACCTGCAACATCCATTCCTGTCCCTGCTCTATCCACGTCTCCAAAATGGCCACAACATCGAAGTCCCAGGTACCAACCCATGCTGCCAGTTCCCCTACCTTATTTCGTATACTCCTGGCATTGAAGTAGACACACTTCAAACCACCTACCTGAACACTGGCCCCCTCCTCCGACGTCAAATCTGAGCTCCTGACCTCTATACTCTCATTCTCCCTTACCCTAAAACTACAATCCAGGTTCCCATGCCCCTGCTGCATTAGTTTAAACCCCCCCAAAGAGCACTAACAAATCTCCCCCCCAGGATATTTGTGCCCCGCAGGTTCAGATGTAGACCATCCTGTCTGTAGAGGTCCCACCTTCCCCAGAAAGCGCCCCAGTTATCCAGAAATCTGAATCCCTCCCGCCTGCACCATCCCTGTAGCCACGTGTTTAATTGCTCTCTCTCCCTATTCCTCATCTCACTATCACGTGGCACGGGCAACAACCCAGAGATAACAACTCTGTTTGTTCTAGTTCTGAGCTTCCATCCTAGCTCCCTGAAAGCCTGCCTGACATCCTTATCCCCTTTCCTACCTATGTCGTTAGTGCCAATGTGGACCACGACTTGGGGCTGCTCCCCCTCCCCCTTAAGGACCCGGAAAACACGATCCGAGACATCACGTACCCTTGCACCTGGGAGGCAACATACCAAACGTGAGTCTCTCACGCTCCCACAAAATCTCCTATCTGTGCCCCTGACTATAGAGTCCCCAATTACTAATGCTCTGCTCCTCTCCCCCCTTCCCTTCTGAGCAACAGGGACAGACTCTGTGCCAGAGGTCTGTACCCCATGGCTTACCCCTGGTAAGTCGTCCCCCCCACAAGTATCCAAAGCGGTATACTTGTTTCTCAGGGGAACGACCGCAGGGGATCCCTGCACTGACTGTTTTTTCCCCGTCCCTCTTACAGTTACCCATCTATCTCCAATCTTTGGTGTAACTAATTCCCTGAAGCTGCTATCTATGACCCCCTCTGCCTCCCGAATGATCCGAAGTTCTTCCAACTCCAGCTCCAGTTCCCTAACTCGGTCTTGGAGGAGCTAGAGATGGCAGCACTTCCTGCAGGTAAAATCAGCAGGGACACTAACGGCATCCCTCACCTCAAACATCCTGCAGGAGGAACATTGCACTCCCTTCCCTGCCATTCCTCTAACTTTCTACCAAGATCTGGCTAACAACTAAATTAAAAAAAAATGTTATATATAAAAAAAATAAAAATAACTAATAAAAATTATTAATAACAATAATAAAATATGGTACTTACCTCACACCAAAGGGTTTTATTATTAGGTTAGAGGAGGAGGGCGGGTGGGAGACACTACACGTGTAGTGTCTCGGGTTTCCTCTCCACCAGAATTTATTGGTGAGGGTCTTCCCAGACGTCCGCGGGTTGACTTCCTGTTCCCTCCTTAAACACTAGAATTTTAAAAAAAAATTTATTTAAAGGAGAAACTTACCTCCCAGAAATCACTTCCGCACTGCCCCCGCAGAAATGGACTAACCTGCTCCGCTCCTGCCGAAATCGACTTGGCCTGCAAGGTAAGCAAGTTGTTAATCTGCGCTTTTTCAAAATTCCCGCGCTGATTCTAAGGTCCCAGCTCTCACTCCCGAACTCAACAGCTGACCTGCAAGGCAAGTAAGTTAATCTGTACTCACCTCACCACAGACAGCAACCTTTTAAATGGTCCCCTCTGTCTCGCAGCCCCCGCGCTTTTCAAAATTCCCGCGCTGATTCTAAGGTCCCAGCTCTCACTCCCGAACTCAACAGCTGACCTGCAAGGCAAGTAAGTTAATCTGTACTCACCTCACCACAGACAGCAACCTTTTAAATGGTCCCCTCTGTCTCGCAGCCCCCGCGCTTTTCAAAATTCCCGCGCTGATTCTAAGGTCCCAGCTCTCACTCCCGAACTCAACAGCTGACCTGCAAGGCAAGTAAGTTAATCTGTACTCACCTCACCACAGACAGCAACCTTTTAAATGGTCCCCTCTGTCTCGCAGCCCCCGCGCTTTTCAAAATTCCCGCGCTGATTCTAAGGTCCCAGCTCTCACTCCCGAACTCAACAGCTGACCTGCAAGGCAAGTAAGTTAATCTGTCTGCCGGTTAAACTGGTCTATGGGTGCTGCGTTTCTGTAGGAAGTCCGTCGTGCCACCTATATGCACACCAAGAACAGGAAGCTTGAGAAACTCGGCATCACCACCAGCAGCAACCAAGCCTCCCCGGTACCACAGTAGAAAACAATACAGGGAAATCTATTGTCAACTTGTCGGACTGCACCCTTCAACCAGACGAAACAAGGGCTCAGCAGAAGGCTCAATTTCTGCACCACCACCAAAATTGATCCCATCAGTCTCACAGCAGACACGGAGGAATTCATCAGGCGAATGAGGCTCCGTGAGTTCTTCCACAGACCACAAGAGGCCGACAGCGAACCCAATGAGTCAACCAATGAACCGCAACAGCAGACCGAGAGACCTGTGGTGCGGCAACCGAAGAGGAAAGAGTCAAATTGGCCCCCTCCGGAAGGCCGCTGCCCTAGACTCGACATGTATGTTCAAGCCGTCAGGAGTCACGTTAATGCCGGATTCATCAGTCGCATTCACAAGACAGCCCCGAACGTCACCCAAGCACAACGCAATGCCATCCGCGCTCTCAAGACCAACTGCAACATCGTCATCAAACCGGCAGACAAAGGAGGGGTCACCGTCATACTGAACAGAACGGACTACTGCAAAGAAGCGTACCGACATCTCAACAACCAGGAACACTACAGACAGTTACCCGCAGATCCGACCAAGGAACACACCCGCCAACTCAACAGACTGATCAAGACCTTGGATCCAGACCTTCAGAGCACCCTACGTGCTCTCATCCCAAGTACATTGGTGATCTCTACTGCCTCCCGAAAATACACAAGGCCACCACACCAGGCCGTCCTATCTTATGAGGCAATGGGACCCTGTGTGGGAACCTCTCTGGCTACATTGAGGGCATCTTGAAACCCATCGTACAAGGAGCGCCCAGCTTCTGTCACGACACAACAGACTTCTTGCAGAAACTCAGCACCCATGGACCAGTCGAACCAGGAACATTCCCCGTCACAATGGACGTCTCGGCACTCTATACCAGCATCCCCCATGATGACGGCATTGCTGCAACAGCCTCAGTACTCAACACTGACAACTGCCAATCTCCAGACGCAATTCTGCAACTCATCCGCTTCATTTTGGATCACAATGTCTTCACCTTCGACAACAAGTTCTTCATCCAGATGCACGGAACAGCCATGGGGACCAAATTCGCACCTCAATATGCCAACATCTTCATGCACAAGTTTGAACAAGACCTCCTCACCGCACAGGACCTTCAACCGACATTATACACCAGATACATCGATTACACTTTTTTCCTTCGGACCCAAACACACTGATCCAGATTAAACTCATAAACTGGTTTACTTGTGTCCAGTGAACTTTTCTGATCAAGTGGCCTTGAACCAATCTTTTCTTCAAAATCAAACACAGTAAATCCTGCTGTGAAGTCTGGTATAAAATTGTCTTCCGAACATCAGCTCAGCAAGCCGTACGCCTGTTGTTGAATGTGGAATGTTATGACACATCATCAAAATGTTCTTCAGCTTCAACTTCCAATCTGTTTGCGTCCTCCCTTCAATATGGCTGTTTTGAATGTCAGGACACAGTGTTCCACTTCACTATTTGAAGATGGATATAAGACAAGATGAGAGTCGCCCTGATTCCATTGTTTTACGGGAATGTTTTAAATCCGAATGGTGTACCATTGTCAAACACAATCTGCTCCGGCAATCCAAAGATAATGAATACATTCCATGTAGGTGATCCATTGCTTTCATTTGGCCAATCCCCACGTGACCAAGGTGAAGTTTTTCCAACACTCGTGTTTGGCATTTTGGAGGAATAACAACTCTGATTCCGCATAACAAACCGTCTTGCAGAGTCAGCTCAAATCTACACGTGTCGTAAATTCAGTAGTCACATCTTGGGCCTGGACCGTGCTCACCAGCCCCCCGCAACCAAGGGATAGCAGCACATAAAACGCTCCTGCACAGCCAACCCCACGCAGCTCATAGCCAGTTCTCCAAGAAGACCCGCCCCACGATTCGGGGGATGCCGACCTGGGCAGATTGTTGGATGCGGCTGAGGCCAAAGGAGCTGCCCTGTTCTCCCGAAGGGCCCCAGAGGGTCAGCCACAGTGCAGCTAGTGCCGCCTAGGAGGTAATGGCAGCGGCTGTCAGCTCAGGGAGTGTGACCAGGAAGACTGGCATTGTTCCGTATCCCAGCCCACTCATGTCCAGCAGTGTCGCCCTCGCCACCCACCTCCATACTCCTCATCCCCCATTGCCCCCTACCCCCCCGGCATATGGGCCATCTCCCCAACACCACCCCCCACCACTTTAGCCCCACAGGGCCACCCCCTGGGCCCCAATTCCACTCCAAAGCCCTGAAACCCATCACCATTGCAATAGTGTCGCATGTGGCTAATGATGTCCCCTCTGAGTCCCCGCCGGAGAAGTTGGCCCACTACAGATGGGAAAGGGCCAAGACAATGGCGGGATGCCAGACATTAGAGTCCTCACCCCCTATGAGGATCGGGTCCTGGAGGTCACAGAGGTGTCCGAGGACAGATCTGTCACTAAATGGAGGTTGACGTATGGCGCAGAGGTGAGGATCCACCCATTCCACCCAGATGACCTGTCACACATGAGTTGTTAATTCCATACAGACTGACCCATCCCTCACACTGACTACATGTCCATTCTACCACAGGATCATGTCCCAGCCTCAGGTGGGCATAGCCGGAGCACTGCAGAACATGTCTTGGTCACTGGAGGATGTGTCACAGTCGCAGGTGGGCATTGCCGGGGTGTGTCCCAGTCACTGAGGAGCATCACTGAGGCCTTCGACACTGTGCTGCAGACAATTGGAACCCGTCAGGGCTGGCAGAGCCAGATGACACAGAGGCAGCTGGGGCTCGATCCAGCTGCCCCTCCATCCTGAGGGGAACCCCAGGGCCCTGTGGCACTGACCGGGAGGAGGGGGCATTGGGCGCCAACCGGGAGCCACGGTACAGTGTGGCGACAGCAGCCCCCACTCCCCACGAGACCCACTCCACTCACAATGGTGCATCTCAGAGTCAGCATCTGTTGCAGTGCGGCACAGCGGGACATGTGCCACCGGCAAGCGTGCTTGGGCCCTCCGGCCTCAGAGCCCTCAGAGGACACGTGCATGGGCATCGATTGCCATGAGATGTGGAAGGCAGCAGGCACAGTTACCAGGCATCACGGTCTGATGGGGCCCCATACAATAGCTCCCACATGCTATCTGGCACGCCCATCCACAGGGATCCACTTGGGATGTGTGAAGTGCTTACCTACTTATGATTACCAATTCCCTATTGGCAATAGCCTTCAGACGCGTGACCAGAAGCTTCAGCGATCTGTGGGGGTCATGGGTGGTTGTGGGGCAGGCCAACCGGAATGGGACCACATGACTCAGGGTTTGGCATGGCGGACCCGTGGGTGCGGAGCCACCCTCCCCACCTTCCCCCCCCAGCCCAGTCCTAGCCCAGGCCATGGACCCCCTCTCCCCCACCGATAGTGACTCACCTCGACCAAGGCTTCCAACCCGGGGTTTCCCCCACCCCCCCATGAGCAGCCGGGCAGCAACCCCAGTGCTCCCCGGGCGATCTGTGCCCGGGAGCGAAGGTGGCTCTTCACCTCCTCAGGTCCCCGCAGCAGCCCTTCCGGCAGCTTCATGTTTTTAAAAAGGAACACTAATTGGCACTCGCATCACCACTTGCTGGGTAGGCCGTTAGATTATGAGAGCGCCGTTAGATAGGGGGTTGCTCCTGTTTATTGTATGGAGATTGGGCTTAAGTGGTGATTATTCCTTTCTCGCCACACAATGTTTGGATCCTGATCTCACCAAGCGGGCCGCTTAATCGCAAATAGATTGTCACCTCCCCACCAATTTGAGAGCCTCATTGCACTCTCTCTTAAGCGCACCACGGCCATTAAATTGTGCCCACTATATCTAAATGCATCACAAGCCAGGCCGACTGGCAACTTTTCATTGAAATGTGTCAGGACTTTGGCAAAAGTGAGCTCTTGTTTGAGTTCCTTGAAATTTTCCTACAGGCTTGTGACCAATCCCATTTTCCATTCTTCTTCAGCAGATTATTCAGTGGTGCAGCTTTGTGGGCCAAACTGGAAGTAATTTGTCGTGTAGTGATTCACAAGTTCCAAGTACAAAGCTGCTTAATCTTTTTGGCCTGTGGTGCTTTCACTACTGATGGTGCGGACCACGGGGAACCGCCAGGGTTGGCAGAGCCAGATGATGCAGGGACAGCGGGGTCTCAAACTAGCTGCCCCTTCATCCCAAGGTGAACCCCAGGGCTCTATGGGCACCGATCGAGAGGAGGGGGTGCTGAGTGCCAACCCGGACCCACCCCATGGAATGGTGTGTGGCCATCAGCTCCCATGAGTCCCGCCCCTCTGTTAAGGCTGAATTTTGCAGGCAGCCCCTGGGACAGGGTGGCATGGCTGTGCATATGCTGCCACCGACAAGTGAGCCGAGGCTCTTTGACCTCAAAGCCCCCAGAGGATGCCCACCTGGGGCATCAAAGGCCATGGAACGAGGTAAGCAGCTGGCTGCCTCCACCTCTGATGTGCACCCTGAGGAAACACCACGATGTAGTGGGAGCGCGAGGAGGGCCAGGCACGTTGAGCATCACTGAGGGCACTGGGGTAGGGGACAGGGCTGGGGGGGAGGGGGCGGTGTTGGGGGGGGGCGGCACTATCGGGAATGGTGTATTGCACAGCACATTAAACAACTTTTTGCAAAACCATTATGATGCATCGGTCACTTTCTACCGCAATGTCGCTGAACCCCCCCCACCCTTTTCCCATCTCTCCGGGCAACCCCCCACCCCCACCATGGCACTCACCCACCCTCCAGTCGTGGACATGTCACTGGAGCGGTGAGACATCTCCTGGGTATTCAGATATTGGCTGCTGCATATGTGGTGTTGCCTCCCACAGTGTTCAAGCACAATGTCCAGGCATCAAGGTGCGATCGGAATGCTCGACACTGACTCCCACATGCTACATGGCCCGCCTACTCACGGGAATCCACTTGGCATGTGTCAAGTGTTTACTTACCAACACTATTTGTGATAGTCTTCAGGCACGCCAGGGTCCTCAGCAGCTTTTGAGGTTATGGGTGATCAGTCGGGCAGGCGGGCACTGACAAGGGTTGCCCCCGGAATGGGGTTGGAATCCAGGGGTTGGTATCGTGGTGCTGCAAGGCTTGCCCCCCCCCCCCCCACCCCCCACCCCGGGGCTACCTCCCTCTCATGGCGGACCACACCTGCGGAGGGTCCCCCACCACCTGCCGAGGACTAGGGTGGCAAGCCCAGGACAGCTGGTCTCTTTGCCTGTGAGCAAAGAATGCGACTCACCTCCTCTGCTCCCCACGGAAGCCCTTCTGCCAGGTTCACATTTTTAAAAAGTACTAATCAGCGCCAGAGTGAGCACTTGCTGGGGAGGTCGCTGAATGACGGGAGGCCGGTGGATATAGGGTCACTCTCGTTAATTATTTGAAAATGGGGCTTAAGTGGTGATAATTGGTTTCTCGCCACGCTACGGCGAGATCCCAATTTCGCCTACGGGAGCAGGCCGGTTGCATCGCAAACTGTTTGCCGCCCGGCAAGGATCTCGTTTTTGGCCTCTCCCACTATTCACCGGCCTTGTTACGCTTGAGCGCGAGTGTATTGAGGCTGAAAGATCATGCCCATTGAGTAGGAAACTGAACATGGTTTGAAGATCCTTGGCGAAGTTTCAACCTTCACAGCAAGTCTGGCTTCAATGTACTTAATAACACCAAGACCTTCCCTGAAGACAGCAGCATGCTTGTCCAACAAGAATTGCAACATGTGTGCCATGATATTCAGACAAACATCATGGTGCAAACACACATACACACTAATGG
Source organism: Scyliorhinus torazame (assembly GCF_047496885.1). Classification (NCBI taxonomy): domain Eukaryota; kingdom Metazoa; phylum Chordata; class Chondrichthyes; order Carcharhiniformes; family Scyliorhinidae; genus Scyliorhinus; species Scyliorhinus torazame. The sequence continues at coordinate 169,596,394 of NC_092709.1, read as the reverse complement.
ACAGATCAATGGACCAATCAATACATACGCAACATCACAGCCAATCACAAGCAAGAGCAGACACACTATAAAACGGGGAACACAACACTTCCGATTCATTCCAGCAGGAGACAACTCAGAGCACAGAGCCCACAGCAAGCCACTCAGACATTCACCATGTGCTGAGTGCCTCTCCAAGATAGTGTTAGGGCTGGGTCCAAAGGTTAGAGGGTAATGAAAGAACCACAGTAACCAGTTTACTAATGTTAATACTGTTAGTAATAAAACTGAGTTGTACCTTCCGCAACCGTGTTGGTTCGTCTGTGTAGCAGAGCACCCAACACGATATAGTACCAGGATTGGAACCCAGTACCTGTGACACCTACCTACGCATCCTCAAGAATCTGCCATCCTGCGCCATGGACACCATAAGCCCGCCACAGCCGCTCCAAATCGCTGGAAACCTCGGCGTTAACTGGAAGTTGTTCAAACAGAGCTTCCAGTTCTTCCTAGAAGCCACAGAAAGGGAGAATGCTTCAGACACCAGGAAAATCGCCCTCCTCCTCTCCACGGCAGGGCAACACGCCATCCACATCTACAACTCCCTGGTGTTCGCGGAAGGTGAGGACAAGACGAAGTACAAGACGATCCTTCTCAAACTCGAGCAACACTTCAGCGTCGAGGTGAACGAGAGTTTCGAGAGGTACCTCTTCCAGCAGCGCCTGCAGGGTAAGGAAGAGCCTTTTCAATCTTTCCTAACACACCTCCGTATCCTCGCGCTGTCCTGCGGTTACGAGGCCACCTCCGATTCCATGATTCGAGACCAGATAGTTTTTGGGGTCACCTCGGGCACCCTACGCCAGCAGCTCCTCAAGATAAAAAGTCTTACCCAAGCCACCGCCATCGAAGTCTGTGACCTCCATGAAAACGCAACCAGCCGCTACTCCCAATTCCAAGCGGCCGAATCGGCACGGCAGGGCTCCTACGCGGCCGAATAGGCAGGGCAGGGACCCTACGAGGCCGAGTGGGTCCAGTCCATTGAGTTCCTCCCGGCCCGCGGCCCAGATGGGGGCGGCCATTTTGCGCGCTTTTCGCGGCCTCCCGTGCTTGTACGTGCCAAAACAGACGTCGACGCAGAGGGACGTGGCGCACAGGCGCGCTCTACGCAGGACTGAACTGCGCATACACGATGGCGCAACGAACGCCATGACGTCACGACATGCGGCAACTGTGGATCTGCACCTTTAAAGCGGCAATGTCCAGCAAAGAACCGACAATGCCTCCATGTGGCAAGATGGGCCACTGCGCTGCCTGCTGCCGAGCAGCTCAACCTGCCAATGCTCCCCAATTCCGACAGCCTCGCAGGGACGTGCGGACCATTCAGCCTCCATACTTCGAATCATACCCGGATGATATACAGACCGGCGATACAGACGACCGGGGGGCCTTCCGCGTTGCGGTCATCGACAGGAATCGGATGTCTCCAAGCAGGATCCACCAGCCGATGCCAGTGAACAGTGTCAATCTGGGTGATGAATGGTGTGCCACCCTAATGGTCAACCGATCACCAATCACATTCCGTCTGGACACTGGTGCCTCCGCCAACCTGATAGCATGGTCAGCCTTCTACGCCTTGAAGGTCAGACCACCAATTCGGCCATCCCGTTGTAAGATGGTCGACTATAACAGAAACGTTATCCCGGCCATGGGATCCTGCCAGCTCCAGGTGACGCACAATGCGTATAAGGCCACACTGTCTTTCGAGATTGTTGGTTCATCAAAGGACTCCCTGCTAGGCGCACAGGCGTGCAAGGTTCTCCACCTCGTTCAGCGGGTACACGCTCTGTCTCCAGAAGGCACATCAGACTTCCCAGATGCTGAATTTAGGGCACAGCTCCACTCGCTCCTCGCCCACAACCAGGAGGCATTCGAAGGCATGGGCACATTGCCCTATACCTACAGAATACGGCTCAAACCGGATGCCACCCCGGTCATTCACGCACCTCGTAGAGTCCCAGCACCACTCAAAGACCACCTCAAGCAGCAGCTGCAGGATCTCCAGGACCAAGGAGTGCTTTCCCGTGTCACGGAGCCCACGCCATGGGTCAGCTCCATGGTGTGTGTTAAAAAGCCCTCTGGCGAACTCCGGATCTGCATCGACCCGAAAGACCTGAACAACAACATCATGAGGGAACACTACCCCATACCCAAACGGGAAGAGATCACGAGCGAAATGGCCCGGGCTAAAATTTTCACAAAGCTTGATGCCTTGAAGGGTTTTTGGCAGATTCAACTGGATCAATCCAGCAGGAAGCTGTGCACCTTCAACACTCCTTTCGGCAGGTTCTGCTATAACAGAATGCCGTTTGGCATAATCTCGGCATCCGAGGTCTTCCATAGAATCATGGAACAGATAGCAGAGGGCATCGAAGGGGTGCGCGTCTATGTTGACGACGTCATCATCTGGTCCACCACACCACAGGAGCACATCAGTCGTCTCCAGCGTGTCATCGCACGGATACGGGAACACGGCCTGCGCCTCAACCGAGCAAAGTGCTCCTTTGGCCAAACTGAGCTAAAGTTTCTGGGGGACCACATATCTCGTTCGGGAGTGCTTCCGGATGCAGACAACGTGAGCGCCATTACAGCCATGCCGCAGCTGGCAGACAAGAAAGCAGTGCTACGCTTTCTCGGGATGGTCAACTTCCTGGGGAAGTTCATTCCCAACCTTGCCTCCCACACAACGGCTCTTCGCCACCTAGTGAAGAAGACCACGGAGTTCCAGTGGCTGCCTGCACACCAGAAGGAATGGGAGAAGATCAAAATTAAGTTCACCACAGCCCCGGTATTGGCGTTCTTCGACACCTCTCGGGATACAAAGATCTCGACTGATGCCAGCCAGACCAGCATTGGGGCGGTACTCCTGCAACGGGACGACAGTGCATCATGGGCCCCGGTCGCCTATGCCTCGCAGGCCCTGACCTCCACAGAACAGCGCTGTGCGCTGATTGAGAAGGAGTGCCTGGGCTTGTTGACCGGAATAGACAAGTTCCACGATTACGTGTATGGTCTCCCCCAGTTTACCGTGGAAACCGACATTCGTCCCCTGGTCAGCATCATACATAAAGACCTGAACGATATGACCCCTCGCCTCCAGCGCATCCTACTCAAGCTCCGGAGGTACGACTTCCAACTGGTCTACACCCCGGGTAAGGACCTCATCATTGCGGATGCCCTATCCTGAGCAGTAAGCACACCGCCCGATTCGGAGGGGTTCGTCTGTCAAGTCGAAGTGCATGTGGTCTTCACATCGGCCAATCTGCCAGCTGACGATTCAAGTCTGGCCCGTATTCGCCGGGAGACGGCGGCTGACCCCCTTCTACAACGTGTGATGCGCCACATGACGGGAGGGTGTCTCAAAGGACAGTGCCCACAATTCGACAATGTCCGGGACGACTTGGCCGTCATTGACGGTGTCCTCCTAAAGCTGGACCGGATTGTGATTCCACACAGCATGCACAAGCTGGTCCTCGACCAACTGCACGAAGGCCATCTCGGGGTTGAGAAGTGCAGACGGAGGGCCCGCGAAGCTGTATACTGGCTGGGCATCAGTGATGACATTGCCAACATGGTGCTCAACTGCCCCACCTGCCGAAGGTTTCAGCTGGCGCAACCCCCCAAAACGCTTCAGCCCCATGAGTTGGTGACTTCTCCCTGGGCGAAGGTGGGTGTGGACCTCTTTCATGCGCTTGGCAGGGACTACTTAATCATCATAGATTACTTTTCATATTATCCAGAGGTCATACGCCTGCACGATTTAACATCGTCCGCTGTCATAAGGGCATGTAAAGACACCTTCGCTCGACATGGCATTCCGATTACTGTCATGTCGGACAATGGGCCCTGTTTTGCAAGCCAAGAATGGTCTTCTTTTGCTGCTTTGTATGGCTTCACACACGTGACGTCCAGCCCTCTGCATCCCCAGTCAAATGGCAAGGCCGAAAAGGGCGTTCATATCGTCAAGCGACTCCTCTGCAAGGATGCTGGTGCCGGATCGGATTTCTGCTTAGCCCTGCTGGCCTATTGCTCGGCCCCACTAGCCACTGGCCTCTCACCAGCCCAGCTGTTGATGGGTCGCGCCCCCAGGACCACTGTGCCATCCATTCTTGTCCCTACACTCGACCACATTCCAGTATTGCAAAGGATCCGACAGCAGCGTGCTCAGCAGAAGGTAGCACACGACACTCGGGCAACTGATCTTCCTGCCTTGGCGCCTGGAGACAACGTCCGCATCCACCTGCTGGAGGGTGGCTGGTCGCCAACTGCCGAACTTGTCCGACGCGTGGCTCCCCGCTCGTTCCTGGTTCGCATGCCTGATGGCTCCATTCACCGGCGCAATCGCCGGGCTCTTCGCCTGCTTCCACGCTCGCTACGTGATCATATGCCGGTGCCACGCCCTCCTGTTGTTCCTGATGTTGAATTTCTGGAGCTTCCTGCCACCATGTCCATTCCTCTGCTGCCTGTGGCCAGGCCCATTCCTCAGCCGGTGGATCCTGACCCACCTTTGAGGCGGTCAACCCGAATTCGTCGCCCACCTACTAGGCTGGACTTATGAGCCTGTTTGAACATTGGACTCACCAACATTTTTATGCCACTATGTTAATAAGTTTCTCTTTTGTCATTACAGGAGTTTGTTTTTGATGCGTGATGTTTCCACTTATTTTGTTAATGGTACAACCTCATTGTTATGTTGCACCTGACATCTTCCTATGTATATAGTTTAGCCTCATGTACATATGTTGTACAATTGTAGATATTGCACACACACACATTCAGCTGCACTCAGTACACATCCATATTTATTACCACTAGGCATATATTCTTGCAAAAAGGGGAGGATGTCATGATATTCAGACAAACATCATTGTGCAAACACACATACACGCTAATGGATAGATCAACGGACCAATTAATACACACGCAACATCACAGCCAATCACAAGCAAGAGCAGACACACTATAAAACGGGGAACACAACACTTCCGATTCATTCCAGCAGGAGACAGCTCAGGGCACAGGTCTCACGGCAAGCCATTCAGACATTCACCATCTGCTGAGTGCCTCTCCAAGATAGTGTTAGGGCTGGGTCCATAGGTTAGAGGATAATGAACGAACCACAGTAACCAGTTTACAAATGTTAATACTGTTAGTAATAAAACTGAGTTGTACCTTCCGCAACCGTGTTGGTTCGTCTGTGTAGCAGAGCACGCAACACGACAATGTGGTTGCCATGCAGTTTATTTATTTTATTCCAGTCCAGCTAAATGTCTTTGGCTGCTTCTGCCCATAAATGGTGGGCAATCCCCTTTCACAATGATAAGTAGCAACTTTGTTGTCTGATCTCAATATTTAGTTTGAACTGACATTTTTCCAAGTATATTCATAGGTTCACCAGTGCAGGTGCTAAGCTGTAGGAGGGTTTTCTCCAATGGGTACTTCTTGAAAATGTTCTCCCATGTCTTCTCTGAAGCAATTGAAACAGAAGTTTCAGTGTCAACTTCCACTCCTCCACCATACCCAGTACCTCTCCCATCACCCATGGCACCTTCCCACGCAATCGCAGAAGGTGTAACACCTGCCCCTATACCTCTTCCATGCTTAACATCCCAGGCTCAAAACACTCATTCCAGTTTAAGCAGCGTTTCACTTGCACCTCTTTCAATTTGGTCTATTACATTCGCAGCTCGACCCATTTCTTTTCATTCCATTTCATTTTATTTCATTTAAGAAAAAATTTAGAGTACCCAATTATTTGTTCTCCAATTAAGGGGCAATTTAGCGTGGCCAATTCACCTAAGCTGCACATCTTTGGGTTGTGGGGGTGAAACCCACACAGACATGGGGAGAATGTGCAAACTCCACCTGGACAGTGACCCAGGGCTGGGATTCGAACCCGGGTCTTCAGCGTCACAGTCCCAGTGCTAACCACTGCGCCACATGCCGCCCCTCCATTTCATTTTTACTGCCTTTTATCTTTTATTTATTTCTTGTTTATCTTTATATAACAATTTTCCCCCTTTACTTACCTTTTCTCCCCTTTGCTTCCCCCACACGCCTTTTTCTCATTTTACCTCCCCCACCCATGTCCCCCCCTCCCCCCACATCTACATCTGACACAGCTTACCCTCTGATTTCAATTTCTCTGCTGTTTAGCCTTTCACACCTTTTATTCTCTCTGGGAACCACTATTTGCACTCTTTTCTCTTGGTTTCTGTGGCTATGAACTCGTTGTTCATTCCCTCACCCTACAGTATAAATATCTCCCACTTTCTATGTCTTTTAGCTTTGACAAAGGTTGATCTGGACTCGAAACATTCTCTCTTTTCTTTCGCTACAGGTGTAGGTACAGACCTGCTGAGATTTTCCAGCATTTTCTCTTTTGGTTTCAGCTTCCATTTTAACCATTTCACTATTTAAGGCAATACCAACTTTTAGTCCTTCATTGTGATGAATGTAGGGAATTGTTGTTTATTTATATTTGTTGCAGTAATGTTATTAAAAATCCTTGTTTAACATACTTACAGACAATATGTTTGCTAAAGCGGTGATTAAGGGATTGTAAAGCTGAGATAATCATTGATTTTAAATATATGTTTACAGATAGATGGCTCATTGAACTTTTTTTGATTTTGGAGGATCCCTGGAATGTAGGTAATTTATGAAGGATGGTGCTTACTCCTGGATAAACAGGTTGGGACATCTTAGTAGGAGGAGATCAAAAAATGCCTTATGATGTAACTAAAATAATAATAATTTTTATTGCCACAAGTAGGCTTACCGGAACACTGCAATGACGTTACTGTGAAAAGCCGCTAGTCGTTACATTCTGGCACCTGTTCAGGTACAGAGGGACAATTCAGAATATCTAATTCACCTAACAAGCACATCTTTCGGGACTTGTGGGAGGAAACTGGAGCACCCAGAGGAAACCCATACAGACACAGGGAGAACGAGCAGACTCCACACAGAGAGTGATCAAAGCTGGGAATCGAACCTGGGACTGTGGAGCTATGAAGCAACAGTGATATCCACTGTGCTACCACTCTGTTTGTAGTTTGCATTTTCAGGATTTTAGTCTGACAAGACAGGTCTTCAACTGGCTCTTGAAAGCTCAATCCACGGTCTTTGCACAGAGAAGAGCAAGTAAACCAGGTTGTTAACTTGATTTATAAATGGTCTTTGAATGACATTGGTTTGCTTAATTGGAATATATAAAGTTGCAGGTGTAGGGATTAAGTTAAAGTTTTTACTTTTATTTAAGAACAGTTTTAACTGCTAAATATTGAGCTATTACTTTGTTGCTAATGTGATTGCTTTTGAGTTTAAATTAAAATCTGTTTTAAAATAAAAGATACCTATTGGTCAGTGTTATCAATTCTGTGGCAAAGTATCATTTCTTCATTGTTTTACAAATTGCAAATTGTTGGGTTTTTCATCTGGGATCCTAACACATCTAGTTTCAAATCAAACTGAACGCACAATTGCTCTTCTGCACTGTCACTGTTAGTTTCACTTCCTCCCACAGTAGTGAAAATTAGTGGTTTTCCACTCACAGGCTTCTGCATTCTGCCCTTTTCCATTCCAGCGGTAACATGATTGTAAGTGAGTGTTCCCTGTCTTTGCTACTTTTACTTTAGAATGTGCTTTCAAATGCCCATTTTGTTTCTCTGGCATTTCTATGCACATGCAATCTTGAAAGATTTCTTCATAGTCAGCTCTTGATCTGCTCACAATCTACACCAAATTCTTTCATTTCTTTGTCCACAAACCAAGCGATCACACAAATTTCTTCCAGGTACCGTTTAAAGTCACAGTGTTCTGCTAACTTTCTCAAATCAACCAGGAACGTCACAACTGACTAAGCCTCAGGCTGTTCTCTTTGGTGAAACTTGAATCTCTCGGCAAAAGCTACTGGCCTGGGATCAAAGTGCTTTTTCAAAATGTCCTCAAGCTATTGAAAGCTTTTATCGACTGACTTGTCAGGGGCATTGGGATTTCTCAGTAAGGTGAAGTTTTTTATTCTGAAGACTGTAAGAAACACCAAGTCCTGCTTTTCTTCTTCAATTTCATTCACAACGGAAACCTGTTCCATTTGCTCGACATAAACTACAAAGTCCATAGTAGCTGGATCAAAATCCTCGAAAACTCCTAACAACCCCACACTCATTGACATTTGACATGTTTTGTCACTTCTAAATAGTTAAGAATAAACACACACAACTGCTTCTGGATTGAACTGCCTGTCAAAACAGGAAGGCCCCTTTTATTATTTGCTCCACAAAAGATAAATACGTTGGGACCCACCCTCCAGCACACCCTATTGGCAGGTTTTATACAAAACTGAAATGTCCTTTTAGAAAAGCATAAATGTTAAACTCAAATATCACACATTGGTTTTAATTTTCCCAAATTGCCTGGAATCCGGGAAGGTGCCATCAGATTGAAAAATAGCAAGGGAACTCCTTTATTCAAGAAGGGAGGGAGACAGAAAGTGGGAGACTACAGACTAGTGAGTCTGATATCTGTCAGTGGGAAAATGTGAGAAACTATTATTAAGGAAGCTATAGCAGGACATTTCGAAAAATTCCAGGCAATCAGGCAGATTCCACGCGGTTTTGTAAAAGGAAAATCATGTTTAACCAATTTATTGGAATTCTTTGAGGAAGTAACATGTGCTATGGATAAAGAGGAAACAGTGGATATACTGTACTCAGATTTCCACAAGGCACACGATAAGGTGCCACATCAAAGCCTATTGCAGAAGATAAAAGCTCATGGTGTGGGGCAGTGGAGGGCAACATGTGGCCCAGGCCCACATGCAGCCCATCTGGGTTCTGAGAGTGGCCCATGAGATATTTTGTTGCCTCAGTGCAGATTGGCACATTCCACCGATTTCCTTCTGTGTTGGTTTTTCCTGTCAATGTGACTGAATTGATATGCACGTAAAAGGCAAGTGGAGTGAGGTGAATGTGGATGGCACACAACATTGACTGTGAGAGCCATGCACTCCCTCTGTATCCAAAGTGTAAATATTTATTTTGCTTTCACCATTTGAAGTTGATGCTTGTTCTATTAATATATAAATGATTAAGCATTTTCCTGGACGCGTTATGAAATATTTGGCTTGTATTAAATGTATTTACTCTTATTTGTGGGATCATGGTTAGGGCACAAGCCTGATTTCCATCTTATGGCCCACTATGATGTAGGAAGGCTACGCATGTGGCTCATTCACTAGCCCAGGTTGCCTATTGCTGGTGTAGGGGGAAGCATATTTGCATGGATAGAAATTTGGCTAGCTGACAGAAAACAAAGTTGGCATAAATTGATATTTTCTGGTGGGAAGGATGTAATGACTGGTATGTTGCAGGGATCAGTGCTGAGGCCTCAACTTTTAATGATTTTCATGAATGACTTGGATGAAGAAATGTGAAATGGTCCATTTTGACAGGAAGAATAAAAAAATAAACTTATTATCTAAATAGTGAGAGGTTGCAGAGCTCTGAGACTCAGAGGGATCTGGATGAATTATAAAAGGCTTGTACACAGGTACAGCAAGTAATTAGGACAGCTAATGTAATGTTACTGTTTATTTTCAGGGGGAATTGATTGATTGGACTAATTAGCACAGAGGCAGAAGGCATAGCTTTGGTATGAAATTAATACTTTGCATTTGTCTTTATCAAGGAATAATATGCTATCCAGATCATAGTGAAAGAGGAGATAATTCAGACACTAGAAAGGTTTAAGATTGATAAGGAAGAGGTATTGATGAGGCTATCTAGACGTAATTTGACAAGGCGCCATTACCGAATCAGATGCATCCACGGATACTGAGGGAAATGAGAGTGGAAATTGCAGGAACACTGGCCATAATTTTCCAGTCTTCCCTAGGCTCAGGGGTGGTGCCAGAGGACTGGAGAATTGCAAATCTTATACCCTTATTCAAAAAATGGGCGGCACGGTGGTACAATGTTTAGCACTGCTGCCTCACAGCGCCAGGGACCCGGGTTCAATTCCGGCCTCGGGTGGCTGTCTGTGTGGAGTTGCACTTTCTCCCAGTCTGTTTATGTTTCCTCCGGGTGCTCTGGTTTCGTTCCACAGTCCAAAGATGTGCAGGTTAGGTGGTTTGTTAAAATTGCTCCTTAGTGACCAAAAGGTTAGGTGGGATTACTGGGTTACGGGGATGGGGTTGAAGCGTAGGCTTAAGCAGGTGCTGTTTCCATGGGCCGGTATAGACTCGATGGGCTGAATGGCCTCCTTCTGTACTGTAAATTCTATAAGGCCAGCAACTGCAGGCCTGTCAGTTTAATTAACTTGCTGGAGTTTTATGAAAAAATGACAGACAGACTTGATTGATAAGGGCAACGTACAAAATTTGGAAACATTGTGAACCATGAGAAGGATAATGTAGAACTTCAAAAGGACATAGAGAAGTTAGTGGAATGGGCAGACAGGTGACAGATGAAGTTCAACTCAGAGAAATGGGAAGTGATTCATTTTGGTAGGAAGAACATGGAAGAAGGTGGCAGAACAAAGGCATTGTTAGAGAATGCAGAAAAGATACATGATAATGGTTCCAGGTATGAGGAACTTCAGGTATGAAGATAGATTAGCAATGTTAGGACTGTTTTCCTTGAAGAAGGTGATGTGGAGATGCCGACGTTGGACTGGGGTGAGCACAATAAGAAGTCTTACAACACCAGGTTAAAGTCCAGCAGGTTCGTTTCGAATCACTAGCTTTCAGAGTGCAGCTCCTTCATCAGCTGCGCTCAAGCTAGTGATTCGAAACAAACCTGTTGGGACTTTAACCTGGTGTTGTAAGACTTCTTACTGTTCCTTGGAGAAGAGAAGGCCGAAAGGAGATAGGTATCCAAAAATCATGAAGAGTCTGGACAGAGTGGGAAGGGAGAAACTATTCCCACTTGTGAAAGGATTGAGAACAAGAGGGCACAGATTTAAAGTAATTCTCAAAAAATCAAAAGTGAAATGAGAAGAAAACGTCTACACGCAGTGAATAGTTTAAGGTCTGGATTGCGTGAGAGTGCAATGGAGCAGGGTCAATCGAGATGTTCAAAAGGAAATTGGACAGTTATCTGAAAAGAAAGAATGTGCAGGGTTATGGGGAGAAGGCGGGAGAATGGTACTAAGAGACTTGCTTGTGCAGAGAGCTGGTGCAGGCATGATGGGCTGAATGGGCTTCTTCTATGCAGTAACAATTTTGTGATTCTTAAACACTCCATTGTAAAAACAAAAACATCAGAGCTGCCTTTCAGCCCAATTAAAAGCTGGAGAGTTTTTAAAAGGAGAATTAGAATCCTTACAAATTAAAATGGTGAGATCTCTGCTCTGTTGGAGAAGCTAGTGATGGGACCAAGTGGACAGTTCATTTCCTTATAATTGATATGAAGACAAAAATGGTTTGATATTGTAAACTGCTAGAATTACCACCTCTGGTGCCCAAACCCTGAGCAGATGCAAAAAGCAAATGTGCATTGAAGAAAGCACAAGCAGAACCAACAAGATAGTTCACCGTTGGTTTTTCTTTCAGCCACCTGTCGCATAAAGTTGTAAATCTGTCTTTTTGATCCACAAGGGAGGTAAGGATTATGACAGGAAGACAGAAAAATGGAGTTGAGGCCACATCTGGCCAGTCACGATGTTATTAATGACGGAGCAGGCTCAATGGGCCGAATGATCTACACCTGCTGCTATATTTTATGATCTTTATAGTATATCATGAGGTTTCCCTGCTCAGGCATGGGGTTAATATTGTTTCATCCCAAGACCTGAGCTGCATATTTAAAAAAGGGTGGATGTCTTTGGGATCTACTATTTAAAATTTGAGAGTTAAAATAGTCACTAAAACTGGATTAAGCCATTGTTAAATGATTATTTGCATTCTGTCAAGGATTGTAAAAGAGGCCTGAAAAGTAGCATCCCTGATTTAAGGATAGTGTTCAAGGGTTGAATGGACTTGGGAATTATAGAGAGTCAAAAGTTGTTGAAGGGAAAAGCGATTTGCTTCTGTTTGAAAGACTTCATATATATTATGCATGTTGTCCTTAGGGGCATATTCCTCAGCATATGCTCCAAGCTCACACCCTGTCTGAACACTTCCTTGATCAACCATCAAGTTGTCTGCATGTGTCACAGAATATAATGAAATATATTAAACCTAACACAATGAAGGCAGTCGTCCTAAAACATGGAATGGATTGTACCCAGCTACACGCCACTCAAACGTTTGAGGTGCAGCTCAAACAATGCAACTGAGCTTTTAACTCCTAAGTATTAGTGTGCTTCTGTTGCTCAGCTGCTTCTTAGAATCATAGAAAAGGTACATCGTACAAAGAGGCCATTCAGACCATCATATCTGCGCCGGTCAAAAAAGGAGTAAAAAGAAACTAGCCATTCAGTTTTAATGTCACTATCCAGCACCTTTCTTGTAGCCGTTCAGGTTACAGCACTTCAGCTGCAGATCCAGATACCTTTTAAGTGAGTTGAGTGTTTCGGCCTCAACCATCAATTATTTAGTCAGTGAGTTCCAGATGCCCACTACCCTCAGTGTGAAAACAAAATCCTCATGTAGGGGCAGCACGGTAGCATAAGTGGATAGCACTGTGGCTTCACAGCACCAGGGTCAGGTTTGATTCCTCGCTGGGTCACTGTCTGTGTGGAGTCTGCACGTTCTCCCCGTGTCTGCGTGGGTTTCCTCCGGGTGCTCCGGTTTCCTCCCACAGTCCAAAGATGTGCAGGTTAGGTGGATTGGCCATGATAAATTGCCCTTAGTGATCAAAATGGTTAGGAGGGGTTATTGGGTTACGGGGATAGGGTGGAAGTGAGGGCTTAAGTGGGTCGGTGCAGACTCGCTGGGCCGAATGGCCTCCTTCTGCACTGTATGTTCTATGTTCCCCTCTAATCCTCTTCTAATCACCTCAAATCGATGTCCCTTGATAATTAACCCCTCAACTCGGGGAAACGGGTCTCTCCTGCCTACCTATTTAAGGTCCTCATAATTTTGTATACCTCCATTAGGTCACCCTCAGCTTCCTTTGTTCTAATGAAAACAAACCTAGCTTATCCAATCTCTTTACAAAGCTGCAATTTTTAAGCCCTGGCAACATTCTTGTAAATATCCTCGGAACTCTCTCCAGAGCAATTGTCCTTCCTGTAATGTGGTGACCAGAACTGTACGCAGAATTCCAGCTGCGGCTTAACCAGTGTTTTAAACAGTTCCATTATTACACCCCTGATTTTGAATTCAGTACCTCACCCAATGAAGGAAAATATTTCAAATGCTTTCTTTACCGCCTTATCTACCAACCCTGCCTCCTTCAAAGACCTGTGGATATGCACTACAAGGTCTCTCACTTCCGCAACCCATCTCAATGTCCTCCCATTTACTGAGTATTCCCTTGCTTTGTTTGCCTCCCCAAATGCATTATGCACACTTTTCTGGGGTGAATTCCATTTGCCACATTTCCGCTCACTGAATCAAACCACTGATATTATGGGGGGGGGTTGATGAATGCTAGTATCCCAAAGAAGGTCTTACAAAAAACAAAATCCAGGGGGAGGTCGTGCTCTCCCAAACCTACAACTTTACCACTGGGGGGCGACGGCCGACCGTGTAAGGGGATGGATCAAGGAGCCAGAAGCCAAATGGGTGCGCGTGGAGGAGGCCTCCTGAAGGGGAAGCTCCCTCCGGGCCCTCGCCACGGTGGCGCTCCTATCCCCACCCAAAAAATACTCCAGCAGCCCGGTGGTAATAGCCACCCTCCAGTCTTGGAACCAACTACGGCAGCAATTCGGCCTGACCAAAATGTTGGGTAAAGCTCCCATTGTGCAACAACCATAGGTTCACACCAGCCCTGACTGACGCCACCTTCAAAAGGTGGGGACAGGACAGAAGGACACTGACAGTCAGGGACCTATACACAGACGGCAGGATCGCAACACAGGGCGAACTGACAGAGAAATTCCAGCTAGCCAGGGGGAACGAGCTAAGGTACCTGCAACTAAAAAACTTCCTACGAAAGGAGACAAGGACATACCCACAACCACCACGATAGACACTACTGGAAGAGTTACTGGACGCAAGCATACCAGATAAGGAAACTGTAGCGACATGTATGACTGACTGGTAGAAGGAGCCGACACCATACTGGACACAACAAGAATGAAGTGGGAGGAGGACCTGGGGATCGAGATAGGGTGGGTACTCTGGAGCGAAGCACTGCATAGGGTCAACTCCACCTCCACATGCGCAAGGCTCAGCCTGACGTAACTAAAAGTGATACATAGAGCCCACTTAACAAGAACCCGTATGAGTAGGTTCTTCCCGGAGGTGGAGGATAGATGTGAATGGTGCTAAGGAGACCCGGCCAACCGCGCCCACATGTTCTGGTCTTGCCCCAGACTTGTGGAGTACTGGACTGCCTTCTTCGAGGCAATGTCCAAAGTGGTAGCGGTGAGGATGGAGCCATGCCCGAAAGTGGCGGTCTTCGGGGTCTCAGACCAGCCAGATCTATTCCTGGAGAGGAGGGCAGACGCCCTTGCCTTTGCCTCCCTGCTCACCCGCCATAGAATCCTGTTCGGCTGGAGGGCAGCAGCACCATCCAAAGCTGCAGACTGGCTGTCCGACCTCTCGTAATCTCTCCAAATGGAGAAAATCAAATTCGCCATCCGAGGGTCAGACGACGGCTTCCACAGAACGTGGGAGCCATTCACCCAATTGTTCCGGGACCTGTTTGTGGCCAACAAACAAGTAGAAGAATAGCTAGGTAGCCAAGAAACAGGGGAGAGTAGCCAAAGCATGAGAGGGAGAGATAGACCGGGAGAGGAGTGGGGGCCAGTTAAATCTAAGAGGAAGGAAAGGCAAAGCACAGTGGTTGGGGGGGGGGGGGGGGGGGGGGTGGGCAGGGAGTGACAGGGGACAATAGAGGAGAGCCAGGGAGGGGGAGGAGGGAGGCAGGGAAACGTTAACAAACTTGGCATCCACAGGAGCAGAGAAAAAGGGGAAGGCGGGAGGGCCGCAGAAGCATGCACGAGACGACAACGGCAGCAAACACCATCCGGGAGAAGCAAGGGACAACACCACGAATAATTTTGCCAAGTGTACAGAGCTGCTGCTGATGAGCGGGGGCATAATACCGTCCATCGACTTCACAGGGAAAATTAAAATTAAAACGTCAGCAACAGCAGCGATTCATGGGGGGGAGGTGAGTGCTCCGTTGGGAAGGTGTGGGAAGACTGAGGCGCGGGGGGGGGGGGTAACATCTAGTTAATTGCTATTGTATATTCTCTTTCTGCACTATGTTAATGTTCACTCTATTTTGTTGTGTTAGGATTATTACTATTTATTATGAAAAATTTTGCAAAACTTTTAATAAAAATCTTTTTTTGAAAAAAGAATTAAATTTTAAAAGAATATTACGATTATAAGAGATGTAAAAAGATGATCTGTTTGGGAGAGCTCGCAGAGAGTCACCATGCTCCGGCGCCATCTTGGACCTTTTTTGTTTGGAACCCTTGTTTATTTGTGGGGACATGTCTACATTGTGCTTGTGTTATCTTGCTCTTAAAATGCTCCCACTGATTTGACACCGTTTTCCCTTCTCAGCTTTGTTAAATTTATTCTTCCCACAATTGAGAACTTTTATTCCAATTTTATCATTTTTCATTTTCATAATGATGCTAAACGAAACTGTATTATGGTCACCCTCTCCAAAATGGTGCCCTGCAGCTGCTTCACTCACTTACCCACCTTCATTTGCTAAGTCTAAATCTAGAATTGCACCTTCCCTGTTGGGCTTGTTACGTGCTGGCTAAAAAAGTTATTTTGAATTCAGTTTAAAGATTTTGCACCCTCTATGCCCTCATACTCTTTGTAGCCCAATTGATGTTAGGATAGTTAAGGTCCCCATTGATTATTGTCCTATTATTTTTGCACTCAGATGTTTATCTCCATAGTTTCTCTTCTAATCCCCTTCACTATTTGGGGGTCGAAAGTCCACACCTAGAAATGCGGCTGCGTCTTTTCAATTTCTTATATTTGATACTTAATTTAGATTTTCATCCCTCTTCAAAGCTGTAATTGATTCTTTAATCAATAATGCTACATCCTCACCTTGTTTTATCCTCTTCCTATCCTGCCTGTTGAACAGCCATTTTTGCTCCTTTTTAAGCCAGGATTCCCGTATAGCAAAGATATCATGCAGCCACATATCTACCTGTGCCCTCAGCTCATCTATTTTATTTGCTACACTCCTTACATATGCACATTTTAACACTGCCAAATTTCTGTGCTGTACACTTTTTAACTTGTGCTTCTTCGGTCTTATCCATCTCCTGTTCCCTATTCTGAATTTGCTATCAGGTTCCCAATTCCCTGCCAATCTAGTTTAACCAGCCCCCAACAGCACTAGCAAATTTCCCTATGAGGATATTCATCCCAGTCTTGTTCAGGTGTAGATCGTCCAGCTTGTATAGGTCCCATTTTCACCAAAACCAGTCCCAATGCCTCAGAAATCTGATGCCCTTCGTCCTCCACCAGCTTTCCAACCACACCTTCAATCATCACTTGAAAGTGGTTCTGGGAGTAATCCTGAAATGACTGCTTTAAATGCCTTGCTTTTCAATCTCCTTCCGAGCTCCCAAAAATCTGCTTTCAGCACCTCATCCCCTTTTTACCCACGTCATTGGCACCAACATGGGCCACAACTTCCAGCTGCTCACCCTCCCAGAGAAATGTCTTGTTGCTGCTCGATGACATCCTTGACCTTGGCACCAGGGAGACAAAATTCCATCCTGGAATCAGTCCAGGGCTGTGGAAACACCCATCTGTTTCCCTGATTAACAAATCTCATTACTACGGCTCTGCCCTCTTCTTCCAAACCTCCTGTGCAGCGGTGTCACAAGGTTGGCTCCAACTGCAGTCCACTGAGGGACGAATACCCTCACCAGTATCCAAAACAGTCAGGCAAATGGCTAGCGGGACCCCCTGTCTGAGGATTCCTGTTTCGTGCCTAGTTCTTTTGGACTGCCATTTTCTTTTTGCCTCTAGGGTCCTGAGCTGCAGTGTAACCACTGCTCTGAATACCTGTACACGTAGCCTTCAGTCTCGCAGATGTGCCCAATGACTCCAGCCGCAACTCAAGCTTCAAAACCCAGAGCTCAAGATTCTGCAGCTGGTGAGACTTCCTGCACATCTGGTCATCTAGAACACTGCAGCATCCAGGACTCCCACATATTACACAACATATATCCCATACAATCAAGCTGTCCTGCCATGGTTCAATTTACTTCCCTTATGTTAACTTTATTTTACTTTGATTTAAATATGCTATTTTTTTTTCCTGGCTTAAACTTACATTTACCTCCCAATTGCTGGTGTTCCATATTGAAATCAAAGTAGCTCCTCCTTCCAAAATGAATGGGTGGAATGTTCTCATTTTCAGGCAGAGAGGTGCAGCAGGCAGGAAAAATGGAGTGGAAGCTGTTGGCCCAAGCGTGGCATCCTCCGCTGCATTTTTAGGATTATTACAAAAAGAAATGTTAAGGGGCGGGTCTTAACCCACCACCAAGATAGTTCATTAAAAATAGAATTCCCCCATCTCATTGACCCCCCCCCCCCCCCCCCGCACCACCACTCACCCACCTCATGGAGCACCCCACATGGAATACCGCTCCATCCACAAAATACATGCCCCACACACACAGCACAACCTCCTGGCATTGTATGCGGGCAGTGCCACGTGCCAGTGTCACCAATGTCAAGGCATGACCCTCCCCCTCCCAGGAGACTGGGAGATGTACTAACCTCGGACGGGTTCTGCTCGCCGACACAAATGGATAATCTAATGGGGGGGGGGGGTGTGCTGCAGCGGACCATCAGGCATAAAGGCCTTATAATTATATTCAAGTACATTTTAATAAGGATTCCAACAGTCAGTGTCAGGTTTCCCTTTGCGCCATTGGTGGGGGGCAAGGACAATTGGAACATGAAATCCCGTCGATGGAAACTATGTCTTGGCACTCCTGCGGGATTTCCTGCTCCCGTCGCTGACCCCTCCTCCCCAAAACCAGGAGCTGAAATTCCCTCCCCCCCCCCCAAAGCGTTTTCTTCATTTTCACTTTTACTTGAAGACTCTCCCCAACTGCAGATGCTCACCACCTAATTAAATTATGCTTCTCCCGCGACGGCACTCTTGATGTTTTCAAAGCTCTGCCCTCTTCCACAGCTTTTTAATCTCCTGGTCATCTGCAGGCTGAGAAAGATAGAAAAAGGAAAGACCACTTCCATCTCCTCCTCACAGCACTCTCTTCTCAATAGCCTCACAGTAACTCCACTCTGTATCAGTTGCAATTCGTGATAGTACACCGAACCTCTCTTATTTGCATGAGTGAGATTCAGTTGAATCCCCTATCCGGCAGTTACAGATGCTGATTCGGACAGTTACTTAATTTGTGCATCTCACCTGCTATCCAGAAGAGGACTTGATTAGCCCTGCCCAATCCAGAAGAAACTTAAAACAGCAAATTTAAGTAAAATGCTAAATTGCAAGCAAGCAGTCATGAATTTTAAAGAAATCAAGTGTTAAGATTTCCTGTCGTGTTGGGTGTTCTGACTCACAAATGATCCAACACGGCTGTAGATGGTACAACTCTGTTTTATTGTCTAGTCAACGGTAACAACTAACTACTGGCTTGGGTACGTGCTTCACCAGCTAACCTGTGGACCCAGCCCTATCACTATCTTAGTGAGGCACTCAGCACATGGTCTATGTCTGAGTGGCGGGCTGTGAGCTCTGTGCTCTGAGCTATCTCCTGGTAGAATGAGCGGGAACTGTGGTGTTCCGTGTTTTATAGTGCGTGTGCTCTCACTGGTGATTGGCTGCGATGTTATGTGTGTGCTGGTTGGTCCAACTGCCTGTCCATCAGTGTGTGTGTGATTGCACCATGATATGCTGATGTGGATATGCCTACATGCTAATAAATAGAAATGTGTACTGAGTGCATTTGAGTATGTGTGTGCAATATTTACAACATGTACATGAGGCTAAACTATATACAGAGGAAGGTGTCAGGTGCAACAGAACAACGGGGTTGTACCAATAACAGAACAAATGCAATCAGCAAACGACGAGAGAAAACCTCTGGAACCATGAACGACAAGAAAAGAAACTTGTTAACAGTACTGTAAAACAATTCAGTGAGTCCAATGTGCTAACAGGCTCATAAGTCAAGTCTCTCAGGTGGGCGACGAATTCGGGTTGACCGCCTCAAGGGTGGGTCAGGATCCACCGGCTGAGGAATGGGCCTGGCCACGGGCGATAGAGGAATAGGCTGAGTGGCAGGAAGCTCAACAAAGCTGACATCAGGGACAACAGGAGGGCGTGGCACCGGTGCATGATCACGAAGCGAGCGCGGAACCAGACGAAGGGCCTGCCGATTACGGGCGGCGAATAGAGCCATCAGGCATACGAACCAGGAACAAGCGGGGAGCCACGTGGCAGAGAACCTCGGCGGTTGCCGACCAGCCACCCTCCGGTAGGTGTATGCGGACGTTGTCTCCAGGCGCCAGGGCAGGTAGATCAGTCGCCCGAGCGTCATGTGCCACCTTCTGCTGAGCACGCTGTTGTTGCATCATTTGCAATTCTGGAGCATGGTCGAGGTCAGGAACATGAATGGACGGCACAGTGGTCCTGAGGGTGCGACCCATCAACAGCTGGGCTGGCGAGAAGCCCGTGGAAAGTGGGGCCGAACGATAGGCCAGCAGGGCTAAACAGAAGTCAGATCCGGCATCAGCAGCCTTGCAGAGGGGCCGCTTCACAATGTGGATGCCCTTTGTCGCCTTGCCATTCGAATGAGGCTGCAAGGGAATGGATGTCACGTGTGTGAAGTTGTATGAAGTGGCAAAGGAAGACCATTCTTGACTCGCAAAGCAAACCCGTTGTCAGACATGACGGTGAGTGGAATTCCATGGCGAGCAAAGGTTTCTTTGCTTGCCTGGATGACAGCTGATGACGTTGTGTCGTGCAGGCGTATGACCTCTGGATAACTTGAGAAGTAGTCAATAGAATAATGTAGTCCCTGCCGAGCGCATGGAAGAGGTCCACGCCCACCTTCGCCCAGGGGGATGTGACCAACTCATGGGGCTGATGTGTCTCAGGGGGGTGCGCCGGCTGAAACCTTTGGCAGGTGGGGCAGTTGAGCACCATGTTGGCGATGTCGTCGCTGATGCCCGGCCAGTACACAGCCTCACGGGCCCTCCGCCTGCACTTTTCAACTCCGAGATGGCCTTTGTGCAGTTGTTCGAGGACAAGCCGGTGCATGGTGTGTGGGATCACGATCCGGTCCAAGTTCAAGAGGACACCATCAATGACGGCCAAGTCATCCTGGACGTTGTAAAATTGTGGGCACTGCCCCTTGAGCCATCCTTCCATCATGTGGCGCATCACACGTTGTAGAAGGGGTCAGCCGCAGTCTCACGGCGAATATGGGCCAGAGGTGTATCGGTGGCCGGCAGATTGGCCGATGTGAAGGCTACTTGTGCGTCGACCTGACAAATGAACCCCTCCGAGTCGGGCGGTGTGTTGACCGCCCTGGACAGAGCATCTGCGATGATGAGATCCTTCCCCGGGGTGTAGACAAGTTGGAAGTCGTACCTCCGGAGCTTGAGCAGAATGCGCTGGAGGCGAGGGGTCATTTCGTTGAGGTCCTTCTGAATGATGCCGACCAGGGGGCGATGGTCGGTCTCCACAGTGAACTGCGGAAGAACAGAGACATAGTCGTGAAACTTTGTCGATGCAAAGTCAACAGGCCCAGGCACTCCTTCTCAATCTGCGCATAACGCTGTTCTGTGGGGGGTCATGGCCCGCGACGCATAGGCGACCGGAGCCCATGATGCGGTGTCGTCCCGTTGCAGGAGTACCGCCCCAATGCCAGACTGGCTGGCATCAGTTGAGATCTTTGTTTCCCGTGTGGTATCGAAAAACGCCAGTACCGAGGCGGTGGTAAGTTTGACCTTGAGCTCCTCCCATTCACTCTGGTGTGCGGGCAGCCACTGGAATTCCGTTGTCTTTTTGACCAAGTGGCGAAGAGCAGTCGTGGGCGAAGCAAGGTTAGGAATGAACTTCCCCAGGAAGTTGACCATCCCGAGAAAGTGCAGCACTGCCTTCTTGTCTGACGGCTGCTGCATGGCTGCGATGGCTGCCACTTTGTCGGCATCCGGCCGCACACCCGACCGGGAGATGTGGTGCCACAAAAACTTTAGCTCAGTCTGGCCAAAAGAGCACTTGGCTCGGTTAAGGCCCTGATCCCGTATCCGTGCAAAGACACGCTGGAGACGACTGATATGCTCCTGTGGTGTGGTGGACCAGATGATAACGTCGTCTACGTAGACGGGTACCCCTTCGATGCCCTCCCTCATCTGTTCCATGATGTGATGGAACACTTTGGAGGCCGAAATGATGCCGAATGGCATCCTATTGTAGCAGTATCTGCCAAATGGAGTGTTGAAAGTGCACAGCTTCCTGCTGGACTGATCCAACTGAATCTGCCAAAAGCCCTTTGAGGCATCAAGCTTGGTGAATATTTTTGCCCGAGCCATTTCGCTCGTGATTTCTTCTCGTTTGGGTATGGGGTGGTGTTCCTTCATAGTGTTGTGATTCAAATCTTTTGGGTCGATACAGATCCGGAGCTCGCCGGAGGGCTTCTTGACGCACACCATGGAGCTAACCCATGGCATTGGCTCCGTGACCTGGGAAAGCACTCCTTGGTCCTGCAGCTGCTGCTTGAGGCGGTCCTTGAGTGATGCTGGGACCCTACGAGGTGCGTGAATGACTGGGGTGGCGTCTGGTTTGAGCCGTATTTTGTACGTGTAGGGCAGTGTGCCCATGCCCTCGAAATCCTCCTGGTTTTGCGCGAGGAGTGAGTGGAGCTGCGCCCTAAAGTCTGCATCCTGGAAATCGGACGTGCCTTCTGAAGATAGAGTGTGTACCCGCTGAACAAGGTGGAGGATCTTGCACGCTTGTGCGCCTAACAGAGAGTCCTTCGAGGATCCTACGATTTCAAATGATAAAGTGGCTTTGTGTGAGTTGTGTGTAACATCGAGCTGGCAGGACCGCGTAGCCGGGATGACGTTTCCATTGTAGTCAACCAGCTGACAGTGGGATGGCAGAATCGGTGGTTTAACCTTCAAGGTCTGGAAGGCAGACTATGCAAGGAGATTGGCAGAGGCACCAGTGTCCAGGCGAAATGTGATCTGGTATCGGTTGACCGTTAGGGTGGCACACCACTCATCGCCCGGATCAATGCTGTGCACTGGCAGCGGCTGGTGGTTCCGACTTGGGGACATCCGGTTCTTGTGGATTATCGCAACGCGGAAGGGCTCCCTGTCTTCGGTCTCGCTGGTCTGCATACTATCTGGATATGACTCAGTGTGCCGTGCCGTTTTGGCCGCCTGGATTTGGGAGTACCGGCTGGTCGCGTTCTCATGGAGGACGCAGGTCTCGATGGCGGTGGCTAGGGTGAGGCGCTTTATTTTAAGGAGCTGCTGGCGTAGGGTGTCCGA
This sequence comes from Scyliorhinus torazame, assembly GCF_047496885.1. Classification (NCBI taxonomy): domain Eukaryota; kingdom Metazoa; phylum Chordata; class Chondrichthyes; order Carcharhiniformes; family Scyliorhinidae; genus Scyliorhinus; species Scyliorhinus torazame. The sequence continues at coordinate 169,573,776 of NC_092709.1, read as the reverse complement.
GGTGACCCCAAAAACTATCTGATCCCGTATCATGGAGTCGGAGGTGGCCTCATAGCCGCAGGAATGTGCGAGGATACGGAGGTGTGTCAAATAAGATTGGAAAGCTCGTCCTTACCCTGCAGGCGCTGCTGGAATAGGTACCTCTCGAAGCTCTCATTGACTTCCACGCTGAAGTGTTCCTCAAATTTCAGAAGCACCGTCTTATATTTTGTATTGACCTCGCCTTCCGCGAATGCCAGGGAGTTATAGATGTGGATGGCGTGTTGGAGGGCGATCTTCCTGGTGACCGATGCATTCTCCCTGTCTGTGGCTTCTAGGAAGAGCTGGAAGCACTGTTTAAACAGCTTCCAGTTGACGCCGAGATTACCAGCGATTCGGAGCAGCTGCGGCGGGCTGATGTTTCCCATGGAGCAGGATGGCGGATTTCTGAAAGGGTGCAGGTAGGTCTCACAGTCGCTGGTTAACGTCCACCCCTGGTATCATGTCGTGTTGGGTGTTCTGATGCACAAATGATCCAACACGGCTGTAGATGGTACAACTTTGCTTTATTGTCCAAACAACGGTAACAACTAACTTCTGGCTTGGGTACGTGCTTCACCAGCTAACCTGTGGACCCAGCCCTATCACTATCTTAGTGAGGCACTCAGCACATGGTCTATGCCTGAGTGGCGCGCTGTGAGCTCTGTGCTCTGAGCTATCTCCTGGTAGAATGAGCGGGAACTGTGGTGTTCCCTGTTTATAGTGCGTGTGTTCTCACTGGTGATTGGCTGCGATGTTATGTGTGTGCTGGTTGGTCCAACTGCCTGTCCATCAGTGTGTGTGAGATTGCACCATGATATGCTGATGTTGATATCATGACATTTCCCTTTCCCATTAAGTCAAACCACATCCTAATACCCCTGCTATTGTTTAACCTATAAACCTCACCTATCAACTCTCTTCAAGATCATCTCATGCTTGAGACCAATCTCCTCATCACAATATCACTTAACTACTGAGCATCCAATTTTCCTTCCTGACCCCCACCCCCTCACACCCACCCACCCATATTAGCTGACTTTGGCCAGGATTTTCCCAAGAGCCTTTGCCATTTCACCAGGACAACGTCAACAGACATGCGATAGACATACTGCTCACAGGTAAATAGGGATCGTTACTGCAAAAAGAGACATGCCATCAAAGCTTTTTGTCTTGTACACATCAGCATAGCTCACAAGAAATTTCAACCGGAACAGGGAAACAATAATTTATACTACATGAGTAGAGAGTGCTCATTGTATGGCAAGTGGGCTCTCAAAACAGCAGGCCAACTCAAATAGGCGGGAATGAACCAGGATCTGACTGTTCCCTCTTCATCCCCAGTCCTTCCCTGTTATTCCCTGGTTCATTCCCCAGGGAAGGTCTTGATCAATTTGAGTTGGCCTACCCGGTTTGAATTTGAACATGACTGGGCAATTAACGGTTCCATTCTGCATTCTCCATGGCAATGTCTCCACCAATCAGTGGCCAACCAATCAGCACTCTCATCTCATGCAGTATAAATTGTTGTTCCTCCGTTAGGGTTGAACATTCTTGTGAGCGCAAGATGAGTGTAAGACACAAATTTTTGATAACATGTGGGCACGATTCAACCAAAACATTTCTATGTCCGGTTTTGGGAGCATTTAATGGGGTGTTTCACAATGCCTGCAGCGCTGAGGAAAAACCTGCTATTCAATGGCACTTTGCAGTTTTTGTTGGCCTCGGCGAGGAACGCTTCATCGAGGTCGGACTTTGCTCGCCAGTGCAAGAAGACTACTCGTGAAACGGAGAGCCATTTTTAAAGGCAGCCCTTTCGACCTCCCTCAGTGACCCATGTGGCCTCCAGACCCACCCACTTCACCCAACCTGCCTCTTCTGGGGTCCTCGGGGCCCCCCTCACCCATCTCTTATGGACGAGGACCTCAGGAACTTGAGCCCGAGCATGGGCAACCTGGCACCTGTGCACCTTGACAATGCCAGCTGAGGCATAATTATTTAGCTATGCATATCTGGGTCTCGCCCACTGAAAGCGAGATCCAGATCGCGATGTCCCATGAGGTTCGATGGCTTTGTCCCGACACCAAGTCAGGCGCGATGAGGCCGCTGAATCGCACCCTGCATCTTTTTGCAGAAATACTCAAGCTCAGAATTACCAAACAAGTAAATAGGGATTCTTTCAACTACCTCAAAGTAGAGTGAGACTAGGTCAATATTTTTGTGCCGAATAAGGCATATCAACAAATTTTTCCCGGCTCCATCCAGGTAATCATGGGATAACAGGAAAAATACAATTAGTTTCAGGAAAATGACAGGTGATTAAAATAAATGTAAAAGTTAAAATACGTAATGACAGTTTGACAGCTTGTTGGAGCAAAATGTCTATTATTTTCTGGATTAAAATGTTTAAAAATTGACTGTGATCTATGGCACAGTGACAGCATGTGTGAACACAAACCGAAGAATCTGCTTTAAAAAGCTATTTTTGACAAATGTCTAGCGAAAGATTATAAGATTGCGGTTTAATGAACACCTTCACCAGTATTCAACTGCACAAGTTGGACTGGATTGACACAATTTGTCTGTGAAGTGACTGTTAATAGATACAGTGTGAATCCAAACTTGTTTTGTGATATTTGACCCTTGCATTTGCATATGATTAATTTTCTCTTGCCTTTCTCCAGAGAAGAAAGTGTCTTTGTTATTTTTAATCTCTTCTTACCAATATATATCCTCATTCAACCTAGCGAGGATGCTCTTTGATTTATCTCAACTGCTATCTGTGCCACATTCTGAAGTTGAGGTGGGCACTTTTGTTTTAATTTGCCTGTACATTCTTTTCTCCAACTCTACAGTTAACCTTCTTTTCTCTTTCCTTCTGATCCTTCTTCCTTTTATTCATTTTCTCCTCCCTTTTCTCTTATTTCCTCTTCCTTTCCTTCTGTCATTTCCACTCACTTTGTCTCCTTGCTTCTGTCTTTATTGCTTCCTTTCCTGTCTCTTACTTAACTTCCATTCTCCAACTCTTCTGTCTCCCATCTCCTTTCTTTTTCTTACTTTCTTTATTTTTCTCTCACTGTGACCCAGAATTTCTGGTCTCCAGATCACAATTTTGTAAGACAAGTGTTGGGAGTCCTCATACTGACTCTGTGGGAATTGCCCAGGAATTTTGAACTTCCAATATGATATTTTGATAATTAAGCAGTCAATGCTATCAAAGATTTGAAAATCAACTGGGTAAGATTCCATATATCACATTAACCATTAAACAACAAGGAAACGCCACTGCTCCATATTGGTGCTGAGACAAAGTTATATCAGCTCATTTTCACAAGAAAGAAACCCACATTGTATCACCCCTCACAGGTTCCTCATAAGATACAGAGTATAAGTCTGACAATGTGTTATCACATCCTGAACTTTGTCACAGAAATGATCTGTCCATCAATATGTGACTTGATCCACGTATCAGTGTCATTCTCTGTCCAGGATCAGCAGCGGTGCAGGCCCTCAAACATTGCCCAATCTCACCGGGACCAAATCCTGGCATCCACATATTTGACTGGCGCTCAAGGTGCAGTTGAACATCTTTGACTTCCAGCATGTTTAACTCATGGTGACGTTCCAGTTACATGCAGGACTCATCACACCAGCAACCAAAGCATCAGCAATCTGCGAATGCATTTCTCCAATGGCATCATTAGATGGTCCATTTGGAATCATTTCACACACCAGGCCTCGCAGCTGTCATGTAAGAGTACCTGTAAGAAATGGATGTTTATAAATGGGTATGTATATAAATATCTGTAGTGAGAGTACCGTTAAGAAATGGGTGTTTACTACTGCAGTGATGTCAGAGAGTGGGTGGAGCTGGGCTGTCTGTCAGCTTTTTACTTTCCTTTTTGAGCAGGCTACAGGGTGTGTTTTAGTTTTGTTTTCAGTGTTGGAGCTGAAGCCAGACCAAGCAGGTGTACTGTTGTTCTCTCAGCCATCAAAAGACTATCTCTTGATCATTTGGTGAATTCAGAATTATAAATGTTTTCAGTCGTGACTTTAACCTGATGTGCTTCTGATAAAGGTTTTGTTTTTAAGTCGTATGGATGTTAAAAAGGAAAGCTTAAAGGTTTACTTAGTGTTGTATTCTTTGAGGGTTGTATTTGAATTAATGGTTGCTAAGATGTTCACTGCATGTTTTGAAAAGGTTAACTTGAGTTCATAGAATAAACATTCTTTTGCTTTAAAAATTACTTTTCCATTTCTGCTGTACCACACCTGTAGAGTGAGCCATGTGCTCCCCATACCACAATCTATTAAAAGTTATGGGTCAGGTGAAATCCATGATACACTTTGGGGTTCTCTAAACCCTGGCCCATAACACAGCGTCTTCTTGTTTCAAACCAGATTGCCTTCTGGACTCATACATCCCCCTGAGCCCGCTTTTCGAGGACCTAGGTATCAAAAAAAATTGATTTTTCTCCACCTACAGAGAAGGAAGGAAACAGCAGCAGCAGCCTCCAGGCATTTGCAGCCACCAGCAGGAGCAAGCAGCAAACACAACCTGCAGCTGTGAAGTGCTCTCACAACGAACAATGCCAATTCCTTATTAGATGAGGGGAGAACCCAGCCTATGGTACCCAGCCCCCCCACCCAGGCCCGTTACCCCACCTCCCACCATATTTCTGAGCACTTGGGCACAGTTTCAGTGCCCCTGGGTTGCATTCCCGGGGAATGAAAATGGCTACTCACCTCCTCAGATGCCCTCAGCAAACATGGCGCCAGCTTCCCATTTTTAAATAGGAGTACTAAACGGTGCCCTTGCAACAGAAGGGAGCCAGTTAGTTCTAGGGAGGCCATTAAATTGAGCTTCATCTCTTTAAAGAGATGGATATGGCTCTTAATTAGTCTCAATTGGTGTCTTACCACGTCTAGGTGGGATCCGGAACCTGCCAACAGGAGTGGATCGGTTAGATTGCGTATTCATTCGCGCCCGATTTTTGTCGCCCCCTTGGATTCACACCTGTTGCAATGCAGCTGTTAAATCACATCCCGGATGTTTAAAAAAAACATGTTTGTTGTAATTTGGTCGTAACACCACTGTGTCGAAGATACTTTGGTGCATCCAGTGTTTCTATGGTAACAGAGAACTACATAGCTTATTCAATTGCTCCTAGGGGTAATTGATTACAGAGTGATTGACTGCACATAAGCACAAAAGTGTTTGTTCTTTTTAAAGACCTAAAACCTCCAACAGAGTAAGAACCCCTGTGTCTGATGTTAATCAGACAGAAAACTACCCACTTACCTGTCTATGTTGAAAAGGCTCTGACTTCCAATCGATGATGCTGAAGAACTCCTTTGATGCAGGAATCCTCACAGAGAGCAGCAAAGAGAATCAACGCAGAAGACACAACACCCTTACAACCCATTCGCTGCCAATCTTCTCAGTGTGTAAGCGAATGAATGAATGGATGAGTGGCTCGGTGTGTACGTAATAAGTGATGAGTTAAGTGGGTAAGTGAATAGGATGAGAGTTGGGTAGTGTGGCATGTGGGGAGGGTGGCTGGACAGTGAGATGAGTAGGTGGGTGATGGTGAGCGCTAGACTGGTCATGCCAGGGGGAGGAGGAGAGCAGAGGACAACTAAAAAATCAATAAGGGGGAGAAGATGAAATGAGTGTAAGTTAGCTAATAATATAAAAGAAGATAGGAAGAGTTTTTTTTCAATATATAAGCGAGAGGCAAAAATAAACATTGGACCACTGGAAAATAAGGCTGGAGAAGTAGTAATAGGAAACAAAGAAATGACAGAGGAACTGAATAGTTACTTTGCATCAGTCGGTGGAAGACACCAGTGGAATGCCAGAACTTCAGGAGAATCAAGGAGCAGAAATGCGTGTAGTAGCCATCACTAAGGAGAAGGTTATGGGAAACTGAAAGGTCTGAAGGTGGATAAGTCACCTGGACCGGACGGGCTGATAGATCTGATGATCCACACGGTCTGTGTGGAGTCTGCACGTTCTCCCTGTGTCTACGTGGGTTTCCTCCGGGTGCTCCGGTTTCCTCCCACAAGTCCCAAAGGATGTGCTGTTCAGTAATTTGGACATTCTAAATTCTCCCGCTGTGTCCCCGAACAGGCGCCGGAATGTGGCAACTAGAGGCTTTTCATAGCAGTGTTAATGTAAGCCTACATGTGACAATAAAGATAAAGATTATTATTAGACTACACCCTGTGGTTCTAAAGGAGATAGCTGAGGAGATTGCGGAGGCATTGGTGGTGATCCTTTCAGGAATCACTGGAGGCAGGGATGGTTCCAGCGGACTGGAAAATGGCTAATTTAACACCCTTGTTTAAGAAGGGAGGGAGGCAGAAGATAGGAAATCATAGGCCGGTTAGCCTGACTTTGGTCATTGGTAAGAATTTAGAGTCCATTATTAAAGATGAGATCTTGGAGTACTTGGAAGTGCATGATAAAATAGAACCTAGTCAGCAAGGCTTCGTCAAGGGGAGGTCATGTCTGATAAATTATCAGAGTTCTTTGAGGACGGAACAAGAAAGTTAGACAAAGGAGAACTAGTGGACGTGATTTATTTAGATTTCCAGAAGGCCTTTGACAAGGTGCCATATAGGAGGCTGCTAAATGAGTTTAAATCCCATGGTGTTAACGGTAAGATACTGGCATGAATAGAGAATTGGCTGACTGGCAGAAGGCAGAGTGTGGGGATAAAGGGGTCTTTTTCAGAATGACAGTGGAGGATAAAGTGTGCCCATGGGGGATGTTGGGACCACAACTTGTCACAATATACATTAACAACCTGGAAGAAGGAACTGAGGGCACTGATGCTAGGTTTGCAGATGATACAATAATCTGTAGAGGGACAGGTAGTATTGAGGAAGCAGGGCGGCTGCAGAAGGATTTGGACAACTAGGAGAGTGGGCAAAGAAGTGGAAGATGGAGTACAATGTGTAAAAGTGTGAGGGTATGCACTTTGGTAAGAAGAATGGAGGAATAGACTACTTTCTAAATAGGAAAAGGCTAAGGAAATCAATTATATGGAGAAGGCAGGAGAATGGGGATGAGAAACTTATCAGCAATGATTGAATGGCAGAACAGACCTGATGGACCGAATGGCTTAATTCTGCTCGTGTGTCTTATGGGTTCAGAGTGTTGGGGGCCAGAGATGGGTATTAAGGGCTCGTCATGTTGGATCACAGGGTCAAGTCGATGTGGGGGGCGGGAAGTCAGGTGGGAATTTGTTGGTGTGGCTCGTTAGGGAGGGTCAGGGGTTAGTGGGGTTGTCAAGGAGGTTGAGGGAGCAACTGACCACCCAGGATACCCAGGAGTTTAACTGGGATTTTTCTGTTTAACATTTGCTGAGTAACAATTCAGGTGCGCAAGTCAGAACTCGCCAACGTCTTTGACTCCAACACAGAGTTGGAGACTTATTCAGAGAGTCCAAGGGAGCAGGAGGATTACCCGTCAAAAGTTCAAACTTCCGGGACAATTCCCATGGAGTCAGTATGTCGGGACTTCAATGGGGTCCCAGAACGTACGTTGTTGGATATGTCCAGACAATTCGGAGATCGGAAGATCTGGACCAATGTTTTTTCTTAAATTTAGTTTGCACTCAGCTCAAGAGGTCAGATTTATGGCAGCTGTTTTCCAACAACTCTCAAAGGGACTCACCAGTAGAGATCTAGAACATACAAAATGTTTAGGATCAGGCTGTGTGTAGACAGGCTTTCTAACCATAATCCGACAGTGCCTTTGAAATAGAAATGAATTAGAAATATAGCAGATACCTTTTTTTCTTATTTCAGTTTCTGAAATGAGATAAGGGATGGCTGGAGGGCCATCTTGTCCTTTGCGAACTCAAGACATCTCTCTCCTTTCCACCTCTTCCACTAAGACCTTCAAGAACAGCATGAGAAAGTCTTGGTGATTTCTCTCTTTCACATGTCCCCCTTTGTTCAAAAATAACATAGCACAGAATCAGCTTTGCATAGCACAGAATCAGCTTTCAAATGACTTCCTGCAGTTCCAATGCACCAACCAATAATGAGGTGCAGGGTGCATACACTCATGATGTATGCAGCCAATCAACAATGCTGATAGGGCAGGCTGCACACATATCATCATATATAGCAGTCACCAGCAGGCATTACCTTCAGTTCAATGAATTGGAAACGTTAACCACAAACCAGAAGGATTTTCAACATCTTCATCCAGAAAATGGAGGGAAAATCTCTTCCCGTTCCTGATGCAATTATCTTTGAAGGGGAGGTTCTCAAAAGATCCATATGCTTCTGGGATCAAGGCTCCATCAATCTATGGCTGACATACTGGTCCTGAGCTCAAATCCTGCCAGAGCAGAGTTGTGATAATTGAATTCAGTTACTGTAGTATTTTGTGGGCTGTTGTCAGATAAGTGACAATAAAAGCTGAATTATTGTCAATTGTGAATAAGCAACTGTTTCATTAATGTGCCTCTTAGGGTGTACCTGCTATCCCTTAGTCTGGTGTGCAGATCACTCTTGTCTCAGACTGTGTATTGACTTTTAAAGCCTTCAAACAAATTAGGAATGGGCAATAAATATTTATTTTTCGTATTGTACATACTAACAATGTCCTGGTACATGAATCACAAAACGTTCGTTTGCAGCTGCAGTTTGCAAGTGATTAGGAAGGCAAATGGAATGTTGGTGTTTATTGGAAGGGAAATGGAATATAAAATCAGGGAAGTTTTACTGCAGGTGAATGGGACCACATCTGGAGAACTGTGCACAGTTTTGGTCTCCTTATTTTTAAAAGATATAGTTGCGTGAGAAGCAATTCAGAGAAGGTTCACTCAATTCATTCCTGGAATGAATGGTTTACCTTATCAGGAAAGGCTGAACAGGCTGAGATTTATATCCATTGGAGTTTAGAAGAATAAGAGGTGATTGTATTAAAAATAAAACCCTTGGGGAATGGATTGGGTGGATACCAGGAGGATGTTTCCTCTTTTCATCGAATTTACAGTGCAGAAGGAGGCCATTTGGCCCATCAAGTCTGCACCGGCTCTTGGAATGAGCACCCTACCCAAGCCCACACCCTCCACCCTATCTCCATAACCCAGTAACCCCACCCAAGATTAAGGGCAATTTTGGACACTAAGGGCAATTTAGCATGGCCAATCCATCTAACCTGCACATCTTTGGACTGTGGGAGGAAACCGGAGCACCCGAAGGAAACCCACGCACACACGGGGAGAACGTGCAGACTCCGCACAGACAGTGACCCAAGCCGGGAACTGAACCTGGGACCCTGGAGCTATGAAGCAATTGTGCTAACCGCTATGCTACCATGCTGCCCACTCCCACTCTACTTCTAGTTACTCTTGTGGGAGTGACTAGAAGTAGAGGACACTATTTAAGAATAAGAGGTCTCCCCTTTAAGATAGAGATGTGGAGATTTTTTTTCTCTCAAAGGGTCACTAATCTGTGGAATTCTCTTCAGAATAGGTCATTGAATTTATTAATGGCTGTGTTAGACGGATTTTTGACAAACAAAGGAGTCAAGGGTTAGGGGGAAGACAAGAAAGTGGAGTTCAGACAATTAGATTAACCATGATCTTATTGAAAGACGGAGCAGGATCGAAGTGTGGAATGGTTTACTCCTGCTCCTAAGTCCCACATTAATACATGTTGCTTGCTACTCATATTTGAAAAGGTGCCATTTATTGACCACACCTAGCTTCCCAATGAACTGATTTTTTTGACCTGCTGTAGTCCAATGGTTTGATATAACTGAATGATATAACTAGGCTACTTCAGAGGGCAGTTAAGAGTCAACAGAGGTCATTTTAGTGAAAAGGGAAAAACAGCTCATAAGGCATGGCGGTTTGAAAGTCAGGTATTTTAGTCCCAACTGCTGATTTCCATAACTGGAACTTAGCTAAACGTTCTAAAAAAAAAGCTCTCAAGCACTGATAGAGGCTTTTTGTTGTGGACCAGTAGGCTTAATGGTGCCATTCCCGCTGCAGGTGTGGAGTGGCCTGGCTGACGCACAACAGAATATTTCAGGATGTCTCGAGGGAACGGGTGCTCAGGTTCTCGGATGCAGTACTGGAGATTCTGTTGGGGGAGGTACAGAAGAGGAGGGAAGGGGTGTGCTGTACCCACATAAAGGAAGAAGTCCATCTGTCCCTGCTGTTCCTGTCTTCTGCAGAAGCTGCTGCTGTTCTGCCTGGCCCATGTACCCATACCATTCTATCTGCAGACCCTTACCAGAATGCCCATTGACCAAGCAATCCTTTCTCCTGGTGACTCCTAGAAGCTGTGGACTCGCACATAAAATCATAGAATGGCGTCATAGAATCCCCACAGTGCAGCAGGAGGCCATTTGGCCCATTGAATCTGCACCAACCCTCTGAAAGTGCACCCCACCCAGGCTCACTCACCCACCTTATCTCGTAACCCCACCTAACCTTTGCACACTAAGGGCAATTTGGCATGGCCAATCCGCCTAACCTGCACACCTTGAGACTGTGGGAGGAAACAGGAGCACCCAGAGGAAACCCATGCAGACACAGGGAGAAGATGCAAACTCCACACACATCTCTTATAGTTGAAGACTTCAGAAAATTTCCAGAACAAATCTTGAAGCAGTGAAGACTTGAAAAAATATCCCGGAAAGTCTCCTGATGTGTTTTGAAAATATTCTTCAAACCTTCGGCAATAAGTAACACCAAAAGGTGATATACATCAATGCTTGAAATGTTCAATAAGAATTTGTTCACTCCCATTCAGGTAGTCATTGTTAATAGAGGGAGTTAGTTCAAGGACTGTTCACCCAAATGTGCAGCCTTGCTAATCAGCACCTGCAAGCAATTTAAGTGTCAATCGATTCCTTAACAATCTTCGTGGCAGCCGTTCCTTTAGCCAAATGGTATACTGCGCTAAACATGGATTTAACTTGTGTGTCAACTCAGGATCCTCATCTTGGTCACTTCAGAAGTTCTTCTAGCGCCTCAAGGAGCCATCAAGTACTTTGCTGTGAACCTGAGGGTCACCTACAGTCCAAACCAAGAAAAGATGCAGATTTACTTCCCTAAAGATATTAGTGAGCCAGTTGGACATTAATGACAATCTAACTGTTTTATGGTCACTTTACAGATGATGGTTTTCACAGTCTCAGATTAAAAACATAAAATATCATATTCTAAAACTGCTATGGTGAGATTTAATTTTGCATTCTCAGAATTACTAATCCAGTAATGTAGCCACATAATATATCATCCCTCTACGCCACTTGTTCCTGTCTCTGTGATTAGCAGAACCTCTGTCGTTCAGATTGGGGACATTTGTAAACAGAATAAATCGCTGCAATCTTAGCCTCTTCTAGAAGGTGGTAAAAAGAAAGAATTCACCATTCAGATCACTGTTGAAATTTGACATTTGATAAGTGGCATATATTCAGATTAAAATTTCAAAGTAGAGCTCTTCACCTTTAAGTGTAGCAACTCAAAACTGAAATGTCATCATTATAGTCTCGAGCCATTCAGTCAACAGCTAGGCAGGTGACAGCAACCTTGACGTGATATTTATTTCATATTTTCAAACATACTCTCATTCATGCAAACTGTGTATTCATTGTATCATGAACTGATATTATTACTCCTGCTACTTTGTCAACTTTTATTATTGTGGGAAATAATATCCCCTCCCGTAGCAAATTCCGAGTAGCTGTTTTTTAAATAGAATCAATAAACCAACTAGAACCACATATTATTCAACATTAATACATCCTTAAGCATCAATTTTAATTAATCAGCCACAAATGCTGTCAAGAAAAGTCACTAAAAAAGGTCAGTGTAGTGTTTCTTATACTGATTTTATTGAGATATAGTCCTGAGGTCAATTGAATTATGTTGAATCGTGGTCATGAAGAAAACTGTAGAGGTGAATTTATTTCAGGAATTGTATTGAATTGTCATAACTGTTGGAGAAAAATGGCCATTGATCTGCACTGGATCACAGTAAGATCACAATTAGACTAAGCAGGATCTGAGGCACAGGAAACCATGCAACAGATATAAACACATGCAACAATACAACTATATAAGCAACAGTCATGTCTGTTGCTTTTATTGGAGGCTGCAACAGAAGTGAAACATTTTTTTGTCCAGGATGCAATAGATAATGGATTCTTTCCTTCTAGTTACAACACACAAGGTTGAAAATTAATGACTGTTGGCGGGGTCCAACAAGTCACTCAAATTGTTTAGAACAGATCGATGGGTCAACCCATTCAATTGAGGTACAAGTCTCCTATGTCTGCTCACAGTTTGCACTCATTCGACAGCTTGTGATCAAGCAGAAAATCATTGTTATGGAACTGCAGCTTACCAAAATATATCACATATCACCATGTAATCTCCTCGACTTCTGCAGAACAAAGCATATGTTTCATCCGTCCAATACTCAGGCTATAAACCAACAGACAAATTGATTGAATCTTAAACTGGTAAATGAACAATCATGAGTACAAATGGTATATTTTGAACCATTATAAACTTTACTCTGCACACCGCAATGGGGGACTGGCATTGATCTGCAGGTCAGAAACACCCACAATTTATGATTACAATGCCCTTCTGCTTTGGAAACTTTTAATGTAAGGTTTTTACTCAACAATTTAACCTGATACCAATTGGCATCAGTTGACCTTTATTACAGTAAAATCCTGATGAGTTGAATACCAGCGGAGGAGGTCCCATTCCCACTTGAATCCATCTCTATGGAACATGGTATGTCTACAAACACCGTCTATGTCAACACAACAGTTTCAGATGCCAAATAAAAACACAGGAAAGCAGTAAATGTGTGGGGAAAATACCTTTCTTCATTTGTTCACACCTTATAATGGCCTGATCTTGTAAAATGCCAGAGCTTTGCATTGAAAAATGTCAGGAGTTAGCTCCAGAAAAATCCTGTAAACATCTTCTGCTTAGCGTGCTGCATTCGAATGTGTACAATACATCTACAATGTTGTCAATGCAGTCAAATATATTTTGGTGTTTTCATGCTGTAATGCAAAATCCTGGAGCATCTCTCTGGTCTTTGCTGCATCGGCTAGGAAAACTGGTGGGCAAAGGGATGAGGGCTTCATCAGTCCCATCAAGGTAAAGTTCTATGTTTGAAGAATGTACTACATTTCCAAATGCATCATCTGTCAGCTCTGGCGTGCATCGTGCAGCATCGTTCACTCTATGCAAGTTTCCATGTTTATCTCCATGCCAACATCCCGTAGGTGAAAGAAAAGTGCATCATCGTTGGGTTGGTTGGCTGTACACTGCTCCTCCCCGTTCTTGATGTCTTGTGCAGTAGTAACCTGTTCGAACCCAGTATGGTGGAAATAATTGTCAATTGTGACTTTTGCTGCCATCTTCCACATCTTGTTCATCATGAACATGGCTTCATGTACTCCTGCTTCTCATTAATGGACCTGATAACTTAAGAGTGGATTTTCAGGTTCCTCATCACCCCCGATCCATTAATTGTGGTGTTGGGAGACAAGAACATAACTCAACACTAAGGGCAGTGGTGTCAGGGTGTGAAAGGCAGTTGTCTGTAATGGTAACAATCTTCTGTTTCTCTCGCTGAAACATTTTGTTCACTTCCCTGAAAATTCTGGAGATGATCCAGTCAGTTTTGTTAGCATTTTACTCTGTTGCCAATGTCACAAATTTCATAAAGCAGTGTGGCTTCTTGGACTTTCCTATCACAAGAAGCAGCAGATTTTCTATACCACTCATGTTGGCACTTACATTAGCCATGACACAGTCCTTGCTTTGCTTTCCATCATTACACGTTTCACCTGTAAAAATCAAACAATGGTCTGGTAAAAGACAGTAAAACAGTCTGGTTTCATCCACGTTAAAAATACATCTTAGTGCATACTCATTCAAGACGTGGGTGAAACAATTTTGGAACCAATCATCTACTGCTACAAGCGCTGTACCATCAGAGTTTACCTTATGGGTGACAATGCTGTGCCTTGTCTTGAGTAAGTCCAGGCATCCATCACAGCAGGTGAACTCCATTTGGCCCAGCTCCTTTGCCAAGGTGGCCACCCTTTCCTGCAGGTTTGGACCAGAGGTGGGAACAGTCTCTGTTCAGGCTGCGTTGAACCACCTTAACAAAGCTTCTTCAATGTCAGGAGAAGCAGCCGTCCACCTTCCTTGCTGGAGAAAATACCAGTTTGTCAAACCTTTCCAAACTCTTTGCCTTGTGTTTCATAATTGCGGACAAAGTCGATGGTGGAATCTCCCACTCCTTTGCGATGGAGCTTTCTGTTTCGCACCATGCTTTTCCACTTGGTGCATCAACTTCACTCTCTTTCCGATCAACAACACCTTTAGCTTGCTCTCCAGGGTTAGCCATACTCTCAGATTTTACACATCCTTTTATAGGGAGTTTTCAATGTCAAATGACACTATCCCAGTGCTCCATAATTTTGTGCTCTTGTGTGGGTCTAACTCCGTTATGATTGGTCAAATGACAAGTTCAGTTAATCAGAGTTGCTGGAATTTCTGCTTATCATGGGCATTGTTCTATGGGATTTGTTATTCTGCCAGCAAGAACGGTTGATGACTTCGACATAACTGGAATTTGTGGCAGCCAATTTGCAATTTCATTGTAGATGCCAAGTAGAGATCAATACAATGTAATATATGGCAGTGGCTTACAACATCGCTCACCAGACAGAATAGCGTGTGACATGCTGGCAGTCTCTAGGCTGGATTCTCCGTGACATCGTGCAGAAATTGTGGAACATGATTGGACAGAGAATCGGCTCCGACGGCGAAATCGGGTTTGACGCTGGTTTGGCGCCGATTTTGGATTCTCCGGACCCCCAACTCGATGTAATCGCGGCGTCCGACGTGCAGCCCGGAAGTACAGTATGCATCTCATTATCTGCCCTGGTGACCGATTCTCTGGGGACTCAACGATTTTGCGCCCCAGATGGGCCAATTTCCCGATGGCGTGGTTCTAACCACCTTTTAAAAATCGTGGAGCTGGCATGTTGGTTGAGTTGGCTGCGAGAGGAGGTAGGAGTTCGCATGGGGGGACATCGTAACGGACACCGGCCGTGCTTTCCACACCGGTGGGGGGTGCTGCTAGGGTAGGAGGAGGGGAGGGGAAGCGGGGGGTTGGAGGGGGAGGGCAGTCCGAGCAGTCAGGGAGTCCCCGACAGAACAGGGCGGTGCCCATGCACCGAGCCCCATTACGGCGGCCTTCATGTTGGCCACACACCCTGGCCCCTGGGGGAACACAGGGTTAACGGCCTTATGGGTGGTTGTAGGTGCCAGCCATGCCTCCCCTCGCCAACCCCACCCAACCGCCGATACCCACCGGGGGAACGCCCAGGGAACACCGACAGCAGCCCCCTGTGAGGGCTGTGCCATGAAACGGTGACCCTGGCAGCAGGGATGGGCGCCAGGAACGGGGGCACCGATGGGCGGGGGTGGGGGGCCTGTGTGGCTGGAACACATGGTGCCAACCGGGGTGACCATGTAGCCCATGGTACCTGGTTGTTTATGGGTGTATGCGCCATGGTGACATGTTTTCCCCTCACCCCCTTCAGATTATCATGTTTGGTCACCACCCAGCGATGTTGGCCACCATGGCGGGGGGCGCTGCTCTGCATGCAGCCCTGTGGCAGCATCAGCGGAGGCGACGCAGAGAAGAGGCGGAGGCTGCAGCAGAGGAGCGGGCCGCAGAGGGGCAGGTGGCAGCCGCTCAGGCTGGAGGATCGCCCGCCCAACAGGCCGAAGAGGAGGAGGAGGAGGTGGTGCAAAGGAGGCGTCGGGTGAGGCCCTGTGTGTACCGGCTCCACATGTCCTTGAGGAACTGCCGGACCAGGCATGCAGGAGGAGATATGGATGAGCAGGGAGACTGTCAGACACATGATGGCACACCTGTCACTGCGTGGGAATGGGTGAGGACACCCGCTCCCGGTGGCCGTCAAGGTGATGGTCGCCCTGACCTTTTACGCGACGGTTTCTTTCCAGTCGTCGAGTGGGGACCAGTCCGGCATCTGCCAGACATTGGCGCACAGGTGCATCCGTGCCATCACCGATGGCCTGTATGCCCTGGTGGACCGGAACATCCAGTTCCCTGTGGTCGGTGCCCGCCAGGATGACCAGGCAGCAGGCTTCGCCGCCATCGCCGGGATGCCCCGGGTCCAAGGGGTAATTGATGGGGTGCATGTCGCCCTGTGGCCACCGGTGGATAACAGGCCGCTGTTCACCAACAGGAAGGGCTACACTCCATGAACATTCAGGTGGTCTGTGACCACCAGATATGAGGATCCTGTACATCTGCACGCGATACCTGGGCAATGTGCATGACTCCTTCATACTGGCACAATCTGTGATCCCCGGAATGTTTGAGGGACCCCCCCCCCCCCCCCCCCCCCCCCGGCT
Source organism: Scyliorhinus torazame (assembly GCF_047496885.1). Classification (NCBI taxonomy): domain Eukaryota; kingdom Metazoa; phylum Chordata; class Chondrichthyes; order Carcharhiniformes; family Scyliorhinidae; genus Scyliorhinus; species Scyliorhinus torazame. The sequence continues at coordinate 169,557,289 of NC_092709.1, read as the reverse complement.
GTGGGGCTGGTTGCTGGGCGACAGGGGTTACCCGTTTCGGTTGTGGCTGATCGACAAGGTCTGAAAGTTAGCAACCATGGAGCACAGAGAGTGGGCCAGCTCCCTCTGGGACTGGGCCATCTCCTTCTGTTTGTGCACGACGCCAGCCAGCACCTGGGCAATGCCGCCGATGCTCTCAGCAATGGCCTGCTGTGACTGGACACACTGAGGAGCGCCACTGCATTGTCCAGGTGGCTCGGGCACATCGTTGCTTGTGAGTGGGCAGCCTTGTTCTGGGCCATGCCCCTGCCTGCACAGAATGCCAAAGGCCTTGCACAACAGACCAAAGGTGTGCAGGTTAGGTGGATTGGCCATGATAAATTGCCCTTAGTGTCCAAAAAGTGGGGTTACTGGATTACCGGGATAGGATGGGGCTGTGGGGCTTAAGTGGGATGCTCTTTCCAAGGGCCAGTGCAGACTCGATGGGCTTAATGGCCCCCTTCTGCACTGTAAATTTATGAGCCTGACCCATGTCTGACACCGTCGCCCCCATTGCTTCCACCGCGGACGCCACCCATGCGGTTTCAGCCTGAATGGCACGCATGATCGGCACCAACCCCTGCTCCTGCAGGCGGGTGGACTCCTCCACCTACCCATGCAGTCGTCTCCTCCTTTATTCCCTGGGTCCCTGCCTGCACCTGCACTAGGGGTGGGACTGGATATCCCAGGAGCCTGGGACCCGTCTGGACGGCAGCTGGTTGCTCTCCGACGGTCACGGTCCCTCGGCTGCTCCTACCTCCACCTGCTATACTGGTATGGTTGTGTGGTGCGCACCAGTGAGTGACCCAGAAGCCTCCTCACTAATTTGCCCAAACGAGGTGATAGTCTCTGAGATGGTGGAGTGTGTTGGAGACAGCGGTGACGGAAAGTCAATGTCCCCACCCGACCTGAACTCCGGGGTCTTCTGGGTAGTGGTGCCCTGTGTGTTTGTCTCCTGTGTGTTTGTCCCCTGGCTCGTGGTCCTCTGTGTGTTTCTCCCCTGGATCGTGGTCTCCTGGCACATCTCGGCCAGAAGGCTGGTGTTCCGGCTGCTCTCCCCATCGGTGGTTGGATTTCTGGGGGCACCGGCCTCGGCACTCACTCGGGGCAGGTGGTCCCAGATGGGCCGGGCCCATTGCCCATTGGCAGCTGGTCCTGTAAGACACAAGACAGCATGCATGGTTAGACAGATGGACGGGGGTGAGGCGTGAGGTGATGAGGGAAGTTGGGATGGGGGGGTGAGAGGGGTGTGGGGTGAGGGGTATTTGGGCTGGGCACACATTTGTCGTGCAGACCCGCAACCAGGCAGGGGGTCTCATTTTGTGGTGTGCTGCCGACCTCCGCATCAGCGATCTCCTCCTCCGGAGCGCCGACAATGTCTGGTGCCCTCTGCTTGGGCAGGGTGAGGGGACGCAGGTCTTCTGGTCCCCCTCCGGTCTTCTCCCGCTCCCGGCGGCTATGGGAGCCTTGTCCTGGGGGGTGGGTGTAAACACAAACAGCAACAGTGTTAGGCGGGCCCAGGGGTTGGGTCTCTGATGGCATCCATGCACAGGGCACACGGCCATTGCGGCTGGCAAGGGTGGATGCAGCCATGTAGATCAGGGTGGGGGTCCGACCGTGGGCACATTGCTGGGTACTGTTGCTAATATTAATGATGTTGGTGAACCACAAGCCTTCTCTTATATCGATCAAATGACCACACAACCAGTTAGTTAGTTCCAAAGATGGTTTATTTACGTACACAAGAGTTACCTCAACATGCAAACACAATATCTACTATGAGTTTGTGGTATTATCTGGTATTGCAGTACCCGAGAGGCTGAAGTTCCATTGGTTAAACCTAGGGGTTTACCATTGGCTGTATAGTATGTAGCTCTGCCCTGATAGGCGGGGTATAAGAACCGGTGCCATCCCAGCAGCCCTCATTCTGTACCTAAGCTGCTGGGGAACAGTTCTAGTCTATTGAAGCCTTCAGTTATGCTACAACCTCGTTTTAATAGTTATTGATTGTGCATCAATTTAATAGAGTACAACTTAAGTTGAAAGGATGGATCTCCGAATCAAGCCGGAGGGTCTGCAACTCAATCCCAACGTGGAGAACTTGGCGGTGATTTTGAAGCACTGGCTGGCCTGTTTCAAAGGCTACCTTGAGACGGCCGGAGGCACACCCTCGGGGAGCAGAAACTGCATCTCCTGCACTCAAGGGTGAGCCCTGGGATCTACACCCTCATCGAGGAGGCGGAATACTTTGATGCAGCAATCAAACTTTTAAAAGGACATTATATCCGCCCAGTAAATCAGGTCTACACACGTCACCTGCTTGCAACAAGATGGCAAAGCCCTGGGGAACCGTTGGAGGAGTTCTACCGCGCGCTACTGGTGCTGGGCAGAAGCTGTGGCTGCCTGCAAGTTTCGGGGAGCGAGCACACGGAACTCCTAGTCCGGGATGCCTTCGTAGCAGGTATGAGCTCCTCAGAGATCCGCCAGCGTCTTTTAGTGAAAGACACCCTGGACGTAGGGAGGCACGGGCCCTGGCAGGGTCCATGGACGTTGCCTCCAGGAATGCACAATCCTACGTGTCCGATCGCGCGGCGCCCCTTGGGCAGCGTGGAATCCCGTAGCGGCAGCTCCACAGACCTTCCCCGTGTCCCCGCAAGCCTGCACGGTAAGGCGGCCCGCCAACTCCGATGGGCCCCGCTGTTTCTTCTGCGGGCAGGCAAAGCATCCCCGCCAGCGCTGCCCGGCCCGCACATCCACCTGCAAAGGGTGCGGCAAGACGGGCCATTTTGTGTGGGTCTGCCAGGCACGAGCGGTGGCCGCGGTCTCCAGCGGCGACTCCGAACTGCTGCAGCGAACTTCTCCTTGGGCCCCAGGCGGCCAGCAGTCACCACCACCCCCGTATCTTAGGGCCACGTGTGGCCCACGGGCGCCGCCATCTTGTTCCTCGGACACCACGCTGGACGAATGGGCGGCGCCATTTTGTTCATCTCCGACCACCATGTGGACTCATGGGAGACGCCATCTTGGATGGGGCCCCAGGACCCCAGTCTGGCCAACTACACACTATCCGATCAAAATTCACAACTCCTGCGTCTGGCCTAGGTGACTCTGGACCAAAATCGACCTCGAACACTCTCAACAGCAACGACGACGGTCTTCATCAACGGCCACGAGACGTTCTGCCTGATCGACTCTGGGAGCACGGAGAGTTTTATGCACCCCGACACGGTAAGATGCTGTTCACTTTTTACCCACCCTGTAAATCAAAGAATCTCCCTGGCCTCTGGTTCACACTCAGTGGAGATAAAGGGGTTCTGCCTAGCAAACCTCACAGTCCAATGAAGGAACTTCAACAATTTCCGCCATTATGTCCTTCCGCACCTCTGCGCGGCTACATTCCTGGGGTTGGACTTCCAATGTAACTTGCAAAGTCTTACCTTCCAGTTCGGCGGCCCTATACCCCCCCCCCCTTACTGTCTGTGGCCTCGCTACCCTTAAGGTCGACCCGCCTTCCCTGTTTGCAAACCTCACCCCGGATTGCAAACCCGTCGCCACCAGGAACAGACGGTACAATACCCAGGACCGGACCTTCATTAGGTCGGAGGATCAAAGGCTACTAAGCGAAGGGGTCATTGAAGCTAGCAACAGTCCCTGGAGAGCCCAAGTAGTGATGGTAAAGACCGGGGAGAAACATAGGATGGTCATTGACTACAATCAGACCACCAACAGGTTTACGCAGATGGACGCGTACCCTCTCCCCCGCATATCCGACCTGGTAAACAGGATCGCACCTTATAAGGTCTTCTCCACGGTGGATCTCAAGTCCGCCTACCACCAGCTACCCCTCCGCACGAGTGACCGCAAATACACTGCCTTCGAGGCAGATGGGCGGCTCTATCATTTTTTAAGGGTTCCCTTTGGTGTCACTAACGGGGTCTCGGTCTTCCAACGCGAGTTGGACCGAATGGTTGACCGGTATGGCTTGCGCGCAACGTTTCCATATCTCGATAACATCACCATCTGCGGCCATGACCAGCAGGACCACGATACCAACCTCCGAAAATTTCTCCAGACCGCTAAAATCCTTAACTTAACGTACAATAAGGATAAATGCGTATTTAGCACCGACCGTCTAGCCATTCTCAGCTACGTAGTGCGAAATGGCGTTATAGGCCCCGACCCTGAAGGCATGCGCCCCCTCATGTAGTTCCCCCTCCCTCACTGCCGCAAGGCCCTGAAGCGCTGCCTCGGGTTTTTTAGTTACTACCCCCAGTGGGTCCCTAACTACGCAGACAAAGCCCGTCCCCTGGTCCAGTCCACAACCTTCCCCCTGTTGATGGAGGCCCGCCAGGCCTTCAGCCGCATCAAAGCAGACATTGCAAAGGCCTCGATGCACGCCATCGATGAGTCCCTCCCCCTCCAGGTTGAGAGCGATGCGTCCAACGTAGCTCTGGCGGCCACCCTCAACCAAGCGGGCAGATCTGTGGCCTTCTACTCCCGTACTCTCCATGCTTCCGAAATCCGCCACTCCTCAGTCGAAAAGGAGGCCCAAGCCATAGTCGAAGGTGTGCGACATTGGAGGCATTACCGGGCTGGCAGGAGATTCACTCTCCTCACTGACCAACGGTCTGTTGCTTTCATGTTCGATAATGCACAATGGGGCAAGATAAAAAACGACAAGATCTTGCGGTGGAGGACAGAACTGTCCACCTACAACTACGAGATGTTGTATCGTCCCGGGGAAGCTAAATGAGCCTCCTGACGCCCTGTCCCACGGCACATGTGCCACCACGTAACTGGACCGCCTCCGAGCGCTCCACGGGGACCTCTGCCACCCCGGTGTCACTCGCTTTTTCCACTTTGTTAAGACCCGCAACCTGCCCTACTCCATCGAGGAGGTCAGAACAGCCACCAGGGACTGCCAAATCTGCGCGGAGTGCAAACCGCACTTCTACCGGCCAGAGAGAGCACATCTGATAAAGGCTTCCCGTCCCTTTGAACGCCTCAGCATGGACTTCAAAGGCCCCCTCTCCTCCACCGACCGCAGCACGTATTTCCTGAACGTGATTGAGTACTCCCGGTTCCCATTCGCCATCCCCTGCCCCGACATGACCACAACCACCGTCATCAAGGCCCTCCATAGCATCTTTGTACTGTTCGGTTTCCCCGCTTACATACACAGTGACAGGGGGTCCTCCTTTATGAGCGACGAACTGCGTCAATTTCTGCTCAGCAAGGGCATCGCCTCAAGCAGGACTACCAGTTGCAACCCCCGGAGAAATGGGCAGGTAGAGAGGGAGAACGGAACGGTCTGGAAGACCGTCCTACTGGCCCTTCGGTCCAGGAATCTCCCAGTCTCCTGCTGGCAAGAAGTCCTCCCGGAGGCCCTCCACGCCATCCGGTCACTGCTCTGTACGACCACCAATCAGACACCTCACGAACGTCTCCTTGTTTTCCCCAGGAAGTCCTCCTCTGGGACCTCGCTCCCGACCTGGCTAGCAACACCCGGACCCATCCTGCTCCGAAAACACGTGGGGGCACACAAGTCGGACCCATTGGTCGAGAGGGTCCATCTCCTGCACGCTAACCCCCAGTACGCCTACATGGTGTTCCCTGACGGCCGACAAGATACGGTCTCCCTACGGGACCTGGCGCCCGCCGGAACCCCACGCGCACCCTAACCACCCCCCCCCTCCACAGCACCTCACAGGAGGGTCGTCCTCCCGCCGCTACTGCCTAGCCCCTCCCACCCACCGACACCCCCGACAGGCGCCCCCCTCCCAGGTCAACCGTTTGCCCCACCAGCGCCATCTAGGGGTGACGAAGCTGCCATGGAGGCCGAGGCCACGCTCCCGGAGTCGCAGATGCCCGGACCCCCACCAGAATCACCACCGAGGCTCAGATGATCTAGGAGGGCGACCAGGGCACCCGACCGACTGATTGCTTCAGTTTAACCGATCTGTAACTGTAAATAATAAACACTGACTGTATATATCTGCCATGACTGTAAATATCCTCGAAACACTGTAAGGAGGTATCACGGTACCTCCATATCTGATCATACCATGTTGAATATAGTTGTAGCCGCTGGCCACCACCCCCGCCGGACTCTTTTTAACAGGGGGTGAATGTGGTATTAACATGTATTGCAGTACCCGAGAGGCTGAAGTCCCATTGGTTAAACCTAGGGGTTTACCATTGGCTGTATAGTATGTAGCTCCGCCCTGATAGGCTGGGTATAAGAACCGGTGCCGTCCCAGCAGCCCTCATTCTGTACCTAAGCGGCTGGGGAACAGTTCTAGTCTATTAAAGCCTTCAGTTATGCTACAACCTCATTTTAATAGTTATTGATCGTGCATCAGAGTTAAACTACACCTACCAGCTACAATAACCTATACTTAACTTCAGGGCGACCGGCACCGTGCAAATCGATAAGGCCTTTATCTGGATTTCACTTGGCTGGTTCGAAGAAAGCGGCTCTGTCTCTGCTGGGCTCATACGTCAGGTAGCATTCGTTGGTCTTGACCTTGGCTGGCTGTTGCTGCTGCAATTGCGTTGGCACAGGCCGGATCCAAAAGAGGCATAGCACATGGCTGTGCTCTCTTTTATCCCTCTGGGATTTCGCGCTCTTTGGGGCGGTCCTTAACCTTGGACCCAATAGTTCGACAGGCTCTGATCACTGTCTTCAATTTCGGCCAATAAAGGGCGGGTGCCTTGGTAGCTGGGCTGGTCCTTAGCGGTCATTGACCTTGGCAGTTGGGCTTTCTGAGTAAAGGGAGTGGCGCTGATCAGTCTGTGGCTGTACCAGTTGCTTGATTGGAGTCCTATTGTCCTGGGAAAATGGGTCATTAAAATGCAAACAAGCGGTTGTTTCGATCAGGTCTGGTTACCTGTGTTTAGATACACATAGGCTGTGTATCTGTCTGAGTCCTGGGTTGGCCATAATTCCCATGGTCCTTTGCAAGTGGCCATCTTAGATGGCGACAGTACGCACCCTGACCACCCTGAGGAGGGTGCGCAATTTTTTCCTGCACTGGTCTGCAGTCCGGGCCACCTCGCTGACGGCACCTCCCACCTCTGCCCAGGCACGGCGAATGATAGCGCCTGCTGACCTCAATCCCGTCCCAGGGTACAACACCAACCTCCTCTCCTCCACGGCGTCCGGGAGGGTCTCCAGTTTGCCGTCCCGGATTCGCACTGCTCTCCTTGCGGCCATCTTGCCTGCGATGCTGTGTGTGTGAGGGGGAGGAGAATGATTAAGTACAGCCGCAGCGTCGCATCAATCACGGAACCGGCGCCCACCAGTCCGTCGGGCGTTTCATGATCCGCCCGTGCTCGCCCCTTGGGAGCGGTTGAATCCCTCCACATGTGGACCCATTGACGCTGTCATGAAACTTCCGCGTTTTCATGACGGCGTCAACACTTAGCCTCAGGAACGGAGAATTCAGCCTTCTGTTCCTGACTAGGAAAATGTTAACTCTAGCCATCATTTATTCTTACTTGCACAAGCCAGATGTCTTCTCAGTTAGGTGGAGGTTAGTCTCATTTAACCAGCATTTACCTTCACTTACACAAGTCAGATACTCACTGCTCCTGTACTTCTCCATCTGGCCATTCACAATCCAAAGTGTTGATCATCTCTGATCATATCATCCAGATCTCCTATCATCTCAGTTGACGGTTGGTAGAGGTTCCTTAATTTCTTTCTACTCTGTTTAGTCTGATGGTGACTTCCTTTGCTGATCTTATCAATTCTTTACAAACAATGGCGACCAACAACGTGGCTTACAAATTTTCAATCACAGAAACTGATTTGTTTGAAATGAGAGTTCCACGTGAATATATGGGGCTGGATTCTCCATTTGGGAGACTATCTTCTCTTGCAGAGCAGAATCACTTCTGGTCCGTTCTGGCACAAGGAGTGATGTTCTGAAGCAATTGACTCTCCCTTGCCATGCAAATGTGTGAATGGCAGGGATCGCAAGGGATTCCATTGCGAATCTCCATTTTGAGCGGGCGGCCCGATCGCGAGTACAGGTTTCTGGCCCTCCTCCCGCCCTCACAAAACAAATCCCGCCCCCCCCCCTTCACTGACAAGTCGGAGCACCTCCCACTACGGGAATTGTTGGGTCACCCCACCCTCACCCTAAGCACGCGCGTATGACCAAACCCCCCCCCACGGATCCCCCACCAGACCACCCCCCCCCCCCCCCCATCACCCCACCCTCCACAAGAGACCCCACCACCACTGGGCGGCAATCCCATTCCTCCTGCAACGTGAGAGTCTAGATTCTCCTACCCGCCCCGCCACATTTCTGCCCCGACCGGCAGGCGGGAGTCTCCGGAACACCGGCCGGTCAATGGGGTTTCCCATTGTGGGGCAGCCCCACGCCGTCGGGAAACCCCCGGGCGCCGGCAAAATGGAGACTCCTGCCGGCGGAGAATGACGCCCCAGGAACTGTCCTACCAGCGGCGGGCAGCGGAGAATCCAGCCCATGGTTTGTATTTTAAAGATATTCTAGACAATATAATATTAACAACAAAATTCTCTTAATATGATACAGTGCCAAAAGATGAAAAGAACAGGGCCATTTGCAGGAGCCAATCCAGCATAGGCGTAATACTACCTCCTCTGGTGCTGCTGAGTAGAGAATGCATCAAAAAACAAAATTCGATCCAGCAGCACCATTGGAACATAGAACATAGAACATAGAACATAGCAGTGAGGCTATATGGGTAGAGATCAGGAATAAGAAGGGTGCAGTCACAATGTTGGGGGTATACTACAGGCCTCCCAACAGCCAGCGGGAGATAGAGGAGCAGATAGGTAGACAGATTTTGGAAAAGAGTAAAAACAACAGGGTTGTGGTGATGGGAGACTTCAACTTCCCCAATATTGACTGGGACTCACTTAGTGCCAGGGGCTTAGACGGGGCAGAGTTTGTAAGGAGCATCCAGGAGGGCTTCTTAAAACAATATGTAAACAGTCCAACTAGGGAAGGGGCGGTACTGGACCTGGTATTGGGGAATGAGCCCGGCCAGGTGGTAGATGTTTCAGTAGGGGAGCATTTCGGTAACAGTGACCACAATTCAGTAAGTTTTAAAGTACTGGTGGACAAGGATAAGAGTGGTCCGAGGATGAATGTGCTAAATTGGGGGAACGCTAATTATAACAATATTAGGCGGGAACTGAAGAACATAGATTGGGGGCGGATGTTTGAGGGCAAATCAACATCTGACATGTGGGAGGCTTTCAAGTGTCAGTTGAAAGGAATACAGGACAGGCATGTTCCTGTGAGGAAGAAAGCTAAATACGGCAATTTTCGGGAACCTTGGATGATGAGTGATATTGTAGGCCTCGTCAAAAAGAAAAAGGAGGCATTTGTCAGGGCTAAAAGGCTGGGAACAGACGAAGCCTGTGTGGCATATAAGGAAAGTAGGAAGGAACTTAAGCAAGGAGTCAGGAGGGCTAGAAGGGGTCATGAAAAGTCATTGGCAAATAGGGTTAAGGAAAATCCCAAGGCTTTTTACACTTACATAAAAAGCAAGAGGGTAGCCAGGGAAAGGGTTGGCCCACTGAAGGATAGGCAAGGGAATCTATGTGTGGAGCCAGAGGAAATGGGCGAGGTACTAAATGAATACTTTGCATCAGTATTCACCAAAGAGAAGGAATTGGTAGATGTTGAGTCTGGAGAAGGGGGTGTAGATAGCCTGGGTCACATTGTGATCCAAAAAGACGAGGTGTTGGGTGTCTTAAAAAATATTAAGGTAGATAAGTCCCCAGGGCCGGATGGGATCTACCCCAGAATACTGAAGGAGGCTGGAGAGGAAATTGCTGAGGCCTTGACAGAAATCTTTGGATCCTCGCTGTCTTCAGGGGATGTCCCGGAGGACTGGAGAATAGCCAATGTTGTTCCTCTGTTTAAGAAGGGTGGCAGGGATAATCCCGGGAACTACAGGCCGGTGAGCCTTACTTCAGTGGTAGGGAAATTACTGGAGAGAATTCTTCGAGACAGGATCTACTCCCATTTGGAAGCAAATGGACGTATTAGTGAGAGGCAGCACGGTTTTGTGAAGGGGAGGTCGTGTCTCACTAACTTGATAGAGTTTTTCTAGGAGGTCACTAAGATGATTGATGCAGGTAGGGCAGTAGATGTTGTCTATATGGACTTCAGTAAGGCCTTTGACAAGGTCCCTCATGGTAGACTAGTACAAAAGGTGAAGTCACACGGGATCAGGGGTGAACTGGCAAGGTGGATACAGAACTGGCTAGGCCATAGAAGGCAGAGGGTAGCAATGGAGGGATGCTTTTCTAATTGGAGGGCTGTGACCAGTGGTGTTCCACAGGGATCAGTGCTGGGACCTTTGCTCTTTGTAGTATATATAAATGATTTGGAGGAAAATGTAACTGGTCTGATTAGTAAGTTTGCAGACGACACAAAGGTTGGTGGAATTGCGGATAGCGATGAGGACTGTCTGAGGATACAGCAGGATTTAGATTGTCTGGAGACTTGGGCGGAGAGATGGCAGATGGAGTTTAACCTGGACAAATGTGAGGTAATGCATTTTGGAAGGGCTAATGCAGGTAGGGAATATACAGTGAATGGTAGAACCCTCAAGAGTATTGAAAGTCAAAGAGATCTAGGAGTACAGGTCCACAGATCACTGAAAGGGGCTACACAGGTGGAGAAGGTAGTCAAGAAGGCATACGGCATGCTTGCCTTCATTGGCCGGGGCATTGAGTATAAGAATTGGCAAGTCATGTTGCAGCTGTATAGAACCTTAGTTAGGCCACACTTGGAGTATAGTGTTCAATTCTGTTCGCCACACTACCAGAAGGATGTGGAGGCTTTAGAGAGGGTGCAGAAGAGATTTACCAGAATGTTGCCTGGTATGGAGGGCATAAGCTATGAGGAGCGATTGAATAAACTCGGTTTGTTTTCACTGGAACGAAGGAGGTTGAGGGGCGACCTGATAGAGGTATACAAAATTATGAGGGGCATAGACAGAGTGGATAGTCAGAGGCTTTTCCCCAGGGTAGAGGGGTCAATTACTAGGGGGCATAGGTTTAAGGTGAGAGGGGCAAAGTTTAGAGTAGATGTACGAGGCAAGTTTTTTACGCAGAGGGTAGTGGGTGCCTGGAACTCACTACCGGAGGAGGTAGTGGAGGCAGGGACGATAGGGACATTTAAGGGGCATCTTGACAAATATATGAATAGGATGGGAATAGAAGGATACGGAGCCAGGAAGTGTAGAAGATTGTAGTTTAGTCGGGCAGTATGGTCGGCACGGGCTTGGAGGGCCGAAGGGCCTGTTCCTGTGCTGTACATTTCTTTGTTCTTTGTTCTTTGTTATACAGTGCAGAAGGAGGCCATTCGGCCCATAGAGTCTACACCGATCCACTTAAGACCTTCCTTCCACCCTATCCCCATAACCCAATAATCCCTCCTTACCTTTTTTTGGCCACTAAGGGCAATTTATCATGGCCAATCCACTTAACCATTGGCGCAGGTGGTGTGGAGGCTTGGGACTTGTAAAATGGTAGCCAAAGCACTTCTGGTTACTTGTAGTGAGCATGCCTCTCCATGGCTGTCAGTATGTGAACATGGACATGCTGTGCATGTACAAGAAACAAGAAAGGAAGATAGATAATGATGACAAGGGTGGAAATCTGCTTTGCCACATAAACTGCCTTCCCTTCCAGCTGAAGCTGTCACTGGTGCCAATTAAGGGAATCAGCATGGGACTTCCCGCGAGGTGCGTCGGACTTTCTTTCACTGCAAACTGACTAAATGTATTGTGTTCCGTACTATTGGAGCAGTTTAGAAAAGTTCTGGGATTCACAAGAGAGTGGTATTGGACTTTGATGTAGAGGTCAGAGGAGTTTTAAGTGGCTTGTCAGGAGAAAACTGCTTTCACTAACATGGACATTGGTAGCAACCCCTTTTGGTTGCAGCATGACAGGGATATGGGCCAGAATTTTACAGCACCCTCAGGAGTAGGACGGTGGTGGAGTTTGATGTTCTTCCTGCTGGTAAGTTTAGAGGTGGGAATGGCATTTACTTAGGCAGGGTGGTGGTGCACCTGAGCCATGTTGCCTTTCCGTCTTCACCAGAATTAAGCTCTGGGCAGAAACTACCATGATCAACATTCCAGCCCTGCTGCTAATTGAGGTCCTTGTGTGGTCAATTAATGGTCAAATAAGGGCCTCTTTCCAGGTACAAGGATTAACCCAGTTTCTAGCAGGCCAATCGCCATGCGGCATGAAAGGTGAACCTGTGCTAACCACTTGTCATCTCTTTGGCTCTTCAGCCGTGCCGAACAGAATACAACTGCTCGAGAGGTTTACCTTCATTCCAGTGGCCCACATCACAGTGTCACCAACCTTCTGCTCCTTCCTACAATCACTGAGGCTTCTCTTGAGCCCTCATGAATTGCCAAGGCTTCTCCTCAGACCTCTTTGATCCCTGTGACTTATCCTGAGTCCTCACAACATAAAGTCTGCCATTTGCAGGGCTTTTTCTGCTTGAAGCTTCTTTCTCTGCTCCTCTTTTTTCTAAACTGAAGCCTCTCCTTGCTCCTTGTCCCTGTTCCCGGTCTGGGATGTCGCCCTGTCCCTCTCTCTATTGCCTGCCTGGTGTGTGATTGCGAATATTTCACTCCCGATGACATATTAGGGGGCATTACGCTATTTCTGTTTTTTTCTCTTTGTACACAGGCATAGTGCTGTCAGGATGGATTAACTGCTGGATTGAACATGTGTCACTCACTCCTGGCCTGTGCAAGCATGAAACTTTAGAGGCCTTGGGATTTTGAGTTCCCTGCTCCACTTCATCAGGCGAGATATCAGGTGCCATGGCACTTTCGCCCCTGTGGCAAGCCATCACAACATCCTTTTGGTTCATACAAAGAAGGAGCAGGAGTAGGCCATGAGGCCCCTCGAGCCTACTCCACTATTTAATGAGATCATGGAGGATCTGGTTGCAACCTCAAATCTGCATCCCATCTACCCCCAACAACCGATAACCTCCTTGCTTATCAGGAATTTAGCCAACTCTGCCTTGAAAATCTTTAAGGACTCTGTTTTCACCACCTTTTCAGGAGAGAGTCACAAAGACTCATCACCTTCTGAGAAAATAATTTCACTTCATTCATATTTTACATGGGCGAGCCCTTATTGTTAAACAGTGACCCTTACTTCTAGATTCTCCTACAAACATCCACATCCACCCTGACAAGGCCCCTTAGGATCTTATATGCTTCAATGAAATTGCTTCTTACTCTTCTGGACTCCAGTGGATTCAAGTCAGTCTGTCTAAACTTTCCTCATAAAACAACCTGCCCAATCTTGGTATTAGTCTAGTAAACCTTCTTTGAACTGTTTCCCATGCATTTGCATCCTTCCTTAATTAAGGAGACCAATATTGTGGCTCCAGTTGGGTCTCACCTGTGCCCTGTACAACTACAATAATGATAACATTCAATTAGCTTTCTTCATAAGTTGCTGGACCTGCATGCTAACCATTAGTCACCCATGCACTAAGATATCCAAATCCCTCTGCATCTCAGAGTTCTGCAATATCCCACCATTTAGATAATATGCTTTTTCTTTTCATTCTTCCTGCTAAAATGGACAATTTCATGTTTCCCCACATTTCACACCATTTGCCAGATCTTTTCTCACTCAGTTAACTTATCCATATCTTTTTGTAGCATTCTTATTTCCTCTTCACAACTTACTTTCTTTGTGACATCAGCAAATTTGGTAACCATCCCAACGAGTTTTTTGAGGAAGTGATGAAGATGATTGATGAAGGAAGGGCAGTGGATGTTGTCTACATGGACTTCAGTAAGGCATTTGACAAGGTCCCTTATAGCAGATTGGTATAGAAGGCGAAGTCACATGGGATCAGAGGTGAGCTGGCGAGATGGATACAGAACTGGCTCGGTCATGGAAGACAGAGGGTAGCAATGGAAGGGTGCTTCTCTGAATGGAAGGCTATGACTAGTGGTGTTCCGCAGGAATCAGTGGTGGGACTTTTGCTGTTTGTAGCATATATAAATGATTTGGAGGAAAATGTAACTGGTCTGATTAGTAAGTTTGCGGATGACACAAGGGTTGGTGGAATTGCGGATAGCGATGAGGACTGTCAGAGGATACAGATCGGTTGGAGACTTGGGCGGAGAGATGGCCCATGGAGTTTAATCCAGACAAATGTGAGGTAATGCATTTTGGAAGGTCTAATACAGGTGGGGAATATACAGTGAATGGCACAACCCTTAGGAGGACTGACAGGCAGAGGGAACTGGGTGTACAAGTCCACAGATCACAAAGTGAGCTGTATAGAACCTTAGTTGGGCCCCACTTGGAATATAGTGTTCAGTTCTGGTCGCCACACTACAAGAAGGATGTGAAGGCTTTTGAAGAGGGTACACAAGAGGTTTACCAGGATGTTGCCTGGTATGGAGGGCAATAGATATGAGGAGAGGTTGGATAAACACGGTGTGTTCTCACTGGAACGACGGAGGTTAAGGGGCAACACGATAGACGTCTACAAAATTATGAGGGGCATAGACAGAGTGGATAGTCAGAAGTTTTTTCCCAGGGTGGAAGAGTCAATTACTTGGGGACATAGGTTTAAGGTGCAAAGGGCAAAGTTTAGAGGAGATATGCGACGGAAGTTTTTTTTACACAGAGGATGTTGGTGCCTGGAACCCATTGCCGGAGGAAATAGTGCAAGCAGGTACGATTGTGACTTTTAAGGGTCGTCTTGACAATACATGAATAGGATGGGAATAGAGTGATATGGACCACAGAAGTGTAGAAGGTTTTAGGTTAGATGGGCAGCATGGTCAGCACACGCTTGGAGGCCGAAGAGCCTGTTCCTGAGTTGTAATTTTCTTTTGTTCTTATCCCTTCATCTAAGTCATTCATCTAAAGTGTAAACAGTTGAGGACCCAGTCCTGATCGATGTGGCACATCACTCGTTATATCTTGCCAACCTGTGAGACTCTTGTGAAAGCCTGTAAACACTTTTGAGTGCTGGTATCAGCAGCCATGATGGCATCAGTCTTCATGGCACCAAGATGGCTGGATCACTGTTAGAATTTGCTTGAGTCCCATCAAAGTAAATCACATCTCAATGTGACTATTAGATAAGGATTTATATTAACTTTGGATATTAGTCATAACAATGGAAGTAGCTACTAGGGCGACACGGTAACAGTGGTTAGCAATGTTGCTTCACAGCGGCAGGGACCCGGGTTAGGTTACCGGCGTGGGCCATTGTCTGTGTGGAGACTATAAATTCTCCCTGTGTCTGCGTGGGTTTCCTCCGGGTGCCCCGGTTTCTTCCCACAAGTCCCGAAAGGCGTGCTTGTTAGGTGAATTGGACATTCTGAATTCTCCTTCAGTGTACCCAAACAAGCGCCGGAGTGTGGCGATTTGGGGATTTTCACAGTAACTTCATTGCAATGTTAATGTAAGCCTACTTGTGACACTAATAAAGATTATTATTAACTAACAGACATGTTGTCTGCATCCTAAGTCAGGTGTGAGCAGCTAGACAATGGAAGCACACAAGAAGTGTCATCTTTACTATCTGGCACTGTCTGTAGCACTGCTGAAATGTTAAACCATCAAGGTGGTCATTATGTTCAGATTGGAGTTTTGGTGAGAAGGAACCTCATTACAATATACGTTCTGGGTGTCATGTTATATGGTTCACAGAAAGGGTCGACAAGATCAGGAAACAGCCTTCTAGGGTCAGAGTTGAGGGTGTGGCTGGATGTCCAACATCTACAGAGGATACTTTTAATCACCTTGGGTCTGCAGGAAACCAGGTTATATGAGTTGACTGTAAAACTGAACAATATTATACTACTGGTGTCTGGGTAATAAACTTAGATTTGTAAAATACGCTCAAGGTTCCATCACAAGGGACCAATTGAGTCTAAGAGATATCTTAACACATGGCAACAAGCATGAATTTCATGACATCAGTCTGTGCTTCCACTAGGGCACTGAGGTATTGGATGGTTTCTGTCTCTGCTGCAATGGAAGTTGAGGCAGTAGCTATCAGATGCTGCAGGGCAGCTGGATCCACAAGTGATAGTGAGGAGTTGCCCGCCGCTTCTACTTTAAGCTCTGCGTGAAATCTTGTGCCAAATCAGACTCCTCTGACTCCTTGTCAGAGAGAACAGGATCTGTGGTAGGTTTGGCAATGCACTAAACATTTCTGCGAGCATACCCATCAGCACTCTCCTGTACTTTGCCCCATTGGAGTCCTCATCGGAGTTCTCTGCAGCCAAACCTGGCTGTAAACTCACCCTCCAGCCAGCTGGCACATGAATTATCCATTTTTGCTGCCCTGGCTCCAGCCTGTTTATGCCCAGTGGTTCACCGTGTGGCAATGCTAATTCTATACTCCACTCTGATTTTGCACAATAGCAAAGCTGGGAGCTGTAATTGTCAGATTAAGAAACAGTCGTTTTTCATCAGAAGTCTGCAGATGCTTCCTTCTTTCAGAGTAATACTTCATGGTCAGGCAGCAGTTCCAGTAAAGAAATGCAGAAGGAGAGGCTGAGTGTGTGTGAAAGTGGGTAGGTGGAAAGCAAAAGATGCATAATTATACCACCTGCAGCTTGTACAGCCAGATAGTTGATAAGGGCGAAATGGGATTTGAGAAGGTTCATAAGGCCGGAACATCCCACTATCGTGAATATTTTCAGCAATTCTGGGTGCAACTGCTTCAGTTGCTGGAGCAGTATAATGTGTAAAACCATCTCCGACAAAGGGCTCATTGATGCAGGCAAGTATGTACCCATACGCCACCACTGACCCTGCCGGTTCACTGTCTCTCCCTCCTGTTATGTGTGAACTTGTTGTGCAAGGGAGAAGACAGTATGTCAGAATATTTGTTGCTTTTTTGGGGGGTATTGTGGCTGGCATATATGAATATCTGGAGGTATATAGAAACTGCAAGATGTGGGATATGAAGCTGGCAACATTGTTAAGTATGTGATGGTGAGCTGGCATATGAATATTATATATCAATCTTGATATATTATTGATGGGACTGTGTAATAAGCAGTGTGATAGGTTGATGGTGCAGTGAGATATCTTTTGAACATGCATTCAATAACCTTGACCCTTCTTGAGTTAATTGAACTATTTTCTGATAAAGTAGCCAGATCCTCAGGGTTAGACTTGGGAATTTACTTCCCTGTCCACTGCTTCCATTTCCTTTGTGCACCTTGAGGATCCTCTGGCTCTCTGTGGAAATATGACCTCTTGCCTCCACTCAATCTTCCGATTAAGGCTTCCAGTACTGGATCAAAGGGCATGAGAAGTTTCTGGCAAGTTACTCCATTGATAGTCTCCTTGCTTTTCTAAGAGAGTTCCTGACACAGTTACACAAGTGATTGTGGATTGAGTGCACTTTCCTTCAGAGGGACAGGCTGCCTTTAAGATCTGCAGGCGTACATCATGCTAGCCATGTAAGCACCTGAGACCCCCTCTGAGCATTCAATTAGTCCAAGCATTGTCAAACTCGGGGGCGTGACCCACGGGTGGGCCGCGGGCGGGTGTCGGGAGGGTCGCGAAGCCGTCCGTCACGGCTCTCCCGATCGCGCCAATCCGCACGCAACAGCCACAGCAGCCAGCTTTTAATAATGCCGGCTGCGAGGGGCCTTCAAAATGGCCAGGAATAGATTTTTAAAAATTGGCTGCACTGAGCATGCGCAATGATGAGCGGGCACGCATGCGCAGTGCGGCCGCATTTTTTTAATATGGTCCCAGCCTTTTTTTTTCAAGTTCGGGTGTCCAAAGGGACAAAGGGACCATTGGGGCCAATGGGACCCAAAACCATTTCCTCCATTTTTGTCAGCAACAAACATGGTAAGAGAAAATAATGGGTCATGCAGGTCGACCGGCATGGGTCACGAAGGTTGGCCGGCATGGGTTGCGAAGGTCGGCCGGCGTGGGTCGCGAAGGTCGGCGTCATGGGTCGCGAAGGTCGGCCGGGTTGGGCCCCGAAGGTTGGCCTGTTGGTAAAAATGGGTCGCCGGAAAAAAAGTTTGAAAAACACTGAATTAGTCAACAGCATGTTTCACTCTGGCTGCATGCCTCTCTCATTGAGATGAACAGGAAACATACAATTTGTGTGCAATTGGATGTGGAATAAGGATGCATTATGACCCCGATGCCTCACTGAATTTATAGCCCCAAAAGTGCAGTACAGGTAGGAATGCACTTCGCCCAGTTTCTAATACCGCCATCTTAATATCACCTGTTAATTGGTAAGGAAATTATTCACCTGCATAGTGTCATAATCTTTAACAAACATATCAACATTGATTGCCACTTAATTATTTACAAGAATTATTCAAATACCTGCATCTTTACATTTGGTGCTTTTTGATACAGTAGCACATTTGGTAGTTTATAATGTTTACAGAACAAATTTAGCTGGGAAGCAAATCAAAGAGAATAAAGATGTATGAACTGATAGCAATTACAGAGACATGGCTGCAAGCCAACTGTCTTGAATATTCAAGGGTATGAGGAATTGAGGAAGGACAGGAAGCTAGGAAAAGGTGGAGGGTTAGTTTTGTTAATTCAGGATAAAATTGGGACAACAGAAAGAGATGAGCTTAGTTCTGGAGATCAAGATGCAGAATCAGGACGGGATTCTACAGTTTCCCAGTCACGTGTTTCTTGGCCACAGGAGGTGGTACGCCGTTTGCTGGCAGCAGGATTCTCTGTTTCCGCCACTGTCAAATGGGATTTGCATTGAAGCCACCCCGCACCAGCAGGAAAACCATGGGTGGGCGTGAGCTGCCAGTGGGACCAGAGAATTTCACTGCCAGCGAACAGCTGGAGAATTCCAGCCAAGAAATGGTAAAGATAAGGGGCTGGATTCTCCGGTACCCCAGCCGCATGTTCCTCGGCGGCACAACTTCACCGGCAGTGGAATTCTCCGTTCTGCCACTGGCTAATGGTATTTTCCATTGTGGCCACCCCACTCCACCGGGAAACCCACGGCCATGGGTGCGCTGTCAGAGAAACAGAGAATCCCGCCGGCGGAGAATTCACCCGAAGAAGTCATTTGCGGGAGTTATTCATGGGCCCCTTAACAGTAACCACATTAGGATGGGATATACAGGACGATATATGGGAGCTTATGTGAAAGGTACGGCAATAATGATGGGTGATTTCACTCTACATATAGATTGGACAAATCAGGTTGGCAAAGTAACCTGAATGATGAGTTCATAGATGGCTGTTAGTGGGAACCGACAATGACTTTGAAAATTTCAGCTCATCCAGTACTGGGTGTCAGCTGAACAGTCCGACAGTTTAGAGACAGTAGAAGGGTCAAACGAGCTGGCGGTGGGGTAGAGCTGGTGTTGTCAGCGTACATGTAGAAACTCAATCTCTGTTTTCAGATGTTGTCATCAAAGGGTGTCATATGGGTGAGTAATAGAATGGGGTCACAGATACATTCTTACCATCACCAGTTGTAAAACTGTGCGTAAGCAGGAACTGAAGTCACTGCAGCTGATTCTGTTACTGTAACTGGAGCGATAGAAATGGAACCAGGTGAGTGCAGAGTCACTGAGCCCGACGGCCATGGAGGGGCATTGCAGGAGGATGGTGTGGGAGGCAACAGTATGCTCATGAAGGTTTTCAAGAATGGAGGGGTAATGAGTTAGATTTTGAGTACTGGGGTAATGATGGAATTGCAGGAGAGTGGGACAGTACCAGGGGAGTCAGAATAGTTAATGGTATCAGTTAACCTAGTAGTCAGGAAGGGAAGTTGGGTAGTCCACAAGTGAGTGGGAATAGGGTAGAGGGAACAGGAGGTGGGTCACAATGGACAAGGTCAGCCCAGAATACATGAGCGGAGATAAAGGAGAAACCAAAAGAGGTAAGATTTCAAGACAACTATAATCCAATATTTTCATATGGGGGATCAACCATTTGTTTATGTTTCATTTAAAGTCAAAATGGCACCAACAAACCTGATGAGTCGCAAAATGCCGTGTCTGTAGAAATTGTGGAAGTCGGGTGAAAACTTTATTTAAAATGTATTTTATGTCACAATTTTTCTTACTCCAATAATATTTGTTTTCACCTTCCCCTTCAAATGCACTTTATTTTTATCACTGTATAATTTTCTCATCTCTTATAATTTTTCTTAAATGTTTAGGTTAATCTTAATACGCAGATTATAAAGTTAAATGAGGCTCATCTGGGCTTTAAAGAAATTAACAATATTTTTCAGCACGGCACTTCCATCCCAGAACTAAGATAGTTGATCGACTGTGCGCTTAATTACCCAAGTTAATAAAGGTTTCTAAACAGGGCTCATTGCAACACTCAGATAGGGTAAATCATGCTGAGAACTGAAACCACCCCACACAGCAGGAGGGGGATGCTGCTGGTGGGACCAGAGATTCCCGCCGACGTGGACAGCTGGAGAATTTCGGCCACAGCATAAGTTGCATCAAAAATGTATAAAATTCATAGATAATCTATATGACGAAGTTCGAAGCATGGAGACATATGACAATCGTGTAATAATAGAAAATGGACAAACAAATTCAGCAGGTATCAGAGATATTGAAAGAAGTAACACTGAGTTAAAAATATAAACAAATACACCACCCCTTCATTTCAGACACTGAAGTACATATGGAGTTCATTATTTCGGCACATCATTGAGGACCTAAACCGTATCAGAAATCGGGCATGTTTTCCATGCTATGAATTTAGCCCAAACTCCGAGTTGCCTTGTTTGCTCTGGGCTTGGTGGTGGTAGCCAGTTTAGAAATTGAAAAATGTATCAAGGTGCATGTTTGACCCAGTGTCTGTGGTCCAGTGTTCGGGGCCTCTACTGTGGCCGGAGGTGCTTGTGCAGATGCCGGAGAAGGCAACAAAAAGGTGTACCTACTGAGGTCCCGGCTGTTGCGCCAGTATAGAAGCTGGAGACTGATGCAAAGACCCATTATAAGGAGGCCCAAGTTGCCACCTGTTCTGTCATTGAGTGGTGAATCGGACTGCGCAAAATCCGACTCTGATGCCTGGACTGCTCTTGTGTTGCACTGCAATACATTCCCCAGAAGGTCACCCACTTTGTCGTGGTCTGCTGTGCCCTCCACAACCTGGCACAGTAGGGCGGGGGGGGAGGGGGGGCGATGTGCTCGAGGTGGAGGAGGAGGGACTTGCAGCCTTATCTGAGGAGGAGCCGGGCCAGAGGGGTTGCAGGATGAGCCCGGGGGGACCTACAATAGCAGCTGGAGGATGGGGAACAGTAGGTGGCCAGGGTCCAGCATGTCCCAAAAACCAGGGAGGCTCTCATCCTCACCCCCTTCTCGGAGGACGTGGATTTGTCCATCATCACTGCCCCCTTAACATTGTGAAGCCCATGGGGGATCATTACCGGCCCTATTTGACGTTAGATGCCAGTCAGGGAAATAGTTTATCTTTGGCTACCCTGCCTTTTCCTGCTAATAAATGTATTCTTATTTACAAGATGGGGTTCAGCCCTTAAAGTTAAGAAGTACGATGGCCCAGCGAGTCACGTAAGCTTTCAAGATGTCAGAACAAACCACCATGACATTCAATGGCATTACCATCGCTCAATACCCCACAATCAGGGGCTGGTTTAGCACAGTGGGCAAACAGCTGGCTTGTAAAGCAGAACTAGGCCAGCAGGGCAGGTACAATTCCCGTACCAGCCTCCCCGAACAGGCGCTGGAATGTGGCGACTCGGGGCTTTACGCAGTAACTTCATTTGAAGCCTACTTGTGACAATGAGCGATTTTCATTTCATTTCATTTTAATTTTATTTCATCAACTTTCTGGGGCTTAACATTGATCAGAAACTGAACTGGACGAGCCATAGTAATACTGTGGCTACCAGGGAAGATCAAAGGCTAGGAACCCTATGGTTAGTAACTCACCTCCTGAACCCCCAAAAACCTGTCCACCATCTAGAAAGCACAAGTTAGGAGTGTAATGGAATACTCTCCACTGGCCTGGATGCGTGTGGCTCCAACAACATTCAAGAAGGTCAACACCATCCAGGCCCGCTTGATTGCTTCCCCTTCAACAAACATTCAATCCCTCCATCATCGATAAATAATGACAGCCGTGTGTATCTGCAAGATGCACTGCAGGAACTCACCAAGGTTCCTCAGGTAGCACCTTCCAAATCATAACCACTACCACCTGGAAGGACAAGAGCAGCAGATACCTGGATGCCACCATCCGGAGGTTCCCCTTCAGGTCACTCACCACCCTGACTTGGAAACATATCGCTGTTCCTTCACTGTCACTAGGTCAAAATCCTGAAACTCCCTCCCTAACAGCACTGAGGGTGCATGTACACCTCAGGTACTGCAGTGAAAGCAACTCACCACCACATTTTGAAGGGCAACTATGGATTGGCAAGAATCAGCTGGAATAACTAGCAATGCACACATCCCATAAATGAATTTTAAAAAGAACAATGCCTGTGAGCTACCAGTACTGGTCAGCTCAACTCCGCTAATTATCTTGGGGGACTCAGGGCCAAGCCTGATGGCCGGGATTGGCTTCGCCAAATTAAATTAAATTGGCTAGAACTCCTCAAAATTTGACAAACAAGAATTTCATGACATGTTATGTAAAATACCAGAAGGTTTTCGAATCGCATGCCAAACCAATGGAGCAGCCCGCCCCTAGTATGCCTGTCAGTGATATTGGCTTGGATGAAAGTAATGCTGCAGCAAGCTACCTCAAGGAAGGACCCAATGTTGTTTATTGGGGGAACTGGGGAAATCTGAACAGATGAACCATCGCAAATCAAGAGTTAACCTACTGTGTTTCAAACAAAAGTTACCTCTACTACGGGAGCAGTCGCCAGTGAATTTTGACACTCTCTAAGAATCAGGAAGTCCCTGGACCGACTTCCCTTATAAGGGACTGTGCTGAGGTCAATTTGTTGTCCAATATTGTAAATTGTTCCATTGTTGTTGTAATGTGTTAATCAGGGACTTAAAGCCAGAGAGCTGCGTGAATGTAGGGTGTGAGTTCACAAAAGGGTCAGTTGACCTGTAGGGCTAATAGGACTGGAAGCACAGATCCTGGGGCTGAGTGCGGGTTTTACTGTTAGTTAGGGGTTTGGAGTGGTGGAGTGGGGAAGCGTTCATCTCGCTCTCTGTAAATAGTTATTTGTCTTAATAAACTGTTTATTTATTAATCTACTTGATGGTAGATCCAAGATATTACAGTGACGCAAAGACTACAATAATATACCCTCATGCACAATTCCACCTCAAACATCTGCAAGGAAATAGTAAAATCTTTAGTTCAACAGTAATATTTTCTCCTTCTCATTTTAAAGGGCTTGAAAGAATAAAATTATTCGCAGTTGTTGCTTCGGAGAAGGAGAATACAATGGAGTAAAGTAACACAAAGGAAGAATGGCTGGTGTGAAAGAACAGTTCAATGGTGCAAGAAAACAGCAAGGCCTCCTTTATTGGACTTTGCATGGACACAAGACTCAAACTTTGCTGCTCAATGTAAGAAGAGTATTGAGCTCTTTCCTGGATTTACTTCATCCTGGATTGTCAGGCACTCCAGCATGTATGAATGCAGAAGCAATAAATAATTACAATGGGCGAGATTCTCCGACCCCCCGCCGGGTCGGAGAATCGGCGGGGGCGTTAATCCCGCCCCCGCCGGTTGCCGAATTCTCCGGCACCAGAGATTCGGTGGGGGGGGGAATCGCGCTGCGCCGGTTGGCGGGCCCCCCCCCCCCCGCGATTCTCCGGCCCGGATGGGCCGAAGTCCAGCTTCTAGAATGCCTGTCCCGCCGGCGTGGATTAAACCACCTCTCTTACCGGCGGGACAAGGCGGCGCGGGCGGGCTCCGGGGCCCTGGGGGGGGCGCGGGGCGATCTGGCCCTGGGCGGTGCCCCCACAGTGGCCTGGCCCGCGATCGGGGCCCACCGATCCGCGGGCGGGCCTGTGCCGTGTGGGCACTCTTTTCTTTCCGCCTTCGCCACGGTCTCCACCATGGCGGAGGCGGAAGAGACTCCCTCCACTGCACATGCGCGGGGATGCCGTGAGCGGCCACTAACGCTCCCGCCCATGCGCCACCCGGCAATGTCATTTCCGCGCCAGCTGGCGGGGCAACAAAGGCCTTTTCCACCAGCTGGCGGGGCGTAAATCAGTCCGGCTCGGGCCTAGCCCCGCAAGGTTAGGGCTCGGCCCCCCAAGATGCAGAGGATTCCGCACCTATGGGGCGGCGCGATGCCGGACTGATTTGCGCCGTTTTTGGCGCCGGTCGGCGGACATCGTGCCGATACCGAGAATTTTGCCCATGATTACCAAAGGAAACAAATCTCATGGAAATTATAAGTTCATTGCAGTTAACTCTTAACTTATCAAATAAAAGAGGGGAGGACAGACACCTGGCATTAATTTAAATTGAGATATGAACATACATTAAAACATAAGAACATAAGAAATAGGAGCAGGAGTTGGCCATCTGGTCCCTCTGCCTGCTCCGCCATTCAATAAGATCATGGCTGATCTTTTTGTGGACTCAGCTCCACTTACCCGCCTGCTCACCATAACCTTCTATTCCTTTGCTGTTCAAAAATCTATTTGCCTTTCCTTAAAAACATTCAATGAGGTAGCCTCAACTGCTTCACTGGGCAGGGAATTTCACAGAAACTCCCCCTCAACTCAATCCTAAATCTGCTCCCCCTTATTTTGAGGCTATGTCCCCTAGTTCTAGTTTTGCCCGCTCGTGGAACCAACCTCCCTGCTTCGATCCTATCTATTCCTTCATAATTTTATACGTTTCTACTTTCTATATGATCCCCCCTCATTCTTTTGAATCCCAATGAGTATAGTCCCAGTCTATTTAGTCTCTCCTCATAAGCTAATCCTCTCAACTCTGGAATCAACCTAGTGAATCTCCTCTGCACTCCCTCCAGTGCCAGTACATCCTTTCTCAAATAAGGAGACCAAAACTGTACACAATACTCCAGGTGTGGCCTGATCAGCGCCCTATACAGCTGCAACATAACATCCCTGTTTTTAAACTCCGTCCTTCTAGCAATGAAGGACAAAATAACATTTGCCTTCTTAATCACTTGCTGCACCTGCAAACCAACTTTTTGCAATTCATGCACAAGGACACCTAGGTTTCTCTGCACAGCAGCATGCTGCAATTTTTTACCATTTAAATCATAGTCCATTTGCTGCTATTCCTACCAAAATGGATGACCTCACATTTACCAACATTGTATTCCATCTGTCAGACTCTTGCCCACTCACTTAAACTAGCTATGTCTCTCTGCAGACTTTCAGTGTCCTCTGCACAATTGGCTCTACCACCCATCTTCGATTCTGAACATCTTCATATAATACTTTTCATTCTGTTGCTGATGAAGATAGAAATGCAACAAAATCAGATATTTTATAATATAAAATTTATATGAATTTAGAGAGGGAAAAAGTGCTACAAATAAATCCCTTTGTCTCTGTGCCAGAAGGCAGGTCAATATACAAAAGTGGCCAGATCTAACCACACTTTCAATGAGAGTTGATTAATCTCTTTAGTTGATACTCAGAAGCTCAATACATGAGACTAGAGACTACAGAAGCATATAATTTATTTGGGCTGGAGATGCACTGGCGTGCTGGGAGTGAGTTTGAACAGAATTTCCAGCTGTCATATTGTATGGCAGTGTTAGATTATTTAAGAGAGATATGCAGGATGTGCAAACCCAACCGACAAAACAATGAGGAAAGTACAGAAAACATGTGGTGAAACAAGTACTCTGAATGATTGGAAAATTGAAAGAGGAGGCTGAAGAACAAGTGTGGGAGAGAGGAGATCTGGTGAACAAGAAAGGTACAAAACCTAGTCCTTCTTAAAGTGCCGAAAATAGGTCTTAATGGAATTACGCTGAGTTTCAGTTGTAACACCGAGAACAAACAGAAGTACCTTAAACTTCCAGAATTGTGACCAGATACTCTCCCAACAGAAATATGGAGCAAGAAGAAAGCCATTTGGATTCAGGGATATAAGGTACATTTAATGTGTTTTATGGAGAGAGATGACTATAGCAGTAAATTCCATCTTGGCCTCCACGACTGTTTCATAATGCAAAAAAAAAGTTGATTGAGTTCACCAAATGAGCCACCATAAACATTGTTCTCTTCTGACCCTTCATTGTTGTGGCTTTATATGTGTAACATTCACATTGATTGGGTGTGATTTACCCGAATGGGAACAGAGTCCCGTAGCGAGTACATTTAACCGGGTGTTTCCGGTGCTCTCCCATTTGGAAAGATACTTTGTGCCGTTTTCTGCTGAGGAGCTCCGCTCGCCGGAACTCCTTAGTGCAGGAGATTGGGATGCCATTTTGAAAGGGCGTCCAGATCTCTCAACCACCCCCCTTTTGACGCGACACCGAAACCCCCCAAAGCCCCCACTCACCTGTAAGATTGTCCGCAGAACCCCCCTCCCTCCCCTTAGGGCACCCCTTAGGGCACCTCCGGGACCAATCACCGTTGTGGGACAAATGTCAGCTTGGCACCTTGTCACTGCCATCCTGGCACCCTGGCAGTGCCCCTGCCAGCTTGCAGTGCCACCTAGGCACCTCAGGCTGGCATCCAAGTGGGACTGGCAGTGCCAGAGTGCACAGGTGGCACCAGCAGTTCCAGCTGCCATCCTGCCAGGAAGACCTCCAATCACCTGGGAGACCCACATGAGTGCTGTTGCATCTGGTCCCCATTTGTGGAGACCAGCACTGAACAGCACTCATCCAAGATCTCCAAGGTGAGGGGGATAGATCCCTAGCCTTGGGCAGATTGTGGAAGTGCATATTAGAATGAGATTAGCTGTCTCACTCTAAGATGCAGATTTGCTAAGAAGTGATCCCACCCACAATGGGTAGAATTCACATTGGGATGTCTCGAGAGACCCAGAAGAGGAATCTTCTTTTATCTACCGGTCACGCCGGACCGCCTTTCAGTCACAATGCGGCTGGTTGATCTTTCTGGTAGTGTAGGTGTAGGACTGCACTCTGAACTACTGATTCCTGATCCTATTACTTTTCACCTGGTTGTTATATTCCAGAAAACCCAGTGATGAAGGATGGACCCGAATCCAATCTTTACACATTTTTATAAGCTTTTAGTTACATTACAAACAAACATCTCCGAAGCCAACAGCTCTAATTTCAGTCTGTTCCTGTTTTTAGGAGCACAAACAAATCTATATTAAATCCCACCATCTGCATAAATTAAACACAATTAATATACAATTAACAGTTATATGCAAACTCTCTCTCTCATTTACGTGCAAGAGTGAGTTTCCATAACTGACTACAGCTGTCCTGTTGTCCATCCGTCTTCAGTGTTGGACTGTTATATTAAGAAATCCTTGTCCAGTCTTCACTGTTATACTAATCTTCTCTTACTTTCACTCTTTAAGGAAAAATGGCTCATAGCATTTGTGAATCTCAACCAGATATGAAGATCTAGGAGAGGGAGACCCAGACCAGCAGTAAAGGCAAGGAGGATGGAAAAATATAAGGAAGCGACAGCTTTAGTTTTGTTTTGATTAAGGACAGTTTGCCTATGCAAAGCCTTGAGACCACAAACAGCAAATACATGATGTGATGAATGTAGGAATTTCAGATACATTGTATTATATGTGTTTGTTGCAGTAAGGGTGAAAAGCCTGAATTAGTATGTGACTACTGCAGTCATGTTTTTAAAAATCCTGGTTTAAAAGACAGACTCTTTTGGGAGCACAGTGGTTAGCACTGTTCCTTCACTGCTCCAGTGTCCCAGGTTCGATTCCCAACTTGGGTCACTGTCTGTGCAGAGTCTGCACATTCTCCCCGTGTCTGCGTGGGTTTCCTGCGGGTGTCCAGAAGTGATATGCCTTCCAGTTGCGGTACATCTCAGAATTTAGGTGTGCGCCCACAAAGTAGCATATGTGCAGTCAGCAGCACCCTGCATCATGGGGAGGCCTGCAATCCTTGGGGAGCCACACACTTGTTCTACCTACTTCTCTCTGACAAAGAGAATGAAGTATATTCATTGACATATTGAGCCTCAGCGACCTCCCTACATGCAAGAATGGATAATGGACTGGAGGTGCTTCAGCCTTGAGGAAGAGAGACACATATGTGGCATTGTCACCTTCAGAGCCACTGGTAATGCCATGCTGTCCTCCTCTGAGGCTGCAGTTGTGCAAGATGGCAGCTGGCTCAGCCTGCACCAACAGTGTGTGTTTGAAATGCAGGCACCGTTTGGAACCAAAAATGGATACTGCTTCATTATGGGTTCAATCTCTTAGAAAGTGAAGGATTTAACAGCCACCCTCATATGGATTCCCATCGCACAGTGCCCCAGTGAGCACACTGAGACGACATATCGGAGTCCTCTATATCGGAGAGACCAAACGCAGACTGGGTGATCGCTTTGCTGAGCACCTTCGGTCTGTGGGCATTCAGGACCCTGACCTTCCTGTTGCTTGCCATTTTAACACAAGACCCTGCTCCCATGCCCACATGTCTGTCCTTGGCCTGCTGCAATGTTCCAGTGAAGCTCAACGCAAACTGGAGGAACAACATCTCATCTTCCGGTTAGGCATGCTACACCCTTCCGGTCTCAACATCGAATTCAACAACTTCAGATGATCAGCTCATTTGTTTTCATCCCATTTCATTTTAACTGTCTTTTACCATTTCTTTCTTTCTTGTCTTTCTTTATATATATTTATCCCCCCATCTTATCCACCTTTCCTTACCCTTTCTCCCCTTTGCTTCCCCTTCCCCTCCCCCACATCTACATCTGTCACAGTTTACCCTCTGATGTTAGTTTCTCTGCTGTTTGGCCTTTCACACCTTTTGTTCTTTCTGTGGACTGGCATTAGCACTCTTTCCACTGGTTTTTGTGGCTATGAGCACTCTTTTACCTTGGTATATGTGGCTATGACTCATCTTTCATTCTCACTCCACAGTATAAATATTTCCCACTTTCTCTGTCTTTTAGCTTTGACAAAGGGTCATCTGGACTCGTAACATTAGCTCTTTTCTCTCCCTACAGATGCTGCCAGACCTGCTGAGATTTTCCAGCATTTTCTCTTTGGTTTCAGATTCCAGCATCCGCAGTAATTTGCTTTTAATTCCAATGAAAAACGGGGTCGGGACTGACACTCAAGAGCTGACAAGCTGCAGCCGAATATTAACACTCCACTCCATACACACTCATCCCAGCCAACAAGATGGCGGCACAGAGAGCGGCACCCGGTTTGTGGATGCGGAACTGGAGACCTTGCTGGATGCCGTGGAGGAGAGGCAGGTTACCCTGTACTCCAGGCTGGGAAGGAGGTGGCCAGCCACTACCGCACACTGGGCCTGTGTGCAGGTGGCAGATGCCATGAGCGCCTTTGGCCCCACCACCAGAGCCGGACAGCAGTGTCGGAAAAAGCTGCAAGACCTCCTTAGGGCGGCCAAGATGTGTAGGCAGCACTGTACCCCTGGCACTAACCCCCATCCGACATACATGTAAAGCCGATCCCCCCTCCCACCCAGAGGGCGACTGAACCCAATCTTGCACCAGATGCCAGGACCCATAGCAGTAGCCATGGCCAGGTGCCCTGACTACCAAGTCCACCAGCTATCCACCCACCCCTGTGCTGCATGCATTCAACTGCCTAACACTGTGCAATTTCTGTCTCCCCCCACTCCAGGAGAAGGCGGTGCATAACCGGGAGAGAGAAAGGACCGGAGGGGAACCACCGGATCTGCAGCAGCTAACCATAGTGGAATACCCTGAACAACCTGTGAGGGATAATAGGCTACAGTTCATTTAGAAAATGTTTGTACGCTACTTGAAGGAGAACAGAATTCAGCACATTGGATCCGCTCCTTATCATCCTGCCACAAATGGGCTGGCAGAATGTTTTGTACAGACATTCATTGAATGTAACTAGAGAACAAGGTTCATTGTCCAAACGCTTGAGCCAATTCCTGTTCACATACAGGAATACTGCGCACTCAACAACCCAAGTTTCTCCACTGTTTCTAAAGGTTAGAAGTCAACTACGCATAACATTCAATTTACTAAAACCACACAAGATAAAGGAAGTTGTCAAGAAAAAGCAACAGGATCAGGTCATACGCGGAAGAAAACATTGCGTATTTCGCCAGGGTCAAGATGCTCTGGCAAGGAACTGCACCATAAGTGAAAAGTGGACACCTGCTACCATTTTAGCACAGACAGGACCGATCTCCTACACCATACAAACCCGAGGCAATAGAATATGGAAGAGACATGCAGATCAACCTTTGGTGACAAGAACCAATCTGCCAGACAGAACTGACTTAGTCCAGATCAAGCTGTGCCATGTTACGACCTGAACCTTCCCAAGAACCTGACACTAATCAAACCAACTGGGGAAAGCGTACCTCAGTTGAGAACCAGACATCAAGTCAACCTCAGATCACTATGTTTACTCTGGTTGAGACAACCACAGACGATGTCGAAACCAAATCACAGACAACAGTGGTTACAGCAAGCATTAAAAGGCGGATGCCTGAGGTTCACTGACAAACACGCCAAGAACTGCGGCCTCCGAAGCGTCTAATGTATTGACTGTTGTTGATTGATTGATTCTTCATATTGCAAATTGCTTGTTAATGTTATACTGCTTATTGTGTTAGGGACCTTTGATTTCAGGTGGGGGAAACGTTGTGGTTTCACTGGGTATGATTGATCGGCTTCCCCGTGCCTGACTCGGTGACGTGATGCCTCTCGGGAGATATGCAACGCTCCAAACCCCTCACGAGATCGAACTGAACGTGAACCAGATGTACATATTTAAGTGAACAGTTAGGCTCAATTTAATATGCCTGCACTTGATTGTCCTAAGGCCCAGGAACAAACACCTGTGCCTGAGAGATCTCGCCATGGCACCATGTAGCACTGGTCCACACAAGCGAGTACCAGGCATAAGGGCACCCAAGGGGGGCATCTCCAGAGGCCACCGGGTAGTAGGTCCTCTGGACAGGGTGGTACCCTGATACTTCTGCTGCCAGCGTGGCACCTCGGCACTGCCATACCGGCACCTTGGCACTGCCACATATGCACCTTGGTACTGTCATCCTTACACACTGGCAGTGCCACCCTGCCAGTGTCAGGGTGCCCTGGTGGGGCTGCCAGGGGCACTGTCAGGCTCATAGGGGCATTGCCAGAGTGTCAGGCTGGCAGTGCCGAGCCAAGTTTGTCAGTGCAAGAAGTGAGGTACGTGCAGCCACGACAGAGCATTCCTCGCCGAGACCAAAAAGAGAGTCCCGTTTGATAGCAGGGTCATTCTGCGTGCTGCAGGCACTGACAAACACCCCGCTAAACATGCCAAAAATGGGACTCTAGACGCGTTCTAACAGAAAACTTTCTAGATTTAATTTCAGGTAGGCTAAAGAACAAAGAAAAATACAGCACGGAAACAGGTCCATCGACTCTCCAAGCCTGCACCGACCATGGTACCTGGCGAAACTAACACCATCTGCACTTACGGAGTTCGTATCCATCCATTCCTACCCGAATCATATATTTGTCTAGATGTCCCTTAAAGGCCGCTATCGTACCTACTCCCACCACTTCCCCAGGCAGCGCGTTACATATATGTACCACCCTCTGCAAAAACCTTGCCTCGCACATCTGTTCTAAACTTTTCCCCATGCACTTTAAATCTGTGTCCCCTAGTACTTGACTCTCCTACCCTAGGAAAGAGCATCTGACTATCCACTCTGTCCATGCCAGTCATAATCTTGGTGACCTCTATCAGGACGCCTCTCAACCTCCGTCATTCCAGTGGGAGCAGACCCAGTTTATCTAACCTCTCCTCATAGCTAATACCCTCCATACCAGGCAACATCCTAGCAAACCGCTTCTGTAGCCTCTCCAAAGCATCCACATCCTTCTGGTAGTGTGGCGACCAGTATTGTACACAATATTCCAAATGAGGCCTAACTAAGGTCCTGTGCAGCTGCAACATGGCTTGCCAATTTTTATATTCAATACCCCGGCCGATGAAGGCCAGCATGCCGTATGCCTTCTTGACCACCTTATCCACATGCGTTGCCACTTTCAGTGATCGGTGGACATACACACCCAGATCTCTCTGCCTGTCAGTACTCGCAAGAGTTAGAACATATAGAACATAGAACAATACAGCGCAGTACAGGCCCTTCGGCCCACGATGTTGCACCGAAACAAAAGCCATCTAACCTACACTATGCCATTATCATCCATATGTTTATCCAATAAACTTTTAAATGCCCTCAATGTTGGCGAGTTCACTACTGTAGCAGGTAGGGCATTCCACGGCCTCACTACTCTTTGCGTAAAGAACCTACCTCTGACCTCTGTCCTATATCTATTACCCCTCAGTTTAAAGTTATGTCCCCTCGTGCCAGCCATATCCATCCGCGGGAGAAGGCTCTCACTGTCCACCCTATCCAACCCCCTGATCATTTTGTATGCCTCTATTAAGTCTCCTCTTAACCTTCTTCTCTCCAACGAAAACAACCTCAAGTCCATCAGCCTTTCCTCATAAGATTTTCCCTCCATACCAGGCAACATCCTGGTAAATCTCCTCTGCACCCGCTCCAAAGCCTCCACGTCCTTCCTATAATGCGGTGACCAGAACTGTACGCAATACTCCAAATGCGGCCGTACCAGAGTTCTGTACAGCTGCAACATGACTTCCCGACTCCGGAACTCAATCCCTCTACCAATAAAGGCCAACACTCCATAGGCCTTCTTCACAACCCTATCAACCTGGGTGGCAACCTTCAGGGATCTATGTACATGGACACCTAGATCCCTCTGCTCATCCACACTTTCAAGAACTTTACCATTAGCCAAATATTCCGCATTCCTGTTATTCCTTCCAAAGTGAATCACCTCACACTTCTCTACATTAAACTCCATTTGCCACCTCTCAGCCCAGCTCTGCAGCTTATCTATATCCCTTTGTAACCTGCTACATCCGTCCACACTATCGACAACACCACCGACTTTAGTATCGTCTGCAAATTTACTCACCCACCCTTCTGCGCCTTCCTCTAGGTCATTGATAAAAATGACAAACAGCAACGGCCCCAGAACAGATCCTTGTGGTACTCCACTTGTGACTGTACTCCATTCTGAACATTTCCCATCAACCACCACCCTCTGTCTTCTTTCAGCTAGCCAATTTCTGATCCACATCTCTAAATCACCCTCAATCCCCAGCCTCCGTATTTTTTGCAATAGCCTACCGTGGGGAACCTTATCAAACGCTTTGCTGAAATCCATATACACCACATCAACTGCTCTAGCCTCGTCTACCTGTTCAATCACCTTCTCAAAGAACTCAATAAGGTTTGTGAGGCATGACCTACCCTTCACAAAGCCATGCTGACTATCCCTGATCATATTATTCCTATCTAGATGATTATAAATCTTGTCTCTTATAATCCCCTCCAAGACTTTACCTACTACAGACATGAGGCTCACCGGTCTATAGTTGCCGGGATTGTCCCTGCTCCCCTTTTTGAACAAAGGGACCACATTTGCTGTCCTCCAGTCCTCTGGCACTATTCCTGTAGCCAATGATGAAATAAAAATCAAAGCCAAAGGTCCAGCAATCTCTTCCCTGGCCTCCCAGAGAATCCTAGGATAAATCCCATCAGGTCCCGGGGACTTATCTATTTTCAGCCTGTCCAGAATTGCCAACACCTCTTCCCTACGTACCTCAATGCCATCTATTCTATTAGCCTGGTGCTCAGCATTCTCCTCCACAACATTATCTTTTTCCTGAGTGAATACTGACGAAAAGTATTCATTTAGTATCTCGCCTATCTCTTCAGACTCCACACACAATTTCCCATCCCTGTCCTTGACTGGTCCTACTCTTTCCCTAGTCATTCGCTTATTCCTGACATACCTATAGAAAGCTTTTGGGTTTTCCTTGATCCTTCCTGCCAAATACTTCTCATGTCCCCTCCTTGCTCATCTTAGCTCTCTCTTTAGATCCTTCCTCGCTACCTTGTAACTATCCATCGCCCCAACCGAAACTTCACACCTCATCTTCACATAGGCCTCCTTCTTCCTCTTAACAAGAGATTCCACTTCCTTGGTAAACCACGGTTCCCTCGCTCGACGCCTTCCTCCCTGTCTGACCGGTACATACTTATCAAGAACACGCAGTAGCTGATCCTTGAACAAGCCCCACTTATCCAGTGTGCCCAACACTTGCAGCCTACTTCTCCACCTTATCCCCCTTCTACTAAGTTCTACTATTTATTGTGTAATTCCTACATGCATTACCCCACACTTGTCCGGATTGAACTCCATCTGCCATTTCTCCACCTAAGACTCCAATCAGTTTATATCCTGCTGTATCCTCTGACAATCCTCTTCACTATCCGCAACTCCACCAATTTTTGTGTCATCTGCGAGCTTACTGATCAGACCAGCCACAATTTTTCCCAAATCATTTATATACACCACGAACAACAAAGGCCCCAGAACTGATCCTTGTGAAATGCCGCTAGTCACAGCCTTCCAGTCAAAAAAACACCCTTCTACTGCTACCCTCTGTCTTCTGTGCCCAAGCCAGTTCTGTATCCAACTTGCCAGCTCTCCTCTGATCCCATGTGACTTCACCTTTTGTACCAGTCTACCATGAGTTACCTTGTCAAAGGCTTCACTGAAGTCCATGTATACAACATCTACTATCTTTTCCTCATCTATCATCTTTGTCATTTCCTCGAAAAACACTATCATATTAGTGAGGCACGACCTCCCCTTCACTAAACCATGCTGTCCATCACTAATAAGTCCATTTGTTTTGAAATGTGAGTAAATCCTATCTCTAAGAAACTTTTCCAATAGTTTCCCTACCCCTGACTTAAGGCTCACTGGCCTATAATTCCTGAGAGTTTCTCCCCGATCCTGTCGGCGGGTTCCTCACCACTATCGAACCACACTTAGGGCACAATGTACCAGCGGCATCACGTACCCATTCAGGTGAACGGGGTGTGACTCGCCGGTAGATGCAAGGAGGGGCCTTTTCCGGGATCTACCTGACTCACCACGCCTCGTAAGATCTAACGGGATCTCGTGAGATGTTATAATCTGGATCGGGACAAATATTTGGCAAATCTGCATGTTAGAGTGAGTAGCTAGTCTCACTCCAATATGTAGCTTGCCTGATCTACCCGAGGCATTGGGATCTAACCCCTTTGCCTTGAGACCTTAAGTGGGCGCCATTCAGTATTGGGCCCAAAAAAGGGGAACCAGGCAGAACAGCACTTGAGAGGGTCTCCCAGGAGATTGGAGGACCCCGGATGATTGGCCTTTGGGCATAGTGGCACCCTGGCACCTTGGCAGTGCCAGCCTGAAAAATTTGACTCCCATTGCAAAAAACTGGTCAATGAGGTGTATGAGAGATACATATTGAAAAAAAGGGTGCAGCTCAAAGGGGAATCTTTTGACTCTTTTCTGACTGATTTGAGGCAATGAGAGCAATCCTGCAATTTTTCCTCAATGACTGAATAAATCCTGCGTGACCAAATTGTGTTTGGCATATTTGAAGAGCAAATGCGGGAACATTTACTAAGAATACCAAATGTAACTTTAGAAGAAACCATCAACCTCTGTGAAGCAAGTGAGCAAGCAGGCCACCAATGAATATGCTGAACTGAGATCCCGTGAAAACGGGTGAATTTCAGCAATGTGGTCGGCACCATTGGCTCTGGGGTGCAGTTTAAAATGAATCGCGCTGCTGCAGGTAGCCATTTTGCGCAGGCGTGGGTTAGAAAAAAATGCGAAACGGACATTCGACGTTCTGCGCATGCGTACTTTGTAAAAGGACGCGAACCGGAGGTTGACCGAGTTGCACATGCGCACGAGAGGTTTCCACATGATGTCACCAATGTGATGACATGTACATGGTGTGGACACTCCCACTTAAAGCAACACTGTCCTGCATTTGGAACAAGGTGCACAACATGCAACAAACTCAATCATTTTGCTACACAATGCAGGTTTAACACAACAATACAGCAGAATCAATTTAAAAAGGCATTTCAACAGCATAAAAAAGTCAACACTATACAAAACAAGGAAGAAGAAGTAAAAAATTTAAAATCAAAGATCGGTGTCACTATGCCTACTTCACTCGACAACTTCATAATAGAAGCAATCACTAAAACAAATGGAAACAATACTGCTGATAAACCAATCAGGCAACTATCCGATAGAAATAAAGATTGGATAGAAACATTGATCATAAATGGATCCGAGGTACAATTTAAATAGAACACTGGCGCAGAAGCTGATCTGATAACAGAATCGGATTTGGGCAAAGTAGCAACCCGTCCAAAATATAAAAAGACACATTGTAAATTAACAGACTACACTGGAAATGAAATAGCAACAAAAGGTTCATGATACCTCATAGTTCAGAGTGGTGACATTAAAATTCCACTTGATTTTGAAATTGTGGATGATACAAAATCCTCACTTATTGGAATAGATGCATGTATCCATCTAAACCTGATGCAGAGAAATCACACTGCCAATTCTGGTTCGAAAGATTTAGTACTTGCGGATACGTTATCCAGAGCCACAATGTTGTTGACGTTGTACTCGGTATTGAAGCACAAGCCAACGTCATCACAGCAATGCTACCTGTCTCAGATGCTAAATTACAAATAATCAAGTCAGAAACTCTACGAGATATCACACTTCAGCAACTGATACAATATCTACGTCCTGACTGGCCCAAAGGGAAATGTGCAAACGTTCGCAACATCAGAGAAGACCTGACAACAATAGACGACTATCTATTAAAAGGGGACCCCATTGTAATTCCATCATTCTTAGACAAGACATTCTCGCACA
Organism: Scyliorhinus torazame; assembly: GCF_047496885.1. Classification (NCBI taxonomy): domain Eukaryota; kingdom Metazoa; phylum Chordata; class Chondrichthyes; order Carcharhiniformes; family Scyliorhinidae; genus Scyliorhinus; species Scyliorhinus torazame. The sequence goes on along the minus strand of NC_092709.1, from coordinate 169,520,290 downwards.
AATCCATGAAGGACATCAAGGCATTGGAAAATGTAGAAGAAGAGCACGGCAATCAGTGTATTGTCCGGGAATCAACAAGGATATAGACAACTACATTCAACAGTGTCGGATATGCCAAATGCACCAACTGGCACAATGTAAGCAGAACTTGGTGGAAAGTGAACTCATTACTCAACCATAGACAAAAGTCGGCAGGGACATGCTTTATTTTCAAGGCTGTGATTATTTGATAATCATTGACTATTACTCAATTTTTCCAGAGGTTATGAATTTATCCAACTCAACAATGCAGTCAGTTGTCAGGGCAACGAAAAATGTATTTGCCAGACATGGCATACAAGTTACTGTTGTCACAGACAATGGACCATGTTTTAGCAGCCTGGAGTGGTTACAATTTGCCAATGACTATAAGTTTACACATGTAACTTCTAGCCCACTATACCCGCAGGCAAACAGGAAAGCTGAGAAAGGGGTGGGAATTGTGAAGCAGCTTCTCAAAAAAGCTATGGAGGACAGAAAGGACTTTGACTTTGCACTGTTAGCATATAGGGCTACACCCATTGTCATCGGGGCTTTCTTCAGCACAACTATTGATGGGACGAAGAATACCTACTACTTTACCAACTCTAATAGTTCCAAACGAAGATGAACAAGTCGCGTATAAGAAAATGCAGCAACTGAAGAGTAAGCAAAAAAAGTATTACGATTAAAAACTCCAAACCACTATCTGCACTCAAAGAAGGTGATATCGTATTCATTCGTAATCCTGAAGGTAGATGAATGGACATTGCAAAAGTACACAATGAGCTCACACCAAGATCATATGTGATCAGAACATAATTTGAAAAGATTTTTCTTAGAAACAGAAGAAACCTTTTGAAACTCAAACAACCTGTTACATTCACATTCACAGAATCAGCGACCACGAGTCAACAACTCATATTTCCTACAAATTACTTTCCAATAGCTATATTGTCAAATGTACCATATAATTCAAAGAACAATGTTGTAATATTCAGAACGTTTACAAGATGGAAACCTCCAAATAGATTAAATCTGTAAATCTGTAAATCTAACATTCGTTCTAATATTGTTGACATGCTTTATAATACTGTAAACAAGAAAATGTATCGCCAACATTTTTCTCAAAGAAAGGGGGATGTGACATTATACAAATGTACAACATGTGAAGAGTAAATGTTATGTTAATCCTAGCCAGTGGAGGCAACTAAGGGACAGTGCTATAATTTGCACTGGCTCTTAAGCTCAGGGGATGAGATTAGACTGGAGTTGACGAAGATAAGATTCGTAAAGTTAGTAAGATATAATTATTATAGATAGTAGATAGAGATAGTATTATTCAGTGTAGTTTAATTCTTACATATGTTTGCTATTCAGAATAAATGTCAAACTCAAATTTAGTAGTGTTAATAAAATTAGTTTAGTTCTTCAAAAGAACGTTGTGTATCTTTGTGATCACTACAACTTCCATCCTGGAAACCCCTCACAAAGATCACCACAGGTGCCATTTAAAAATGGTGTCCCGATCTCCTCCTGCACTGAGGAGTTCTGGCGAGTGAAGATCCTCAGTGCAGGAAATGGGACTTAGTACGGCATCAGTGGGGTGTTCCCTGCTATGGCCCAAGATTGTAACAAAGTCCCATTTGACAGCGTGGTCTTTCTCAACGCTGCGAGCGCTGGGAAACACCCAACTAAACCCTCTTGACATGGGACTTTGTTACAATTCAGTTAAATGGAGCCCAATATACCTTTTCCGAGCCCTTGGGAGTTTCCTTCCGGGCTAGTCCAGAAGGAAAGTTAGGACATTTTTCATCACTGGGGAGCTGAACACGCCAGCCAGACTCTCTCTCAGAGATCGGTCTACCATTTTGATAGGGTGATCAGATCTCTAAGTGAGCTTGAGGGTCCCCCACTCATGGGCTTTGTCATCTCCCACACACATGGGCACTGCCCCACCCCCCACAAGTGAGGACACCCCACAAATGAAGTCGTTTAGGGTCTCCCTTTTCAGGCCTTCCCATGTCCCCTTATGTCCACCCCCTTCCAGGGACTCCACCATTCTGGAGGCGGCTTCATACCCACCTTTCACCCCTCCCCACCGTTCATACTCCTCTCATCCCTCCTTTCATGGGCATGGCCCCCCAAAGGCCCTGACCCTCGGCAGTGCCACGAGGCACCCTGGTACTGCCACCCTGGCAGTGCTCCTGCCAGCCTGGTAGTACCAAGGTGTCTAAGTGCCGGGGGAGCTGGGGGCCATCCTGCACTATCCCTTACCACCCAGAGGCCTCCAATGGCCTGAGAGACCCCCTCCAGGTGCTGTTCCACCTGGTCCACGTTTGCGTGGACCAGTAATAATCCGGCACCCATCTGGGGTCTCCCTGGGGAGGCCGATAGATGCCGGGAGCCAGTTAGATCCGCTGACAGCATGGTTAAGTACGTGCTTAAACCCATTTAACCGTACAAGACTGGATCCCGCCCATTTTGGGCAGGACACTGATCGCGACGCTTTGTGAGACATAGCTATATCTCGTGAGACACAGGGGCCTTTGGTAAGCCCGGGGGAGGCCTCAACTGCTGGAATGGGAGTGGGACACAGCCAGTAGATCGCACCCTGGTTTTTTTTTCCTGTTAAAACATGCCCATTGTGTTTCTGATGTTTCCTCACTAGCAGCCTTGCAGTGGAACAGGAGCACTTTAAGAGACTAATCACTTTTGCCATTTGCACAGACAAACGGGCACTCTAATAGCGCAACCTGTCATGTTAACGCCTTCCAATAAAACTCTTTGTTTGTTTGAACCTCTTGAAGCCCACAGGCTTTATTTTAAAACTACCACAAAGCCCGTCCATTTCAGGGAGTTATCCTGTGTAGTTCTGCCATAGCATACAGGTTAGATGAGTTGGGAGGAATCCTGAACCAGAAAGTTATAATACAAGTAACAATAATCTGTTGATAATAGAACACATCCCTGTGCCTTCTTTTTTTCCCCCATCCAAAATTAAATGCTAAGAAATTATAACCATGACTGCCAGAATTGCTGGAATATACTTGATCTTTTTGTTCAACTGACAACTTTGAACCTAAAGCTAAAAATACGAATGCAGTAATTATGTAAAAGATCAGTTTACATTAGTTTCTGGACATAAAACAGAGAGATATGAAGAAAATGTTTTCGTTTAGGAATTATTTTTGGATTATATTTATAGGAACCCCATATCCGCCCACAAAGATTTTTCCCATCGAAAATTCATAGTCTAATTTTGCAACATTTTTAATTAGGCTTGAATTACTATTTATGATGTTTTACTTCCACTTTCAGAGAATTATTGAAATTTAGGATTGAATGCTTTGCAATAGCGACAGAATACTGCTTCATTTTAATTCGGCTTGCAAGCAGACTACTAGAAATGCAGTGACTATTATTGACAGCTGCCACTAATGCCACAGAGAGAACCAATCCCTCAAAGGGAATAAGTGTGGTTCTCTTGTATTATTTAAAAATATCTTACTTTCCCTGGTTCTTATTGTTGCAGGACTTGAGGTGTAATGGTTTCTTATCAGTATCTGAGAAGGAATGGTTTCTGAAGAGGCCATAACTCTGTTTTTCTTCAAAGCAGCAATCTTCCAAAATTTTGAGGCAGATTCTACAAATTATTATTATCCAAGTAAAAATAAATTGAATTTGTAGTCATACTTGTGTCTGTTTTCCAGCTTTTAACTGTGACCATAATTCAGAATGAGAATCAGATATCATTTTACATTTGAATATAAAATAAAGGAGTGTTGTGCATGCCAACATGTATGGCTTAATTCCAGAAATACAGAATGATAAAAAGCCATTCATGTGACATAATAGATGACTGAAAGGAATGTGCGGTGTGTGTGCTGAATAAAGATGGGGGAACTGACAGCATTTCAGTTTTTTAGAACGTAGAACAGACAGTGCAGAAGGAGGCCATTCGGCCCATCGAATCTGCACTGACCCACTTAAGCCCTCACCTCCACCCTATCCCCGTAACCCAATAACCCCTCCTCACCTTTTTTGTCACTATCATGGCCAATCCACCTAACCTGCACATCTTTGGACTGTGGGAGGAAATTGGAGCACCCGGAGGAAATCCACGCAGACACGGGGAGAACGTGCAGACTCCGCACAGACAGCGACCTAGCAGGGAATTGAACCTGGGACCCTGGCGCTGTGAAGCCACAGTGCTAATCACTTGTGCTTCCGTGCTGCCCTCTTGTGCTACCGTGTTGTCCATTCAAGATTGATGTAAATAAATTCAAGAGGATTCAACACAGAAAAGCGGTCAATAGTGACTCCCAGTTTTAACAGTTTCTGTAATAAAAGCCAACTACTGTCGATTCTGGAAATCTATTCCTTTTTCTACGTGGTAACACTTCAGCTTTGAAAATTCATAGAATCATAGACTCTTAGGATCCCAACAGTGCAGAAGGAAGCCATTCGGGCTATTGAGTCTGCACCAACCCTCCAAAAGAGCACCCTACCTAGGCCCATGTCCCCGCCCTATCCCCGTAATATCTCCGAATGCTTTGGACATTATGGGGCAATTTAGCATGGCCAATCCACCTAACCTTGGACTGTGGGAGGAAACCCGCGCAGATACATGCAGACCCCACACAGTCAGCTCAATTTGAATCGAACAGGGGGTGGGATTCTCCAACCCCCCCACCGGGTCCGAGAAACGCCGGGGGGGCGGCGTGAATCCCGCCCCGCTGCTCCGATGCCGGCTGCCGAATTCTCCGGTGCCGGTTTTTTGGCGAGGCATCGGTCGGGTGCCGTTGGCAGTGGCGCCCCCAGCGATTTTCCGCTCCCCGATGTGCCGAGCGGCCGCCTGTTTTCGGCCAGTCCCTACGGCGTAGATTAGACCAGGTCTGTACCAGCGGGACCTGGCTCTGAGGGCAGCCTGTGAAATCCTCGGGGGGGCGCGGGGGGATCCGGCCCCGGGGGTGGGGGGTGGGGGTGGGATCACGGTGGCCTGGCCTGCGATCGGGGCCCACTGATCTGCGGATGGGCCTGTGCTGTGGGGGCACTCTTTCCCTCCTCTGTGGTCTGTGAAAAGCTCCGCCATGGCCGGCGCGGAGAAGAAGCCCCCTGCACATGCGCAGGAAACACGCCAGCGGTTCTGCGCATGTGCCAGAACACGCTGGCACTCATGCGCATGCGCCAACTTGTGCCAGCCGGTGGCGGCCCTTTGGCGCCGGTTGGCGCAGTGCCAACCACTCCAGTGCCAGCCTAGCCCCTGAAGGTGCGGAGGATTCCGCACCTTCCGGGCGGCCCGACGCCGGAGTGGTTCACACCACTCCTTGGTGCTGGTATGGCCCGCCCCGCCGGATACCGGAGAATCCCGGCCAGGGTTCCTGGTGGTGAAATGAAATAGAAAATGCTGGAAAACAACTCAGCAAGTCTGGCAACATTTATGGAGGGAGAAACAAAGTCAATATTTCAAACCAATGTGTCTTTTTATTAGAGCTGAAGGATCAGACAGACTTGAAATGCTAATTCTGTTTCTCTCTCCACAGCTGCTGCCAGATCTGCTTAGTTTTTCCAGCATTTTCAGCATTATTAACATTTACTAACATTGGCTTAACCTCATTACTTAAAATGCTCTCTGTTATTCATCAACTTTCTGGGGGCTTACATTGACCAGAAACTAAACTGGACGAGCCATATAAATACTATGGCTACAAGAGCAGGTCACAGACTAAGATTTCTGCGATGAATAACTCACTTCCTGACTCCCTAATGCCTGTGGGGCAGCACGGTCGCACAGTAGCTAGCACTGTGGCTTCATAGCACCAGGGTCCCAGGTTCGATTCCGGCTTGGGTCACTGTCTGTGCGGAGTCTGCACGCTCACCCCGTGTCTGCGTGGGTATCCCCCGGGTGCTCCGATTTCCTCCAAAGTCCAAAGATGTGCAGGTTAGGTGGAGGTGACAATGCTAAATTGCCCTTAGTATCCAAAAAGCTTAGGAGGGATTATTGGGTTACGGGGATAGGGTGGAAGTGAGGGCTTAAGTGGGTCAGTACAGGCTTGATGAGCTGAATGGCCTCCTTTTGCACTGTATGTTCTATGTTCTATGTACCATCTCCAAGGCACAAGTCAGGAGTGTAATGGAATACTCTCCACTTGCCTGGATGAGTGCAGCTCCAGCAACTCTCAAGAAGTTCCACACCACCCAGGACAAAGCAGCCTGCTGGGTTGCTATCCCTTCGACAAACATTCACTCTTGCCCCCACTGATGAATAGTAGCCACCATATGTACCACCTACAAGATGCACTGCAGGAACCCACCAAGATTTCTTTGGTAGCACCTTCCAAACACTCAACCGCTATCATCTAGAAGGACAAGAGCAGCAGATACCTGGGAATGCCACAACGTGAAGGTTCCCATCCAGGTCACTCACTACCTTGACATGGAAATATATAATTGTTCGTCCACTGCCACTGGGTCAAAATCTTGGAACTCCCTCCATAACAGCACTATGGGTGTAGCTACACCTCAGGGACTGTAGTGGTTCAAGAGGGAAGCTCACCACCACCTTCTCAAGGTCAACTAACATGTGCAATAAATGCTGGCTGTGCTAATCCAGGAGATACGAGTAGGAGGGCAAATGTAGTTTATTTACAATTAAAAAGTAAATCCACTACCGTGGCACACAGCAATAGTGTCCCAACCCATGCGTACCAGCACTGCCGGTCCAGGTGGAGGCCAGCATTTAAAGAGTTCAGTTAATGAGTCCCAGCTGGGCTGGCCTCGGCCTGCTCTAGGGAAATTCATACTCCACCTGCCCCATGGGAGATCTATTAGTGGCCCTCGTGGGGGTTATCACACTGGCCGAGCCAGCGAGGCACACATCCCATGCATTAATATTTTTTAAATGTCCTCACTGTTTTTGCTGCCACATGTTAGGCTCTGCCCAATTTCTCTGTGCGTTAAACTAAACGTATGCCAAATGCCTAAACTGTGCCGCTGTTCCAAACTGAAAATAAATTCAAGACAAAAACTCTTTCTTAGCATTGATTCGTTCACATGGTCAAGGAACTATCACATCCTGAAGTTTTTTGAAGTGTAGTTTGGTCTTTAATGCCGTCAATATTTAATCTATAGCATGCTAATCTCAGTGAATAGACCTGATAAACTGCTGTCAACTGATCCCTGCACAGATGAGGGAAGATAGCTCTCTAATATGGAATTATTTTGGATGAGTGATAATGTCAAGTAAACCATTCATTCCACAACCATCCAAGAACCCGAGGAGAAGAAATGAACCATTCTGTCTTCCTAGGGCTCCTACAATTACAGTATTCTCACATTCTAAGCAAATATCTTGTTTCTAGGCCATTTATTTTCAGTGAGACTGGTGCAATCGCCAGCTGCAGTGGTTGTCACTATCACAAGTGATTTTCCGAATGTTAAGCATTAGGACCTTCAACAGATTGTGCGCAATGAACAATTTATGGCAAGCAGAAATGCTAGCTTCGTTACTACGACCCTCATGATACTCTTTGTTTTACAGTATGGAAACATCTGATGTTTAGCAGCAAACTCATAAACCTATCAGAAGATAACATTGCACTGAAATAAGGAGGTAGTTTTTATACAACCTAATTGGCCAACACCAACAAAAATAAGTTAAATTTATATACTGTCATGATATACACATCAGCATATCATGGTGCAATCACACACACACTGATGGACAGGCAGTTGGACCAACCAGCACACACATAACATCGCAGCCAATCACCAGTGAGAGCACACACACTATAAAACAGGGAACACCACAGTTCCCGTTCATTCTACCAGGAGATAGCTCAGAGCACAGAGCTCACAGTGCGCCACTCAGACATACACCATGTGCTGAGTGCCTCACTAAGATAGTGATAGGGCTGGGTCCACAGGTTAGCTGGTGAAGCACGTACCCAAGCCAGTAGTTAGTTGTTACCGTTGATTAGACAATAAAACAGAGTTGTACCATCTACAGCCGTGTTGGATCATTTGTGCATCAGAACACCCAACACGACATATACTTCATTTTAACATAATAATATATCCCAAGAATGATGACAATAAAACAAATGAGCCAGATAAGGGGATATTAGGGGGGATAAAAGTTTGCTTAAAAAGGTAAGTTTTAAGGAGCATTCTGAAAGAAGAAAGAGAGTTAGAGAGACAAAGAGATTTGGGGATATATTTCACAGTTTGGGGGCAAGGCCATTACATGTATGGTCATTGATGATGGATTGATTACATTTGTTGATCTGCATTTGGCCAGAATTGGAAGAGACAAACTTTCTTGAAGCATTTAGAGATGGAGGATGCTGGAGAGACAGGGAGGGGCAAAGCAACAGAGCAATTTGAAAAAAGTCTGACAATTTTAAGAATGAGGCATTGTCGGATCAGTAGCCATTGAATGTCAAAAAGCACCAGAGTGAAGGGCGAATGAGTTTGGGTCTGAATTAAGATACTGGCAGCAGAATTTTGGATGAACACCAGTTTATATACAGTGAATAATGGGTGGCCAGCCAGGAGTGCATTGGAATAATCAATTCTGGAGATATCAATACATGGTTGAGTGTTTCAGCAGCAGATGAACTATAAAAAAGGACTGGAGTCACGCAATGCTACTGAGGTGAAAGTGATGGTGGAGATATGTGTTTGAGTACTCACCTCCAGGTGAACCATAACACCAAGGTTGTGAATGGTCTTACTCAGCTTAAGGCAGAAGATATAGATGGAACTGATGGTCAGGGAACAAAGTTGGTGGTGGGGAGCAAAGGCAATAGCTTCAGTTTTCCCAATATTTCGGCAAGTGAAGGTAAATCTGTTTGAAAGAAACACTGCTGAACCCAGCAGTTGTTCCTCATTAACCCAGCAATATTTAAAGTAGTAACGCAAAATAAATCAGGTAATGACAATGTTAATGAACAAACTACAGGAGAGTAAACAATAAAAAAAAGTATTTCACCTTGAAAGAAAATCTTAATTTGATATGACTCCTGAAAATGTTTTATTTGATAAAAAAGCCAAAGCAAAGAATTTTCCCTTCACCTACTGTGCAGCTGTTGGCAGCCTGGTCACTGTCAATGTGAAAGATGGATGAGGCACCAAGTGATTCTGCTCGCTGCCTGTCTGAGGTTCAAACAAGCCTCTTGTTTGCGGATGACCTGCAATTTCATGCATTTGGAGCCTCCTCTCAGGGTGCTCCTGCTGTTGGTAAAAGCTCCTTCACCCCTCTGCCAGTGACTGTCACATCTGCGGACACCTTGATGGCTGAGGAATGAGCAGCCATAGCACTGGATCTCCCACCCAGTCTGAACCAATACAGCCATCAGCGACAAGAGGACAACTGTCAAAGTCATCAATGCCAACATGGCGTCACAGTCTACAGCCTGCCTCCTATCCAACTGCCAGTGAGGGTAAAGCACCAAGATATAGCACTCCAGTGGTTAGCACTACTGCCTCACGACACCGAGGTCCCAGATTCGATCCCAGTCCTGGGTCACTGTCCGTGTGGAGTTTGCACATTCTCCCCGTGTTTGCGTAGGTTTTGCCACCACAACCCAAAAGGTGTGCAGGGTAGGTAGATTGGCCACACTAAATTGACACTTAATTGGAAAAAAATGAATTGGGTACTCCAAATTTATATATAAAAAAAAGAAGATATAGCACTCCTTAGCAACAATTTAAGTCACTGTGATCATATAATGGGTCTCACGGGTGAATTATTTTTCAATGACACATGTGTAATGGTGCAGGTATACCTTACTATTAAAATGTGAGATCATCTCGAATGGCTTTATTGTGCTCCATGTAAATGTTAGGGTGGAGGCCTGGGAGTTGTGTGTCACACCTAGGCTGGGATGCAAAGTTTATTTCAGAGGTAGGGGCACAAGTGGGGGTGACAGGAGGGCCTCATCAGCACAGATCAGTAAGGTGGTGTTTCCCTTGCCATCACCTTGACTCCTTACATTGGATTGCTAATTGAAAGTCTTCTGAATCAAGGCCTTCTTGGTCTCCCTGCCAGCCATACACATCCTCAATTCAGGATCTTGTTCCCCCTGATGTTGATCAGGCTCCTGTTGAAACTTGGCATTGGAACTATCCTCTGTGGCTCTGGAACAGCATTGCTGCCTCCATTCATCAATGCGTTCACCCTTGAGAGCCTGATTGTGCTGGGGGCAGCAACTTACTACAATAAGGGACACCCGTCCCAGAGGATATTGCAGTAATTCTCCCTGAGCGGTCCAGGTAGTGAAATCTCATCTTAAGCAGGCCTATTGTCCTCTAAATTACTGCCCTTGTACAGGCATGACTGTGGTTGTAGCTCTCCTTGGCTGGAGTCCTTGGGTGTCTTGGCAGCATCATCAGCCATCATTTCAGTGGATAGCCTTTGTCCCCCAGGGGCCAGCCATCGAAACATGCTGGTGCAAAGACAGCCTTGGCACCTGGGATTGACGCAGGATGTAGGAGTCATGGCAGCCCCCTGGATACCTGGCACAAACGAGCAGTATCTGACTCTTGTGGTCACTCACAATCTGGATGTTCAGAGAGAGTGGAAGACCTTTCTATTGACAAAGGCATCCAGCTCTCCTGCTGGTGTTCTTATGGGCACACGCATGCAAAGAATGCCTCCCTGAATATGGGGAAATTCTGCAATTGCAGTGAATCTTCTGGCTCACTCTGCCTGGCTGGCCTTATCTATCCTGAAGGGAATGAAGGTGTTGACCCTTCAGAACAGCGCGTCTGTAACCAACCTGATGAAGCTGTGAGCAATAGATTAGGAGACTTCAGAGACTTCCCACTGACCCCCTGAACAAGCCTGAGGCATTAAAGCCCAGGGCCACTGTCACGTTCAGAGCCACTGGATACAGTGGCCATGTATATGATTTGAGGCTATTTCTGGGGCAATTCTTTTGAGATAGAGGTGACGTTGCCCTGGAGAGGTGAAGCTTTATTTGGCACTGAACCTCTGACATGTCCAGGTATGATCTATGCTTCCTGGGTAATGGTGCCTCCTCCTGGTCCTTCTCCTTGCAAATCCTATTGGATGTTCAGCCCTACTGGCTTCTCAGTACAGGGGAAACAGTGGTTAGCACTGCTGACTCACAGCGCCAGGAACCCAGGTTCAATACCAGTCTTGGGCAACTCTCTATGTGGAGTTTGCACATTCTCCCTGTGTCTGCATGGGTTCCCTCTGGGTGCTCCGGTTTCCCCCCACAGTCCAAAACTGTGCAGATTAGGTGGATTGACCAGACTAAATTGTCCATTGGTGTCCAAAGATATGTAGACTAGGTGGGGTTACGGGGCTAGGGTGGTGGTATGGGCCTAGGTAGGGTGTTCTTTCAAAGGGTTGGTGCAGACCCGAAGGGCCAAATAGCCTCCTTTTGCACTGTAGGGATTCTATGAGAGGGAAGACACTGGGATGGTACCTGTGGGCAACTTGCCTCTTCTCCCTTCTGGCCCACTCCTCCTTTTCTGAGGAGGTCTCTCCAGCTGCATACACAATCTTCAATATTGTTTGTCCAAATGTTTGCATAGGTTTCTGCAGTGAAGGGGCCTTTCTGCAATATGTCTCTGCAAATATTTAGCGATCCAATAATTATCCAAACCAATAAAAAAATGCCAGGAAGAATCTCTAAACCAATGACATACAACTCACAACAACACTCCTGAGGCCTCGCATTTCAAACATCTTCTGGCCCTTTCATCCTGCCTTGCTGTAGAATGAATGAAAAACATAAAGGCCACTTGTCTGATTGGCCCATACGTCAAGTGTAAAAGTGCACAGGCCACTAAAAATGACTTAATTGGCCCTTTAACTATCGCCGGGTGTGCTTCTGATGTCCACTCATGCCCACCATCCAAAATATTGAAAGACAGCGCAATGAAGCAAAGACAGCCCACCCCAACTCTGCCGTCTGCCCACAAGATGAAAGTATGGCCCACAACTTGAGCAGAAAACGCTATGCTGACACTACAGTATAGTACAGAAAGTATTGCACTGTTGGAGGTGCCATGTTTTAAATGGGACATTCAACTCAGGACCCATCTTCCTATGTGCGTGGATGTAAAATTAGTTATATGACACTATTTCAAAAAAGGCCAGGGAAGTTATCTCTAGAGTCGATCACTGTGTATCCATTAGTTATTATCACAAAGAAAATGGATCATCTGGTCATTGCGACATTCCTCTTTGTTGAAATATTCCCTGTGCACAAATTGGCTGCCACATTTCCTACATTAAAATTGTGGCTACACTTTACAAGTACTTCAATGCTTGTCATGTGTTTTTTAGATGGAAGGTGGCCATGAAAAGCGTTACATAATGATGCACGATCAATTACACAAAGACGAGAGTAGGATGTAATCGAGGCTTAATTACACTGAGATGTGTGGCCTCCTACAGCAGCTGATGAAATGGCTGCTGTACTGGGAGCACAAATATTTATACTCTGCCTACTGGGCGGAGTCAGCAGGCAGGGATCTACCCCCGTACCTGTAGTACAGGGGCCTTACCGTAAAGCACCTATATCAACATCATATATATATAATATTATGTGGTGACTACCACACATAAATAAAGTTATTTTTCTTTTTATGTCTTACTGGGCAGCAGTCCAGAGAGGCATTTTACTCTATGGTGAGAAAGGCGAGAGATATTTATTTTTAAGTGAAGAAAACTCATTTCATTCGCAGAAGCAGAGATATTTCAGAGAGATGTTTATCTATTGCTATGACAAATTTACACCGGTACAAGGGCTATGTTTATGAATTTGTGCTCCCAGGTTTTTCTTTAGGAACTCAAATTTAGATTTTAACGAAGTCCTCACTACTATTTACTAATTATTAAACTGCCAAGCATGCAGCTTATTGTTTTCTCCATAGGTACTGTTACATTTACCAGGCTGCTTGGCATATTGTCATATCATTTCATGAGTTCCTAATGCTGATGCTGTGCTGTCGGACTGTGATTTTAGTGGTTTCTGTGAGGTCTGATTATTTGGGCTAAGCAGCTGTAAAATCTCTCAAGCTAACTCTCCAGTTCACAGTTTATGGTTCCTTCAATCCACCTCCACTTCCTCTGATTGTATTATCCTCAGTGTCCCTGCCTGTGCCTCACCAACTAAATCCTTTTAGAGTCCGTGAATCCATGTTGGTGCTCGCTACTGTAGGATTAAGCACAAAATGTTTAGTCAACAGCAGGTAGTTGTCCTCAGGCATCTCATCCTCTCGGAAATTCACTGAATCAGAAGAACGAAACAATTGTTATATATTTTTTTGTCGCAAAAAGAAATGGTACGGAGGTGCCCACACTCGGGATTCTTGTAAAACATCAATAATAATGATCATTATTAATGTCATAACATGAGCGGCACGGTAGCACAGTGGTTAGCACTGTTGCTTCACAGCACCAGCGGCCCTGGTTCATTTCCCTGCTTGGGTCGCTGTCTCTGCGGAGTCTGCACGTTCTCCCCGTATCAGCGTGGGTTTCCTCCGGGTTTTCCGGTTTCCTCCCACAAGTCCCGAAAGATGTGCTGTCAGATGAATTGGACATGCTGAATTCTCCCTCTGTGTACCCAAAGTGTGGCGACGAGGGAATTTTCACAATAACTTCATTGCAGTGTTGAGAGGTTTATTGTGGGTGTTGCTCAGTACAATCAAAATGGTGATCTGCTCAAAGCCCGCGCAAACACCCTGCTGATGTCACAACACGTCACATGTCACAGAACAAGCAAGAATGTATTCCCAGATACATAACATCTCTCCTTTACTTCATTACTGCAACAGAATTAGCAGTTATACAACTTGATACGTTATTTCCATACATATATATACAATTCAATAAGACAGTCTCCATGGTGGACGTGTATTTTTGGTAAAATTCAGCGTTCTTGAACTCGGCTGCTGGTGACCTCAGAAGTGCCCTCATTTCTTTCCATGGATGGTACTTCTTGAGTAGTTATTTCAATATCTGTCACTATAGGCATTGAAATGTCCTCAGAAACAAAGTCTAAACTCGTCATTGTCTCTGGTCCCTGTCTAAAGTATAGCTCTCCAGATCTTCTAAAAGTAGAACCTCTTGAGAAGTTACTGCAAACTCACCATGTGCAGCAAGTAACTGATCAGCATGACTTCGCCAAACACTTTCATCATCCATCTGTACGATGTATGATATTGGATATGTCTTTGCTAGGATCATAGCTGGGACCTATTTCTCATTAGTGGTGTAACTCCAAGCTAACACCCTCTCTCTGGTTGCATATTCGCTTTTTAGAGATTTTTCTCCCTCCTGGCAATTTGTGCTTGTTATCATTTGATAGCCTCGGAAGTGTCAAGTGGAGTTAACAAATCAAACTGTGTTCACAGTTTCCTCTTGAACAACTGCTTTGCTGGTGAAATTTGCGAGATGTTCGATAAGATACAAAAAATTTGTTTACTCTTCTTGATAATGTTCCCTGGTCTTTCAATGCTTTAACAGAATGCTTGAATGATTGCACAAACCATTCAGCCAATCCATTCGTTACTGGTTGATATGGAGCTGACTTGATATGGTGTATACCATTGTTTTTCACACTTTTTTTCCTGGGACCCACTGTTTCCAACCAACCGACATTCGGGACCCACGCTGGCCAACCTTTGCAACACACGCCACGTTTGCTGACTTTCCATTTGAAAGGGGAGCCGGCTTGGTCCTCATGTCTCACTTGAATCAGGAGGAGAGGACAATGTGCATATCAGGTGCAGACTTCAGCCAGTTCCTTTGTGCCGTCTTCATCTCTGTGAAAATGGAAAACCCAACCTTGCACATGTGAGTCATGATGAAGGACAATAGCAGCAAAATGCTTGTCTTACTCAGCACTGGATACTCCTGGGAGATGTTGCTCCAAAATGCTGACAGCCTCATGGCTTTTAGGTGTGTTTTTAATATGATATCACAGGGCAGGTACAGCATAATATTTTAATTTGGAGTCAGCTATCAGTTAATAACGGACTCTCGGATGTCAACTTTAAAAGGAGTTTTTCATCCACCATTTCTCTTTCAAAATCTAAAACTTCACCTCTCACTTGGTCATACTTCCTTGCATGTAACATTTCAGATCCTTATTTGCATTGGCACAATTAACAAAACCATACCTCAGGAAATCATCTTGATACTGCTTTGTCCTGAGTCAAGTTTATTCTTTGTATGCTGTTAACAATGGGCCCTGGAGCTATTTACAGAGCTAATACTAGCACAGTTCTGTCCTGCTTTGGATTCTACTGAGCAGCACTTTTCAGCAGATTCAGTTGTGACATCATAGCCGATAGGTACACTGCCGATTTGTGTCTCTGGACGTCTCTTACTTGTAAAAAAAAAAATGATCCTTCTTTACAATCCTTTTACCATGTTTTCCAGCAGCTAGAAAATGAAAACAGCTCTCCTCCATGATTTGGTGCCAAAAACATGTACATGCAGGGCGCTTAATGTCAAGTGGATGTGACCAGTTCACTGTCGCTGCTTCTGGCCAGAGAGTGCACACAGGCTAATTTCTGTTCATTTAAAAGGCGGCGGCAGCGGCAATTCTCAATTTAGAAGCCCCCAGAGGCCGATAGGCACTTATCCTGTCATTGCAAATGGCACAACCGATTGCTCCGCGATCCACCCTGATACGCCCCGGCGACCACCTGCAGGCACTTTAAGAAATCCGGATGTATACCATTCCATTTCAAGTTGTCCTCAAACTCGTTCAAAGTAAACTGCGTACCATTATCACTGACAATCTTCTCTGGTGTTCCGAACTTGCGAACACTCCATCTAGTTTCTCAATAGCCTGCTCAGTCATCGTTGACTACATTATCACGTCTTCTGGCTATTTCGAATGTGCTTCGACAATCACCAAGAACATGTGACTCTCCAGTGAACCAGCATAGTCGATGTGTGTTCTCTGCATTAGCTACATTGACCATTCTCAGGGATGTAATGGTTATAATGGTGGTGTGGTCCTTCGTTCTGCACAAGAATAGCATTGCCCAACTTTCTCTTCAATTTGAGCATCTAATCCTTGCCACTAAAAATAACTGCATACTAATTCCTTCACCATTCCTGCAACACGGATGTCCCTCATGCATTTGGCCAAGGTCTCTGCTGCATAAGCAAGGAGGAATAATCACACAGATTCCCCACATGTCCATTCTGTACTGTCAACTCAACTCTTCATGTGAGGTCTGGACTTATCCTATGAACATCTGACAGTGTTTGTTTTTGGACCAAGTCCATCACCTTCCCCATTACTGAATCAGTTCTTGTAGATCTTTGAACTTGACATGAATCCATAGGTACACTATCCACGAGTGAGAAACACAAAATATTGACGAAATGTTCTTCAGGGTCATGCTTGACTTGTAATGGCAATTGTGATAAAGCATAAGCATTTGCATGCTACACTGATTTGCAATACTGGATATTGTAAGCCAACAACATCATTGACCATCTTTGCAATCTATTGGCTGCCAAAGAAGGTATTCCTTTATATGGGCCAAAAATTGTAGTCAAGGTCGAGGATCCATCAAAAGGATAAAATGACGCCCATAAAGCTAATGGTGGAACCTTCTTAAGTCGGAAATGATGCTCAAAGCTTCTTGTTCTAGCTGAGCGTCATTAACTTCTGCGCTAGTAAGTGTACATGAAGCAAATGTTATTGGTTGTTTCTCTCCTGAAGGCATAATGTGTGAGAAAACTGCACGAACCCCATAGGGTGAGGCATCACAAGCTAACTTCAACTTAATTTTGGGATTATGATGAGCCAACAGCTCTGACTTCAGTGAAGCTTCTTTCACTTCACTGTATGCATTTTCACATTCTTCTGACCAGTGCCTTGCCTGTTGGACACACAGCAAAGTGGGAAAAGCCGTCAATCGTTTTGCTAAATTCGACACCGTAACAATTGATCAATCCTAAAAACAACTTTAATTGTGTCACATTTTGAGGACGTGGTGCATCCAAGGTGCTGACATTTTCTTTGGTTCTTAGTGTAAACAGTCTTTGTCGATAATATGACCAAAATAATTTATGCAAAAGTCAACATTTTCCTTTTTAACTTTCAGGTTGTGCTTCAGGATAGTTACCAAATTCATCAAGTGTTCATGTTATTCCAAAAGGAAATCTTCTGTAATGAAACAGACCTTTGTGCATCACTATGGTGAGTAGTGATTGTGATTCATCTGCAGATATGCCTGTGAAAGATCAATTTTACTGAATTGCTCTGCTCCAGAAAGGCCAGCAAACAAATATTTAATCAGTGGCAGTGGATAACGATGTATGCACAAAACTGGGTCAATATAGTTTTAAAATCGCCACAAATTCTCACTGAGCCATCCTTTTAGTACAGGAATGATTGGTGTCGCTCAATCACTTGTAGCAACAGGTTTGATGACTCCTGTCCTTACTAATCTGTCTAGTTCTTCTTCAACTTTAGGCTGATAGTATATGGTATAGTACTAGCTTTGAGACATTTGGGTGTGCTGGCTGGGTTGATTTTTAGGTGTACTTCAACTCCAGTCAAAGAGCCTTTTGAATCTTTGAACAACTTTTTCAGAAGTTGATTGATTGACTGCCTAATCATAAGCAATAGTGCTCTACCAAACAGAGCAAGTAGGTTTCTATGACAACGTGTAAAGGCAACTTAACCATCTGCCCATTTGCTTCTACTGTTACCATAATGTATTCTTTCAATGGTACGGCCCCTTCAGTGTACATCCTTCGGATCACATTTAATGGTTTTAATGCCTTAGTTGATGATAAATTGTCTCAGGCATTACCGATACTGCTGTGCCTGTCCATACATTCATTTCATGAACTTCCAAGTTTTGGATATGCCCAAAGCTGTTGTTGACCTTCCTGCATTGACAAAACATCTAGATTTAGCTATTGCAGTAATTCGGTTTTGCTGTCGTTTTAGTGATCTTGAGCTTCATCCATTAATTTGTAGATATGACAAGATGGTTTACTTGGATTGTTCTTCCTGCACTTTCTTGGTATAGATTTCTGAGCCCAATACGCTTTGGCAATATGGCCCTCCTTATCATAGTTCTTGCATGTATTCAATTTACTCCAGCACACTCCTGCTAAGCGTCCAACCTGTGTACAATTGTGACATGGTTACACTTTTGCTGCCTTTTTTCTTGAGGTATCCAGTTTGTGGATCTTTGCCCTAACCTTATGTGCAAAGCTTCCCTCACAGCAAGTTCTATAGATGTGGCAATTTCCTCAGCAGCTTTAAAAGTTAAATCATTTACAGTAAGCAGATTCCTCTGAATTTCTTGACTGCATAACCCATAAACTAGCCTGACTCGAGGAATATCATCAGCAGTCATACCAAATTCACAACATCTAGTGAATCTTCTGATAGATGCTGTAAAGTGGAAAATGGTTCCACCTTCTTCCTGACTGCTAGTAACATTTTAGGAGAGAAATGGCCCTCTAAGATTTTTATTAATTCACTGAAGTACTTGTCTCCTGGTTTTACTGGGTGAACAAGATTCTGTAGCAGCATAAACGTTTTACTGCCAACTGATCTGCGACCTTTAGGCCCTCCGGTCTCTGATTAGCTAGTGAAAGCAATTGGAATCTTTTTCCTGCCATTTATGAAATGAAATGAAAATTGCTTATTGTCACAAGTAGGCTTCAAATGAAGTTACTGTGAAAAGCCCCTAGTCGCCACATTCCGGCGCCTGTTCGGGGAGGCTGGTACGGGAATTGAACCGTGCTGCTGGCCTGCCTTGGTCTGCTTTAAAAGCCAGCGATTTAGCCCAGTGTGCTAAACCAGCCCCTTTGTGCTAAACCAGCCTGGGCTCCTAAGGTCTGCTCTTTCTCCATTCTAACTGTATTGGAAAGTATGACACAAATAATCCCTTGAACAAGAAACTAGGAAATCTTTCCCTTTTTAACCTGAGTATTTTGACTTTTCCTCAGAGACGTTGCCTGTGCAGAGTCGGCAGACTTCGAAATACCTGTTCCTCACAGCCTGCTTAGCTTCGCCACATGCGCGTCCCTGCAGCCCAGACATCACACACTTCAGTGCAAGAAAATCTTCCTCCACTGTTGGTCTTCTTACTCACAGTTGCTGTCAAAAACTTTTGTTAAACCTGCACATCGGCGGCAGTGTTTTGCCCAATGTCTGTGCATGTGTGAGTCTTGTCTCGAGAATCTACCATTGCTCCCAATGCCATTCCACAATTAGTTGATGAAAATCTTCTTTTCAATTATGTTTCTGTCTCAATCCTCGTCGCCAGTTTTCTCTCCCGTTATATTTCTTTGTAGCCGCAAAGAGAAAAGGTATGGAGGTTTCCACACTCTGGATTCTTGTAAAACAGGATGAGGTTTATTTTTCTCAATATAATCTAGATGCCGATCTACCCAAAGCCCATACAAACACTGTGCTGCATCACTACACATCACTTGATGTTTAATCAGCAAGAATGTATTCCCAGATACACGCAACCAACTTTAGCTGTTAAGTCCATTACACAGGAATTGCTGCACAAAAAAAGCCATGGTCAGTCATTTCTGCCTTCTGCCTCCTGCTAGTTGCATGAGAAAATGATAATGGAGTTATTGGTTGATCATGGCAATCAATTTATATTAATTAGTCAACACACACAGAAACAACACAAGGAAAGGCTTAGTAGTGGAAAGTTTTGAGACCAATGATCCAAAGTTACCTTTTCTCCCACTGCATGCTATAGTCATAGAATCACAGAAAGGTGACAGCACAGTAAGAGGCCATTCAGCCCAACTTGTCCATGCCAGCCTGAAGACATCCATGTGTCCTTTCTAATCCTACCTTCCTGCACCCGGTCCATAGCCCTGCAGCATACATCACTTAAGGTGCAGATTCAGGTACTTTTTAAAAGAGTTTAGGGTCTCTGCCTCCACCACCAACTCAGGCAGCAAATTCCAGACGCCCTCTACCTTCTGTGTAAAAAAGTTCTTCCTCATGTCTCCTCTACACCTTCTGCCACTTCAATGTCCCCTGGTTCTAGAATTCTCCACCATGGGAAACAATTTCATCCAATCCACCCTATCTCTTCCCTCATAATTTTGTACACCTCAATTAAGTCACCCCTCAGTCTTCTTTGTTCCAAGGATAATAATCCCAACCTATCTGATCTCTCCTCATAGGTACACTTTCTAGCCCTGGCAACATTCTTGTAAACCTCCTCTGCACCCTCTCCAGAACAATAACGTTTTTCCTGTAATGTGGCGAGCAGAATTGCACACAATGTTCAATATGTGACCTCACCAGTGTTTTATACAATTCCAACATTATCTCCTTACTTTTATATTCTATACCTCGGCCAATGAAGGAGAGCATTCATATGCTTTCTTAACAACCTTGTCTACTTGAACTGCTGTCTTTAGGGGCCTGTGTACTTGTACGCCAAGATCTCTTACTTCCTCTATCCTTCTTAGTATATACCCATTTGTTGTGTACTCCCTATAACTGTTTGAACTCCCTAAATGCATGACCTCACACTTCTCTGTGTTAAATTCCATCTGTCACTTTACCGACCACTCCACAAACTCATCTGTATCATTTTGAAGATTACAGCTATCCTCTACACTGTCCACCACGCGGCCATCTTTGTGTCATCTGCAATTTTCCCAATCATGCTCCCCATTTTCACCTCCAAATCGTTAATATATAACACAAACAGCAAGGGTCCCAACACCGAGCCCTGTGGAACACCAGATGAAACTACTGTCCAATTGCAAGAGCAGCCATCGACCATTACCCTCTGTTTCTTGTTACTAAGCCAACTTTTTAACCAGTTTGCCTCATTGCCCTGTATTCCATGGGCTTTCACTCTTTGACCAATCTGCCATGTGGGACCACATACCATGTCTGAAAGCACTCAAACATAATATCCCACAATATAACTTTCTGAAATAAATCTCTAATTTGTATTTCAATGGATCTGTGCTCAGTACATCCACCATCTCAGCCAAATCCCGAGAACGGCCACGCTTATTGAAATATTGGTCATGGTATTGATGGGGAGACCAAGAGAGTGGAGGATACACGGTGCTGCATGGGGAGGTCATACAAATCTTTATGGCAGTGCCTTAGTTAAATAACATGTTGCAGTCATCCACCTCTAAACTGACCAGATTGAAAGCCTGGCTGGTAGGTGGGAGGCTAGAGTTGCGGAGCTGTGGAGAACAGTTATTGGTGGGGAAAGGTAAGTGTGGATGAAACCTTGAAGCTAGGATCAAGAGGAGGAATGTATTTCAGACAGCTAACTGCAATTGTGGAAAGTGGATTGGTGGGGCAGACTGCAAATTTGGGACACTGATCAATGGGAGGGGTGTTCATGCCACTCTTGGACAAGGTGATAGCACGAGTGGCCTGAGGCCCAAGGCCTGCCTATTGTAGAATTCTGCACATTTATATTTAATTGAAGGAACAAGAATTGGGATCCTTCTATCCAGAGTAGCTGATTATTGGCTAACTTCATTTGATGGGGTAGATTTAATGAGCAATTATTTTTATTAAAAATCTTTCAATCAATTGTTAAACGCTCGGGAAATTTTCAGTATTTCTCTTTCAGAGTCACGTTTTAGTCTACGCACTAGATTGATTTGGCTCAGATAGGTAGTATTCACTGTGAACAACCATTTGCTATTGTGTTAGCAGATTGCATTATCTTACTGGACTTATATCCTAATGTAAATAACTCTGTTGCCTGCTCTTCTCCATAAGGTGCTTCAATATAATAAATGTTTGGGTTCATGCTGTTGTGCTACTCCGCATAAGATACTTTTAAAAAATTCATTTACGGGATGTGGGCATTATCAACATTTATTGCCCATTCCTCGTTGCCCTTCAAAAGGTAGTGGTGAGTTACCTTCTTTTACGCTGCAGCCCTTATGATGTAGGTAGACCCACTGTGCTGTTAGGGAGGGAGTTCCAGGATGTTGCCCCAGTGACAGTGAAGGTACGGCAATATATTTCCAAGTCTGGATGGTGAATGACTTGGAGGGGAACGTCCAGATGGTGCGGATCCCAGGTATCTGCTGCTCTTGTCCTTCTAGGTGGTAGTGGTCATGATTTGGAAGGTGCTATCTGAGGAACCTTGGTGAGATACTGCAGTGCATCTTGTAGATGGTACACACGGCTACAACTGTTAGTTGGAGGTGAAGGGTTTGAATGTTTGTGGAAGGGGAAGCAATCAAGCGGGCTGCTTTGTCCTGGATGGTGTCGAGCTTCTTGAGTGTTGTTGGAGCTGCAGGCAAGTGGAAAGTATTCCATTACACTCCTGACTTGTGCCTTGTAGAAGGTTGACAGGCTTTGGGGGGGTCAGGAGGTGAGTTACTCTGCATAGGATTCCTAGCCTTTGACCTGCCCTGATAGCCACAGTATTAATATGGCTAGTCCAGTTCAGTTTCTGAACAATGGTAACCCCCAGCTTGTTGATTGTGGGGGATTCAGTGATGGTAATGCCATTGAATGTTAAAGGGAAATGTTTAGATCCTCTCTTGTAGGAGATGGTCATTGACTGGCACTTGTGTGGCGCAAATATAACTTGCCACTTGTCAGTCCAAGCCTGGATATTGTCCAGGTCTGCATTTGGACATGGACTGCTTCATTGTCTGAGGAGTCGCGGATGGGGCTGAATATTGTGCAGTCATCCGCAAACATCCCCACTTCTGACCTTATGATGGAAGGGAGGTCATTGATGAAGCAGCTGAAGATGGTTGGGCCTAGGACACTACCCTGAGGGATTCCTGTTGTGGTGTCCTGGGGCTGAGATGATTGATTTCCAACCACCAAAACCATCTTCTTTTATGCCAAGTATGATTCCAACCAGCGGAGTGATTTACCCCTAATTCCAATTGACTCCAGTTTAGCTAGGGCTCCTTTATACCATACTCGGTCAATTGCTGCCTTGATGTCAAGGGCAGTCACTCTCACCTTACCTCTGGCATTCAGCTGTTTTTTCCATGTTTGAACCAAGGCTGTTTGACGTCAGGAGCTGGATGACCCAAACTGAACATCCGTGAGTAGGTTATTGCTGAGGGCGTGCCACTTGATAGCACTGTTGGTGACTCCTTCCATCACTTTGCTGATGATGGAGAGTAGACTGATAGGGCAGTAATTGGGTGGGTTGGATTTGTCCTGTTTATTGTATACAGGACACACCTGGGCAAGTTTCCACATTGCTTGTGGAACAGCTTTGCTAGGATTGCGGCAAGCTCTGCAGCACAAGTCTTCAGTAATATTTTTAAAAAATTTTATTAATCTAAAGTGCTCAATTCTTTTTTTTTCAATTAAGGGAAATTTAGCATGGTCAATCCACCTACCCTGCACATCTTTGGGTTGTGGGGTAAGACCCATGCAGACACGGGGAGAATTTGTAAATTCCACACGGACAGTGATCCAGAGCCGGGATTGAACCTGGGTCCTCTGCCCCGTAAGGCAGCAGTTCTAACAACTGTGCAACCATGCCGTCCTAAGTCTTCAGTACTCTTGCCAGGATATTGTCAGGGTCCAAAGCCTTTGCAGTATCCAGTGCCTACAGCCGTATCTTGATATCTCTTGGAGTGAATCGTATTGGCTGAAGACTGACATCTGAGATTCTGGGCACCTACGGAGGAGACCGAGATGGATCATTCACCCTGAACTTCTGACTGAAGATTGTTGCGAATATCTCAGCCTTGTCTTTTGCACATATATGCTGGGCTCCTCCATCATTGAGAATGACAATATTTGTGGAGCCTTCTGCTCCAGTGACTTGTTTAATATCCATCACCATTCATGTTTGGATGTGACAGGACGACAGCGCTTAGTTCTGATGCACTCATTATGGAATCGCTTAGCTTTGACTATTACTAGCTGCTTATGCCGTTTGGCACACAAGTAGTCCTGTGTTGTAGCTTCACTTGGTTAATGCTTCATTTTTCGGTGTGCCTGAAGTTGCTCCTGGCATGTTCTCCTGCACTCTTCATTGAACCAGGGTTGATCCCCCGGCTTGGTGGTAATGATAGAGTGGGGGATATATCGGGCTATGAGGTTGCAGATTGTGGTTGAATACAATTCTGCAGCAGGCAGATTTGTGAGGATGAGATCAGATATGTTTTTCCCTCTTGTTGGTTCCCTCACCCACTCAGTCTCAGTCCAGCAGCTATGTCCTTAAGGACCCAGCCAGCTCGGTCTGTAATGCTACGACCGAGCCATTCTTGGCAATGGACATTGTAATCCCCTCCCCAGAGCATATTCTGCACCCTTGCCACCCACAGTGCTTCCTCCAAGTGGTGTTCAACATGGAGGAGAACTGTTTCATCAGCTGATAGTGGCCGGTACGTGGCAGTCAGCAGGAGGATTCCTTGCCCATGCTTAACCTGAAGCCATGAGATGTCATGGGATCCAGAGTCGAAGATGAGGACTACCTGGGCAACTCCCTCCTGACTGTATATCACTGTGCTGCCACCCCTGCTGAGTCTGTCCTGCCAGTGAGACAGGACATACCCGGGAATGGTGATAGTGGTGTCTGGGACATTGTGTGTAAGGTATGATTCTGTGAGTATAACTATGTCAGGCTTTTGCTTAACTAGTCTGTGAGGCAGTTCTCCCAACTTTGGCTGACAAAGAATACCGCTCGTGATTCTTTTTAGAAGAATATTTATGATTGTTTTTGCTCTTTGGTATGCTGTACAGAGTAATGTTTTGCAAATATTAATCACCATTATACCATCCATTAGAACAGAGCAAAGGCAATCCTACGAACTGTCAAATCGTTGGATATAAACATTTCAATAATTTTACAATTGGTATAAATGTAGCAACTGGTAAGTATGGTCAAGAAAGAAATTGTAGTTGGAAAACAACTGGCCTTTTTCAGTAGCTCAAAGCAGTCGCCTTGATTATATTCAAGAAAAAAAAACACATCAGCCAGGCAATGTAACAAATGTAACTTGAAGATTTGTATCCACGATCAGCCTGAAATGAAATGGGATATGAAACACAGGATCAGGATTAAGTCACATCCAGCCTCATGGATCTGTTCGACCATTCAGTTCAATCTGATTTGTATTTCAGCTCCTTCGACCTGCCTAGCTCCATGACTCTTGCCGAACAAAAATGGATCACTTTCAGTTTTGAAATTTTCAATTGATTTAGCCTCAAGAGCTTTTTGGGGACGATAGTTACAGGTTTCCACTACTGTGAAGAAGTGCTTTCTGAGATGACACTTGAACAACCCACCTCTAATTTTAATTGACTTTACTTAGACTCTTCAACCAGAAGAAAGAAGGAATATTTTGATCGGAGGATAGAACATAGAACATACAGTGCAGAAGGAGGCCATTTGGCCCATCGAGTCTGCACCAACGCATTTAAGCCTCACTTCCACCCTATCCCTGAAACCCAATAACCCCCCCTACCCTTTTTCGTCACTAAGGGCAATTTATCCTGGCCAATCCACCTAACCTGCAAGTCTTTGGACTGTGGGAGGAAACCGGAGCACCCGCAGGAAACACACGCAGACACGGGGAGAACGTGCAGACTCCGCACAGACAGTGACCCAGCAGGGAATCGAACCTGGGACCTTGGTGCTGTGAAGCCACAGTATTATCCACTTGTGCTACCGTGCTGCCCAATAAATATGTTCAGTGTTATTTGAAAGTTGAAATTTTGCACGTAATTTTGGACCTACTTACTATAGTAGTATCACGGTCTGGTACATACAGGGTGAATGCGGGACTGAGTACAGTGCCGCCCACAAAGTGATGTAAGAAGGTACATGACCAGGGTCAGGGTCATTTAAAAACCACATCTTCACAGAGCCCACATCCCATTCACCTGACTTCATCTTCCCACACTAGCATTGGGCACTCCTCAACCATTTCCGCACTGCTCAAATGGTTTCTGAAGCAGGATTCTTCAATTCCTGATTTATCATAATTTAAACTTGCCTGGGGGTACTAATTCAGGCACCTGCAGGTTTAACATTCAGGTTTTGAATAGATGGAATTTGCATGACGCACTATACATGGGTAACTCACATATAGTGCAATACTCTGGCTGGCATAGAGAGGCACTGGAGGTTATGCTGCACGAGGTGCGGATGAGGGATATCTTTGTACCCGCCAGAGGAAGCGTGCCACATCACACTCCTTTCTCTCCCCTGCAGCACCTGGTTTTGGTCTGCCTGGCCTCAATCCCCTCCTTTCATTCCTTATTCAACTGACGGAGGACTCCTGGTGATCCGATAGGGTATCATGGGGTCGTACAACATATCCATTCGTGAATTTTCAGAATAAATGTTGATGGAATGTTGTTGAAGTTTTGATGAAGTGTCCCAGAAACTCGAGTTATACTGCGGGGCAGTGTTGGGGGGGGGGGGGAAGGGGGGGGGGGGCGGTTGCAGGCTGTAGTCAGGAAGCCAACCTGGGAAAAAGAGCACCTAGCACAGCGGCTGCTGTGGGACCTTGTGCCAGATGTAATGAAGAAGGCAAGGCCCTCTAGCCCTCAGTCCTCACACGCCCTCACCCCACACACTCACCATGCCATATCCATGCCACCACATGTCCAAAATGCCAAGGTGTCTCGTCCACCAACCTCTATTGCCCCTCATGATGCCCCATGTCAAGGCATGAACCCTTACCAACTCCCTATGGCACCTCATGCCCCCTTGCCAAGCAATGGTACTTCGATGCACATTCAACCACTATGCATTGTCGAACCAATTAAATCTATAGTGACAATATGTTGTTTAAATGGACATCAAGAACCTGTCATTCATCGGTAACTTTTCATCTCTCAACAAAATTTGTTTTTTACCATAGATGAATAATTGTGTCATTCATCGAGACCCTCTTAAGTAACAATAACAGAAAATGCAAGCACTTGAAACCTTTTTATCTTGTCCATTTAAATAGTGTGCAGTGGGAGAAGTGATCAGCGAGCCAGAGCTGCCCATCAAGCATTGTTTTCCCTGGGGCTCCACTGTTTCAATAGCTGAATGGATATGGCAGATCTTCGCCAAGCCTCATTCTGTATTGTTGACCCAAGAGCCCAGAAATTTATTAAAGTATTGAAACACGTTCCTGAGGTATGGGACAGGATTCTCCAGCCTCCCAACCGTCTGTTTCTCGGCGGCGGGAGGCACCATTTGTTGGGGCAGGATTGTCTGCTCCCACCACTGTCAATGGGAAATTCCATTGAAGCCACCCCATGCTGCTGGGAAATCTATGAGGGTGGGGGAGGGTGCACGGTCAGCGGGACTGGAGAATCCCGCTGGCAGCGAACGGCAGGAGAATTTTGGCACGGTGTCTGAGCTGAGTGCAATACTTCAGTTGCAATATGGGGTTTAATTAAAGCACTGTGCAATCTCAGGATACATAACTAATTATTTGGGACTGAGTTAAGGAGATAAACATGCTGGTGCAGCAGGCAGTAAAAAGAAGGCAAATGGTGTGTTGGCCATCATAGCGAGAGGATTCAAGTACAGGAGTAGGGATGTCTTTGTGTACAGGGGTCCTCTGGTTCTACCAACAGGACCTTGATGAGGCCACACCTGGAATATTATGTGCAGCTTTTGTCTCCTTATCTGGAAGGCAGGGGGGTCCAAGGCGCTGTGGTGTTCTAGCTCCTCCCATGCGGAAGTTACTGGCGCGGGCCCCATCACCTCCTCCTCCCTCGGGGTGCTTGATTGTCCCCGGCCTAATCCTTTGGACAGGGTTGCGACCGGAGCAAACTCCTGGGGCTCCCTGCCACCTGGTACTGGCAGTCCTGGAGACTCGTCTCGACCAGGGTCTCCATGCTTGTGGCCATGGAGCACAGGGACTGGGCCACCTCCATCTGAGAATGTGCCACATCACTCAGTAGCTGTGCCACAGACCTCTGGGACTGGCTCGGGTTAGCCAGCGACTGGGCAATGCCGTCGATGCCCTCAGTCATGACACGTTGTGACTGGGCCAAGCTCTGGAGTGCCGCTGCAATGTCCAGTTGGCCCTGGCACATAGCTGCATCTCACAGGGCAGCCCTATCCTGTGCCTCGGCCACCACCACACAGAGTGACCCAGGCATTGGAGATCCTGACACATGGCCGATACCTTCGCCCTCAAAGCCTCCACCACGGACGCCACCTGTGTGATGTTGGCCTGGGGAGCACGCATGGTCGGCACCACCTTCTGTCCCTGTGGCGGTTGACTCCTTCAACTGCACCTGCAGGCCCTGGATGGTTGTTGTCAGCCCCTCATGTAGTCCCTGGCTTTGTGTCGGCATCACCATGATCAATGGGACTGCCCTTTCCAGAAGCCCGAAACCCGCATGGATGGCAGCTACTCCCTGGGGCCTGGGCGCCTTCTGACCGTCCACCCCTCGGGTGTTCCTACCTCCACCTGATGCACCACTGCACATGTATGGTGCACACCAGAGAGTGCCGCAGGAGCCTCTTCACTAACATGCCCAACCACGATGAGTGTCTCTGGGATGGTGGAGGGTGGAGATGACAGCTGTGACAGGAGGTTGTGTCATCTCCGGACTGGTGCTCCGGGGTGTCTCAGGCTGGTGTTTGGGGGTTTGCGTCGCTGTCCATTGCCAACTCCCTGGAATCACTTGGGGTTGGGGTCTGGGTGGCAGACACCAGAACAGCATTCCTTGTTGCCAAGTGATGCCATAACGTGTGATTAGATCGTGGGTTGGGGTGATGGATGGTGTGGGGGAGGAGGGGTGGTGAGGGTGTAATGTGGTGGTGTTGAGAGGGTGTTGAGGGGGTGTTGAGGGGGTGGTGTGAGGATGGTGTAGGGGTGATGAAGGGGAGGTGGGAAGGTGTGGGACATGTGTGGGGGTGATAAAAGGCTGGTGTTGGATGGTGTGGGGGACGGCCATGTGTGCCATAGGGACACTGCAACTCAGCGAGAGTCATTTGGTGCACGATGCCGACCTCCGCCTCGGCGACTACCCTCACTCCAGGCCCTCTGACAAGGTCCAGTGCCTGTTGCTCTGCGACGGTGAGGGCAGCACGGTAGCACAAAGGGCAGCACGGTAGCACATGTGGCTAGCACTGTGACTTCACAGGGCCAGGGTCCCAGGTTCGATTCCCCGCTGGGTCGCTGTCTGTGTGGCGTCTGCACGTTCTCCCAGTGCCTGTGTGGGTTTCCTCCGGGTGCTCCGGTTTCCTCCCCCAGTCCAAAGATGTGCAGGTTAGGTGGATTGGCCATGATAAATTGCCCTGAGTGTCCAAAAAGGTTACGAGGGGTTATTGGGTTATGGGGATAGGGTGGATGTGAGGACTTAAGTGGGTCGGTGCAGACTCGATGGGCCGAATGGCCTCCTTCTGCACTGTATGTTCTATGTATCTATGACAGTGAGGGGCCACAGGTCCGGTGGCTCCCTTCCGTTCTTCACTCTCTCCCTCTGGTTATTCGCTGCTTTCTCCTGGAAGTGGGGGGGGTTAGACAGAAAACGCACAACATTAAGTAATCGGACACGAGCAGCACAGGGGGTGGGCAGTTGGTGGTGTTTGTGAACAGGGCACCTGGCCATAGCGGGTGGTATGGGTGCTGACATCTGGTGCAGGGGGGAGAGCATGCATACTGCTGGTGGTGGGGGTTTGATGCACTATCAACTACGACGAGATGAGAGTAGAGAGTAATCGAGGCTTTATTACACAGAGATGTGTGGCCTCCTACAGCTGCTGCCAAAATTGCTGCTGTTCGGAGAGCCCACACATTTATACTCCGCCTACTGGGCGGAGCCAGCAGGCAGGGATCTACCCCGTACCTGTAGGACAGAGGCCTTACCGTAATACCCTCCTATGCAGTATATACAATACAACAGTGGTGACTGCCACTGGGTTCGGACGTCATCTGTGTGGGGGAGGGTTTATGGGTGTGCGGGACGGGGGTGGTGCCTGGGGCATGGTGCTGCCTACTCACCTTGGCCGCCCTGATGAGGTTATGCAGCTTTTTCATGCACTGCTGGCCAGTCCTGGAGGTGGGGCCCACGGCACCTATGGCCTCTGCCACTTTTGCCCAGGCCCGATGTTTTAGACTTCCTCTCTGTAGCTGGAAGTATTCAGAGATGGTGGTGTTAGTTCAGACACTTGCTTTGGGAGCGTTGTACAGGAGCCTCACCCAGGCGGTGAATCCCGCTCCTAGCCCAAATCGTTCCAGTACCTCGAGGAGGTAGTTCCATTTCACTCGGTCGAAGGCCTTTTCTGTGTCCAGGGAGATGATCACCTCTGGTGTTGTCTCCCCAGGAGGGGTCATTACTACGTTCAGCAGCCGCCGGATGTTCGCTGTGAGCTGCCTACCATTGACAAAGCCCGTTTGGTCCTCTGCGACCACCTCCAGTATGCAGCCCTCCAGCCTTTTGGCCAGGGCCTTTGCGAGTATTTTCGTGTCCGCATTCAGCAGTGAAATGGGTCTGTGTGATCCACATTCCGTCAGGTCTTTTTTGGGTATCAGTGAAATTGTGGCCTGCACTAGCGTGGGGCAGGGCGCTCCTTGCCAGTAAGTCCATGAGCATGTCCCTTAGGTGTGGGGCCAGGAATGGGCAGCATGGTGGCCTAGTGGTTAGCACTGCTGTCTCACGGCACTGAGGACACAGGTTCGAATCCCGGCCCTGGGTCACTGACAGTGTGGAGTTTGCACATTCTCCCCGTGTCTGTGTGGGTTTTGCCCCCACAACCCAAAGATGTGCAGGCTAGGTGGATTGGTCACACTAAAATTGACTCTTAATTGGAAAACATGAATTGGACACTCTAAACGTATTAAAAAAAAGGTATGGGACCAGAACTGGTGCAAATTTTTTATAGAAGTCCGCAGGGAACCCGTCGTGTCCCGTGCCTTCCCAGCCTGCATGGAGCTGATGCTCTTCATGATTTCTCCCAGATCTATTGGTGCTTCCAGCTCCCCCCCCTGTCTTCCCACACAACTGGTAGTTCCAGTCCGTTTAGGGGACTGTTTCATCCCCATGTCCCCGTTGGGGGGCTCGGAGGTGTACAGTCCCCAGTAGAAGGTCACAAATGCCCGATTAACCTCCTTTGGTTCTGGTACCAGTCTGCCTCTGCTACCCTTTACCTGCGCTATTTCCCGCGTGGCTGCCTGCTTTCGCAACTGGTGAGCCAATAAGCGGCCAGCCTTGTCTCCGTGTTCGTAGAAGATCCCTCGTGTCTGACGGAGTTGGTACACTGCTTTCCTAGTGGATTGCAGGTTAAAGTCCATTTGCAGCTTTTTCGTCTCCGCCAGCAGCTCTATGGTCGGGGCCTCGGAGTATTTTATGTCGAATTCCAGAATGGAGTCCACTAGCTGTTGTCTGGCCACCCTCTCTTCCCTATCTCTGCTTGGCTTGTAGGCTATGATCTCTCCTCTAATCACGGACTTCAGTGCCTCCCAGAACGTGGAGGGTGAGACCTCCCTGTTTTGGTTGTTACTCACGTAGTCGCCTATGGCCGGCGATGTTTTCTGACAGAAGGCCTTGTCAGCCAGGAGGTCTGTGTCCAGCCTCCATGTGGGGCACTGGGCACGGCCTGTCTCCAACCTCACATCCATGTAGTGTGGCGTGTGGTCGGAGATAACGATCGCGGAGTATTCCGTTCCCGTGATCCCTGGAAGCACCGATTTCCCAACTGCAAAGAAGTCGATACGGGTGTATACCTTGTGTACTTGTGAGAAGTATGAGAATTCCTTCTCTCCCGGGTGCAGGAACTTCTATGGATCCACTGCCCCCATCTTCTCCATGAAAGCTCCTAGTTCCCTAGCCATGCCAGTCTTTTTCCCTACTCTGGAGTATGATCAGTCGGTCAGTGGGCCCTGCACGTAGTTAAAGCCGCCCCCATAATCAGTCGGTGTGTGTCAATGTCGGGGATTTCCGCCATGGTCTTCTTTATGAATTCTGTGTCGTCCCAGTTGGTAGAGTCTACATTTAACCAGTACGATCTGTGCTCCTTCCAGGACACCGTAAACTTCGTCCTCTTGTTGATTAGTATTGATACCCCCTAGCCCTCATCCCATAACATGAATGGTTCGTCTGTCCCACCCAGCCCTTCCTTACCAACAGTCGGTCCTCCTCCCTCAGGTGCGTCTCTTGTAAGT
Source organism: Scyliorhinus torazame (assembly GCF_047496885.1). Classification (NCBI taxonomy): domain Eukaryota; kingdom Metazoa; phylum Chordata; class Chondrichthyes; order Carcharhiniformes; family Scyliorhinidae; genus Scyliorhinus; species Scyliorhinus torazame. The sequence continues at coordinate 169,488,159 of NC_092709.1, read as the reverse complement.
AGATTATGTCTGCTTTTAGGCTTCTTAGGTGGGCGAAGACTCTGGGGATGTGATTCTCCGACCCCCGCCGGGTTGGAGAATCCCCGGGGGGTGGCGTGAATCCCACCCCGCCACTCCGACGCCGGCTGCCGTATTCTCCAGCGCTGGTTTTCAGGCAGGGGCGGGGATCACTCCGCGCCAGTCGGGGGCCATTGCCAGCGGACCCCCGGCAATTCTCCGGGCTCCGATGGGCCAAGCGAACGTCGGTTTCTGTCCCACACGGCGGGACCAAGCTGGTAGGCTGGCTGATGCAGCCCTCGGGGGCGCGCGGGGGGAACCAGCCCCAAGGGGGGCCCCCACGGTGACCTGGCCCGTGATCGGGGCCCACCGATCTGCGGACGGACCTGTGCCGTGGGGGCACGCCTTCCTTCCAAGCCAGCCTCTATCGGGTTCCGCCATGGCTGATGCGGAGAAGACAGCCCCTGCACATGCGCTAGAATACGCTGGCCGGTATGCGCATGCACGGAACCACGCCGGCGGTTCTGCGCATGAGCTAACTCGCGCCTGCCCTTCGGCGCCGGTTGGGTCGTTTCACTGGGCCGTTGAGTGCCCTTACATTACACGTAACAACCCTGGGGGGCGGGTTTCTGACCCCTGTGGGATCACCCATACTTACTCCGGGGTTTTCCTTTGATAGGAGGTTGTCCAAAATGGCCACGGTCGCTGCTCTCCCCATGAGGTCGGGCCCCAGCGCTCCAGGGTCCCCTTTGTCCAGCGGGCGCCCAACATGGCCGCCAGCTGTGTGTATGCCCCGTGGGTGTGCCCCTGCCCTCCGGGGTCTCCCTTTGCCCTCATGCCCTCCCGAGTGGCTGTTTGCGGGACCATCTTGGTTCCTCACCCTGCTCCCTACATGCCGAGGCCTGTGTCTGTTCTGATTCTCTACCTGAACTTTCTCTTTGCATCCCTTTTGTTCTGTGCTCTCCCCCTGACTCCTCTCCTCCCCACCCCCCCACCCCCACCCAGCCCCTGTCCCCCTGTGTTCTTCCCCCACTTCTGCCCCGTCCTCCCACCCTCTTTGTGCCAGGCGCTCCCTCTCCCCTGAGAGGTGCACAACTGCCCTCCTTTCTTTCTGCCCTCCCGTGTTGGCCTCCTCACTAGCACGGCGACTCCCCTCCAAGTGCTTGCCCAGCTCTGACCCTGCTTTACATTTCTCCTACCAGCCCTAGTCTCGCCCTCCTGTCCGCTTTTCTCACCCTCACTTAACTTGCTCCACTCCCCCCCCATCGCATTGAGAGAAGAAACGAGCCCGAAAACGAGGCAGCACAGTCCCGCGCAAAAGAGAAAACAAATGTGTGCAATTCATGCTATTATTGTCTCTGTTTGCGGTCTGTCCTCCGCTCTTTGTTCCGATTCTTCCTTTCTTTTCCACCCCCATGTCTTTCATTACTGTTGCGGCTGTTCCTCCCCCAATTTGCTCCCACTAGCTTGCCCAGCATTTGGGCGATGCAGCCTTTTGGGTCTCTGCCCTCTATCCCCTCTGGCAGACCCACTATTCTGACGTTATGCCATCTGGACCTATTTTCCTGGTCCTCTACTTTCCCTCTTGGGCTCCCCTGGGACGTTAACAACTTTCTCACTTCAGTTTCCAGAGCTACGATCCTGTCGCTCTAGTACAGGCGGCCTTCTCCAACTCCAGGATCATTTTCTCCTGCGCCTCCACCTTCCTTCCCAGGCCTTCAATGGCTTGCTGCATTTTGTCTGTCGTCTCCGACAACTCCTCCTTCATCATCGTGTGGAGCTCCGTCCTGATTGCCTCCTTTATGGCGTTTAGCTCCCTTCTTAGCACGCTTCTCCACTCTTCCCCCTGTTCCTCCTCCGCTGTTTGGTCCACCAGCTTTTCCCCTTCCAGGTTCGCCCGAACCTCCGTCCTGTCCCGTGGGGCCACCTGCCTGTGCACCCGTCGCTCCTGCGCTTTTCCCTCGCTGCTGCTGCTCTTGCATCTCTCCATTTAGGGCAGCACGATAGCATTGTGGATAGCACAATTGCTTCACAGCTCCAGGGTCCCAGAATCGATTCCGACTTGGGTCACTGTCTGTGCGGAGTCTGCACATTCTCCCCGTGTCTGCGTGGGTTTCCTCCGGGTGCTCCGGTTTCCTCCCACAGTCCAAAGATGTGCAGGTTAGGTGGATTGGCCATGGTAAATTGCCCTTAGTGTCCAAAATTATACTTAGTGTTGGGTGTGGGTACTGGGTTATGGGGATAAGGTGGAAGTATGGACCTTGGGTAGGGTGCTCTTTCCAAGAGCTGGTGCAGACTCGATGGGCACTGTAAATTCTATGAATTCTATCCCTTCGATTTGCTATTTTTTCCAGCCATAGTCCTCGTGTGTGCCTTTCGCCTTTGGTTGGGTTCTGGTGTGCTTTTTAAGCCCACGCTGTCTCTCACTCTGAGACTGTTGTCCCTTCCCCTGCTGTTCGAACTCGCTGGGGCTGTCTCTTTCCGCGCTGGTCCCTCGAGTTGCAATCCTGACCCCGGTGAATCGGATCCCTTTTATCATTGGAATTGATCAATTTCCACGCAGTTAGCCCGGATCATTAATTGCTCCAGAACTGGCGCCAATTTAGTTGCGATAGAAGTCCACCGATTCAGTCCCGGCGTCAACACTTAGGCCGGAATTCTTTGGCCGTTTGCTGGTGCTGGGACTCTCTGGCTTCGCCGGCAGCACATCCCCTCCCACGGGTTTGCCAGCGGCCTGTGGTGGTTTCAATGGGAAATGCCATTGAGAGCGGCAGGAGCAGAGAATGTCACCGCCAGTCAATGGCACACTGCCTTCCAGCACCGAGGAACACGTGGCTGGGAGAATGGAGAATCTGGCCCTTCCTTTCCGACACACAGAATCCCGTCCACTGTTTTCAAGAAGCAATCAGGTGAAGCACCTGGGGCGAAGAGGATCAAAGGATATGGGGGAAGATGGAATTGGGCTATTGAGTTGGATGATCACCCACAATCAACATGAATGGTGGAGTTGGCTCGAAGGGCTGAATGGTCTCCACCTGCTCCAATTTTCTATGTTTCTAAATGACTTCTCTCAAAGTTCTGTGAACCTTTAGAAATCTCTATGATGAGGGTTGTGGATGCTCCATCGTCGAGTATATTTCAGGCCTGGATAGACAAATTGCTCGGGCGGGATTCTCCGACCCCCCGCCGGGTCGGAGAATCGCCGGGGCTGGCGTGAATCCCGCCCCCGGCGGTTGGCGAATTCTTTGGCACTGGATATTCGGCGGGGGCGGGAATCGCGCCGTGCCAGTCGGCGGCCCCGCCCCCCCTGGCGATTCTCCAGCCCGCGATGGGCCGAAGTACCGCTGCTGGAATGCCTGTCCCGCCGGTGAGAATCAAACCACTTTTCTTACCGGCGGGACTAGGCGGCGAGGGCGAGCTCCGAGGTCCTGGGGGGGGCACAGGGCAATCGGGCCCCGGGGGGTGATCGGGGCAGAATCCTGGCCCTGATCTCTCAGGGAATTATGGGCCGGAATGCGGAGTGGGTGGGAAAAAGGAATTGAAGCCCAAGATTAACCATGATCATATTGAATGGCAGAGGAGACTCGACAAGCCACATGGTCTACTCCTGCTCCTGGTTCTTGAGTTTTGCATGTTCTTGTCATGGAATTTGCACCCTTTTTATTCCAACTGTCTTGAAATAAAGTACATTTCAGATCTTATTTAATTTTCTTTTGGGCCCAGCTGGTATCTTTTCGTGATTTTTGTCCTTGGACCCCTAAATATCCCTGCGTATCCACCTAACCTACCAATGCCCCTTTGCAACATGCTTTTAAAAAACTGTTTATGTACCCAATTAATTTTTTCCAATTAAGAGGCAATTTAGCGTGGCCAATCGAAAGGAGGGAACTCAAGGCAAAACTGACCACGGCCCCGGTCTTAGCTTTCTTTGATCCAGCAAAGGAGACCAAGATTTCAACTGATGACAGTCAATCCGGCATTGGGGCAGTGCTCCTTCAACGTGATGAGGCCTCATCATAGGCCCCCATTGTATATGCGTCACGTGCGATGACCCCCATGGAGCAGCGCTATGCGCAGATAGAAAAGGAGTGCCTGGTCCTTCTGACCGGTGTTGTTAAGTTTCACGATTATGTCTACAGAGTTCCTCAATTCACCGTCGAGGCCGACCATTGCCCGCTGGTCAATATAATACAAAAAGACTTGAACGACATGACGCCTCGCCTCCAGCATATTCTTCTCAAGCTCCGGCGATATGACTGCCAGTTGGTATACACCCCAGGCAAGGACCTCATCATTGCTGACGCTCTCTCCAGGTCAGTCAACACTCCATGTGACCCAGCGGGATTTGTCTGCCAGGTTGACGCCCATGTGGCATTCGCGGCCTCCATTCTACCTGCCTCGGATGAACGCCTCGTCCAAATTCGCCGCGAGGCGGTGGCTGACCCCTTGCTACAGCGTGTCATGCGCCACCTAACAGATGGGTGGCTCAAGGGCCAATGCCCTCAATTCTATAATGCCAGAGATGATCTGGTGGTTCTTCTAAAACTGGACCGCATTGTCATCCCGCATAGCATGCGCCACCTTGTCCTGGAACAACTACACGAGGGCCACCTTGGCATGGAAAAGTGCCGTCGACGGGCCCGAGAGGCAGTGTACTGGCCCGGCATTAATGAGGACATAGCCAACACAGTGCTCAACTGCCCCACTTGTCAGCGCTTCCAGCCGGCCCAACCACGTGAGACCCTGCAGCCCCATGAGTTGGTCACGTTACCAAGGACCAAGGTGGGCATCGACCTGTTCCATGGGCTGGGTAGAGACTATGTCCTGATCGTGGACTACTTTTCGAATTAGCCGGAGGTGATACGGTTGCACGATCTCACCTCGTCTGCAGTCATTCGTGCATGTAAATAAAATTTTGCTCGACACGGCATCCCGCTAACGGTTATATCGGACAAAGGCCCCTGCTTCGCCAGCCAAGCAGGTGCCAAGAATGGTCCAACTTTGCCAGGCGGTACAATTTTGCCCATGTGACATCCAGTCCCCTGTACCTCTAATCTAACGGCAAAGCAGAGAAGGGAGTACATATCGTCAAACGGCTCCTATGCAAGGCTGCCGATGCTGGGTCTGATTTCTACCTTGCCTTGCTGGCCTATCACTCTGCCCCACTGTCCACTGGCCTGTTGCCAGCCCAATTACTCATGATCGCACCCTGAGGACGATGGTGCCGTCCATCCATGTCCCAGACCTTGACCTCGTTCCGGTCCTTCGACGGATGCCGCTGTCTCGTGCACAGCACAAGGCGGCTCATGACTCCCGTGCAGCTGATCTCCCTGCTCTGGCTCCAGATGACAACGCCCGCGTCCATCTTCCGGATGGTGGCTGGTCTGCAACCGCTGTTGTCCTTCGGCAGGTGGCCTCCTGCTTGTTCCTGGTTCGTCTACCGGATGACTCGATTCTGCGACGCAATCGACGCGCCCTTCGTCTCGTTCCACGCTCGCCACGTGATCCTCCAGTGTCACCTCGCCCTCCTGCTGATCCTGCCACGGACTATGCAGAGCTCCCTGTCACTCTGCCTCCCCCTGACTTTGACGCAGTCCAGCCCTGCTCCTGATCCAGCGGCTCTCGACTTACCATTGAGGCAGTCAACCAGAATTCGTCGCCCACCTCAGAGACTAAATTTATGAGCTTTTCGGATTTATGGACTCTCTGAATTGTTTCGTTGCTTTGTATGATCGTTTCCCTGTTTGTATATCGTGTTGATCTCGTTACTCTTGTTGCATACTGCTTCTCTGCACCAGGCACCTTCCCATGTAAATAGCTTAGTTCTCATGTACATAGTCCTGTAAATATATCTTTGCACCCCACATGTAGTTAGGAACATTACAACCACACATTATTTATTGCCACACACATATATTTTTTTATAAAAGGGGGGATGTCATAATATACACCAGTATTTCATGGTGCAGACACACACACTGATGGACACCCAGCAAGACCAATCAACACACACAACACCGCAGCCAATCACCAGTTAGAGCACACGCACTATAAAGACAGGGGGCATTAGAGTTCCCGCTCATTCGGGATGCAGCCTCTCAGAAGGACAGAGCTTACAGCTTACAGCACAGATCTTCACCATGTGCTGAGTGCATAGACTGGTTAGGACAGATATAGGTCTTTAGTTTAAGCTAACATCGTGTTAACCCACAGTGAAAGTATGCTCAACAGTTTCTAGCTTAATAAAATAGTGTTGTACTATGTTAAGTGTTGGTGGCCTGTATGTGTTCCACGGATCCAGAGCACCCAACACATCAGGTTGTACATATTTATTGGCCGTAATTCTCTGGTTAATGGGATTCACTTTTCCCATTGGCAGCGCACCCCCGGCAGTGGGTGTTACGGTGCCGTGGGATGGTTTCAATGGAAACTTCCACTTGCAAGCAATGGGTAGATCAAATCCCACCACCGGTGAACGGTGCTGCCGAGAAACACGTGACTGGGGGACCGGAGAATCCCACCCACTATATTGACCAATGACAGATTCAGGTGTCTCCCCTTCTCTCTCTCCAGGCACTATGCCCCATGAAAATATTTAAATAAAGAAGGCATTGGCAATCAAGGACTTCCATGTGTTACTCCATGGTTATGTTGGGATGTGCAATGGTTTGTCGTCGCCTTATGCGGTTGCCTGACCAAGAACTTGTAATGATCTGATTGTCCACCACAGTTATACAGTGAAATGATTTACAAGTTGATGCTAAACCTGTTTGGCCATGTTCTTTGATCATCAAGACTTGGTGCGGGACTTCAACCAAGAGCGACTGGCTCAAAGGCAGGGATGCTACCATTGTGCCACAAGACCTCCTCAGATTCAGAGTAACTTTATTTCACAGCATTAAGAACATCGTTAAGTGGATTTTCAATTCAGGATTTGTATCCTAAATAAGTTATGTGTGGTATTCAGTGAAGATCTATGTATCACATTGTCAAGAGCAATTTTATGGTTTTCATTAAAAATTCTAATTTTTGGAATGTCAAGATGGTGCGTTTCCTTAAACTAGGCTGAGATTGCTTTCTGCCAGATGTGCACAAGTCAAGTCCATGACATTAGTACAAAAATTATGTTTGTTGCCAACTGAATTAACTGAACGCCTTTGCAATCATTTCAGTTGCAAATGTATGCTAATACATTATTCTCATTGAAACATGTTCACCTTTGTGTCTTGCAATTGGCAAGTACAATATGAAAGCCAACTTTATCCCCTACTTGGCATGCATCTCCATGAGAGCAAACTTCAATTCTACAAGGCCGTCTGTTTCAAGAAATGAGCGAAATCCAATATACAATAGTTAGGGATAGGCTATCAAATCTGTTCAGCATTATCTTTGAACCACCCATTTTTCTGTTATAGGTTATAATGGCAATAAATAATACATTTCTCATAAAGAAAATGACAAAGAGAATATAGAATTTATTTTGCAATGTGAAGTCTTGACATGCTGCTGAACTGTAATCCAATGTAGACAGGGTGCGCTCTTTGATATGTGCAGGTGTAACTAAAATAAATGCAAGGACATTAACTCTATTAATGTTAGCCTGAAAGACCCGCTGGGCAGAACACTTGTGTAAAGTGCATACAGCATTTGCCTCAGACCTTTATAGTGGACTCTGTCAATGTTTGTGGGGTCAGGGAACCCCATACAATTCATATGACACCTGAACACAAGAACGCAAGTAGGCCATTCGACCCGTCAAGACTGTGTTGCCATTCATTGAGATCATGGCTAATCTTATTGTGGCCTCAGTTCTACTTTCCTGTCTGCTCCCATAACCCTCGAGTCCCTTGTCAATCAAAAATCTATCTAACTCAGTCTTGAATGTATTCAGCGAACCTCCCTCCACTGCTTGCTGGGGAATAGAATTCTACAGACTAATCACCATCTGAGAGAAAAAAAAGTATCCTCATCGTAAATGGGAGATTCCTAATTTTTAAATACTGTACCATAGTACTAGACCCCCTCCGCCCCCTCCTCCGGCAAAAGGGGAAACATCATCTCAGCATTTACGCTGTCAAGTCTTCTGAGCTAATTCCTACAAACTACAATAAGCACGGCTCAATCAGCCGTTCTTTCCTCAAAAGGTAATCCTTCACCCCAGGAATAAGTCAAGTGAACTCTCTCTATACTGCTTTAGTTCAACAGACCAGAATATCTAACAGAAAAGTTGCAGGTCAGGGTGCAGCATTGTTGCGTTCATGAAGAAAATTACAAAGACTATCAATGGAGACCATATTAAAGTCAAGTGATCAGGCGTTTAGAGCAAAGTTGTGACCTGGAGCCGGACATGGACCCGAACACACATTTAATGCAGGGTTTTCCTATTTGAGTGAGGAAGTGAAAGGCAGACCATTTCTCAACATTGAGTTTCCAACTTCCGAAAGTCAGCTCGTTCACCTGGAACTTTTGTCTTCCAAGCCATAGATGTTCTGGAGTCAAGAGAATCGCCTCCTGTTGCAGACATAGGATGGAAATGAAGGTGGGCGGATGCCAAGGCTGCCAGATTAGAAGGCCTGCCTCCTTTCACTGGGACCTCAGTCCAATTCTCTACATGGTGGTTAGGCCCCCTTAGTCCTCACCGCCCTCCACCCGCATGCCCCCGCCATTTCCTTATGCCCCTGCCATACCCACTCAACCAGTGTCCACTATGTACAGAACTCACGAACCATAAAATAATACTCAGGAAATAAAATCAGCCATTCAAATTCCAGTTGAAAATATTCCCCCTGGGTGGGATGGTGATGCAGTGATTAGCACTGCTACCTCACGGCACCGAGGATCCGGGTTCAATCTAGGCCCGGATCACTGTCCGTGTGGAGTTTGCATGTTCTCCGCGAGTCTGCGTGGGTCTCACCCCCACAACCCAAAGATGTGCAGGATAGGTGGATTGGCCACGCTAAATTGCCCCTTAATTGGAAAAAATTAAAAAATTGAAAACATTACCTTTCTCAGAAGCTCATAAAATTGTTCATGTAATACACAGACAATTAAACTCTCCTTGAGAAAGCAATATCTCACCTCAAATGTTTGTTTCATCTGTCAAAATATGCAAATAATCATTCAAAATCCTTTTCAAAACACTTCATTCTATTTTATGCTCATACATCTGTCAATCAAACAAAGCATGCAGACCCCTCCACAACAGTGCCAATAACCCATGCTGAGCTAAATCCAATAGGAAGAATTTGAACCCTGCTATGCATTCATAATGGGATTAAACTGCAGAACTGAATAAACAAGCCAAGAAAGTTCAATACAATAAACTATTTGAAATTGCTGAACAGATGTCCAGCCTTCTCTTACTTTTTTTCAAAATCTCAATAGAGTTTCAATCAAAGAAGGGTGAGATTTTCCAGGAAATTGGCAAAGGTCGAAAGCTGGCGGGTAAAGCCATGTTGAGGCTACTGACAGCAATGGTGGTTTTCTCCACCGTATATTGGAAAAAAACATCAAGGGCTGGTCCAACTACGTATCCCTGGCAAAGTGACCCCTGATTGGCCCACCCCACCAGCAATTTCGCAACTTTAAGATTAGGGTGCCATTTTTAAAGGCTGCCCCAACGCAAAGGAATTCACTCTGGAACATTTCCTCGCCCTTGCACTGCCTCCGAGCACTTCTCGGGAACTGCTCTGGCACTGCCCAGGAATGTCTCTCTTCGCCTCTGAGTGGTGCATTCACCTAAGATCCCTTGGGAAATCCAGACTCCAAAGCAGGCTTCCATCAAGTTCAAAAATTGACTGACCCCGACAGTCTTCAGAAACTCACCCACCTCAATGTAACCACTGATGTCAGGGGAAATTGGATTTGCAGTACTGCAACTTGATTAATTAAACATCTCTTCACAAATCTATTCTTTGATCATCCCATACTTGTCAAATTCTATATTCACCAGTAACATCCTCACAATTGGAGTTAAACTATCAGACTTGTAGTTAGTTACCTGTTTAGTCCTCCCTCCCACTTCTCTGAATAATGAAATCACATTGCCACTTTATAATCTGTAGACAAAATTCCTGGTTCTAAACTGCATTGTAAAATTGTGACTAATGCATGTACAATATTCTTGCTGATTCATTTTAATACCCATCAGATCTTACAGATTTGTCAATATTAATTTCCATTATTTTCCATTTTTTATGACTCTTGTTCAATCCATTCCATCCAGAATAAACAAGAATTTGGTCAACCAAAATATAAAAATCGATGAAGGTATATCTTTGATATTAGAAAAGATGATGGATTTGTAATAATTATAGGCAGTATGATCCAATTGTGTGTTGAAGTGTTCGCTGTGATTTAAGGGGAATGTGACAAAAGGCCACAAATACTACACAGTAACTGAATTGTGTATGATACATTTGTAGCTTATAGCTGATAATGTGTTTCCATGTCAAAAAAAAGGGCAAATATTCCCCTAGGGCCTGAGAAAAATGATCTTTATAGCTAACAGGTGTGTCGTGGCCAGGGGCTGGTTTAGCACACTGGGCTAAATAGCTGGCTTTTAAAGCAGAACAAGGCAGGCCAGCAGCATGGTTCAATTCCCATACCAGGCGCTGGAATGTGGCGACTATGGGCTTTTCACAGTGACTTCATTTGAAGCCTACTTGTGACAAGAAGCAATTTTCATTTCATTTCATTTCTTAACGGGAAAAAAACGGGTGCATTTAGTGGTGTGTTTCTTGATGCCTGCAGTGCCGAGAACAACCACGCTATCAAATGGGACTCTGTTTTTTTTGGACTTGGTGAGGAATGCCCTGCCGAAGTCACCCTGCCCGTCAGTGCAGGAAGAGATTGGGGTGCCAATTTCTAATGTTGCCCCAATCTCTGGATCTCCCACCGCAACCTGCAGATACCCCGAGTGGCCCAACTTACTGTCACCCTGTCACCTCACCTCATAAGAGCAGGGCACCCCCGGCACTGACAGGGTGCACAGGTGGAAGTGCCAAGGTGCCAGGCTTGCAATGCCAAGGTGCCTCGGTGCCAGCAGGAGTGCTAGGTTATCACGCTGCCCAGAGCCTGATGCCCCGCTGGCCTCCGTTGGCCTGGGAGACCCCCCAGTACCATTACACCTGGTCCACATTGCACCACCTGGTCCAACAGCAGCATGGCGATGTCTCTCAGGCACGGATGTTCAATCCCGGGCCTTATGAGAATCCAGTGCAGACATATTTAAGTGAATCTAAGTGCTCACTTAACTATGTAAATTTGGATCACGCCCAGTGAGGGCGAGATCCAGGTTGCGACGTCTCATGAGACCTCATTAGATTCCGTGAGGCGTCCCGAGCATCGCAAATCTCGCAAGAGGCCTTTTGCGAGCTTTAATGGCCTCATCGCTTCACGAGTCGGGTGCGACAAGGCCATTCGATTGTGCCCAACATGTCAGAGGATGATATGAAGATATACATCAGAGGATGGTTGAGGCAAGGTGAGGAGGGGTGGGGAGGGGCACAGAGCATATGAATTAACAGGCTGGTGTGAAAAGGATGTAACTGAGCCCTCTTGTATATGTTTGCTGAACTACAGGGGATGTTCACTAATGATTGCGTAGTGTTCACTAACATTGATAACTTCTCACATGCTGAAGCAGCCCATGCCCACATACGTAAAACTTGGTCAACAGTCAAGCTTGGGCAAATAAGTAGTCATTAATGTTTGTGCCTCAGAAATGCCAGGCAATGACCATCTCCAAAGAAAGAGAATCTAATCATTTCTCTTAGCATTCAGCTGCATTGCCATCGCTGATTCCCCACCATCCATGTCTTAAGCCTTGCCACTGATCAGAAACTTAACTAAGCATATTAATATTGTGGCTACAAGAGCAGGTCAGAGGCTTGGAATTTTGTGGCAGCCAATTCATCTCCTGACTGATCAGACAACTCTTAAACTGCTTAGGTGAGTGCAGCTCTAGCAACATTCAAGAGGTTCGACACCACCCAGGACAAAGCAATTTGTTTGTTCACTCCCCATACACCACCATGAACATGTATTCCCTTCACCACACGCACAGTGTGTACCATCTACAAAATGAAGTGCAAAGCTCACTAAGTAGCACCTTCCAAACCTGTGACCTCTACCACCTAGAAAGGCATGGGCAGCAGACGCATGGGTTCACTGCACCTTCTTCCCCAAGACACAAACCTTCCTGAATTGGAACTTTCTGCATGGTTTCTTATTAACAACACTATAGGTCTACCTACGCTTCATGAGCAACAACAATTCAAATGTTCAGCTTATCACCATCTTCTCAAAGGTGTACCATTTACAAGATGCACTGCAGTAACTCACCAAGATGCCTTAGACAGCATCTTCCAAACCCATGACCGCTACCATCTAGAAGGACAAGAGCAGCAGGTACTTGGGAACCCCACCACCTCGAGGTCACCTTCCATGTCGTTGGAATTTAGAAGGATGAGGGGGGATCTTATAGAAACATATAAGATTATGAAGGGAATCGATAGGATAGATGCGGGCAGGTTGTTTCCACTGGCGGGTGGAAGCAGAACTAGGGGGCATAGCCTCAAAATAAGGGGAAGTAGATTTAGGACTGAGTTTAGGAGGAACTTCTTCACCCAAAGGGTTGTGAATCTATGGAATTCCTTGCCCAGTGAAGCAGTAGAGTCTCCTTCATTAAATGTTTTTACGATAAAGATAGATCGTTTTTTGAAGAATAAAGGGATTAAGGGTTATGGTGTTCGGGCCGGAAAGTGGAGCTGAGTCCACAAAAGATCAGCCATGATCTCATTGAATGGCGGAGCAGGCTCGAGGGGCCAGATGGCCTACTCCTGCTCCTAGTTCTTATGTTCTTATGTTCTTATGTCACTCACCACCCCGACTTCACCCTGGCTTGGATATATATCATTGTTCCTTCACTGTCGCTGGGGCAAAATCCTGGAACTCCCTTCCTAACAGCACTGTGGTTGTACTTGCACCTCAGGGATTCCAGATGTTCAGGAAAGCAGCTCACCACCACCTTCTGAAGGGCAACTAGGGATGTGCAATAAAAGCTGTCCTAACCAGCGACACCCCGTAAATTATTATTATTTTTAACTGAGGGGGGATCAACAATTAAGGCTGGGCTTGCCAGAAACATTTAAATCCCACAAATGAGTTTGAAAAAAACAAACAAATGTGTCACTAAAATATGAAACAAAGATTGCGTGCAACAGGAAGAGAGGCTTAACTTTTAAAAATAGAAGGTAGATATTAGAGTTAGAAGGAAAGAAAGCTGTAATGAAAAACCTGAGAGGCTTGGAGAAGCCATTTTCATGATTTGTCATTAAGTCTGTCCACATTAAGTTGGGGATGCAGGGCTCTAGATGGCGGATTAGGGGGCTTAAAATTAATGTTTTATTAGTTAGGATATTTAAAGTTAATGTGTTGTCTGTAATAAAAAAAGTGAATTGTCAAATATATTACTGTCTTTAGCTGTACAAAACATTTGAAAGTGTAGGAAGGAGTATCAAGGGAGTTCACACTTCCCGCAGACTAAAGTTTTTTCTTTGATCAAAAATATATCAAGCGTTGAGTTAAAACCAGCTTAAAATTAATCACAATGCATTCTTTTTGTGATAAAAACGTAAAAGTTCCCAAAAGAATATTTTTCAAGCCCCCTTCAGAAATGCACTTCTGGACTTTCAACATTTCTATTTCCCTTGCATGTTTTAATGTGCTATTGACTTTTCTTGCAGACAAGGAAATACATATTATGGCTGATTGTCTAATGAGGCACAACTGCCCAAATTTAAATTTGTTTCTACAATGAGCTTCCTGATGAGCAGCCAGTTTCTCACCCTTCCCTGGATGTTTTAAATACGGCCTGAAATGCGATGTTGAATGTATGTCAAACCGATCCATTCCATGATGTGGAGATGCCGGCGTTGGACTGGGGTGAGCACAGTAAGAAATCTTACAACACCAGGTTAAAGTCCAACAGGTTTGTTTTGAATCACTAGCTTTTGGAGTGCAGCTCGTTCATCAGGTGAGTGAAGAGGTGGGTTCCACAACCACATATATAGACAAAGTCAATGATGTAAGATGGTATTTTGAATGTGAGTCTTTGCAGGTAATTAAGTCTTTACAGGTCCAGATGGTGTGACTAGAGAGAGTGATAATCCCAGGTTAAAGAGGTGTGAATTGTCTCAAGCCAGGACAGTTGGTAGGATTTTGTAAACCCAGGCCAGATGGTGGGGGGGGGTGAATATATTGAGACATGAATTCAAGGTCCCGGTTGAGGCCGTACTCATGTGTGAAGAACTTGGCCATCAATTTCTGTTCCGCTGTTTTTGAATCTGTGAGTGCGTGTTCTCAGGCTTTTGAATCTCCTGCCCAATGGAAGAAGTTGGAAGAGTGAGTAAGCCGGGTGGGAGGGGTCCTTGATTATGCTGCACGCTTTCCCCAGGCAGCAGGAGGTGTAGACAGAGTCAATAGATGGGAGGCGGTTTTGTGTGATGGATTGGGCAGTGTTGACGTCTCCCTGTTGTTTCTTGCGGTCTTGGGCCGAGCAGTTGCTGTTCCAGGCTGTAATGCAGCCAGATAGGGGCCGGGATTCTCCGAAAATGGGGATATGTCCCCACAATCCAGAAAACGGGCGCAAATCGCTCCAGGCTTTTTTCAAAAAGTCCGGAGTGATTCTCTGGTTTTAAGAGGGATAGCAGGGCCCCAGCGTGCGTCGCGCAGCTCCTGCTGCCGATAAGGGGCCCTGCACTTCCGGCCGCAAGTCAGCACATGCACGCGGCGGCTGTTTTCGCGCAACACGGTGGAGGGAGCCCTACAGCGGGCCAGCGTGGAAGTAGATAGCCCCCCCCCCGCCCGGATCGTGCACGCCCGCCGATCGCTAACCCCCGATCGTGGGCATGTCCTCGTGGAGGCCCCCCCCCGAGTCTGATGCCCCCGTCTCTTTCAATGGCCCCCGACCGGCTCCATGTCGACCGCACACGCTCGACTGGCGGTGATTCTCCGTTCTGCCGAGAATCGCGTGGGTGCTGTGGGTCTGAGACACCATTTTCCGCCCCCCCACCGAGCGCTATTTCGCCACGAAGGATGCTTTCCCTGGTGCACCGATAAAAGGTGGTAAGTGTCATTGAGGACATGCCGAATTTCCTTAGCTTCCTGAGACAGTATCAGCGCTGTTGTGCTTTCTTTGTCGTAGCGTCGACGTGGGTGGATCAGGGCAGATATTTGGTGATGTGTACCCCTAGGAATCTGAAGCTGTCAACCATCTCCACCTCAGCCCCGTTGATGCAGACAGGGGTGTGTAAAATACTTTGCTTCCTGAAGTTTTATGACCAGCTCTAGAGTTTGCTGTGATTGAGGGAGAGATTGTTGTCATTGCACCACTCCACTAGTTTCTCTATCTCCCTCCTGTAATCTGACTGATCGTTGTTTGAGATCCGACCCATTACGGTCGTGTCGTCAGCAAACTTCTTGATGGAGTTGGAGTCAAATTTTACCACACAGTGATGTGTGTCTGGGTTGTATAGTAGGGGATTAAGTACACAGCCTTGCGGGGCTCTGGTACAGTAGCGGAATTGGTCCAGGTGTGGTGCCAGTTTTTCTGTCGTAAAAGTCCACAAATTCTGCGTTGGCGTCAACACTGTCTCAGAAGCCTGTTAACTCCACAACATGAGACTTTTTTCTTTGACAGGTTCCTTACCCTGAAGTCAGAAACACAGAGTTTATAATTCATCTTGTCTTTACCAGCTCTCCGAATGAGCAATTCGCTCAGTGCCATTAACCCACCTTCTCCTTGTAACCCTGCACATTCTTCTTTTATAGATAACAGTTGAACGCCTTGCTGAATGTCTTATTTGAGCCTGCCTCCACCACATACTCATTCTAGATCCTAACCACTTGGTCATTAAAACATTTTTGCTCATGTTCCCATTGCTTCTTTTACCAATGACATCAAATTTATGCCCCCTCACTCCCGATCCTATCATGAACGGGAACAGTTTTCCCTGTCTGGTCTATTTTATCCATTTATGATTTTGAATATCTCTACCAGTATCTCTCTGCCTTTTCATTCTCCAAGGGAAACAGTCCCTTTTCCAATCTATCATCGTAACGGAAGTTCCTCGGGCAGGATTCTCTGATCATGAGGTTAAGTGTTGACGCCGTCTAAACGCCGTCACGTTTTACGACGACATCAACAGGCCCCCAGGATCAGTGATCCTGTGCCCTCCAGGGGGCCAGCAGGGCACTGAAGTGACTCACGCAGCTCCAGCTGTCGATACCGGCGTCAAGCGGGCGCCATAGGTCTGTGCATGCGCGCTGTGATCGGCGTGAATTCGCGCTTGCATGCTAGTTTCCTTCTCCGCGCCAGCCCTGATGCAACATGGCGTAGAGCTACAGGGGCCCAGCACGGAGTAAAAGAGGCCCCCACGAGGAGAAGCCGGCCCGCCAATTGACAGTCCCCGATCGTGGGCCAGGCCATGGTGGAGGCCCTCCCTGGGGTCGGACCCCACCTCCCCCCCACCAGGCCGCCCCCCTGCAGGATGGACGCCGAGGTCCCGCCGGGTAGGACCACATGTGAACGGCGCCGGCGGGACTCGGCCTATCTCGGCGGCCACTCGGCCCATCCCATTTGGCTCTTTTAAATATATCTGCGCCTGATTCTACTGAGGCCCGGGAACTAACACTCGTGCCTGGGAGACCTCACTATGGCGCCGTTCCGCACTGGTCCACACAAACGTGGACCAGGCATAATGGCCCCATGGGGGGTTCACCTAGGCCATCAGGGGCACCTGGGAGGTTGGGCTCTGGGCAGGGTCATACCCTGATACTCCTGCTGGGACCCGGTCACCTTGGCACTGCCAGGCTGACACTTGGCACTGCCAGGCTGGCAGGGGCCCTTCCAGGGTGCCAAACTGACAGTGCCAAGGTGCTTGGGTGCCAGGTTGCCTGTGCCAGGGATTGGGTCCGGGATTGCCCTGCCCTTAAGAGGTGGGATAGGGGAGGGGGGGGGGGGCTTGAGAACCCCCTAAGAGGTACGTTGGCGCAGTGAGGGGGAGGTCAGAAGGCCATGTGATAGCGGTGTCATTCTTGGCGCTGCAGGCGTGCAGAAAAATCACCCCATACGTGCCAAAAATGGGACTCTGTTTTTTGCGCATTAAATCGCGTCTTGTGCCTCTGTATTTTAGATTCCTCAGCCAACGAAACAGTCTTTCAGTGTTTACCTTATCAAGCCCCTTCAGAATCTTATATGTTTCAATGCAATTGCATCTCAGTCTTCTAAAATCCAGAGAATATAGGCCCAATTTACTCAACCTCTCGTTATAAGTCAATCCTTCCATTCCAGGGTTTAATCTCTTCAACCTTCACTGTACTGCTCCCAATTTAAGTACAACCCTTCATAAATATGGAGACCAAAACTGCACACAAAGTTCTCTCACTCAAGCTTGTACAACTATCGAAAGACCTCTTTGACCTTGTACTCCAATTCCCCCCTTACGATAAAGGCCATCATGCCATTTGCCTTCCTAATTACTTGATATAAATGCATGTTGAATGGCCTTGTTCCTTGTACGTGCACACCCAAGTCTCTCTGAACATCAACATTTACAAGTTTCAGTCCTTTTAAAGAAGTATTCTGCTTTTCTATTCTTACGTCCAAAGTGAATAACCTCACACTTTTCCACATTATACTCTCATCTGCCATATTGTTGCCCACTCACTTAACCTGTCTGTAGCTCTTTTCAATTTCTCAGTGCCTCCACAGCTTACATTTGAACCTAGCTTTGTAGTGACAGAAAACCTAGATCCATTAGTCTCGCTTCACCTAAGTCATTAATATTGATTTTAAATGTCTGAGGCCCCAGCTCTGATCCTTGTGACACTCCACTAGTCACGGTCTACAGGCTTGAGAATGCTCTATTTATTCCAACACTACACTTTGCTTCCTGTTTGTTAACTGATCCTTTATCCATGCTAATATTATCCCCAATTACATGAACCCTTATTCTACTTGTTTATCTTTTGTGTCGCACCTTATTGAATGCCTTTCGGAAATCCAGGTACACTACATCTACTGGTTCACCTTTATCAACCTTATTAGTTACATCCTCAAAAAAGCTGAATAAATGTGTCAAAATTGATTTCCCTTTCATAAAACAGTGTTAATTATGCCTGTTCATACTCTGCTTTTTCTAAATACCTTATTAAGACTTCCTTAACAATAGTTTCGAGCATTTTTCCAAGAACCCTAAGATGCAAGTCATCAAGTCCTCGGGTGTTGTGGGATGTCACTTAGGTTTCTCCAGTATTTGGGCTCTGCTGATATTAATTATCTTAATTTCCTCACTCTTGTTAGCACCGAGGTTACTCTATTTCTGGTACATATTACTCTATTCATGGTACGCAACCTTTGACTTCAACCGTGAAGACAAACACAAAATATTTGTTCAATGCCTGTCATTTCCTCATTCCCCGTAATAATATTTCCTCTCTCTGCTTTTAAGTGACCCTTCATATGACCCCTCCCCCACCCCATTATTTTAAAGTCCTATTCACAGCCCTAGTTTCTGATTGGACAGGACACTTACCGCAGCCCATTTTAAGGAGAGCCTATCCCAATGGAACAGCTCTCTCTCCCGAGTACTAGTGGCAGTGCCCCATGTAAAGTCCCTTTTCCCACACCACTCTTTCATTTAGTCACAGGTTTATTGTTTTAATCTGCTTGATCCGATGCCAAATAGCACATAGCTCAGGTAACAACCCAGAATTGATTACCTTTGATCTTCTGCATTTTGATTCGATCCTAACTCCTCAATCCCTCTCAGCAGAATATCATTCCCAGTTCTATCTATGATGTTGTTTCCAACGTGGACCACAGCAGCTGGATTTCTGCCATCACCATCCACCACACTGCTCCCCCCCCAACAACCCCCAGAACCCCAATATGCCAGGTTGATTGAATATCTTTAAACCTGGCACCGGGCAGACAACACAACCTTTGGAGCTCCTGGCTGTGGTTATAGAGAATAGTGTCTATCCCCTTGACTATACTGTCCCCTATATCACGCCCACATCCGTGCCCGTTACCTCCACTTGAATGCTTCCTTCACCCTGGTTGCAGATCCAGTCTACTCAGCCACCCTGCAATCTTTCCCCTTAGGTGGCAAGCACCCGTACCTTTTGGACAAAGTCAGCGGCTGTGCCGCCTCCATCACTACATGCCAGTTCAATTTAACTGCTTAACTCGCAGTCACAATCTCTTGTCCCTGACTGTTGACCAATTTATAAATTCTATCTAATCTCAGTGTGACTGCCTCCTGGAACAGCGTGTCCAGGTAACTGTCTCCCATCCCAATGTCCCGCAATGTTTGCAACTCAGACCCCCAACTCAGTGACTCTGAGCTGAAGTTGTTCAAGCTACAGACACTGACCGCAAATCTCGTTGCAGTCACAGCTCACCAACGTCCCTGCCATGTCTGTCTAACCTTGTTTATTTAATTTGTCAACTAATTAGTAACGTGCAGAACACAAATATTAACAAGTTAAGTCTCTGAGCAGTCTCACTTTGTGCTCCCACTTCCTGGAAAAAGTAAAAAACACTAGACTTAATATCTAGAGGGATAGAATTACAAAGAAGGGGTGTTATATTAAACCTGTACCAAACCTTGGTTAGACTGCACTCCCAGTACTGATGCAGTTCAGGGGTGTCATTCTCCGACCCCCCCGCCGGGTCGGAGAATGGCCGCTGGCCGCCGTGAATCCCGCCCCCGCCCCTGCCGAAGTCTCCGGTACCGGAGATTGTCGGGGGCGGGAATTGGGCCGCGCCGGTTGGCGGGACCCCCGGTTCAATTCTCCGGCCCGGATGGGCCGAAGTCCCGCCCAGAAATTGCCTGTCCCGCCGGCGTAAATCAAACCTGGTATTTACCGGCGGGACCAGGTGGCGTGGGCGGGCTCCGGGGTCCTGGGGGGGGAGCGCGGGGCGATCTGACCCCGGGGGGGTGCCCCCACGGTTGCCTGGCCCGCGATCAGGGCCCGCCGATCCGCGGGCGGGCCTGTGCCGTGGGGGCACTCTTTCCCTTCCGCCTCCGCTACGGCCTCCACCATGGCGGAGGCGGAAGAGACTCTCCCCACTGCGCATGCGCGGGAAACTTTCAGCGGCCGCTTACGCTCCCGCGCATGCGCCGGGAAACTGTCAGCAGCCGCTGACGCTCCCGCGCATGCGCCGCATTTCCGCGCCAGCTGGCGGGGCAACAAACGCCATTTCCGCCAGCTGGCGGGGTGGAAATCCCTCCGGCGTCGGCCTAGCCCCTCAATGTTGGGGCTAGGCCGCCAAAGATGTGGAGCATTCCGCACCGTTGGGCCGGCGCGATGCCCGTCTGATTGGCGCCGTCTTTGGCGCCAGTCGGCGGACATCGCGCCGTTGGGGGAGAATTTCGCCCCAGGTCTCCATATTATTATAAAGATATTGAGCTATTGGGGTGGGTGCAGCGAATATGTACAACGATGGTAGCAGAAATGTGTGGGTATACATTTCAGAAATGGATTGGCAGACTGGGTCTCTTTGTTCTTGAAAAGAGAAGGCTGAGGATGTGACCAGAGACCTTCAAAATTAGAAAAGGTTTTGATAGAGTGGATATCGAGATAATGTTTCCTCTCGTATGGAAGAGTATAACTAGAGGCCACCAAGTCAGCTAGTCACAAAGGAATCCATTAGAGAATTCGGAAGAAGCTTCTTTACCCAAAGAGTGCTGAGAATGTGGAGCGCAGTATCACAGCGAGTGGATGAAGTGAATCGTATAGATGAATTTAAGGACAAGGGAGACATATGAGTGAGTTGGGAATAAATGGTTACATTGATAGATTTAGATGAGGAATGATGGGAAGAGGTTTGAGTGGAACATAAAGAGCAGCATGGACTGGTTAGGCTGAATGACCTGTTCCTGTACCGTATATCCTAAGGTTAACTCCTGACCTTGATATGAACTAGCATCCAGCTCATTATTAGTCGCCAGGGGGAAGATCACCTTTTAATATCTTCCATTGGCTGGCATTAGGGGTTCCTACCAACCTCCGACATGTACACAGACACAGACCTGCACACCGGCATGCACAGATGCACAGACATGCTTGTACACACACACACACAGGCACACACTTGTGACAAGTGCACATATATTGTAAACCTCTATTTTCACAGTTTGAATAGAGATAGCTAAAACATATTAAATTTGTGTGGTCTAAATCACAATCTGAACACCAGCATGAAATACTCTAGCATAGTATTTATAGATTTAAAGGGCTGGGGGCTCTTCTGATAAGATTTGCTATTAATTGCTATTTTGCTGATCTACAGAGCATGAATATAACCGGCATGCCAATCTGAAACTCCACTATAAATGTTAAGCGGAATATACAGAAAACAAATCCCAATCCAAAACATTTTTTGCAAACAGTAAAACACAATATATGGAATTTTCCCATATTTTCTCAAAATATTTCATGGTCTGTGACAGTCAAGGAGTATTCTACCTAAGATCTTCCCGATTAGTTGAGGTTGTAAGCTACCAGACAAGGTCTTGTCAACATCTAAAGTAAGACTCGCTGTTTGGGACGTCTAATTATAGTATCAACAATGTTCCTTGCTTTCACTACCTTCGGTATACGAGATAGACTATCACTTAGGGGGCTAGCTTATCCTTAACTGCAGCTAAATCTTTCTTATTCTGAGAGCCGGGTATAGGTAAGTTATCCTCCAGTAGCCTCAGAGGTGACAATATGATGAGCCTTAGTTAAATGTCACACTTATTTATGAAAATAGACATGGATCTGTATGGTAAAATATATATGCAATTTATTTAAAGAGTAAGGGTAATACAAGTTTTTAGTAAATGATACAGTCTGTCAAATACAGGATATAGATGAGTTAGCCCTTGAATTCCCTAACTATATAGTTACTGAAGCTATGAACCACTCATACTTAAAACGGCTAGTAGTCTCGGAATTCAATACTCAATCAAGAGCAGAACTCTACTAGTCGAGATAAAGGCAGCGGCTTGGTCAGGTAAACACTCAGTAATCTTCGAAACAGCTCTCAAAGCGATTTTTTCTGCAGCTTTTTGCTTAAACGTTTATAGGATTTTTACTTTTTTAAAAATATATATTTTATTCAAATTTTTTTTTCGGCCAAACAAAACAGTACAACATTTTTTTCCCTTTTACAACAATAAAACAATATAAATAATAGTGACCATTTTTAACAAATAAATAAATAATATATAAACTAAATGGCAACTGCC
This sequence comes from Scyliorhinus torazame, assembly GCF_047496885.1. Taxonomy (NCBI): domain Eukaryota; kingdom Metazoa; phylum Chordata; class Chondrichthyes; order Carcharhiniformes; family Scyliorhinidae; genus Scyliorhinus; species Scyliorhinus torazame. Next base: position 169,465,855 of record NC_092709.1, on the reverse strand, counting down.
ATAACAAAATATTAACTCTCCCAAATAATAAAGTCAAGCAAGCCAATATACATATCCAAGTAAAAATATCCATACAAAAACACCCCTGAGGACCCACCCGAGCCCTCCACACCCCCCCTCCCCTTCCCCCCCACCTCCCCCCCTGGGTTGCTGCTGCTACTTTCCCAGTTCCTTTATCGTTCTGCGAGATAGTCAATGAACGGTTGCCACCGCCTGGTGAACCCTTGAGCCGAACCTCTTAGTGCGAACTTTATCCGTTCCAGTTTTATAAACCCCGCCATGTCGTTTATCCAGGCCTCCACGCCCGGGGGTTTAGCTTCCTTCCACATTAACAATATCCTTCGCCGGGCTACTAGGGACGCAAAGGCCAAAACATCAGCCTCTCTCGCCTCCTGCACTCCCGGCTCTTCTGCAACCCCAAATATAGCCAACCCACAGCTTGGCTCGACCCGGACCCCCACCACCTTTGAAAGCACATTTGCCACCCCCACCCAGAACCCATGCAGTGCCAAGCATGACCAAAACATGTGGGTGTGGTTCGCTGGGCTTCTCGCTCATCTCCCGCACCGATCCTCTACCCCGAAAAATTTACTGAGCCTTGCTCCGGTCATGTGCGCCCTGTGCAAGACCTTGAATTGTATCAGGCTAAGCCTGGCACACGAGGACGAAGAGTTTACCCTGCATAGGGCATCTGCCCACAGCCCCTCTTCGATCTCTTCCCCCAGCTCTTCTTCCCATTTTCCCTTCAGCTCATCCACCATGATCTCCCCCTCGTCTCTCATTTCCCTGTATATATCTGACACCCTACCATCCCCCACCCATGTCCCCGAAATCACTCTATCCTGAATCTCCTGCGTCGGGAGCTGCGGAAATTCCCTCACCTGTTGCCTCACAAAAGCCCTCAATTGCATATAGCGAAATGCATTCCCCTGGGGCAACCCGTATTTTTCCGTCAGCGCTCCCAGACTCGCGAACGTCCCGTCTAGGAACAGATCCCTAGCACAATCCCTGCTCTCTGCCATGTTCGAAATCCCCCATCTATTCTCCCCGGGACAAACCTATGATTATTCCTTATCAGGGACCGCACCGAGGCACCCGTCATTCCCTTATGCCGTCTCCACTGCCCCAAAATTTTCAGAGTTGCCAACACCACTGGACTTGTGGTGTATTTCTTCGGGGAGAATGGCAACGGCGCCGTCGCCAATGCTTGTAGGCTGGTTCCTTTACAGGACGCCATTTCCAGTCTCTTCCACGCAGCTCCCTCCCCTTCTCCCATCCACTTACACACCATTGAGATATTGGCGGCCCAATAATAATCACTTAAGCTCAGCAGTGCCAGTCCCCCCCTATCTCTGCTACGCTGCAAAAAAACCCTCCTCACTCTCGGGGTCTTCCCAGCCCACACAAAGCTCATAACACTCTTCTCAATGTTTTTTGAAAAAAGCCCTCGTAACCATCACCGGGAGGCACTGGAACACAAAAAGAAATCTCGGGAGGACTACCATTTTGACCGCCTGCACCCTGCCCACCAGTGACAGGGACACCATGTCCCATCTCTTAAAATCCTTCTCCATCTGTTCCACCAATCGTGTTAAATTAAGCCTATGTAGGGTTCCCCAGTTCCTGGCTATCTGGATCCCTAAGTACCGGAAATCTCTTGTTACCCTCCTCAGTGGTAAATCATCTATTCCCCTGCTCTGCTCCCCCGGATGCACCACAAACAACTCACTCTTCCCCATATGCAATTTGTAACCCGAAAATTCCCCAAACTCCCTGAGTGTCCTCATTATCTCAGGCATCCCCTTCACTGGGTCCGCAACATACAGCAAATGATCATCTGCATACACTGATACCCGGTGTTCTTCTCCCCCCCTGAGTACTCCCCTCCACTTCCTAGAGCCCCTCAGTGCTATGGCCAGCGGCTCAATTGCCAATGCAAACAGTAACGGAGACAGGGGACACCCCTGTCTTGACCCTTTATAAAGACGGAAGTAGTCGGACCTCTGCCTGTTCGTGATCACACTTGCCACCGGGGCCCTATATAGCAGCTGTACCCATCCAATAAACCCCTCTCCAAAACCAAATCTCTTCAACACTTCCCATAGGTAGTCCCACTCCACTCTGTCAAATGCTTTCTCAGCGTCCATCGCCACCACTATCTCCGCCTGCCCCTCCGGCGGGGGCATCATCATAACCCCTAGCAGCCTCCGTATATTCGTGTTCAGCTGTCTCCCCTTAACGAACCCAGTTTGATCCTCGTGGACCACCCCCAGGACACAATCCTCTATCGTTGTCGCCATCACCTTGGCCAGGAGCTTAGCATCCACGTTCAGGAGGGAAATAGGCCTGTAAGACCCGCACTGCAGCGGGTCTTTTTCCTTCTTTAAGAGTAACGATATCGTCGCCTCCGACATAGTCGGGGGCAACTTCCCCCTTTCCCTGGCCTCATTAAAGGTTCTCGTCAAAAGCGGGGCCTGTAGGTTCATGTATTTCCTATAAAATTCCACCGGAAACCCATCCGGTCCCGGGGCCTTCCCCGCCTGCATGCTCACAATCCCCTTTACTACCTCCTCCACCTCAATCCGTGCTCCCAGTCCCGCCCTCTCCTGCTCCTCCACCTTTGGGAATTCCAGCCGATCTAGGAAATGCATTATTCCCTCCTTCCCTTCAGGGGGCTGAGCCTTATACAGCCTCTCGTAGAATGCCTTAAACACCCCGTTCACCCTCTCCGCTCCCCGTTCCATCTCATCTTCCTCATCCCTCACCCCACCTATCTCCCTCGCCGCTCCCCTCTTCCTCAGTTGTTGGGCCAGTAACTGGCTCGCCTTCTCTCTATACTCATACTGTACTCCCTGTGCCCTCCTCCACTGTGCTTCTGCCTTGCCCGTGGTCAGCAGGTCAAATTCCATATGTAGCCTTTGTCTTTCCCTGTACCGTCCCTCCTCCGGAGCCTCTGCATATTGCCTGTCTACCCTCAGAAGTTCTCTCAACAGTCGCTCCCTTTCTTTGCTCTCTTGCTTCCCTTTATGGGCCCTTATGGATATCAGTTCCCCTCTGACCACCGCCTTCAGCGCCTCCCAGACCACTCCCACCTGGACCTCTCCGTTATCATTAAGCTCCAGGTACCTTTTGATACAGCCCCTCACCCTTAGACATACCCCCTCATCCGCCAACAACCCCATATCCAATTTCCAGAGTGTGTGCTGCTCCTTTTCCTCTCCTACCTCCAGATCTACCCAATGTGGAGCGTGGTCCGAAATGGCTATGGCCATGTACTCCATCCCTGTCACCTTCGGAATCAGTGCCCTTCCCAGGACAAAATAGTCTATCCGTGAATACACCTTGTGAACATGGGAGAAAAATGAAAACTCCTTACTCCTAGGCCTAATAAATCTCCAGGGGTCTACTCCTCCCATCTGCTCCATGAAGTCCTTAAGCACCTTGGCCGCTGCCGGCCTCCTCCCAGTCTTAGACCGAGACCGGTCCAGCCCTGGATCAAGCACCGTATTGAAGTCTCCCCCCATTACCAGCTTTCCCGCCTCCAGGTCCGGGATACGCCCCAGCATACGCTTCATGAAGTTTACATCATCCCAGTTCGGGGCGTATACGTTCACCAGAACCACCACCTCCCCTTGCAATCTGCCACTCACCATCACGTATCTACCCCCACTGTCCGCCACTATGGTCTTTGCCTCAAACAGTACCCGTTTCCCCACTAGAATAGCCACCCCCCTATTCTTCGCATCTAATGGAATGGAACACCTGCCCCACCCATCCTTTACGTAGTCTGACCTGATCTGCCAGTTTCAGGTGCGTCTCCTGCAACATGACCACATCTGCCTTTAAGTTCTTTAGGTGTGCGAGTACCCGTGCTCTTTTAATCGGCCCATTCAGCCCTCTCACGTTCCACATGATCAACCGGGTTGGGGGGCTCTTTACCCCCCCCCCCCATGTCGACTAGCCATCCCCTTTTCTAACCCAGCTCCTCACCCGGTTCCCGCGTACCCATATATCCCACCGACGGTGCTCTCCCGTCCCAACCACCCCGCCCCATAACAGCTCCCCCTTCCCCTTAGCAGCAGCAACCCAGTTAACTCCCCCCCCCTCCGCTAGATCCCTTTCTAGTGTAGTTGCACCCCCCATGTTGCTCCCAGAAGTCAACAAACTCTGGCTGACCTCAGCTTCCCCCGTTTGTCCTCGGCCCCTCATTGTGGGAGGCCCCCTCCTTCCTGCGTCCCCGTTCCTGCCACAATTACCATAGCGCGGGAGCAAAGCCCGCGTTTCCCACTCGGCCCCGCCCCTGATGGTGCAGTTCCCTTCTCCTTCCCCTTTCCGTCCCACCGGCGCCCACAGTTCCCCATACTCCCCCCCGCCCCGCCCCCCCCTCCCCCCGCGAGGGGAAAAGAGAAAAGTTACAAAATTGAAAAAATTCACCCCCCCCTTCCCCTTCCTCGTCCCACATAATCACCCCACCACTTTATTACAGAAGCTTTTTCTCTCGCCAGACTATTCCAGCTTCTCGTCCACAATGAATGTCCACGCCTCTTCTGCCGTCTCAAAGTAGTGGTGCTTCCCTTGGTGTGTGACCCACAGTCTCGCCGGCTGCAACATTCCAAATTTAACCTTTTTGTGGAGCACCGCCTTGGCCCGGTTGAAACTTGCCCTCCTTCTCGCCACCTCCGCACTCCAATCCTGGTACACGCGGATCACCGCGTTCTCCCACCTGCAGCTCCGAGTTTTCTTCGCCCATCTTAGAACCATCTCTCTGTTATTGTAGTGGTGAAACCTCACCACTATGGCTCGAGGTATTTCTCCTGCCTTTGGTCTTCGCGCCAGAACTCGATAAGCTCCCTCCACCTCCAAAGGGCCCGTCAGGGCCTCCGATCCCATTAGCGAGTGAAGCATCGTGCTCACATATGCCCCGACGTCCGCCCCCTCTGTGCCTTCGGGAAGACCCAAGACTCTTAAATTCTTCCTTCTCGAGTTATTCTCCAGGGCTTCCAACCTCTCCACACACCTTTTGTGCTGTGCCTCGTGCGTCTCTGTCCTTACCACCAGGCCCTGTATTTCATCCTCATTCTCCGCAGCCTTTCCCTTCACGACCCGAAACTCCAACTCCTGGGTCCTCTGCGCCTCCTTTAGCCCTTCAATCGCCTGTAGCATCGGGACCAACACCTCCTTCTTCAGCTCTTCCACACAGCGCCGCAGGAACTCTTGTTGCTCCGGGCCCCATACCAAACAGCCACCTTCCAACGCCACCTTGCTTCGAGCTTCCCTTCCTTGCCGCTGCTCCAGTGGATCCACTGCAATCCGGCCGCTATCCTCTCCTTTATCCATATTTATCCGGGGGGGATTCCCTCCTATTTCACTGCACAATGATTTTGGCCGTTAGAAATTGCCGTTGGGGCTCCTAATAAGAGCCCAAAAGTCCGTTTCAACGGGAGGTGCCGAAACGTGCGACTTAGCTGGTCATCGCCGCACCCGGAAGTCTCATAGGATTTTTACTTAGGGAGTTCTAGGGAGGTTTTAGCAGACCTCTGCTTCTGAAGATACTAGATTAACACCAACAGCCATTTCTAGACAAACAGAAGCCTCCCGTAGTTGGCAAGGCCACTAGACAAGGCCACTAGACTAATAAGCTCACTGCAGCTGGGCTTTTACAAAGGTAATGTCTGCAGTACTTGTTCAAAGACATTATTGCGATAAATAGCATCAATTTTATGGTTTACAAGAAATACATGGCTTCATCAGCTTTTAAGATAGAGTTAATACATTTCATCAGCTTTTAATATAGAGTTAACACATGATTTAATATAAAGTCAGTTCTGGTGAGTAGCGTGGATACCGCCACAGGTCCCGGTGAGAAAACCAGGGAGAATCCCATTGGCGCGATGGTGGAAAAAATCACCGTATATTCAGCCTCTTCAACAAACTTTTTTCCGAAGTGATTCACACTGTGCTCGTGGCGGCCTGCCTCTGATTCGTTCACTCTGGGAAAACTTAGGGCTGGATTTTCTGTCTCTGGGACACGCAGAACGCATTTCTCGATGGGACGGAAAATTGGGCGTCGGCCTGAATGCCCTGCTCTGATCTCTCGCTGGGGCGTGAACCGGAACATGGAAATAAATGCGAATATGTTGTAATGAATTATTTGCATCTGTTTAGCGGGCCCGGCGCCCCATACTTCGGAATCCCGTGATTCGCTGGTCCCCGCGGCCATAAATCACATGGGGAGGTTCACTTGTGTTCCCTACAATTGTGAAACTGACGTGATGGACTCACGGTGGGCCAAGGGGTCACTGTTCTTGGGGGTTAGGGGGTGCACCCAGGCATCTGGGGGTGGGGGACTGCCTTGCAGTGCCGGGGGCGGAGGCTTTTGGCCGATTTGCACTGGGAGGAGTTGTGAATCGTGACCGATTTGTGGTGAGGGGAGGGTCGTGGCTGATTTGTGGTGTGGGTGGGGGGGTGGATGCCAGCGCATGACTCCGCTATTGGGCTGCCCGCTCTAGACGGCTGCCCGATATCGGGATTCCCCCAGGAATCTCCGCGCATTCCACGACATGCATAAAATTTCATGGAAAGGAATACAGAATTGCATCCTGCTTTACCTCCACAAAGTGACCGTAAAACTAGTGCAATTCAATTCCGGTGGAAGAACATTCTCCGTTGCCCGACGGCGATATTGTAATCGGTGATTGGGGGAGAATCCATTCCGACGCCCAAATTGGGGCCAGCGCCGGTTTGACTCCGGTCAGCTATGCCCATCCTCTCGGAAGTGGCGTAATCGCGTCACGCGCTGCATGCCATTGCAATGGCATTGGCGCGTCATCGGCAGGCCCTCCCACGACGCTCTGCCCCTGTCCAGTTCCGTCACACTCGGCCGGGATCCGTGCAACTGGCCGGGGGGGGGTGCTTTTGCAAGTGCTGGGGGGACTGGTGGGGGGTGGCCAGGGTGTGGCCTGTGGGGTCGCGGATGGGGGTCGGGTCCGCACACAACCGACATGACCGCTGCAGGTCGTCACCATGCCAATGTGCGGCCACGGACCCGGCCATTCTCCGACCGTTTTCGTCGCAGGAGCCGGGAGTTTCACCCGGCGCTGCTGCCTGCCCCTCACCGGTCCTGGAATCAGTGAGCAATCGGCGCCGGTGTTTGGGTCGTAAAATGGTCATGAATTCTCCATTTGAGTGGCACTTAGCCGCTGAAATGGAGAATCCAACCGATAAGTCTGCCAAATGGAGAATCCAGCCCTTAATCTCTGTAATCAGTGGAACGCTCCTTTTAAATGTCTATCCAACACTTGTTCCAAGTCCAGTCGAGAGGATGGTTTCTAGGAAAACAGCACCACATTTCACGGAGGGAGCCCTCACCAAACTTCTGAAAAGTGTGGGGCATAGGTGTGACATCCTGTACCCGCAATTGGCCAGACATCCATAAGAGGATGGGCTACAGTGCCAAATGAAGGTAAATTACCTACTTCGTGCAGCCAGGTTAGATCTGCCTCCTCATGTTTCCCACTGCACCCCTTAACATAGCCATCACACCTCCATGGTGACGTCACTCCCAGCCAGCTCACGGATTCCCAACACTTGAATCCGCACCCTCGCGTTTCCCAATTCTCGCCATAATTTGCACCCGCGTCGGTATTCTTGCTGATGCGGGCTGCAAATCGCTCTCAATGGCTGTAATTTAAAACTAACCTGCTGAGTGGGAAATTCCTGGGTTTGGGTCAGTTTTACAAACTGCCAGATTCCAGTCTCCTTTGAAATGCGGTGGATAGAGATAGGAGAGAAGAATTAAATGTGGCACCTTTCTAAAATTCAGGCCAAGAATTACTTTTTTAATGTTCTCTCTTCTCTCCCTATTCACTCACTCACTCACTCACTCCATTTTCTGCTATTACTCACTCCCTGTTTTCCTCCTCACTCCCCCACTTTCTGTCCATGGGTATGCACTTAAACACAATATTATATCGTGCCAGCAGTAATGTAAGCAGTATTAAAGGTATGTTATATAGTCAAAATTACAAATAATGTTCATCTCCCATTCCTATAGCTAGCCCATAAGAAACAGCCATGGCTCCCAATATTTCTCAAGAACTCAGTGGGATGAATTTTACAGGAAAGTATTCCTCATGCCTACTCCCCTCACACACCTGCAGATGAAAAGTCAAACAGCACCTCACCAATTTTAAGGTCTTGCCGCAACAATAATACATTGGGGGCTGCCTTAGCAAAGTGAAATGGGATATCTGTCCCTCCAGGGCAAAATGTCCTGTCCTCAACAACTGAGTAGTCTGCGCTAGAAGATAGTAATGGCCGTTGCTGGGACTATAAGGAATCTAGTGAAAATGGAAGACGGATGCCGGACTACAAGGACCAGGGATTTTGGCCAGGGAGGAATCAGGGATACTAGTGAGGGAGGGGGACGGAGATTGAGTTTTTGAGGTCAAGGGGAGAGGCATAAAGAAGGGTTGGGTGGGTAACCATCTTGGGGAAGAGGTGCCCCTGATGAGCATGGGGACTCCTTCCTTCCCGCTTTTTACCCGAAGTTGCCATCTTCTTTTTTACATTCCTCCACCTAGTGTACCATGATGCTGGAGGCAGCATGATGTCCTTAACTGGCCTTTAATTGGCAATTTGAGGGCCTCAATGGACCTTAAGATGGCTGGGCCTCTTGACGCCTTACCTGAATCTCCAACCACCCCCGCCATCATGTTCCACCACCCCACCCCACCCCACACCTTCCTGGATTTCACACCATTCTACATAGAAACTCAGAGCAGGAGTAGGCCATTTGGCTCTTTGAACCTACTCCATCGTTTAATATGATCATGGCTGTTCTGATTGTGCCTCAGTTGGCACTTTCTTCTCTATGGTAACCTTTGACTCCTTTGTTCGTCAAAAATCGATCTAGCTCTGCCTTTAAAATATTCAATGAGCCAGCCTTGATGGATCTTTGGAGAAGAACATTGCAGATTCATGACCATCTAAGAGAAAAAACCCTCCTCATCTCCATCTTTAATGATAATCCCTTTATTTTTAAACCATATCCCCTAGTTCTCGTCTCTCCCATAAGAGGAAATAGCCTCTTAACATTCATTCTTTCAAGTACCATCAGGATCTTATATGTTTCAATAAGTTCACCTTTTATTCTTCAAAACTCCAATGGACACAGGCCCCAAAATTGGCCCAAATCTAAGCACAAACCCATTGTGCTATCAGGGCAGCATGGTAGCATAGTGGGTAGCACTGTTGCTTCACAGCTCCAGGATTCCAGGTTCGATTCCCAGCTTGGGTCACTGTCTGTGTGGAGTCTGCACGTTCTCCTGGTGTCTGTGTGGATTTCCTCCGGGTGATCCGGTTTCCTCCCACAAGTCCCGAAAGACGTGCTGTTAGGTAATTTTGAAATTCTGAATTCTCCCTCTGTGTATCTGAATAGCGGCCGGAGAGTGGCGACTAGGGGCTTTTCACAGTAATTTAATTGCAGTGTGAATGTAAGCCTACTTGTGACAATAAAGATTATTATATTATATTATTATGATAGGATGTGTACAACATCCTGGAAGGTCTGATGGTGAGTGGGGAGCAGATTGATAATTACAATCAGGCAGGAAAATGTCTTTGTCATCCAATTTATTGTACGGTTTGGACCCTAACAGTCTGTCATGGAGCCATCAATCAGAGAGATCCTCAACCCAATTGTAATGTTGCTCATGAAACCACAGGCTGCTAATTGGGTTCCAATCTTTTAAAGGTTCCCTTTTCTTTCTTTATATGTTGGAGGGTAGAGAGAGCTATTATGTGCAGGGTTCCACTGCCCTTATAGCTGTACAGTCAGTTCCCAAACAATTGGACATGCTGAAAGCTAAACTAGTCCAAGTATGATAATTCTCAGGAAAACCACCTGCAATTGGTAAAGTTGAAAGAATATAACAGAACAAGAAGTGATGTGAGAAGGGAGTTCACGCTTTTACAGGAGCTCAGCAAGCTCCAAAACATTAAAGTGTGGGGTCTTGTTCAACTGAATGATAGGAGTTGGGTTTTGAACTGCCCAATCATATTAATTCACAGTTAAAATTGGTACAAGATGGAAGAAGGACTGCCAGTATTTTCAATTGACATTGTAAGTAGACTGCCCCATCTATTCTGGTGCTACTTATTTGACAATGACCATGAGTAAATCGCTTCACTGGCTCCAGATGGCACAGAAGTAGTAACAGGTCGATGCCATTTGATGCAAGAATAGCAGCAGCCAACTACACCAGAGGTATGACTCTTTTCACCTAACTCATACAGCCGGAATGGCACTTTGACAGCCTTTAAGTTTGGTTTGTGTGCTGGACAGCCCAATGACCTACCCAAGGACATTATTTCTTGTTTGTACATTTGTTGAACCAGCCACTAGGTTTAATCTGTGCTATTTTTGCTCTGAACAACCATTTCAAATGCTAAAATGTACAACCCTTTTAAAGACAAGCGGTTACATGGCTCTGATGTTAGCATGGTCAAATTAATACCCCCAATCACTCCATCTTCCCATCACAATCCTTCTCAGCAAAGTTTCCTGCCTTAGGTCTAGTCTAGTCTGAGACAATGCCTGCTTATACAATCAGGGATAATTGTGGGAAATCCCATAAGATTGGCGCCAAAAAGCTTGCTGCTCTTTTACATTATAGGTCCTTTTAAACCAGTCAATATTCTACACGATGAAGAAATTGGGGGCATAATTGTGTGAATGTCTACCTACAAAACTGCATGAAAGAGTTTAATAATGAATTTATTTGATTTGAAATACTTTGGGATATAATGAGAAGCATAATATTGTAAATGTATATGAGATCAAACAATATATTGCACAATGTTCAGCTCAATTTTTATCAGATGCTAAAGCAGTCTGTGTCCATATGGATTCAGACCTGTACAATATTCAGGTTTGTGTTGATAATTGGAAAGTTCTACTCCCATGACACAAGTGCCAGACAATAATCACCACCAACAAGAAAAAGTCTAACTATCACCTCTTGATATTCAATGACACTTTGATTGCTGAGTCCGCCATCATCATTCTGGGGTTACCATTCCAAGCCTTATAAATAGTGTGGCTGCAAGAGCAGGTTAGAAGTTGAAAATTCTGCAGAGGGTAACACACCTCCTGAATCCCCAAAGCCATCCCAAAATCCACAAGGGATAAGTCAGTAATGTTATGGAATATTTTCCTGAATGAATGCAACTCCAACAACACTCAAGAAGCTCATCACCATCCAGGGCAAAACAGCACTCTTGATTGACATCCTATCCTTCACCTTAAATATTCACTCTCTCCACCACTGACACACAGTGGCAGCAATATGTACCATATGCAAGATGCCGGTCACCAATTCTCCTTTGACAAACCTGCAACCTCTACCACCCAGAAGTACAAGGGCAGTGGATGCATGGGAACACCACCACCTGCATGGGAACACCACTACTGCAAGTTCACCGCCAAGCCATACACCATCCTAACTTGGAAATATATCACTGTTCCTTCACTATTGCTGTGTCAAAATTCTGAACCTCCCTTCGTAATAGAACTGTGGGTGTACCTACATCTCATAGACTGCAGCAGTTGAAGAATGTGGCCCCTCATCACCTTCGCAAGGGCAATTAGAGATGAGCAATAAATGCTGGCCTAGCCAGCAATGTTCACATTCTGTTTATGAAACAACAGACAAAATAATTAGAACAAAGCAATAGAGATAACATTATTAACTTGTCCAGGTATGAACTAATCCACAGACTTAGTCGCTTTTTTTCCCAGTTGCCAATTATGCTAATTTCCAGAAGCATTAATAGAAAGTTACAGTTACATATTTATAAATATTTGTTATAAATTCTGACAGAGGATTTCACATGAGGAGGCAATCAGTAATCCATAAACATGCAGTCAAGTGAAAACACCTTGAAAACACCTTGAATTTCAGACTATCATAGAGCCTACAGTGCAGAAGGAGGCCATTCGGCACATCGAATCTGCACTGACCCACTTAAACCCTCGCTGCCACCCTATCCCCATTGATGTGTTGGGTGTTCTGGATCACATACAGGTCACCAACACTTGAAGTAGTGCAACACTAAAATGAAATGGAAAATGAAAATTGCTTATTGTCACAAGTAGGCTTCAAATGAAGTTACTGTGAAAAGCCCCTAGTCGCCACATTCCGGCGCCTGTTCGGGAAGGCTGTTATGGGAATTGAACCGTGCTGCTGGCCTGCCTTGGTCTGCTTTCAAAGCCAGCGATTTAGCCCTGTGCTAAACAGCCCCTATATTATATAATTTAAAGGTTATATTATTTAAAGGTTAACTATTTAAACATACTTGAACTGTGGGTAAATACGATACCAGCTTTAACTAAAGACCTTTGCCTTGTCCTAACCAGTTGATGCACTCAACACATGGTGAATGTCTGTGTTGCAGGCTGTGAGCTCTGTGCTCCTAGCTAGCTGCTACTCGAATGAGCGGGAACTCTGATGTCCCCTGTCTTTATAGTGCGTGTGCTCTCACTGGTGATTGGCTGCGGTGTTGTGTATGTTGATTGGTCCCACTGTGTGTCCATCAGTGTGTGTCTGCACCATGATATACTGGTGTATATTATGACACCCGTAACCCCAATAACCCCTCCAACGTTTTTGGACACTAAGGGTAATTTATCATGGCCAATCCACCTAACATGCACGTCTTTGGACTGTGGGAGGAAACTGGAGCACCCGGAGGAAACCCATGCAGATACGGGGAGAACGTGCAGACTCTGCACAGGCAGTGACCCAGCGGGGAATCAAACCTGGGACCCTGGCGCTGTGAAACCACAGTGCTAGCCACTTGTGCTACCAGGCTGCCGTAGGAGGAAGAGACTGTATTAATCGAAGGAGGGCATAAAGGTAGGTGGTTTTTGCACTTCAAGAATTCACAAGCTGCCCTAAGAAGAAGGTTTTTCATTAGCAATGATATGTTAGCAACTACTGTTAGGATCTATTGCTCCTTATTGCTGAGTTTTCAATCACAGCCCTGTTGTTGAAGAGTAATGCCAAGCAGAGGCCAGGTGCTTCTTGAAGGAAAGGAAAATTGGATGGCATTGCTGCAGGTGTTCTTGTGCCCTTCCTCATGGCTCCTTCACAGTGGTGGAGGCCAGAAACCCTCATTGCAATCTTGGCCTAAATTTATGTGCCAACTAGGGTGTGAAATTGGAAGAATCTACAAGAGAGGAGTGGGTGGACACCTATTGGCCTGGAATTCCAGTGTTAATGCTGAATTAGTTCATTGGCAGTATCTATTTCTGACTGCGAAAATCATTCCAGAGTAAGGGAAAGTTCTCTCATTTCACTAACCCCGGCGTGCCCCTTTCGATGTCTACTTGTTTGGATGGCTGCAAAATGAAGTAGAGGCTGCCTTTGTCACATTCCATAATGTGGGATCAGCCCAGCAGTACACTATTTACGGGGGCTTAGAAAAATCAAAGCAGAAATATAGTTTGCCAGTAGTGCAGGCCTGAATGCCACTTGTGTCCCTTGGACAGAGTTAAAATGCACTCAAGGGACCTTTAATATGTCTACCTTATATGCCTTCATTCTTCATTGGTCTAGCATAATTCATTTCGCAATTTATGCTTTATTAACAAATAGCATCAAATATAATTAACAAAGAGAAAGCATTGCATAACATTGAACCCATCATGTAGCAGTTTCCTTCATTCCTAGATAAAAGACAACAAAGGGCTTAATTTGAAACTAATTAAAATGCAGTTGAAATTAGAATTTTCAATGAGGTTTCAGAAGCATTACCATTCCTTTGTTATTTTAATGAACCCTCGAACCTGACTTCGCATTATACGGTCTTTTTGTGCTGATGATGATAACTGCATCCTTGAAAGTTTGAAGATACCTCAATAGCTGAACAACAAGAAATATTTACATGATACCCTTAACAAGGTTAAATGAAGTGGCTAAAGGCATGTCACAGGAACATTACGTTACGACACCCTGGGCTCCTGTGTGGTCAATTCCAGCCCACTTGACCCAGAGTCACAACACAATTGAATTGACTAATAATTCTTAGAAAAATACCCAAGGTCTTTGGCACAAGCCTTTGGCCCAAGCGATCGAAAACAAGCTGGATGAGCTTAATGCTAGACTTACCTCTCTGAAGGAAGTAAGAGACTGCTGTGTGGTCTGTTTCGTGGAGATATGGCTCACTGCTGCCTCATCGGACTACGGCAAACAAACTGACGGCTTCTCAATACATTGGATGGACCGCATGGCGTCAGCAGGCAAAGCGAAGGGTGCCTCCTCATCAACTCCTCCTGCGCTCAGACATGGCAATCCTGGCAAACTACTGCTCCCCAGACGTGGAATATCTGACTATGAGGTGCCGCCCATACTACCTTCCATGGGAGTTCACTTCTGAAATCATCACGCAGTCTACATCCCACCCCAGGTGGAAGTGAAGAAGGCGCTTGATGAATTGTACACCGCTAGAAATAAAAGTGAAACAGAACACCCGGATCGGGCTTTGTTCATCGCGGCCGGGGACTTCAACCAGGCAAACCTCAAGAGTGTACTGCCAAAATTCCAGCAACACATCTCCTGTCCCACCAGGTGCGCCAACGTCCTTGACAATTGCTGCACAAACATTAAGAGTGCCCACCGATCCATCTCCCAACTGCACTTTGGAAAATCAGATCATAAGACAGTGCTCCTTCTCCCGGTGTACAAGTAGAAACTTATGTGAGAGAATTTGTTAAGAAGGTTGTGCAGTGCTGGTCCGAGGCAACAGAAGAGCTCCTACAAGATTGCTTGGAGTCAGTGGGCTGATCCATATTCAGGAACTCAGCGGCTAACCTAAATGATAATGGCACCACTGTCACAGACTTCTTCAGCAAGTATGTAGAAGATTGCGTGCCAGCAAAGGTATTACATACGTTCCCCTACCGGAAACCATGGTTTTTATACAGGAGATTCACTCCCTACTGAAGGCCAGCTTTGAGGCCTTGAAGACAGGCAACCCTGACTTATACAAGAAGTCCAGGATCAACCTCCAAAAAGCCATCAAGGATGCCAAGAGACGGGGCGGCACGATGGTGCAGTGGTTAGCATTGCTGCCTCCCAGGTTCGATCCCGGCTCTGGGTCACTGTCCGTGTGGAGTTTGTTCACTCTCCCCATGTTTGCGTGGGTTTCGCCCGCACAATCCAAAGATGTGCAGGGTAGGTGGATTGACCACGCTAAATTGCCCCTTAATTGGAAAAAATTAATTGGGTACTCTAAATTTTTTTTTAAAAAAAGGATGCCAATTGTCAATACCAAACTAAGCTCGAGTCACAGACTAATGACTGTTGTGTTCTTTTTATTGTTTTTCAGGATGGTGAAAGTTGTAGTGTTGACAAAGAACAGCAAGCAGTGTTCAACAAACAAAGCTAATCTATTACACTACATTTAATTAGATTTGAACATTTACTAAGTCATTAGATAAGTAAAGAATACACTACAGTTCTACAATACTAAACTATGCTATCAGCTAAACTATCTCACATCTACTCAGTCTGACTTCCTTCCACTCTCTCCTGCGTCTCCCGTCTCGCTCCCTTGTCTCTCTCCCAGGAGTCAAGGAGGCATGTGATATTTATATGGTTGCTCTATAGCACCATCTAGTGACTAGAGTAGTAACATTACATTAATCCTTTATGTTCCTTACAATATCCACATATTGTGACAATGACATGGATTCTCGTTGGTTGTGGCAAGGCTTAAACAACATAACAGGCTACAAAGCAAAGTTGAGTACAATCTCCGGCAGCAGTGCACCCCTCCTCGATGAACTCAGTGCATTCTGTGCTTGTTTCGAGCAGGAAACCATCAAAGCATTGTCAACTGCCCTAGCAGTCTAGGACACACCCATACCTACCATCACAGCTTCTGAAGTCAGGTCGGCCATCTTGAAAGTGAACCCTTGGAAAGCAATGGCTGGTTTAGCACAGGGCTAAATCGCTGGCTTTGAAAGCAGACCAAGGCAGGCCAGCAGCACAGTTCAATTCCCGTACCAGCCTCCCCAACAGGAGCCGGAATGTGGCGACTAGGGGCTTTTCAGAGTAACTTCATTTGAAGCCTACTTGTGACAATAAGCGATTTTCATTTCATTTCATTCAATGGGTCCTGACAGAGTCCCTGGCCGTGCACTCCGATTCTGCGCGGACCAATTGGTGAGTCTGTTCGCGGACATCTTCAACCTCTCCCTATTCTGTTCCAAGGTTCCGATCTGCTTCAAGAAGACCACCATCATACTGGTGCCAAAGAAGAACCAGGCAACATGCCTCAACGACTACCATCTGATGGCCTTGACATCTATCATTATGAACTGCTGTGAGAGACACAACAACTCCACACTCTCAGAATGCCTTTTTGCTGATGACACGACCGTAGTGGGTCGGATCCCGAACAATGATGATTCAGAGTACAGGAGGGAGATAGAGAACCTCGTGGCCTGGTGTAACAACAACAGTCTCTCCCTTAACATCAGCAAAACTAAGGAGCTGGTCATTGACTTGAGGAAGCGAAGTATCATACACACCCCTGTCTGCAATGATGCCGAGGTGGAGATGGTTGACAGCTTCAAATTCCTAGGTGTACACATCACCAACAATCTGTCCTGATCCACCCACGTCGACTTTACAACCAAGAAAGCACAACAGCACCTGTGCAGTCTCAGGAATCTAAGGAGGTTTGGCATGTCCACACTGACTCTTACCAACTTTTATCGATGCACCATAGAAAGCATCACAGCCTGGTATGGCAACTGCTCAGTCCAAGACGAGAAGAAATTACAGAGAGTCGTGAACACAGCCCAGTCCATCCATCTCCTATCCATTGACTCTGTCTACACCTCCCACTGCCTTGGGGAAGTGGGCAGCATAATCAAACATCCCTCCCATCTGGGTTATTCTCTCTTCCAACCTCTTCCATCGGGCAAGAGATACAAAAGTCTGAGAACATGCACTGACAAGTTCAAAAACAGCTTCTTCCCCACTTTTACCAGACTTCTGAATGACCCTCTTCTGAACTGAACTAATCCTTTACCCATCTTCTCTGCTGAGTAGTACTGCACTCCGTATGCTCACCTGGAGCGAAATTCTCCATCCCGCCCCGCCACATTTCTGCGCCGACCGGCCGGCGGGAGTCTCCGGAACACCGGCCGGTCAATGGGGTTTCCCATTGTGGGGCAGCCCCACGCCGTCGGGAAACCCCCGGGCGCCGGCAAAACGGAGACTCCCGCCGGCGGAGAATGACGCCACAGGAACTGTCCTACCAGCGGCGGGCAGCGGAGAATCCAGCCCATGGTTTGTATTTTAAAGGATTCTCCGCAATCGGCGCGATGTCCGCCGACCGGCGCCAAAAATGGCA
Organism: Scyliorhinus torazame; assembly: GCF_047496885.1. Taxonomy (NCBI): domain Eukaryota; kingdom Metazoa; phylum Chordata; class Chondrichthyes; order Carcharhiniformes; family Scyliorhinidae; genus Scyliorhinus; species Scyliorhinus torazame. The sequence goes on along the minus strand of NC_092709.1, from coordinate 169,448,428 downwards.
CAAATCAGTCCGGCATCGCGCCGCCCCAAAGGTGCGGAATTCTCCGCATCTTGAGGGGCCGAGCCCTCACCTTGAGGGGCTAGGCCCGCGCCTGACTGATTTCCACCCCGCCAGCTGGCGGGAAAGGCCTTTGGTGCCCCGCCAGCTGGCGCGGAAATGACTTTGCCGTGCGGCGAATGCGCGGGAGCGTCAGCGGCCGCTCACGGCATCCCCGCGCATGCGCAGTGGAGGGGGTCTCTTCCGCCTCCACCATACTGGAGACCATGGCGAAGGCGGAAGGAAAAGAGTGCCCCCACGGCACAGGCCCGCCCGCTGAACGGTGGGCGCCGATCGCAGGCCAGGCCACCGTGGGGGCACCCCCCGGGGCCAGATCGCCCCCCGCCCCCGCCCAGGACCCGGGAGCCCACCCGCGCCGCCTTATCCCGCCGGTAAGAGAAGTGGTTTGAGTCTCGCCGGTGGGACAGGCATTCCAGCAGCAGGACTTCGGCGCATTGCGGGCCGGAGAATTGCCGTGGGGTTTTACAGCACAGCATAATCGGCGCGATAGCCGGAACCCGGCGCCACAAACGGTATGAATCATTCCGGCTTCGGACCCCCGAAACGTCACAAATTCTCCGGCCCGGAATGGGCTAGCAATGGCGTGGCGCCATTCGCGCCGACGTCACCAGTCACGGACGTGCGGCGTCATTGTTGGAAGCTGCCAACTGGCCAGGCGGACAACCTCCCCAAACTCACCCCTCCCCGGCACTTGCCCTCTCCTCCCCGGCACTCGCCTTCTCCTCCCCGGCACTCGCCCTCTCCTCCCCGGCACGCACCCACCCCGCACCGGCACTCGCCTTCTCCTCCCCGGCACTTGCCCACTCCTCCCCGGCACTCGCCCGCTCCTCCCCGGCACTCGTTCGCCCCTCCACGGCTCTCACCCCCCCTCCCCGGCACTCCCCCACCCTCCTCGGCACTGCCCCGCCCCTCCCTGGCACTCGAGTCCCCCTCCTCCCCGGCACTCCCCCTCCCCCTCCGGCACTGCCCCCCCCTCCCCGGCACTCGACCCCCCCCCCCCTTCCCCGGCACTCACCCTCTCCTCCCCGGCACTCGCCCCCCCCCCCCCTCCCCGGAACTCGCTCCCCCCTCCTCCCCGGCACTCGCCCTCTCCTCCCCGGCACTCGCTCCCTCCCCCCGGCACACCCCCCTCCTCCCGCTCCACCCCCACCTCCACCCCCCACTCCACACACGCCCACCCAACTCCACACACACACCCACTCCACCCCCCCACTCCACACCCCCCCACTCCCCACCCCCCCACTCCACAACCCTCCCCACTCCACACACACACACCCACTCCACACACACCCCCCCACTCCACACACACACCCCCACTCCACACTCACACACCCACTCCACACACACACCCCCACTCCACACACACACACCCACTCCACACACACACACCCTCCTCCCCACCAACTGCGGCCGCGCCATCACGTCTCCTGCGGCCACCCCATGCCGAGACCTACCTCCGCGCTGGCCGGCGTCAACCATCACAACTGGTTGACGCAGTTAAATAGGTGGTTTAATTTATGCCGACGTGACCTGTGGTCACGTCGGCGGGACTTCGGCTCACCCGGCCGGGAGAATTCAGGCGGCCCCAGGGCTCATAGTGCCGCACCAGTCCTCGCCATTCTCCGAGGCGGGCTGCATGATTCACGTTAGCGTGATTTTTGGGGGGCCGGAGAATTCGGCAGCCAACGGGGGCGGGATTCACGCCGACCCCCGGTGATTTCCGACCCGGCGGGGCGGGGGGTTCCTGCGTAATGGAGTGGTGGGAAACACTTCGGCGTCGGGCCACCCCAAAGGTACGGAAGTCTCCGCACCTTTAGGGGCCAAACCCTCACCTTGAGGGGCGAGGCCCGCGCCGGAGTGGTTTGCGCTCCGCCGGCTGGCGGGAAAGGCCTTTGGCGCCACGCCAGCCGGGGCCGAAAGGTCTTCGCCGGGCGACGCATGCGCGGGAGCGTCAGCGGCTGTTGACGTCATCCCCGCGCATGCGCAGGGGAGGGGGTCCCTTCTGCCTCTGCCATAGTGAAGACCATGGCGAAGGCAGAAGAAAAAGAGTGCCCCCCATGGCACAGGCCCGCCCGCGGATCGGTGGGTTCCGATCGCAGGCCAGGACACCGTGGGGGCACCCCTCGGGGCCAGATCGCCCCGCGCACTGCCCAGGACCCTGGAGCCCGCCCGCGCCGCCTTGTCCCACCGTTCAAAAGGTGGTTTAATCCACGCTGGCGGAGACTTCAGGAAACGGCGAGGGCGGGATTCACGTCAGCCACCGGCGATTTTCCGACCCGGCGTGGGGTCGGAGAATCCCGCCCGTGGTTTGTCTTTAAGTAGATCTTCCTTCAAAGTAAGTGTTCAGACACAGGTCTCTGTTTGCAGCCTGTCATGGTTTTCACTGTAAACTCATTCAGGTCTCTGCAGTTTTAGAAAGACAGCACTCACAGCCTTTCTGGAGAGAGAGAGAGAGAGAGAGTTGAAGAAGAAGCGCAGGTCCTTCCCCTGAGTGTCTAGGATTCAAACTGAGCTCCTTGGGACTCTAAAAATCATCCTGGGCGAGTAGGGCCAATCATCACCTGTTACCGGGCAGAATATGACTACTGGCCAATTTGTTTCATAAGTGTAAGGAAGGATCCTTATACTTATAAAACAAAGTCTAACACCAAGCGATGTGTTTTTCGGCGACAGAGGTGGCCTGCCATTGGCTCATGGCAGGATCTTCTAGTCCTGCCACTGTCAACAAAGTTTCTTGTTGTTCGTACCCTCTGCCGGTGGGGAACCCGTGTTGAGGTGTAGCTGTCGGCAGGACCGGGCGATCATGCTGGCAGGAATGGTCTGAAAATCACACCCATCAATTCAGATGATGGAAAGCTTAGTCAAAGAAGTAGATTTTAAGGAGTGTCAAAAAGGAGGAAAGTGAGGAACAGAGACGGAGGGAATTCCAGAGTTTGGAGCCGAGGAAACTGAAGGTGGGTCACCAATGGTGGAGCAATTAAAACTTACAGAAAAAAGGAAAACAGCCTGTTCTATTTATTCCTCAATTTTAAAAAATAATAATGAAGAAAATTGCTGTTGTGAGGACTAATTAAGTGAAATAGCTGAATGTTCAACAGCACGTTAACCAACACTTTGGTCAGCAATTAAAATGTTCTGTTACATATGGAATCGTACCCTATATGTAAGGCAGCAATTACATTAGAAATTACATTAATTCAATGTTGTGGAAATGAAGCCTGGGTCAGTATTTAAATGGATAAAAAACAGTGAAGTTGAATGTAACAAAACAAAGCAGAATTCTATCAAATTGTAATCCCAGCTCCTAAAAATAGATGACAGTCCAGGAACGCAAATTAGTATTTTTCACCAGAGAATGAATGCAACTTGTCACTGTATGTACAAATGTATGAATTTCTTATGATGTACATTTCCAAATTAGTTTCTATTTATTAATACTTGATTTACATTTAAATCCAAAAAGAAAATAACCGCCGCTCAACGGGATATCTCCTGTTCATGAAGATGTCTATTTACATCACAGCGAAGCTCCACGAATCAAAAAGTAATGAAATAAAATAGTGCATGTCCTCCAAGCACTCCCACCGAATCATTTTTTTCCCCCCTTACCTACGACCTTTATCTGCTTCATGAACAGTGAACTAAATTCTCAAAAAAAGTTTGAAAGGAAGGAATTGTGAAAGAATCCCTGTGGATGTGTATAAAGGAAAAACTAAAGGGGCTGATGGTAAAATCGTAATTAACTTGCAATCTGGGGAAAAACCATTGGGGGAACAAATTGACATTGCATGAGCAGGAGTCGAAGTTCAAGGGGAGACTCAGTCTGCCAGTATATGCCATTAGAATTGTTTTAACAGATCCATTCCAGAGGAGCCTGATGTTGTCATAATTATACACCAGTATATCATGGTGCAGACACACACTAATGGACACACAGTGGGACCAATCAACACACACAACACAGCAGCCAATCACCAGTGAGAGCACATGCACTATAAAGACAGGGGGCATCAGAGTTCCCGCTGATTCGAGTTGCAGCTAGCTAGGAGGACAGAGCTCACAGCCTGCAACACAGACATTCACCACGTGCTGAGTGCATTGACTGGTTAGGATAGGCAAAGGTCTTTAGTTAAAGCTAGCATCGTTTTAACCCATAGTCTGAGTATGTTTAAACAGTTAATGATGCAATAAAATAGTGTTGCACTATTTCAAGTGTTGGTGACCTATATGTGATCCAGAACACCCAACACATCATGATGCCAGGCGTGGTGGGATATTAGCACTTCTTAGACCTACCTGCAAGTGATCTGCCTTCCGCCAGCATTCCGTCATCCTGCAACATGGACAACATCAGCCCACCGCCGCCGCTCCGCATCGCCGGCAACCCAGGGGCCAACTGGAAGATTTTCAAACAACGCTTCCAGCTCTACCTCGAAGCCACGGAGAGGGAGGGCGCCTCGGATACCAGAAAGATTGCTCTTCTCCTCTCCACGGCTGGGGACCATGCCATCCACATTTTCAACTCTCTCACCTTTGCGGATGATGAAGATGAAATGAAGTTCAAGACGGTCCTCCTCAAGTTTGACACTCACAGCAGCATAGAGGTGAATGAAAGTTTCGAGTGCTGCGTGTTCCAGCAGCGTTTGCTTTTGCTTCTATCCTTTTGCTTCTATATCTGAGGCACAGATGTAACTTTTCATGCACACCATGAATGTGATGGGAAATTTGCATGCCTGAAACAAAACACAGACCATAATGAAAATTGATCTATGTGTGGGAGGCTTAATGCAGTTTTTTTTTCACTTCTCTTATATACTCACTACTCAATTTCACCAATTTAAACCAGTATTCTGGGTCTTATGAAGTAGCAATAAACAGGAATAGAGAAAAATCAATGAATGCAGTCCTTAGATGCAGATTGAATCTTTTTTTTGCATCATGTTACACATGTCAATTATTGGGCAACTCATAGGCGGCGGAGCAATACCACAGCGTATGTCAGTGCTCTGAGGGCAGGTAAAGGTAATAAACGATGAATTTGCCTTCTCACTCCCAGGAATCAATCAGGACTAAATTATCTGTTTGGATGAGTTGTTTTCTGCATTGAGTCTTGGGATGATGGCCCCAAATCTTCCAGTCTCCAGATCGTCAGAGACCGGATGTAAAACTCAAGATGAACACCAGGACCCTACGGAAATCCGGACATGTGAGTGTACATGGGATTCCCCAAGCGATTTAAAGTTCTGCTGGGAAATTACCCTGCTTCCCGGGACCCTGCGCAAATTTCTGTGACTCTGAGCTAGAGTCAAAGACTTTGGGAAGATCCACTGGACTGGGATAGTTACCGAGGAAATGTCATGCAACAGACCCCCACCCCACGAATGACCCCCCCCCACCCACCCACCCACCCAACCAATCGCTGGTCAGTTAAGGGCTGCCTCCAACCTAACATCAATTTTTAGGCTGGCAGGAGGATTGAACCTCCGTGGGAGAAGCCTGAAATATAAAGTCACATCTTAGGCGGGAAAGTGGGACGGGAACGCATCCACCAGAATCCCCCTTCTGCAGTCGGTGCAACATTTCAGGATCTAATCCTGGCCACCAAAAATAACTATGTGTCGGTTTCTTTATCCTCACTACACCAAGGCGTCCCTCATGTAGTTGATCAAGAAGTTTATTATGCAAGCACGGAGGAATAATCACTTGGATTCCCCATAATAAAACTCCATTACGGACTTTCAACTCAAATCTTCTTGTGATGTAGAGCTTGAGGTCTGGATTTTTACGAAGTACATCTGTCACGGTTCCTTTTTGAATCTTGTTCATAACCACTCCTCGTTCCTCTCCTGAAGGCATTATGTGCGAGATAACTGCAACAACCTCATAGGTTGATGCATCGCAAGCAAGTTGCAACTTCAGCTTGGCATTGTAGTGAACCAATAGCTCTGACTATTTTAACGCTTATTTTACCTCTTTATACAGACTTTCACATTCTTCTGTCCAATAACATACCTATTTGGCACATAAAGGGCAGGATTCTCCAACCCCCCGCTGGGTCAGAGAATTGCCGGGGGCTGGCGTGAATCCCGCCCCCGCCAGATGCCGGCGTGATTCCCGCCCCCGCCGGTTGCCGAATTCTCCGGCACCGGACATTCGGCGGGGGCGTAAATGCCCCCCCCCCCCGCCGATTCTCCGGCCCACAATGGGCCGAAGTCCCGCCGCTGTAATGCTTGTCCCGCCGGCGAGAATCAAACCACCTCTCTTCCCGGCAGGACTAGGCGGTGCGGGCGGGCTCCGGGGTCCTGGGGGGGGTGTATTCACCATGGCCGACGCGGAAGAGACCCCCCCCTGCGCATGCGCGGGGATGACGTCATCAGCTGCTGACGCTCCTGCGCATGCACAGACTTCCGCCGGCCGGCTAAATCCTTTCGGCCCCGGCTGGCGTGGCGCCAAAGGCCTTTGCCGCTGGTCGGCGGTGCGCCAACCACTCAAGGTGAGGACTTGGCCCTAAAGGTGCGGAGAAATCCGCACCTTTGGGGCGGCCCGACGTCAGAGTGGTTCACGCCACTCCATCCCGCCGGGGCCCCCCACCCCGCCGGGCAGGGGAGAATCCCGGCCAAAGTGTGTAAATGCTTCAATCGCATTTCTAATTTTGGTATGGATTTACAGTAAAAGTTTATTCATCCCAGAAATGACCTCAGTCATGTCACATTTCGAGGATGTGGTGCTTCTAAGGTTTCTGTCATCATTTTTGGCTCCTTGTACAAAACCTCTTTATCGATGATGTTACTCAGGTAATTTATCGGTGCCTTGAAAAAGTCACACTTTTCCTTTTTCACTTGGGGATTATAGTTTTATAAATCTTTCAATGTAGATTTCAAGTCCTCCAAGTGATCTTGTTCACTTGAATCGGTGATGAGGATGTCACCTGTATAACATTGCACCCCATTTAGCTCACACAGAATTTGATCCATGGATCTCTGAAAAAGAGCAGGAACAGATGTTTTTCCAAATGGAAGTCTCCTGTAACGGAACAGACCTTTGTGCGTCATGATCGTGAATAGCAGCTGTGATTCTACAACCCATTCATTTGTAAATTTGCCTGTGATAGATCTATTCTACTGCATTTATAACCACCAGGAAGTCCAGCAAACAAGTCTTCAGTCAGTGGCAGGGGACAGTGACCTGTGCACAATAGTGGGCTTATAGTTGTTTTAAAATCTCCACACATTCTTACTGAGCCATCACGTTTTAAAATGGGAATTATTGGCAGAGCCCACTCACTTGTAGTAACTGGTTCAATAACTCCTATTTGGACGAGTCTTTCTAATTCCTCTTTGACGTTTGGCCTGATGGCATATTGCACAGTTCTGGCTTTGAAACATTTTGGTGCACTGTTTGGCTTAATATTAAGTTGGCCTTCAACTCCAGTCATTGAGCCCAATGAACCTTCAAACACCGGTTGTTCCAGAGGTTGTTGGAAGTCATCATTTGAATCAACCAGTTGATTCACTGCTCCCCAGTTGAGTTTGGTTTTCCTCAGCCATGCTCTACCAAATAAAGCAGAAACATTTCCATGGTCAACATGGAGAGACAATTCAGCTATTTGCCATTTACTTCGACTTTTACCATAATGTGTCCTTTTAATGGTATGGTTTTAACGGCAGATGCTTTAACTTCGGACTAGAAATTGTCTCAGGTATCAATGATACAGCTGCACTTCCATTTTGACTTGGTTAGCACCAAGTTTTGGGAATACCCAGAAATGATGAGCACCCCTCACCCCGATCGTAGAGAAGGTGCACAGCATTCAGCAGGACCCTGCCCCTACGAGCCCAACGGAGCTTCGATAATTTTTAGGGTTAGTGAACTATTATGGCAAGCTCACCCTGTATCTCAAGTCAATGCTGGCCCCCGTGCAACTACTTTTGAAGAAAAAACAAGAGTGGGAGTGGAGCAAGCAAGTTCACCCTGAATCTCAAGTCAATGCTGGCCCCCGTGCAACTACCTTTGAAGAAAAAGCAAGAGTGGGATTGGAGTAGGCTGCTGGAAACAGCTTTCAGATGAGTGAAGAAACAGCTTTCATCCTCTGGGTTGTTGACTCACTATGATCCCGCCTAGATCCTCATCATCACATGTGACACATTGTCGTACAGCATTGGGCCGTTCTCTCTCATAGGATGGCAGATGGCAGGGTGCGGCCGATTGCTTGCCGAATACAAGTATGCACATATACAAAAGGAGGGCCTGGTGGTGGTTTTCACCGTAAGAAATTTCACCAATGTGCGTACGGCTGCCATTTCACCATCATCACCCACCACAAACCATTGCTTGGTCTGTTCAAGGAAGACAGAGCCATCCCGCCTATCACTTCTGCAAGGATCCTGCAGTGGGCCCTTTTGTTGGCCAACTATGAGTATTCGTTCGAACATCGGCCAGACACTCAGATTGTGCATGCCAATGCTTTGAGCTGACTACGCTTGCCAACTAGCCCTCCATCTCCTCCCAGGGCGAATGAAGTTTTCGCCTCCCTTAACTTTATAGGCTCGTTGCTGGTCACTACATATCAGATCCATGAGTGCAAGAGCGTTGCCTTGATCGAGATCAACCACCCACGCAGTACCATGTGACTCAGACTTTGCAGACGGTGCCCTGTGGATCTCCGGGACCTTCATCTGCCTGACAAGGCCAGTTTCCTATCAAGTGCAAGCCCAGGGTCGAGTAATGCGAAAGCACTTGGATCACATTCGGTCCAGGTAATAAATTCTTCCTAAAAGTTCTTGTCCAGTCGAATCTGATGCCCAAATAGGCCAGAACAGAACCCTGAGGGGATCAAGACGCTGACATGAAAGAAGTTGTCAACACAGATTCGGATACGGAGACTCAACCATAGGCAGTCTCCGATTGGGAGTCAACAGTACAGCAGCCTTCAGCAGCAAACCCGCCTTGGCGTTCCAGTCGAAAGCGACATTCGCATTCCTGGTGTGCACCGCCCAGTCCTGCACCGCAGGGACACATTGCATTACCACATAGAAGCAAGTCCAGCACCCTCCACTTCCACAGTCATCGGAGGATTGTTCGGACTCATCGGCATTTGTAGTATTTCGTTTTAGTGTTTCAAAACTATACAATTCATCCCTAGATATATAACAAAATGTAACATTATGACAAAAATATATATTACCCAAAAATAAAATTGAGCATTTTGATTCCCTGTGGTTACGGTCATAATCGGGAGTTATTGTCCAGCAACAGTAATCGCTGCATAATTCAGGTCTAGTTTTGTTTTTGTATAATTGTCCTACACTATTAGAATAAATGGTGAGCAATTAATACAATTTGTTTCCTCTATAAAGTTCCATTCAAGTTGGTGAGTCTTTCTATCTTTCGTGGTCAGTCTTACAGTCAATGGTCTTTCAACCATGCAGAGGACACTGTAGCTTTCATGGGGAACAAACACTTCTTACATTATTTGGTTGCCTTGGGTTGCACATAAGGGGCGGGATACTCCAATAGTCGGCTATGGCCACACGCCCGCGAGAAAACGGGCGCGAATCACTCTGGACATTTTTGGGGGAAGTCCAGAGTGTTTTTCCATTTTGAAAGGGGCTAGCAGGGCCCCAGAGTAGTCCGCGCAGCTCGTGCTGCCGATACGGGGCCCTGCACTTCTGGCAGCCGGTCCGCGCATGTGCGTGGCGGCGCCACGCAAAATGGCAGACCCACACATGTCCCGGCCCCATAAATATAGCCCCCCCCCCCCCCCAGATCGCGTGCGCCCGCCAATCGGTGGCCCCCTATCGCGTGCCTGGCCATCCTGGAGGGCCCCTCCCCATGACAGGTCCCTCCACCCCCACCAGGGTGACCACGGAGTGGGTCCGCAGCTGCCACTCCGAGCTCCTGCCAGGTAGAACAATGAGTGAACCACGCTGGCGGGAACTCAGCCAGTTGTCGGCGGAGAATCACCACGAGAGGCTCTTTCAATGGCCCCTGACCGGCGCCGTGTCGACTGCGTGCGCACGACTGGCTGCGATTCTCTGGTCCCTGGAGAATCGCGGGAAGGCATCGGACCCGATCGCGAGTCTGACGCCTCATTCTCCGCCCCCACACTGTGCGTGATTTTGGCGTGGAGGCTCGGGGAATCCAGCCCCTGACGTCTCACTATCAGGACCTATATAAATACTTTCCCCGCTCTTTGTGAACAGATATAGGAAAGCTAGAGTGAAGAAGTTATTAGTTATCAAAGTATTGCATTATATAATTTAGTTAGTTATATCTACAATTGTTTATTTCTTTTACTAGTTGAATATCAAGTAAAAAGAACTCACAATGTTAATTTATATTACTCAATAAATTAGTTTATTTTTACAAGAAGACTACTGCTCATTTCAACAACACAGATGGTTCAAAAGAGTAATATATATATTACACAAAGTAATATAACAGTTCTCATGACTGAATTGAAGTATCTCAGGGTGCATCTTGATCTCTGGAGAAAATGTGAATATCATCGCACTTTTGGCAATTTCAAATATTTTGTAAGTCTCTTTCAGATATTTTATGAATAAAGTATATTTTTGCAAAACAAAACATATAACAGTATCATACTAATCTGGGGCGAAATTCTCCAGGAACGGCGTGATGTCCGCCGACTGGCGCCCAAAACGGCACAAATCTGACGGGTATCACGCCACCCCAAAGGTGCGGAATGCTCTGAATCTTTGGGGGCTGAGCCCCAACCTTGAGGGGCTAGGTCGGCGCCGGACGAATTTCCGCCTCGCCAGCTGGTGGGAAAGGCCTTTGGTGCCCTGCCAGCTGGCGCGGAAATGACATCTCCGGGCGGCGCATGCGCGGGAGCGTCAGCGGCCGTTGACGGCATTCCCGCGCATGCGCAGTGGAGGGAGTCTCTTCTGCCTCCGCCATGGTGGAGACCGTCGCGGAGACGGAAGGGAAAGAGTGCCCCCACGGCACAGGCCCGCCCGCGGATCGGTGGGCCCCGATCGCGGGCCAGGCCACCGTGGGGGCACCCCCCGGGGCCAGATCGCCCCGCACCCCCCCCAGGACCCCGGAGCCCGCCCGCGCCGCCTTGTCCCGCCGGTAAGGTAGGTGGTTTAATTTACGCCGGCGGGACAGGCATTTTAGCGGCGGGACTTCGGCCCATCCGGGCCGGAGCATCGCGGGGGGTGGCTCGCCAACCGACGCGTCGCGATTCCCGCCCCCGCCGAATATCTGGTGCCGGAGACTTCGGCAACCGGCGGGGGCGGGATTCACGCCAGCCCCCGGCGATTCACCGACCCGGCGGGGGGTCGGAGAATCTCGCCCCTGATGTTTGGCTGAGTTGTTTACACAACATTTTGCAACATGCTATTATTCTCTACTCTTATCTGCAAGTGTCTTATTCCTTACATTTTATCATAATGTCAGCCCATCTTCACTTAGCCTTCCATGTTTGATTGTGGCATTCCTGGCAACTAATGCTTCTTCTGGGTATAGTTTTAAAATTTCACCACCTTTTTAAAATAGTCAAATGCTAAAATGAAACATTCTGGGTTTTTTGACCATTTAGACCATGGTACAAGGCTTTTAATGAACTAGAAGTTTTCATCAGAATATCGACTGAATGTGTGATGATACAGAGTGAGATGTCCAATAAAATAACATTTTGATTAACATTTTTACACCTACTTAATTTAATGAAATTTTGCTCACCAATTTAACAAACTATCATAAAAGGAACTAACTCTGTAGTAATTACCTTGAAGATAACAATTAAATTACAAAATACATTAAGGAATTTATTCCATTATCTAGTGGCCTGAGCAGAGAGTGATGCTTGTAGAAAATGCATCTTGAAAATTGAGGATGCCCTGCCACTGACCTGCCATCCATTAACTTAATGCTCAGTAACTCTCAGATTTGAATTACCTGAAGTTATATTTCTCATGAATTTCACTCCCCACATGAAGTAATGGACCATGGGATATCCTGTGTCTCACAAAATACGTTAAAAGTGTTGATTGCTTTAATGCTACTTCATGAGTGTTTACATTGAGCAAGCTATTTTGGCCTAATGGACTTTAAAACAATTTTAATAATAAAAGAAATTGAAATGTAAAATAACAATTATGACCAATGATTTTCTCTTGGAACTAATGTGATCATAAACATAAATCTGCTTATGAAGAACATATTTAAACTTTGCGACTTACTACTGCCGACTCCGGCACACTTTGCCACAGAGTAAAAGGAAGTATCAAAATGAGTAATATCTAGATAGATAAGTTAAGGGAATTATTGAATATTAGTTTGATTAATTATTGAATATGACAAAGTCACAAATGACTGGCTTTGTCATAATTACCCCTCTTCATCAAACTATCTTTAACTTTTGACACAGATAATTAGCCATTGTCGACAAGGGACCACAATTATCAGAAAGAGATAATTGGGTATCTAGCTTGAAGAGCACCACTCCACATCAAGCATTGGACAGGAAAACCTCCATGAACTATCATAGCTAGTACAGGGATTAAAACCACGCTATGATATCATTCTATAATAATAACAATAATGATAATCTTTATTATTGTCACAATAATAATAACTGCTTATTGTCACAAGTAGGCTTCAATGAAGTTACTGTGAAAAGCCCTTAGGCGCCACATTCCGGCGCCTGTTCGGGGAGGCTGGTACGGGAATTGAACCCGCGCTGCTGGCCTTGTTCTGCATTACAAGCCAGCTGTTTAACCTGCCAAGGTTATCTCAGGCAATGGCATTTGGAGATCAGCAGGCCACGTCAACATGAGCTGCGGATCCTGGAGATACACCTAAAAATAGCAGGAGGGTGAGGAAGACTAAGGAATGATGGGCACCAAGTGAACATGGGTGAACCTGGGCACTATTACAGAAAAGACACCACTGTAATAACTAACTTGCAGTAAAAATAAGGAGCCTCCATGCTGTCAGTCATGGTGTCATGCTCTGCAAAGCCCCCTTGCAAACTTGGTGCTTCTCTCCCCTGTGCAGTGTGAGAATAACAGCGCAATGTCTCTCCCATCTCCCACACTGGCAACACAGTAATGCCGCACCACTTCTGGCACGGGCCCCCCAGTCCAACCCACCCCTCAAACTCCCCTCCTTGGAAGGTCCTCCCCTGCACCCCCCCACCTCTCCCACCAACTCTCAAGCTTCTCATGTATGCCAGCATTCTATAGTTATCAGGATGTCTTCAGCTGGAAACGTGTGAGAGTCTGTCCACCTCATCAATAGGTGGCGAAACACACCTGACCTCGGAGGAGGCAGTAGCAGTTGAGGTGTGTTATTCAGCCTCCATGGGCCCCTCGCTCAGCCTGTTCAGTGGCAGGTCATGTTCAGCTCTTTGTCAGACAAGTCAGACATTTTGCAGAGCTTAAGATGAGCATCACTCTGTCCTCACTGCAAGTCATCATCATTCTCATGCAGCATCCAGTCAGTCACCTTAGTACCCTGCCCAGGCACCACAGTAGTGAGAACAAGTATGACCCCATGTTGGGAGAGGTCTTCACACCATAGTCCTAGTCATAATCAAACCGGTAGTCAATGAGCACATCACTAGCCCTGCACCCCATGTAAGTTCTGGTTGAGGTTCTTCCTCCTCCTCCTCCTCCTCTGTGGGTTCCCCATCACCGCCCTCCTGGACATCCTCCTCATCCAAGGAGATGTGCAGCTCCTCCATCTCCTCCTGGTTCAGTTGCTCAACCCACTGCAGTGCAAGGTTCTGCAGAGCACAGCAGACCACCGTGATATGGAACACCCTCTGGGGCTGTATTTATGGACACCCCCCAATTGGTCCAGGCGGCGGAGCCCAATCTTGAACAGTCCAATCACCTGCTCGACCAGTGCACACATTGACGTGGGAGCTTGTTGTAGTGAGTCTCAGCGGGTGTTTGTGCCCTCAACACTGGTGTCATTAACCACCTCCTGAGTGGGTACCCTTTGTCCCTGAGGAGCCACTCCTTCAGCCGCTGCTGCTCTCTCAAAAACGGCAGACATCTGCAAGCGCCCCAAAATGTAACTGTGTTGGATGCTCCCCGGGAAATGGGCGCACAGCTACATATTGTGCATTGCGTAGTCACAGATAAGCTGGACATTAAGGGCGTAGAATCCCTTGCAGTTCAAAAATGGTGCCCAATGTCGCAATGGGGAAGGCAGAGAAAGTGGGTGCAGTCAATGAAACCCTGCAGCTGGGTCATGCCTGCTATGTGAGCGAAGCCCATGGCCCTGGCATCCTGGCTTGTCTGGTCCCAGTCCAAATTGATGTACACTTAGGTCCTTACAAACAGTGCATTTATGAATTCCCTTGTGTACTTGTACGCTGCTGACTGGGAGATACCACACAGGTCACCCGAGTTGTGGACATAGAGTTCAGAGTAACAGGAACATTTCAGGGCCACAGGCAACGGGTGACCTCCCAATCCTGGGAATGTTTGTCGCTCTGGTGTCTTGACCAATTGCCCTGATCTTGTTCTGACCTCTTTCTGAGGTTCCAGATATTCTGCCCTCGCTCTTCTTTCAAAATGACTGTCCTTCTCCAGAGGTTGTTGGAGAGCTTTGTCTTGTTCCTTCTTCATTATCTTCATCTTCACCTGAATAGCCAGCCTGAGTTTTTATTGGCTTTTTTCCCAAGCAACTGGTTCTCCTTATGATACCCAGGTCAGCCTCAAGCCTGTAAAATCTTGATTGTGGAGTTCTTTCTATTATTGTGCTTCCTTTTGTTGCTGTTCGATCTGTAGTATCCTGTAAGATTGGAGACCACCAAATAGATCAATGAATAAATGGATTATTAGGGAGGGTACCTGTTTACAGAGAGTGAGATAAAGAATACTGTGCTCCATGACTCCAGATTCCAAACTGGCAGGAAGAACCCACGCTCAGCCCCAGAATTCATGCACTCTGGCCCGATTGGCTGAATGGGTCACATGACCCTCCAAGAACTCTCCCCCTCCCACATCCCGTTTCCATACTCTGTGACTAGGCTGCAGCACTGGTAAATCTTGGGCTTCATGCCTGAATTTGAAGTTCCGAACTTGTTTGCATTTCTGTTCCTCCTCATGCTGTCTAAATCTTGCATGGTCAGTTGGAAAGTCCGTGTTCCGACCCGGGGTTTGTGCGGTCCAGCCAGATTAGCCAAACGGGTCACATGACCACCACAAACACGCCCCTTGAAAGGACATGCTACATTCCTCTCCCTCTGGGAGGGAGCAATTTCAGCTCATCAAACTCTGCATTTGCACCCCCCCATCCCCACTACTATGAGAGGCAGTTGAGCTGAGTGGTGCCGGGAGCTCTGGGCATTGTTGCTGTTCCTAGGATCTTTAATGTGTAACATGGCTAGCCTGGCCATCAGGCTGCTTAACTTCCGAGGCTGAACTCCCCTTTGCAAATAATAGATGGGAATCTCCGTACCGGCGGCAGCATACCCATGCCCGGGCATTTCCATGTGGCGTGGGGTGGCCACAGTGGGAAATCTCATTAGCAGCTGGCGGGAATGGAGAATCCCACTGCTGGCGAGGATGCGCCGCCGAAGAACACGCAGCTGTAGGACCGGGGAATCCCACCCACTATGTTTGTTCTCCTGCAACTGTAGTGGAGATACTCGTGTCCACCTCCATTCTGAATAGCTGAATATTTACCATCAACACTGTCATGATTGGGACTGACTTGCCCATCTTTATATTCTTTAAACTGCATAGAAAACATAGAACATAGAAAAATACAGCACAGAACAGGCCCTTCGGCCCACGATGTTGTGCCGAACCTTTGTCCTAGATTAATCATAGATTATCACAGAATTTACAGTGCAGAAGGAGGCCACCCGGCCCATCGAGTCTGCACCGGCTCTTTGAAAGAGCACCCTATCCAAGGTCAAACACCTCCACCCTATCCCCCACAACCCAGCAACCCCACCCAACACTAAGGGCAATTTTGGACACTAAGGCAATTTATCACAGCCAATCCACCTAACCTGCACATCTTTGGACTGTGGGAGGAAACCGGAGCACCCGGAGGAAACCCACGCACACACGGGGAGGATATGCAGACTCCGCACAGACAGTGTCCCAAGCCGGAATCGAACCTGGGACCCTGGAGCTGTGAAGCAATTGTGCTATCCACAATGCTACCGTGCTGCCCTTAAGAACAAATTAATTTACACTGTATCATTCTACCGTAATCCATGTACCTATCCAATAGCTGTTTGAAGGACCCTAATGTTTCCGACTCAACTACTTCCACAGGCAGTGCATTCCATGCCCCCACTACTCTCTGGGTAAAGAACCTACCTCTGACATCCCCCCTATATCTTCCACCATTCACCTTAAATTTATGTCCCCTTGTAATGGTTTGTTCCACCCGGGGAAAAAGTATCTGACTGTCTACTCTATCTATTCCCCTGATCATCTTATAAACCTCTATCAAGTCACCCCTCATCCTTCTCCGTTCTAATGAGAAAAGGCCTAGCACTCTCAACCTTTCCTCGTAAGACCTACTCTCCATTCCAGGCAACATCCTGGTAAATCTCCTTTGCACGTTTTCCAAAGCTTCCACATCCTTCCTAAAATGAGGCGACCAGAACTGCACACAGTACTCCAAATGTGGCCTTACCAAAGTTTTGTACAGCTGCATCATCACCTCACGGCTCTTAAATTCAATTCCTCTGTTAATGAACGCTAGCACACCATAGGCCTTCTTCACAGCTCTATCCACTTGAGTGGCAACTTTCAAAGATGTATGAACATAGACCCCAAGATCTCTCTGCACCTCCACATTGCCAAGAACTCTACCGTTAACCCTGTATTCCGTATTCATATTTGTCCTTCCAAAATGGACAACCTCACACTTTTCAGGGTTAAACTCCATCTGCCACTTCTCAGCCCAGCTCTGCATCCTATCTATGTCTCTTTGCAGCCGACAACAGCCCTCCTCACTATCCACAACTCCACCAATCTTCGTATCGTCTGCAAATTTACTGACCCACCCTTCAACTCCCTCATCCAAATCATTAATTAAAATCACAAACAGCAGAGGACCCAGAACTGATCCCTGTGGTATGCCACTGGTAACTGGGCTCCAGGCTGAATATTTGCCATCCACCACCACTCTCTGACTTCTATCGGTTAGCCAGTTGGTTATCCAACTGGCCAAATTTCCCACTATCCCATGCCTCCTTACTTTCTGCATAAGCCTACCATGGGGAACCTTATCAAATGCCTGACTAAAATCCATGTACACTACATCCACTGCTTTACCTTCATCCACATGCTTGGTCACCTCCTCAAAGAATTCCATAAGACTTGTAAGGCAAGACCTACCCCTCACAAATCCATGCTGACTATCCCTAATCAAGCAGTGTCTTTCCAGATGCTCAGAAATCCTATCCTTCAGTACCCTTTCCATTACTTTGCCTACCACTGAAGTAAGACTAACTGGCCTGTAATTCCCAGGGTTATCACTAGTCCCTTTTTTGAACAGGGGCACGACATTCGCCACTCTCCAATCCCCTGGTACCATCCCTGTTGACAGTGAGGACGAAAAGATCATTACCAACGGCTCTGCAATTTCATCTCTTGCTTCCCATAGAATCCTTGGATATATCCCGTCAGGCCCGGGGGACTTGTCTATTCTCAAGTTTTTCAAAATGCCCAACACATCTTCCTTCCTAACAAGTATTTCCTCAAGCTTACCAGTCTGTTTCACACTGTCCTCTCCAACAATATGGCCCCTCTCATTTGTAAATACTGAAGAAAATTACTCTTTCAAAGTACTCCTTGATCGGACCTACCCTCGCTCTAGTCATTCTCATACTTCTCACATATGTGTAAAAGGCCTCAGGGTTTTCCTTGACCCTACCCGCCAAAGATTGTTCATGCCCTCTCTTAGCTCTCCTAATCCCTTTCTTCAGTTCCCTACTGGCTATCTTATATCCCTCCAGTGCCCTGTCTGAACCTTATTTCCTCAGCCTTACATAAGTCTCCTTCTTCCTCTTAACAAGACATTCAACCTCTCTTGTCAACCATGGTTCCCTCACTCGACCCTCTCTTCCCTGCCTGACAGGGACATACATATCAAGGACACATAGTACCTGTCCCTTGAACAAGTTCCACATTTCACTTGTGTCCTTCCCTGACAGCCTATGTTCTCAACGTATGCACTTCAATTCTTGTCTGACAACATCGTATTTACCCTTCCCCAATTGTAAACCTTGCCCTGTTGCACGCACCTATCCCTCTCCATTACTAAAGTGAAAGTCACAGAATTGTGGTCACTATCTCCAAAATGCTCACCCACTAACAAATCTATCACTTGCCCTGGTTCATTACCAAGTACCAAATCCAATATGGCCTCCCCTCTGGTCGGACAATCTACATACTGTGTTAGAAAAGCTTCCTAGACACACTGCACAAACACCTCCCCATCCAAACTATTTGATCGAAAGAATTTCCACTCAATATTTGGGAAGTTGAAGTCACCCATGACTACTACCCTGTGACTTCTGCACCTTTCCAAAATCTGTTTCCCAATCTGTTCCTCCACATCTCTTCTACTATTGGGGGGCCTATAGAAAACTCCTAACAAGGTGACTGCTCCTTTCCTATTTCTGACTTCAACCCATACTACCTCAGTCGGCTGATACTCCTCGAACTGCCTTTCTGCAGCTGTTATGCTGGGCGAAATTCTCCCAAAACGGTGCGATGTCCGCCGACTGGCGCCCAAAATGGCGCCAATGAGACGGGCATCGCGCTGCCCCAAAGGTCCGGAATGCTCCGCATCTTTGGGGGCCGAGCCCCACCATTGAGGGGCTAGGCCGACGCCGGAGGAATTTCAGCCACGCCAGCTGGCGGAAACGGCCTTTGTTGCCCCGCCAGCTGGCACGGAAATGACATCTCGGGGCGGCGCATGCGCGGGAGCGTCAGCGGCCGCTGACAGTTTCGCACGCATGCGCAGTGGAGGGAGTCTCTTCCGCCTCCGCCATGGTGGAGACCGTGGCGGAGGCGGAAGGGAAAGAGTGCCCCCACGGCACAGGCCAGCCCGCGGATCGGTGGGCCCCAATCGCGAGCCAGGCCACTGTGGGGGTACGCGCCGGGGCCAGATCGCCACGCGCCCCCCCCCCACCCAGGACCCCGGAGCCCGCCCACGCCGCCTTGTCCCGCCGTTCAAAAGGTGGTTTAATCCACGCCGGCGGGACAGGCAATTTATCGGCGGGACTTCGGCCCATCCGGGCCGGAGAATCGAGCGGGGGGCCCGCCAACCGGCGCGGCACGATTCCCGCCCCCGCCGAATGTCCGGTGCCGGAGACTTCGGCAACCGGGGGGGGTGGGATTCACGCCAGCCCCCGGCAATTCTCCGACCCGATGGGGGGTCGGAGAATGACGCCCACTATCTCTAATTAACAATGCCACCCCCCACCTCTTTTACCACCCTCCCTAATCTTATTGAAACATCTATAACCAGGGACCTCCAACAACCATTTCTGCCCCTCTTCTATTCAAGTTTCCGTGATGGCCACCACATCGTAGTCCCAAGTACCGATCCATGCCTTAAGTTCACCCACCTTATTCCTGATGCTTCTTGCGTTGAAGTATACACACTTCAACCCATCTCCGTGCCTGCAAGTACGCTCCTTTGTCAGTGTTCCCTTCCCCACTGCCTCACTACACGCTTTGGCGTCCTGAATATTGGCTACCTTAGTTGCAGGACTACAAATCTGGTTCCCATTCCCCTGCCAAATTAGTTTAAACCCTCCTGAAGTGTACTAAAAAAACACCCTCCCAGGATATTGGTGCCCCTCTTGTTCAGATGCAACCTGACCTGCTTGTACAGGTCCCACCTTCCCCAGAATGCGCTCCAATTATCCAAATACCTGAAGCCCTCCCTCCTACACCATTCCTGAAGCCACGTGTTCAACTGCACTCTCTCCCTATTCCTAGCCTCGCTATCACGTGGCACCGGCAACAAATCAGAGATGACAACTCTGTCTGTCCTGGCTTTTAAATTCCAGCCTAACTCCCTAAACCCGTTTATTACCTCCACACCCCTTTTCCTACCTACGTCATTGGTACCAATGTGCAC
Organism: Scyliorhinus torazame; assembly: GCF_047496885.1. Lineage (NCBI taxonomy): Eukaryota > Metazoa > Chordata > Chondrichthyes > Carcharhiniformes > Scyliorhinidae > Scyliorhinus > Scyliorhinus torazame. The sequence goes on along the minus strand of NC_092709.1, from coordinate 169,428,268 downwards.
CACGACTTCTGGCTGCTCCCCCTCCCCCTTAAGGATCCTGAAGACACGATCCGGGACATCCCTGGCCCTGGCACCCGGGAGGCAACATACCTTCCGGGAGTCCCGCTCGCCACCAGAGAATCTCCTATCTATTCCCCTAACCATTGAATCTCCTACTACTATTGCTTTTCTGTTCTCCCCCCTTCCCTTCTGAGCCCCAGAGCCAGACTCAGTGCCAGAAACCTGGCCGCTAGGGCCTTCCCCCAATAGGTCATCCCCCTCATCAGCATCCAAAACGCTATACTTGTTTTGAAGGGGAACGGCCACAAGGGATCCCTGCACTGTCTGCCTGTTTGTTTTCTTTCCCCTGATTGTAACCCAGCTACTCTTGTCCTGTACCTTGGGTGTGGTTACCTCCCTGTAACTCCTCTCTATCACCCCCTCTGCCTCCCGGATGATCTGAAGTTCATCCAGCTCCAGCTCCAGTTCCCTAACACGGTCTCTGAGGAGCTGGAGTTGGGTGCACTTCCGGCAGGTATAGTCAGTGGGGACACCGGTGGTATCCCTCACCACCCACATCCTGGGGAAATGGTGGCCAATTGTAAAATTGATCAGGATGATAACCCAAGGAATTATAGTCTCATGACATCAAGCTCTTTAATGGGTAAACGAATAGAAGTGAACCTGAACAAGAGAGTAGCGATATATTAGGAGAAACAGGGGGCGGGATTCGCCGATAATCTGCGCGATGGCCGGAACCCGGCGCCAAAAATGGCGCGAATCGCTCCAGCGTTGGGCCCCCTGAAACAACGGAAATTCTCCGGCCTGGAATGGGCTAGCAGCGGCGTGACGCCATCCACGACGGCATCACCCGTTACAGACGCGCGGCGTCTCAGCACCAAAGACCCCCCCCGGCGACCCGTCAAAATGGCCGCCCGCCGCGCAACGCCAAGGTTCCAGGAGCGAGACATCGAGTCACTCCTGGATGCAGTGGAGCACAGGAGGGAGGCCCTGTACCCCGGACACGGCCGCAGGGTCGCACCATGCCTCAGCCGGCGCCTGTGGAGGGACGGGGCAGAGGCCATCAGCGCCGTGGCTGTAACAGCAAGGACAGGTGCCCAATGCCACAAGATGGTCAATGACTTAGTCAGGGCAGCCAGGGTGAGTAGCCTCCCCCCCACCTCCGATGTGCGGCACAGCCCTAGGTGCAACTGGCACGGCTGCACCCACCCATGCAGGCTGCAGTGGCAGGATGAGTTGTGAACCTCTGGCAACATACACACAACCGCTGGTCCGCATGAATATGTCAGCCTAACACTGTTGCCCTTTATCCCTGCCATCCAACCACCCCCCACAGGAGAACCGCTCACACAACCGGGAGCGTGAGAGGACTGGAGGGGGTCCATCTGAACTGCGAGCACTCACGATCCATGAGGAGAGGGCCCTGGAACCTGCAGGCAGACCCGAGGACCGGGGTGTTGTGGATGCAGAGGACAGGGGTGCACCACCAAGTGAGACCCCCATGGCCTGCCCCCCCTTTCCCCTTCCCCCATATCCCCCTTCCCCCATATCCCCTTCCCCATAACCCCCATATCCCCCTATCTCCATATCCCCCTTCACCCATATCCCCATATCCCCTTCCCCCATATCCCCCTTCCACCATATCCCCCATATCCCCCACCCCCATATCCCTCTTCCCCATATCCCCCTTCCCCATATCCCCCACAACCCCTTCCCCTATATCCCCCATATCCCCTTCCCCCATATCCCCGTATCCCCCATATCCCCCATATTCCCTTCCCCATATCCCCCTTCCCCCATATCCCCATATCCCCCTTCCCCCATATACCCTTATCCCCTTTCCCCCATATCCCCCTTCCCCCATATCCCCCATATGAAATGAAAATTGCTTATTATCACAAGTAGGCTTCAAATGAAGTTACTGTGAAAAGCCCACAGTCGCCACATTCCGGTGCCTGTTCGGGGAGGCTGGTCGGGAATTGAACCGTGCTGCTGGCCTGCCTTGGTCTGCTTTAAAAGCCAGCTATTTAGCCTAGTGTGCAAAACCAGCCCCTATCCCCCATATCCCCCTTTCCCCATATACCCCATATCCCCTTCCCCCAAATCCCCCTTCCCCATATTCCCCTTCCCCCATATCCCCCATATCCCCTTCCCCCATATTCCCCATATCCCCCTTTCCCCATATCTCCTTCCCCATATCCCCCATATCCTCTTCCCCCATATCCCACATATCCCCTTCCCCATATCCCCCATATCCCCTTCCCCCATATCCCCCTTCCCCCACATCTCCCATATCCCCCTTCCCCCACATCCCCCATATCCCATTCCCCCATATCCCCCTTCCCCACATCTCCCATATCCCCCTTCCCCACATCTCCCATATCCCCCTTCCCCCACATCCCCCATATCCCCTTCCCCATATCCCCCATATCCCCTTCCCCCATATCCCTATATCCCCCTTCCCCCATAGCCACCATATCCCCCATATCCCCATCCCCCATATTCCCCATATCCCCTTCCCCATATTCCCCATATTCCCCTTCCCCCATATCCCCCTTCCCCCATATCCCCCTTCCCCCATATCCACCTTCCCCCTTATCCCCCTTCACCCATATCCCCCTTCACCCATATCCCCATTTCCCCCTTCCCCCATATCCCCCATTTCCCCCCTTCCCCATATCCCCTTCCCCCATATACCCATATTCCTCTTCCCCCATGTGCCCCATTTCCCCCTTCCCCCATATCCCCCTTCCCCCATATCCCCATATCCTCTACCCCCATATCCCCCCTTCCCCCATATTCCCCATATCCCCCTACCCCCATATCCGCCTTCCCTCGTATACCCATATTCCTCTTCCTCCATATCCCCCATTTCCCCCATATCCCCCTTCCCCCTTATCTCCCATATCCCCCTTCCCCCATTTCCCCCATATCCCCCTTGCCACCAATCCCCATCTGCGTGTCTAACCATGCATGCTGTATTGTGTATTGCAGGACCAAACGTCGATGCACCCGTCCCCGCAGATGCCAACCGCCCCCAGGATGATCCAGGGCGGCCACGAGCCAGGGACAGACCCGACCCATCAGGCATACCACGCCCCCAGGATGATCCAGGGTGGCTACGAGCCAGGGTCAGACCCGGAGCACCAGGGAGACGACGGCCCCATACGTGCGAGTGCGGCGACGCCGGCGGGCCGGACCCAGCGACGAGGGGGGCAGCGACAGGAACAGGCCCGCATCGCAGCCGACTCAGGATACCCCTACCCAGGACACACCTACCCAGGACACACCTACCCAGGATACACCTACCCAGGACACTGATGCACAGGACACTGACGCACAGGACACAGACACACAGAAGACAGATGGATATGAACCACAACTCCAGGGGACCATGGACTTTCAGTCGGATGAGGAGCATGACACTACGCCACTGCTATCTCCTACACCCTCCAGCATAGCAGAGACACTCACCTCGGTTGGGTACTTTAGCGATGAGGCATCTGGGTCACTAACTGGTGCGCACAGCACAGCTGTCCCGGTACAGCAGGTGGAGGCAGGAGCAGCCGAGGGGCTGGGCGGTCGGAGGGCAGCTCGGCCCTGGCAACCATCTGCTGCCCAGACGGGTCCTGGGTTCCTGGAGTTACCACACCCACCCATAGACCCGATGCAGTCACGGACCAAGGGACGACCGAAGGGGGTGACGGCCAGCTTGCGGCAGCCGCAGGCGAAGGTGGAGGAGTCCACCCGCGTGAAGGAAAAGGGAGTGGTGCCGGTCATACGTGCCACCCAGGCCGAGACCGCAAGGGTGTCAGACATGCGGAGTAGCATGCAAAGCCTGGGGCTTTCCGTGCAGGCGGCGTCTGTGGCCCAGGACATGGCTGCCTTCTCACAGGAAGCCAGGAGACAGACCCAGCAGCAGATCACAGAGGCGCTCAATGCCGTGGCCCAGTCTCAGCAGGCAATGGCCCAGTCTCTGCAGGCAGTGGCCCAGACTCAGCAGGCAATGGCCCAGTCTCTGCAGTCAATGGCCCAGTCTCACCAGGCAATGGCCCAGTCTCAGCAGGCAATGGCCCAGTCTCTGCAGGCAGTGGCCCAGACTCAGCAGGCAATGGCCCAGTCTCTGAAGGCAATGGCCCAGTCTCAGCAGGCAATGGCCCAGTCTCTGCAGGCAGTGGCCCAGACTCAGCAGGCAATGGCCCAGTCTCTGCAGGCAATGGCCCAGTCTCAGCAGGCCATCGCTGAGGGCTGCGGTGCCATTGCCCAGGTGCTGGCCGGCGTCACCCAGACACAGACAGGCATGGCCAACTCCCTGAGTTCCATGGCTGCAAACGTGCAGACCCTTGTTGATACCAGGGCGGGCCTCCAGGACTGGCAGTGCCAGGTGTCGGGGGGGCGTCGGATGGTCGGTCCATTCGCATCCCCGACCCATGTAGAGGCCCGGGGGCCATCGGGCACCCTGAGGGAGGAGGAGGTGCTGAGGCCCGTTCCGGGTCCCCCTGCAGGGGCGGTCCCGGAACACCGCGACACCACAGACTCCCCCCCCCTCCGTCCCAGGTGCATCTGGTGGGCAACGGGAAGGACAGGTGGCAGCTTGCCATCCCAGTCGCCCGAGCTGCAGCCTGGCCCATCTAGGCCAGGCCGCCCCAGGAAACGGCCGCCAAAGGGATCCCGAGTCACAGGGCAGGAATCACAGGAGTCCACCTCCAGTTCTGCTGCACCGTCTGGGGAACCACCTAGACGCAGTCATAGGTCCCGTAAGGCCAAGCAATTAGACACTGAGTAAGTTGGCACGGGTGCAGGGCACAGATTAGTTATAGGGGCTAGGGCACGTGTATGAACTGTTTGTTATTAAAATCACTTTCACACCGACAGAAGCTGCCTTTGTGCTCTGTCCGATGCGTGCAGGGGTGTGGTGTGAGGTGAGCGCCAATGTGTGTGTGAGGGGTGATAGAACATCAGCCTCAGGTGAGTGTGCCCCCCCTCCCCCCGGGTCGCCCTCGTCATCCCCCCGGGCAGACGACGGGACCGTGTGCTGCAGTGTCATGGCCGCATGCAGGGACTGTCCGGGTGGAGGGTGGTACTGTGGCCATGGGTCAGACATTGTCCAACGATGTAGAGCCCAGAGCTCATCACAGGGCGGGTTGTCATCACCCTCCATGGCCTGCAATAGACACGCTTCCACCGGGGACCGTGTGAGCCCGGCTCGTTGTGCCGCAGGTGGATGTGCAGTGGAGGGGTGGTTTGCATGCGGGTGGGGTGAGGGTGGTTGGTGGTGGGTGAGGGTGGTTGGTGGTGGGTGGGTGGGTGGGGTGAGGGTGGTCGGCTGGTGCCGTGATGTGCAGTCTGTGCCCATACTCGGCGATTCCCACGCCCCCCCTAGCTGTGAACCGGGCGGCTATCAGCCTGTCCTGTGCCCACTGGCTCAGCCGGTAATGGTGGGCAGCCTCCCGTCCATGTCCAGCCCGTCTGTCCTGACTATTGCCCCCATCCTCCTCATCTGGGGAGGTCTGCGCCTCGTCTTGCTGCTCCACCCCCTGCCCCTCCTCTGCCTGCAGCACATCGCCCCTCTGCTGGGCTATATTGCGCCAGATGCAGCAGACCACAACGATGCGGCCGACCCAATCTGACCGGTACTGGAGGGCCCCTCCAGAGCAGTACAGGCACCTGAAACACATCTTTAGCAGCCCAAAGCACCTCTCTATCACACCCCTGGTCGCTGCATGGGCATCATTGTAGCCGATCTCCGCGTCAGTCTATGGCCTCCGTATAGGCGTCATCAACCACGACCGCAACGGGTAACCCCTGTCGCCCAGCAACCAACCCCTCAGCTGGGGGAGGGGGGCGCGGGGCGTCCCTCGAACATGATGGGGATGAAAGATTGCGCCAATACGAATGAGTCATGTACACTGCCCGGGTACCGGGCGCAGACGTGCACGTTCATGGAATAGGTCCCGTTCCTATTTGTGACCACGGCCCTGTTACCCGCAGGTGGTTCCACGGCGACGTGCATCCCATCGATCGCGCCCTGGACCATGGGCATCCCAGCTGCCGCAGCGAAGCCCGCTGCCCAGGCATCCTGGCTGGCCCGGTGCACAGGGAACTGGATGTAGCAGTCTGCAATGGCATACAGGGCGTCTGTCACTGGACGGATGCATCGGTGCACCGATGCCTGCGAGATGCCGGACAGGTCCCCACTCTCGGCGCCTGGAATGACCCCATGGCATAAAAGTTCAGGGCCACCGTAACCTTGATGGCCATGGGGCGAGGGTGTCCTCCCCCAGTGCTGCGCAGTGCCAGGTGTGCCATCAGGTGGCAGATATGGGCGACGGTTTCCTGGCTCATCCAGAGTCAACTCCTGCATGCCCGGTCCGTGAGGTCCTTGTACAACGAGCGGGTACACACAGGGCCTCATCAGGCAACTCCGTCGCCGTGGCACTACCACCTCCTCCTCCTCCTCCTCATCCTCCAGCCTGGGCGGCTGCCACCTGCCTCCCTGCAGGACGCTCCTCTGCGGCAGCCTCCACCACCTCCCTGGCACGCTCCTGCTCCTGCTCCCCCAGGGCAACATGTAGAAGTAACGGTCTGCAGGGGGTTGGGGGTGGGGTGGGGGGGATAGTCGACACGTCATCATTGCCCGGCACTCTCCACCCCCCCCCTCCCGCGGCACTCCCCCCCCTCCCCGGCACTCGGTCCCCTCCGTGGCACTCGCCCGCTTACCCCGGCACTCACCGCCCCCTCCTCCCCGGCAGACGCCCTGCTCCCCGGCACACGCCCTGCTCCCCGGAACTCCCCCCGTCCCCGGCACTCGCCCTCTCCTCCCTGGCACTCTCCCCCCTTCCCGGCACTCGCCCTCTAACCCCGGCACTCCCCCCCCCACTCCTCGTCAGTCACCCCCCCCCCACTCCCCGGCACTTGTCCCCCTCACCGGCACTCGTCCTCTCATCCCCGGCACACGCCCACCCACCTCCCCGGCACTTGCCCCCCTCACCGGCACTCGACCTCTCCTCTCCGGCACTCGTCTCCCTCCCCGACACTCACCCTCTCCTCAACGGCACTCGCCCTCTAACCCCGGCACTCGCCCCCCCATTCCCCGTCCCCACTCCTCCCTGGCACTCGCCCCCCCCCTCCCTGGAGCCCGCATGCTCTCCCCAGCACTCGCCCTCTCCTACCCGGCACTCGCCCCCCCCCTCCTCCCTGGCACTCGCCCCCCCCCTCCTCCCTGGCACTCGCCACCCCTCCCTGGCACCCGCATCCTCCCCCCATCACTCGCCTTCTCCTTCCCGGTACTCGCCCTCCCCTCTCCACCTCTCCACCTCCCGCTGCACCCCCCCAAATCCCCCCTCCACACACACCCCACTCCACAACCCGCCCCACTCCACACCCCCCCACTCCAGACTCCCCCCACTCCAGACTCCCCCCACTCCACACGCTCACACCCCCACTCCACACACACACCCCACTCCATACCCCCACTCCAGACTCTCCCCACTCCACCCCCCCACTACACACACATGACTCCACACCCCCCCACACTCCACACCCTCCACTCCACACCCCCGCCACTCCACACCTCCGCCACTCCACACCCCCACCACTCCCCCCACCCTCACTCCACCCCCCCACCCCCACTCCACATACACACACCCCCCTCACCACCAACTGCAGTCGCACCGTCACTTCTCCACGCCGAGACCTGCCTCCGCACTGGCAGGCGTCAACCAACACAACTGGTTGACGCCGTTAAATAGGTGCTTTAATTTGGGCTGACTTTGGCCCATCCTGCCGGGAGAATTCAGGCGGTCGGAGAATCCACCCAAGATGTTGTGAAATACATAGTTGACGGAAAGTAGATTTTACAAATTTGCATGCAGGACTCAGAGTTTGTGTGCCAGGATTACACATCAGGAATTCAGATTTGGAGGTCACTAAGCATTGTACAATTTTCCATAAATTTCCATTCAACTGCATTAATTTGAAGTTGATAACTGTTTGAGTTGAAGAATACAAAAGATAGTTGATGCATATGTGTGAGAGACAGTTTGTCTGTAAAGGAATGTTTATGTGGCTTGTGACTGCAATGGGATACATTTACAATACATAAATAAATAAGCAAAATTCATTTGATCACAAACTTCACTTTGTCCTTCTCTATTGCTGCAGTATTCATGCCATGTCATATGAAGCTATAATTTTTACTACATTACGCAGAAAGCTTAAAAGCAGAGATGTAAATGCATAATTGTCATGAATGCATATGAATTATTTATACAATTCTATCATAGCCTACATGGAATCCATTGATAGTGCCTTGTAAGGCAACTCCAAAAATCTCTTGCGGTCTTCTGATTTCTTTGCTTAAAGCACAATTCTTCTGAAGGTATGACTGTATTCTTTGTCTACATTTGTTCTCGTACATGAAAGAGAGTGAAAAGACAAAAACTATTCACCAAATCATGAATAACTAAATATATGTTGATTTGAAGGGGAAAGATTGGGAACAGGCCCGGAACTGGCATTGGAACAGTGAAGCGCAATCCATTTGATGCAGTCAGCAGGCAAACGATGTGCTGCTAGCAGAATGCAGCCAATGTGAAACATGCTGCTGAGTGGCTGTGTGCTGAACAGGGGGCCTAAATTCAAGCAAGATGAGAACCACTTAAAGAAAGTCTTCTTCCTCAAGTTCAGTAAATGCATCTCCAAATGTCATAAGCTGGATTCTCCATTGGGAAATCATGATTTGCGTGGCTTCTTCAGCGCAATTAAAAGTATCTACGGTCCAAGTACCCAGGGACCCACACCACTGGGAGCCAAAATCAGAGAGGCTCTCATCAAAGACAGAGAGATGGTCAATGTCCGCTGGAGAGAGCACTTTGAAGATCTCCTCAGCCAAGACACAGCCTTCGATGCAAGCGTCCTCAACATCATCCCGCAACACACTACCCGCCACCATCTCAGTGCAACCCCAGTTCGGCGTGAGGTCGAAGAAGCCACCAGACAGCTGAAAGACACCAAGGCCTCTGGCATAGATGGAATCCCTGCAGAAGTATCAAACTGCGGCGTAGAGGCACTCTTGACAAGAATCAACAACCTCACCACCCTTGTCTAGAAGGAGGAGAACATGTTGGGTGATCTTAGAGATGCCTTAATTGTGACCATCTTAAAGAAAGGAGATAGGTCTGATTGTGGAAATTACAGAAGGAATCCCTACTCTCCACCACCGGAAATGCCATCACAAGAATTCTCCTCAATTGCCTCCCCAAGTCTCAGTGCGGCTTCCACCAATGAAAAGTCACAATGGACATGATCTTCAATGACCGACAAATCCAGAAAAAGTGCAGGGAGCAACATCAACCTCTGTCCATGGCCTTCTTCGATCTCACAAAGATCTTCGACTCTGTCAACATTAGGGATTGTGGAACGTCCTCCTCAAATTTGGTTGCCTGCAGAAATTCGTCATTATTCTTCGCCTGCTCCACGATGACATACAAGCCGCGATCCTCACCAATGGAACCACCACAGACCAATACGTGTGCAAACTGGTGTCAAACAGGTGTGATCACACCAATGCTCATCCCCATCTTCTTCGCAGCAACCCTCCACCCCTTTGTCCTGAAGCTCCCTGCTGGGGTGGAGCTAATCTACCGGACAAGTGGGAAACAGATCAACTCCGACGTCTCCAGGTCAGAACCAAAACCACCCTAACTTCTGTCATCGAGCTGCAGTACACAGATGACACCTGTTTGTGTGCAAATTCAGAGGCCTAGCAATAAATCATCATCAGCGCATTCACCGAGTCATATGAGAGAATGGGCGTCAGACTAAACATCCGGAAAACAAAGGTTCTCTACCAGCCCATTCCTGCCACACAAAACTGCCCCCCAACCCTCAAGATTCACAGTGAGTCCCTGGACAATGTGGATCATTTTCCACACCTCACGAGCCTCCTCTCGATGCGAGCAGAACATCGACGATAAAATCCAACATCGACTCCAATGTGCCAGTGCAGTCTTCGGACACCTGAGGAACAGAGTATTCGAAGACCAAGACCTCAAACCCAGCACCAAGCTCATGGTCTACAGAGCAGCCATGGTGCCTGCCCTCCTGTATGCATGAGAAACATGCACAATGTACAGCAGACACCTCAAATCCCTGGAGAGATATCACCGACACTGCCTCCGCAAAATCCTATAAACCCACTGGCAGTATAGGCATAGCAACGTGAGCGTTCTTTCCCAGGCTAATATCCCCAGTATCATTGGCAGCACGGTAGCGCTGTAGTTAGCACTGCTGCCTCACGGCGCCGAGGTTCCAGGTTTCGATCCCGGCTCTGGGTCGCTGTCTGTGTGGAGTTTGCACATTCTCCCTGTGTTTGCATGGGTTTCGCCCCACAACCCAAAGATGTGCAGGGTAGGTGGATTGGCCACGCTAAATTGCCCCTTAATTGGAAAAAATGAATTGGGAACACTAAATTTATAAAAAAATATAAAAATATCCCCAGTATCGAGGCACTGGCCACACTCGACCAGCTGCAATGGGTGGACCACATTGCCCGCATGCCCGACACGAGACTCCCAAAACACGTGCTCTACTCCGAGCTCCGCAATGGCATGAGATCACTAGGCAGGTAAAGGAAACACTACACGGACATTCTGAAATCCTCCCTAAATAAATGTACATTCCCATCGACACGTGGGAATCACTTGCCTTAGAACACACAAACTGGAGAAGAAGCATCCGTGAAAGTGCCAATCACCTGGAGCGTCACAAGGAAGAGCACGTGGAGACCAAGCATAAACAGCGGAATGAGAGAGCAGTATCCAGAGCATCCCACCCACCTCTTCAAACACCACCTGCCAAACCTGCGGCAGAGTCCGCGGATCCAGGGTAGGACCAGTCAGCCACTTCAGAACCCACCTCCCCAGGGTGGAAGCAAGTCATCCTCGATCCTGAGGCACTGCCTAGGAAGAGGTTGTGGGGGTTTGCCCTACTTGAGGTGATTGGTGCCTGACCAGTGGGACACAGTGATCCCACCCACAGTCAGCTTCAACCTGTAGGACTGTTCTCTCACCACAACCTGTTTGAGCTTAACACTCGTTATGTTCACACTCTGCAGCAAAACTGGAGTGTCCTCTCCAGGACGTAATCCTTGGCATTCACCCTAACCTTAACCAGCTTGGTTGCAGGAGTTGCTAGACAGATGATGTATTTAGACATCACTCCATCTTTTGGGTCAACTCCAGAAATTTTGGTAGGGTTTACACCCTTAGCCTTTACCTCGCCTGACATAGCCACACGGCAGTGGATTTTTTGCCTGCAGCTGGGAGATGAGTGCCAAGACATTTTCACATGGCAGTCGGCCTGCACACTGCCATGTGAAGGCCAAACCTCCAAATTCTTTTAAGCGTTAGCCACATAGGACCCAATTTTTGTGTGTCACTAATAGGAAGTACAGCTGAACACTTGCAGATAGAGCCGTTACGCACTGGCAGGAAGAGACTTACATGTTTGGCTGTCCTTTTCTCATTGCTGCTAACCAGCGGTGTGGGCTGAAAATGAGAAGCAAACTAGTAGACAAAAGGCAGAAAACTTGCTAACTTTCTTTACCCACACGAGACGCATCACATTGACCTGAAATGGGTGTTTAAGAAATGTATCTTTAAGAAATGGGTGTTTATCAGTGATGTCAGAGTGTGGGTGGAGCTGGGCTGTCTGTCAGCTTTTTACTTTTGTTTTAGGCTGTTTGCTGCAGGGTGTGTTTTAGATTCATTTTCAGTGTTGGAGCTGAAGCCAGACAAAGGAGGTGTACTGTTCATCTCTCTGCCATGAAAAGACTATTTCGTGATCATTTGGTGAATTTAGAATTATAAATGTTTTCAGTAGTGAATGTAAACCTGATGTGCTTCTGTTAAAAGGTGTTTCTTTTGTCTTCTGGATGGTGTTTGGAAAGTTATTAAGGATTACTTAGTGTTGTATTCTTTGAGGGTTTTATCTGAATTGATGGTTGCTAAGATGTTCACTGTATGTTTTTTTAAAAAGGTTAACTTGAGTTCATAGAATAAACATTGTTTTGCTTTAAAAAATACTTTTCCATTTCTGCTGTACCACACCTGTGGAGTGGGCCGTGTGCTCCCCATACCACAATCTATTAAAAGTTGTGGGTCAGGTGAACTCCATGATACACTTTGGGGTTCTCTAAACCCTGGCCCATAACAAACATTACCCCGATCGATATTTGGGTAATTGAAGTTCCCCAGCATTACAGTCTGCAGTTTTTGCACATCTCTGTGATTTCCCTGCAGATGTGCTCTTCTATCTTCTCTCTCTCTCTCGCTATTTGGAGGCCTATAGAAAATACATACCTTTTTATGCTTCTCAACTGTCCTTGTCTCTTCCTCCCTTTTCAACACCATAAGGCCTGCCCTATTCAATACAGCTACCCCACTTCCCTTTCTCTTTCTCCAGCTTTTTGAAAACTTTATATCGTTGAATATTAACCACTTAGTCCTCATCATTTTTATACCACGTTTCCATTATTCCATTATTCCCACTAAATATATTCCCACCAGCTATTTGTGTTTTCAGCACACCAACCTTATACACTACACTCTGTGTGTTTACTTACATGGATTGTAATCCTGTCTTTGTCTTCCTCATCGTCCATCTTACCCCTATCAATGTGCTTCTTCCTTCTCTAGTATAGTGCAACAGTCTCAATCCCTCACGTACCTTATTTCCCTTTTCTGCTTCTATATGTTGGTGTTCACCCCTATCAATTTAGTTTAAATCCTCCCCACCCACACTTGTGAACCTCCCTGCGAGAACATTTGTCCCAGTTCTGCTGAGGTACAACCTGAGGAGATGCCATCTGCCCCAGAACTGGTCCCAGAGGCCAAAGACACTGAAAGCCTCTTTCCTGGACCATGCCTCAAGTCGTTCATTGATCCTTCATATCTTCCTACAGCTGGTGTGTGGCATTGAGCATAATGCAAGGAATACTATCTGCAAGGTCCTACTTCTTAAACTTTCTCCTCGCACTTGAAAATCTGACCGGAGGATATTGGTACCTATCCTCACTATGCCATTGGTATAGATGTGTACCACTCTCTCTCCTCTGCAGATTATTCTGCAACTTCTCCATGACATCCTTCACCCTGACACCAGGGAGGCAACACAGATGGGGTGGGGCGAGGTGGGGGGGGGGGGGCGGGGGGGGGGGGGGCGGTGATGGTCACGATGACAGTCACAGAAATGCCTGTCTGTTCCCCTGACTATAGAATCTCCAAACACAACTGCATTTCTTCTCTTTGGTGTTCCCTCCTGTACACACCACAAGCTCTTTAATTGTAATATTGAGTTCTTAAAACAGCATTCCAAATCAACGAGACATGTCTGCAGACTGCCTGCTCCACTACAGAAAGAGACTCTTCAGCAGTAAACAAGCCTTTGGACAGTCTGTGAATATTTTCTTTCAGACTTTCCTTGCTACTTTGCCACAATTTTTTAAAAACCTCATACTCTTCAGTTTTATTTCTGATTTGCAAGCTTTGGGGCCTTGTGCATGTGCTGTTTTTGCATTAGTGATAGTTGGACATTTATGTATGGAGGGATTCTCCGTTCCTGAGACAAAGGGTGCATTTCTCCAGAAAAATGTGGTAGCGAGTGGGAATTGCCGCTGGGGGGACTGGTGGGGATGGCCAGGGGCACTATCTGGGGCACTATCTGGCAGGTTACGTCCGCACACTGCCGGCGCCATGTTTTATGGCACGATCGCTGCAGGTTGTCGCAGTGCGCTTGCATGGCCACGGACCTGGCCATTTTCTGGCCGTTTATTTCGTGGAGACCGGGGGTTTTATGCGGTGCGGCTGCTAGCCCCTCACCACTGATCCCTGCACTTAGCCTCAGAAATGGAGAATTTGGCCCCATGGGCGGGATTCTCCGTCCCGCCGCACCTGTTTTCTGGTGCGGCGTGCCCCCGCTGGCCCGCCAGCTGGCCAATGGGGTGTCCCATTGTGCGCACCCCCAGGCCATTGGGAAATCCGCGGGCGTGAGTACGCCACCAGCGAAGCAGTGGATCCCGCCAATGGAGAATCCAACCACATATCATTTTAAATTCAAACAGAGAGAGTATTCAGTGTACCCCGATTAATCTGGTCATGATAATGACCAAAATGACAAAAACACATCGGAATTTCCAGACCATTTATATAGCTAGGGCTAAGCAACAGTATTCAAACTGTTTCCAGGTCCTAGAAGTGCCTTGAATCACTCATTGTGATTTTTACAGCGATACCCTTAATTAGTCATGGAAACAAGCTCGCTGTGCATCTAAGGACAGTGGATAGACTCTCAAGGCTGGAGAGCCAGTCAGAGGCCTTTTGTCGTAAAACGAACATCAGTCTGAAATAGTGGGTAAGTAAGGAATAGGTGACATCTCGATCAGGCACACTCTCTCTAACTATTTAAAATTTAAACTAAAAGAATGGATCTTTCAGCCAGGTCACCATGGCGATGGGGTAGGGAGACGGCGATGTGCAGGTGAGAGGTCTACAAGGATGCCTATAGCCGCTCCGGCAGGCAGGGAGGCCTTGTTTGGGCTTTGAAATGTAACCACTCTGATTGACACCTCTGGATTTCCATAGTCATGTGACTATGCCATGAGGCTGCCACTGGAAGCAAACATCTTAAGATCAGTTCAATAAAGCTTCTCACATAAATAGACGCTAAAGAAGACTGCTGTCCTTAAGCATGAAACTGGCCCAAAGGCTTACATGGAGTATTGTGCCACCCCTCTCCATTCCCTAACTTATTGCTTGGTGACCAACTCCAGGCCCCTGCCACCTGCAGCTACCTTTATTTGGCCTTAAATGCTTCTTAATGAGCCTTTTCAGCTATTATATTGCCACCATGCTGGTAGTCCTGCCAAGTACCCTCTCCCTCCTTTGGAAACAATGGATTGTGTCATGATATCCAGATCAGCATATCATGGTGCAATCACACACACACTGGTGGACAGGCAGTTGGACAAACCAGCAGACACATAACATCGCAGCCAATCACCAGTGAGAGCACACGCACTATAAAACAGGGAACACCACAGTTCCCGCTCATTCTACCAGGAGATAGCTCGGAGCACAGAGCTCACAGCGCGCCACTCAGACATAGATCATGTGCTGATCTTCCTGCCCTGGCACCTGGAGACAACGTCCGCATACACCTACCGGAGGCTGGCTGGTCAGTGACCGCTGAGGTTCTCCGCCACGTGGCTCCCCGTTCATTCCTGGTTCGTATGCCTGATGGTTCTTTTCGCCGCCGTAATCGGCGGGCCCTTCGTTTGGTTCTGCGCTCGCTACTAGATCATGCACCGGTGCCACGCCCTCCTGTTGTCCCTGCTTTCGACTTTGTTGAACTTCCTGCCACTCTGCCTCTTCCTCTCTCGCCCGTGGCCAGGCCCATTCCTCAGCCGGTGGATCCTGACCCACCCTTGAGGCGGTCAACCCGAATTCGTCGCCCACCTGAGAGATTTGACTTATGAGCCTGTTAGCACATTGGACTCACTGAATTGTTTTACAGTACTGTTAACGAGATTTTTTTCTTGTCGTTCATTGTTCCAGAGTTTTCTCTCATCGTTTGTTGATTGCATTTTTTCTGTTATTGGTACAACGTCATTGTTCTGTTACACCAGACACCTTCCTCTGTATATAGTTTAGCCTCATGTACATGTTGTAAATATTGCACACACATACTCAGATACACTCAGTACACATTTCTATTTTTTAGCATTTAGGCACATATCCTTTGTGAAAGGAGGGGATGTCATGATATCCAGATCAGCATATCATGGTATAATCACACACACACTGGTGGATAGGCAGTTGGACCAACCAGCACACACATAACATCGCAACCAATCACCAGTGAGTTCACATGCACTATAAAACAGGGAACACCACAGTTCCTGCTCATTCTACCAGGAGATAGCTCAGAGCACAGAGCTCACAGTGCGCCACTCAGACATAGATCATGTGCTGAGTGCCTCACTAAGATAGTGATAGGGCTGGGTCCACAGGTTAGCTGGTGAAGCACAAACCCAAGCCAGTAGTTAGTTGTTACCGTTGATTAGACAATAAAACAGACTTGTACCATCTACAGCCCGTGTTGGATCATTTGTGCATCAGGACACTCAACACGACAGATTGGAGGCAAGATAGAGCCAGGGAACTGGCATGCCGGCTGGTGGGATTATGTTTAGCTCCTGCTAGTCTTGTCTCCTGGCCAAGATAGGCCTAAAAAAAACAGGCCCTGGTATTACTTCTCCTTTGCAACAATTTACGTTCCCATTGCACTCCTTTTTAAGTCTCGGAAACATATTTTTCCCTCGGGTCTCCTCGTGCTTAATGCTAACTGAGCTGATTGGTAACCCGCTGTTATGCTTTTTCATTTTTGTGCATATTTACATGGATTATCCCCGGAGATTGACATGCCTTATTCTTACCCTGCATGATTTTCAATTCACCCAATTCCAAATACTCCTCCCTGAATTTCTACACTGGGAGCATCAAATAATCAAACATGCCCCCTATGGTTATATATTCCAATAAATAACTTGCTGCTATATTTTTTTTACACCAAATGAAGCTGTGGCAGTCATACCCTTTTCCAAAATAAGGCAGTATTTATATCAAATAATAGAAATCTGAGCTACTGGTTCTGGATTACTGCAGAGTGTTAACCTTGCTCCATTGGAATTACTGTGCACAAGGTCAATCACTGTATTATGAAAAAGTTATCCCAGCATTGGAGAGAATGCAGTGAATAACAGCTAAATTGATAGCTGGGATTAGGCACTTCAGTTATGAGGGGAAACTGCAGGAATTGGGAATGTTAGTATTCGGGAAGAAATGAGATAGCTCAACGATGATCTTATTGAGCCGTTCAATATCTTGAAGGGCATAGATAAGATGCTCAGGATTAGTATGCAGCTTCTCCTATTTTGTGACATTCCTTCAGATCTTCACTGAAGTTTCAGTGGGAGATTTTAGAAGAATGCTCACAGTAATGTTAATCTATTATAGTGTCACAAGATCTGCAGCACATGTACTTGTACTTACCAAGACACTTCAGAGAGGCATGAGAAGCAACATATGACATTGAGCTATACAAGAAGGTATGAGGACTGGATAGAGGATTGATTTAGGGAGGCGTGCCACAGCGCATCAGAATAGTCAAGTCTAGAGCGGCAGGGTTAGGTGCATTGGTTGGCACTGCTGCCTCACGGCGCCAAGGCCCCGGGTTCGATCCCAGCCCCCAGTCATTGTCCGTGTGGAGTTTGCACATTTTCCCGTGTCTGAATGGGTCTCACCCCCACAACCCAAAACTATGTGCAGGATAGGTGCATTGACCATGCTAAATTGTCCCTGAGGTCAGTCTCCTATTACAGGGATCCCCATGGGGGTCTCCCTATTGCAGGAGTTGCCAGGAAGGAGCAAAGTTTTTGGCAGGCACTAAAGACAATGGCTTCCATCTTTCCAATATTTAATGACAGGAAAGTTTTGCTTCTGAAGTGATCTTCCTCGAAGCACAGCCCAAACCGATGGCACCACTCTGAAGAAGTCCAAACCAAAATCTTCTGTCTCTGGATCATTGGAGTCCAGATGTAGGATGGAAAATGCGCATCAGGGCCTGCAGAGGCCTTGATGTGTGGTCATGCATGGGAATTGCCCTGGAAGTTTAAACTTCCATTAAACGTCCAACTCCACAGCTGCCTGGGAACCTCTGCAAAAGTCTTCACCTCTGAGCTAGAGTTGAACACTTTGGACATGTCTGTGGTAGCATGGCCCCTTTAAGGGATGAGCCCTCGCGGTCCACATGACCAGCTTGGGGTCTATCACACAGGAGCACACAAAACCCAATCAATGGGGCAAAAGCGTAGGATCCTGGCAGCAGGGTCTCAGATAGTGTGGACCTTGGAGCCAGAGAGTGAAGACCTGTTCAGAGACTCTGGCTGAGATTCTCCGAGCCTGCGCCGGGTCGGAGAATCATTGGTAACTCCGGAAATTCCCGTCACGCCTCTCTGACGCTGGGTCGCGATTCCCGGTGACCGGAGAATCGGCGGCAGTCTCGCGGTCGATGCGGCGGCGGTGCCCCCGCAGTGATTCTCCGCGGTCGACCGGCCGAGTATCCGCCGAGTTCCGCCGGCATGGTTCCAACCTGGTACCACCCAGCGGGAGCTCAGACCCGCGGCCGCAGTGGCCGTCCTGGTGGGGGGGGGGGGGGATCAGATCCAGGGGGGCCTGCACGACGGCCAGGCTTGCGATCGGGGGCTACCGATCGGCGGGGGCGCACGATCTGGAGGGGGCCTATCTCCTTCCGCGAGGGCCCGCTGTGTCGCTACGCCATGTTGCGCGGCGCCGGCATGGAAATGGCCACCACACGCATGTGTGGACCCGTGCCAGCAGTGCAGGGCCGCGTATCAGCGCCCGAGCAGCTCGCAGGACTTTGGCGCCGTGCTGGCCGCCTGTGGCCCACTGAATCATTGGGCCAAGGGGCCCGTTGACGCCAGCGTGAAACATCTGGTGTTCACGCCGGCATCAACACTTGATCAGGATTTTGGAAAATCCCGGCCTCTGTGCCTGTGTATAGTTTACCTTTGCTTCCTACCAATAAACCCATGTTCAGTAATACTAGAAGTCTCACTAGTATTGACTCAAGCTATTACATTGGCGATGAGTGTAAACAGGATCGGTCACAATTCCTCAGTGGTTTAGAATTCGAGGGGGAAGAGAGAAACCACCAAAATGAACAGATAAGTCAAAAAGCGTTAACAACATCATAAAACAGTGAGCGAAAATTGCCCATGATTGGGAAGTTAGACCCATTCAATTCGGGGGCCATGAGCCGGAGCTAATATATTGAGTGGCTTTGTTACTTCTTTACAGAAAACAAAGTACCATTGAGGATAAACAGAAAACTATCCTATTAAACAGTTTGTGGGCAAACAACCTTTCACCTTATGAAGAATTTGAGGTCCCCAGAGGCTCCTGACATGAAGTTATTTGACCAGTTGGTGAAGCTGGAGAGAAAGTGTTTCAACCCAGATCCTCAATCATACTACAGTGATACAAGTTCAATTCAACAGTCTGGGATGAAGGAGAAACGATCTCCGCATTCCTTGCCAGACCCTGTCAAATGGCCGAGCATTGTGAATTCGGTAAAGTGCTCACTGACATGCTGCGTGATCATTTATTATGCAGTATTGACAACATAAGTGTGCAAAAGAAGCTTCTGGCTGAAACAATGATTATCCAGACAAGGTTGGTCCAAGATCGCAAGAAACTGCAGAGTGTGGTGCACTCAGCCCAACGCATCACACAAGCTTGCCACCCTCACATTGATTCTGTATACACTTCCCGCTGCCTCAGAAAGGCAGACAGCATTGTTAGAGACCCCCCACACCCAGGCTTTGCCTTCTTCCAGACCCTTCCATAAGGTAGAAGATACAGAAGTCTGAAGACACGCACATCCAGACATAGGAATAGCTTCTTCCCCACAGCTACAACACTCCTCAACGACTCCTCCTCGGACTGATCTGTTCCCTGTAAGAACACTATTCACGACACCCTATGCTGCTCTAGCTCATGTATTTGCTTTGTTTGGCCCCTTGTTCCACACTGTAACCAATCACTGTTTGTCGATGTACCATTTGTCAATGTACTCTGTTGATTATTCATTTTTGTCTGCTATGTACGTACGTGTACGTTCCCTTGGTTGCAGAAAAATACTTTTCACTGTACTTCGGCACATGTAACAAATCAAATCAAAAATCAAGGCGATCAAGATTGCTCAGACAACCCAGTGAGCCGAGAGGGCTTCAATGTGTGCAAGGACGTGAGGTGAACAAGCAGTGGGGTGGTTGCGCTGCAAGGCCACAACCACGTCGACAGACTCACAGGAAGTTCAGCCACAATCCCAGGAACAGGATTATGAACTTCCACTTGTGGCCAGGAAAGAAAATGGGTTGTCAAGACGACTGCTACTGATGTGGGGAAGACCAATCCCAGGAATTGTGCCACTGCAGAGAGTTTATTTGTTTTCAGTGCAATAGGAAGGGCCATATCCAGGCATGCTGCTGCTGAGCCAGTCAGAATGCGCCAATTCAAAAACACAAGTCATGACTCCAGTGAACAAAGTGGAGAGGCATTCAAATGAATGGCGGCATGGTAGCATAGTGGTTAGCACAATTGCTTCACAGCTCCAGGGTCCCAGGTTCGATTCCGGCTTGGGTCACTGTCTGTGCGGAGTCTGTACATTCTCCCCGTGTGTGCGTGGGTTTCCTCCGGGTGCTCCGGTTTCCTCCCACAGTCCAAAGATGTGCAGGTTAGGTGGATTGGCCATGATAAATTGCCCTTAGTGTCCAAAATTGCCCTTAGTGTTGGGTGGGGTTACTGGGTTATGGGGATAGGGTGGAGGTGTTGACCTTGGGTAGGGTGCTCTTTCCAAGAGCCGGTGCAGACCCGATGGGCCGAATGGCCTCCTTCTGCACTGTAAATTCTATGCTAACTACAATGAAGACCCTGTAAAATACAGACCAAACATGGTAAAAGTGAGCAAAACAGATCCCAATTTAGATAGGTAAATGGATGACCACTAAAGGTGGAGGTTGACACCGGGGCATTGGCCACGGATGTAGGTGAACAAAAGTTTAAATATCTTTGAGGAGTTCAGTCTTTGAACTGAGCAGCACAACGACCAAGTTGCCGACGTACATGAGGAGACCATGAAAACTTTGGGAGCAACCACAACGTCAGTGTCAATCAGCAACAAGATGCCCAGTTTTCTTCGATCATTGTTGAGGGATATCTGCTAAGCCTCATGGGATGGGGTTGGTTGTGTCAAATCAAGTTGAATGGATTAAAATTCTTCAAGATCTTAGACAGTGTCTTCCAGGAAGTCTTATGGAAATAGAAAGAGTTTGGATTGGATTGGATTTGTTTATTGTCACGTGTACCAAGGTACAGTGAAAAGTATTTTTCTGGGAGCTGCTCAACGGATCATTAAGTACATGAAAAGAAAAGGAGATAAAATAAAATACATAATAGGCCAACACAAGGTACACAATGTAACTAGATAACACCGGCATTGGGTGAAGCATAGAGGGGTGTAGTGTTAATGAGGTCAGTCCATAAGAGGGTCGTTTAGGAGACTGGTAACAGCAGGGAAGAAGCTGTTTTTGAGTCTGTTCGTGCGTGTTCTCAGATTTTTGTATCTCCTTCCTTATGGAAGAAGTTGGAAGAGTGAGTAAGCCGGGTGGGAGGGATCTTTGATTATGCTACCCACTTTCCCCAGGCAGCGGGAGGTATAGATGGAGTCAATGGATGGGAGGCAGGTTCGTGTGATGGACTGGGCTGTGTTCACGACAGCCCAGCTGGGTTAAATAAAGGAAATTTATATCAACCCTGACTCATCATCAAGGTTTTTCGGAATGAGGCCGGTCCCTTACGCCTTGCACCAAAAAGTGGAAGCCGAAATTAAACATCTGGAAGAATTGGGAATTAGTAGACCCATTCAGCTTTCTGAATGGGTAGATCTCGTCATCTTTGTGTTAAAATTGGACAACTCAGTTAGAATATGCAGGGATTATAAACTTACAATAAAGCAGGCAGCCCAAGTAGATAAATACCCAATTCCATGAATTGAAGAACTTCAGGCGAAGTTGGCGGAGGGCCTCACAAACACCAAACCCGGCCTCAGTCATGCCAAATGCATCTAGAACTGGTTGAAGATTCCTGAAAGTTTGCAACAATTAACACACGTAAAGGCCTGTTTCAATACATCAGGAGTGGGATTCTCCATTGTGTGTCCAACTCGCTAACACTGCCTGTGAAGACTGAGAACATGACGCTCTGTCAAATCTCTATTCACTGCAGTGGCACTGGAGAATCCCACTGGCATGAAGGAACAGAGGCTCAAATTCCAGATTACCCTTTGGTATCTATTCAGCCTGTGCGATATTCCAACACAGGATCAGAAATTACATGTAAAATTATGAAGGGAATAGATAGGATAGGTGCGGGCAGGTTGTTTCCACTGGCGAATGAAAGCAGAACCCAAAGGGTTGTGAATCTATGGAATTCCTTGCCCAGTGAAGCAGTAGAGGCTCCTTCATTAAATGCTTTCAAGATAAAGATAGATAGTTTTTCAAAAATAAAGGGATTAAGGGTTATGGTGTTCAGGCCGGAAAGTGGAGCTGAGTCCAATGATCTCATTGAATGGCAGGCTCGAGGGGCCAGATGGACTACTCCTGCTCCTAGTTCTTTTGTTCTTATGTAAATCTACTCCACTGCATCCCAAAGGGTTTGGTCTACCCGGATGACAATTTGGTAACAGGAGCATCACAGAAAGAGCACTTATCAAGCCTAGAAGAGGTGATGAGAAGATTTAGAGATGTCGGAATCTGACTGAAGGCCGAGTGGTGCACTTTTCAAGCTAGTGAGGTCATGTTTCTAGGGCTCAAGTGGTGAGGACCCATTCGAAGACAAGGTGGGAGTTATTCAAGAAGTCCCGGCACCTAGAAAATGTTAGAATTAATGTCTTTCTTATGGTTGGTCAACTAATATGGTTGTTTCAACCCTACCCTAGCAATGACATTAGCGCCACTACACATTTTGTAATAAATTTAGAATACCCAATTACGTTTTTTTCCAATTAAGGGGCAATTTAGCATGGCCAATCCACCTAACCAGCACATCTTTTGGGTTGTGGGGGTGAAACCGACGCAGACATGGGGAGAATGTGCAAACTCCACACGGACAGTGACCCAGGGCCGGGATTCGAACCCAGGTACTCAGCGCCGTAGTCCCAGTGCTAGCCACTGCATCACTGTGCTGCCCCCTAGCGTCATTACACTTGCTCTTCAGAAAACACCAGCTTTGGCATTGGAAGGAACCACAGAAGCACACTTTCCAGCACATCAAGCAGACATTACAGTCATCAAGTCTATTGGTTCACTTTGACCTGGGCAAGTCAATCATCTTGAGTTGCAATGCATCACCATACAGAATAGGGCCAGTTCTGTCCCATTAAATGGAAGATGGTTCAGAGAGGTCAATTGCCTTTGTCTGTAGAACTCTTTCTGATGCCGAGCGGACATACGTGCAGACTGAGAAGAAAGGCCTTGCCATAATCTTCAACATCAAGAAATTTCACCAGTATGTCTATGGGTGACTTTGCACAATAATAACGCACCACACGCCTCCATTAGGGTTCCTTTGTGAAGACAAACTGATACCTCCAATCGCCTCCAGCAGAGTACAATGATTGGTCTTGTTGCTGATGGCCTACGAATTCATTTTTCAGAATAGGCCAGGCACACAAATTTCAAACACTGATGCGCTGAGTCATCTCCCACTTCCAAAGAAACTGGCACCACTGCCACTGCCTCAAGACATAGTCCTGGCACCAAACTTTCTTGACACTTTGCCAGCACTGTCAGGTCACATAAGAAATTGGACACAGCTCAACTCAGACCTGTCCAAAGTGAAGCGCATTATCTTAAACGGGTGGCACAATCTTGAATCTGACTAGTGAAAGCCTTACCTTACTCATCAGGACAAACTCAGTTGCAAAGATTGAGTCATTCTCTGGGGTTCCCGAGTGGTAGCACCACCCCCAACCAGAGAGCCCCTGTTGCAGGAATTGCACAGTGCCCATCCCGGCCAAATGCAAATGCGAGCTCAAAGATACACTTGGTGGCCTGGCATAGATAAGCATAATGAATGCATGGTGCGCCAGTGCGATCGCTGCCATAAACAGCAGATGTTGCCACCCACAGCAAACCTCCACCCTTGGGAGTGGCCTGGATGAGGGTACATGTGGACTTTGCAGGCTATTTCTTGGGGCGAATGTTTCTTGTTTTGGTTGATTCCCACTCAAAGTGGTCGGAGGTTTAAGAGATGGGAACGGTGACGTCAGTGGTCATAATAGAGACCCTGTGGTGAATGTTTGCTGTCCATGGTCTCCCCCAAGTAATAGAGTCTGGCAATGGCACCCCATTGAATGGAGAAGAATTTCAGCATATAGTCCGAAAAATCTCCAGAGGAGAACATCCCCCTATCACCCGGTCTCAAACAGATTAGCGGTGAGAGATGTGCAGACGTTCAAGATTGCCATGAAGGAGTAGCCCAGAAGACCACTACGCCTTATATTGGCCAACTTTGACTCCTGCCCTGCCACCACAGGCATGTGTGAATTTGGCAGGGAGGCTGGAGGCTCTGCAGGCACCCAAAAGAAACAGCATATTTTGTACAAAGGAGACAGATAATTTCATGTGGGCACCTAGTCCACTTGAGGAACTTTGCCTCAGGCCCATTGTGGCCACAAGGCAGAATAGTGTCAAAGTCAGGCCCAGTCCCGTACACAAAAGCAGAGAATTTGGACAATCTCAGCAGGTCTGGCAGCATCTGGGGAGAGAGAACAGAGCTACTGAGTCGTCCAGACTCAAAACAGTAGCTCCGTCCTCCCTCCACAGATGCTATCAGACCTGCTGAGATTGTTCAGCATTTTCTGCTTTTGCTTCAGATTCCAGCATCCACAGTAATTTGCTTTTATCCAGTCTCTTACATGGTCGATTTGAATGGCAGGAGAGTGCAGAAAAATATTGGCCACATAAGAAGCCATGGGAAGGCAACACCAATCTCGGAACAGTTGGAGCTGGCAGGCAACACCAGTGCTCCTGTGATGGAACCAGAATAGACAGAATCCAGGAGTTCTGAGGAGGCCCTGTCGATGACTCAGGAGAGAGCTGGAAAAGGGAATAACCCTGCTGTAGTTGTCAAATCTCAGAGATAATCTGCCAGGAGCGACAACATTGCTACCTCAGAGTTGGAGGAGCCAGTTCAGGAGATCTAGAAAGTTCCCCGACAGACCAACATTGTTATGAACTGTTATGGACTCTCTCCCCTTGTTTTTCTCAGACTTTTTATTGTATATAGTCACTATACAATAAATATGTAATTGAGGGACTTAAGAGGGGAAGAGATGTGGTAGCACAGCCCCTTTAAGGAGTGAGCCTTCGCGGTCCACTTGACCCACTCGGACCTATTGTACAGGAGCGCACGGACCTCAACCAATGGGGAAAAAGCACAGTGGCCTTAGAGTGGAGTCCCAGACAGAGTAGAAGCTGGAGTCAGAGAGTGCAGATCTTTTTAAAGATTCTGTGCCTGTGTATAGTTTACCCTGTTACTAATATACCCTTGCTATGTTATACTGGAAGTCTTTCTAGTATTGCCTCCAGCTACCACAAGATCCAAATGACTTATCTTAATAGTTGCCCAGGAAATGTTAGGCAGTTTAAAACCTCGTCTCACATATGGGTAACTCCATATCCAACAGCCTAAATTACCCCTCCTACCCCCTTCCCCTCACGGCCATCATCCTGACCATCCGACTACACCCTGATCAACTGACTAATCGCCTGACCAACTGACTAGTGCCTGACAAACTGACTACTCCCCAACCAACTGACTCACCCCCTAACTAACTGACTCACTCCCTAATCAACTGACTAATTACCTGACCAACTGACTAACCCCTGACCAACTGACTACTGCCCTGATCAACCTGACTGCTCCTCAGCTATCCATTTGACTACTTCCGATCCGACAATCCCCTCAACCTTGTGGTAGTATCATAACTGTAAGAACTGCAAGGGTTAATGAAATGTCTAAAGTGGCCATTAGAGGGAGCTACAGATACAAGTGTATAAGGCATTGATGGTAAGCCTTGTGTGGAGAGAGAGTAGTCCAGGAGTTAGCTAGAGACAGACAGAAGTATTGATAGCGTGAGTAAGAGCAGATCATAGTTAAGAACAGTATTAAAATTAGTTGCAGATTTAAGTGTAGTTTATATGTTAACAATCAACTGTGTTATTTAGAAGTACATGTTGAATCCAAATTAGTAGTGTTAATACATTTGTAGCTTTGTTTGAGCTATTTTATGGTCTTTGCGAACACTACGCCAACCATCCTGAATTGAGCAACACAAAGATCACCACAAACCTGACCTGTTGCGCATCAAACTACTGCCATAATCCGAATATCCACTCATCTACCTACCACCTCACCTACCTTCCTACCTACCCAGCTTATTCTCCAATCCGACTCACCTATGTACCCACCTACACATATCACCACCCACACACACACACACTCATTCACTAAAGCTTTGGGACCTTATAACACTTACTTGAATATGGCAGCTGACGTAGTGAAAAAAGTGTAGACTGGTTGGAATAGACTGGCAAGGGAAGAAGTGAGGTGGTGGATTGCATTTTCAAATTAAAGAAAGCGTGAGATAACCTGAGGCACGTTGGTGATGGCGGTGAACCCCACTGCCCGGGCATCCGGGTGGTTTAGTCCAAGTTGAAATAGATGTATTGTGTTGACTGGGCATATAGGGCCTCCGTGATGTGTTGGTGCACCTGTGCACCGGGCTCTGTGAGATCCTAGACAGGTCCCCAGCCAGCGCCTGGAAGGACCCATGGCGTAAAGGTTCAGGGGAACCTCAGCATGACGGCCATCCTCTCCTGGGTGTCCTCTCCATTCCCCCTCGGTGCCAGGTGCGCCATGATCTAGCAGATATGCTGTATGGTCCCTCTGCTCAGCTGGAGTCTTCGAAGGGGTGCCCGGCCCAACAGATCCTCGAATGACTGTCGTTAATGGTGCACACGAGGCTTCACGCTGCACCTCTTTTGCTCCAGGGGTACTGTTGCTGGCGCTGCCCTTGCCAGAGGTACATTGTGCAACCCCGTATAGCGCCCCACTGTAGGGGCTGAAGTGGGTATTGCCCTTGGGTATGCTGCGTGATGCTCCAGGGGTGGTGGCATGTGTGAGTGGAGCCTGGGGTATGGGGGTGGTTGTATAGAGTGGGGGGGGGGCTGTGGTGAAGGATGTGGTGTGGTGGGAGAGTGGGGGCTGGTGTGTGGGTCTGGTGGGGTGGATGAGTGGGGGCTGGGGTACGAGGGTGGTGCGGTGGGGGCACCCATTCGGCCTATGTCACTCATCAGAACCAGTGCCAAGGTGGGTGGTCAGTGTGGTGCGCAGCAGGATAGCTTACTTGCAGGCCTCAGCAATGGTAGTCCGTGCCTGGGCACCGCCTCTGTCCCAGGGGAGGGGTCAACCCGGACCCATGCCCATCCCCTGGCTTACCCCTCCCCTACCCCTGTCCCTGGCAGCCCCCCCCTCCTCCACCAACTCAAGCCAGCCCGGCTAGTGTCTGGACCGGCAGCCCACAGTCGTGCCTCTCTGTGTCCTACCTCCTCTCTCTCCCTCATCAGCCCTGGCACCTGCTTCTCGATTTTTAAAGGCACAAGTAAATCTCGCCGTCATGAATTCACCCTGATGGAGAAGGAGAATCGCGGAGTCCCCGGAGAATACCGGGTCGGCCCCACTAATGATGTGCAAATGGTGTTGTGTTTTCTGTACGTGCGAGTGGGACGCATTGAAGCCGCTGTCGAGGCTCCGGGCAATTGCGATTTGTTGTGAAACGAGTGCCCGCCACGTTTTCAGCGTTAAAACCGATTCTCCGCCCAATCACGTTTCCCGATTCCTGTGTCAGCCGACGAAGAATCCAGCCCGTTGTGTTTAAGGATGTCCGTGTCTTATTATTTGAAAGAGTTGCTTCACCTGTTGACTGACATACTGTTCAGCGTGAGCAGCAGTTCCATTCCTTTCCGAACAAGTCAATGACACGACAACCAAATGTCACAGCTCAGCTGACACTCACTAATAACAGCTGCATGGCCATCAAGGCAGTAAGTTCCTGCAAATCCTCTGCTGCCACATGGGACTTCACAACAGTGCCTCACCAAATGCTCTCTCCTCAAACTCAAACAGAGGGGTGAAGCCACGGAGGAATTTGAAAAAGGAGGAATTTGAAAAAAGGGGATGCAAATTCCACACTTGTGGCATTGCCAGACTTTGAATTAACATTTGACAATTAGCACCGTTTCCATAAATATCTAACATAGTTACACTGAATTAATGCTGCAGTTTTTGCGAAATGGCAGAGAGGGACATGACAAAATGCAGGGAATACTGCAGATGCTGAAAACCGATAAAAAGAGACAGATGAAGCTGAAAATAGCCAAAAACGCAGTCGACGTCTGTGGAGAAACATGTTCGTCAACATTTTAGGTCTATTAGCCTTCAAGGTTCTTTTTTTCCCAGAGAGATTGGCTTGTACTGAATTCACTCCACTTAATTAGTACCCATTAAAACACACGCAGCATTGCTCATCACTGTTAACTATTGCCTTTCATCCACCAAGTGTTAGATGCAGTTTCAGACAATAAGGGACCATGAGGTAAATGAATATTAATAACACACACTTCTCTTCAACACCATAGGAGCTCATTTTCTGTGTGTTAGCAGTTAAGGGTTGCTTATTTTCACTTTTAAAATCTTCAACCACTTTGCGTTCAAGAGCTTGGCATTTCCTAATGCACAACAGCGTATCTGACAGGCAGCAGGAAATTAAGCCAGCCGATCACAGTTCAGCTATAATAAGTACAATTTAGCACTGTAAGAGTTAGGAAGTAAAATGCTTGAGGCCCAGAAGACAGCAGCAGCTGGTATTCCATTTGGACTGTTTGGAAATTTGTTATGTAATGCACGCAAAAAAAATATAAAAAGAATCAGATGGAAACAGCTCTGATTTCAGGGAGATGAAGTTGAGGTGCTGGGTTTGGGGGTCAACAATCTGGGAAGGAAAGATTGAGAGGGAATGACAGCAAAGCAAAACATTCTCTTCATAGAAGTTATAGTGCAGAAGGAGTCCACTCGGCCCATAGAGTCTGCACCGGCCCTTTCAAAGGGCACCCGACTCAAGCCCACGTATCTACCCTATCCCTGTAACCCGTAACCCCCACTTAACCTTTCTGGACACTAAGGGCAATTTAGTACGGTCAATCCACCTAACCCGCACATCTTTGGACTGTGGGAGGAAACTGGAGCACCCGAAGAAAACCCACGCAGACACGGGGAGAATGTGCAGACTCCGCACAGACAATGACCGAAGCCAGGAATCGAACCTGGGACCCTGGAGCTGTGAAGCAACTGTGCTAACCACTGTGCTACCATGCTGCCCAACAGAAAAAATGATCATTTCGAAAGAGATTTCATGATGTTAAATAAAGTTGTCAAAAAAGAAATTCAGCCTGCAGCTGCAGAGAGAAAAGGCAGGCCTGTGTTTGATGTGAGTGTGCCCCATACACTGACATCAAACTCATGATCTGGTCATTAGTGCATTGCAGTTTGTGGGATCTTGCTTGTGCAAGCTTTCAGTCCTAAATTACAACCCTTGAGTTACTTTGAAAGTGCTTGATTGGGTGCATGCTGAATTGAAGCAACCTGAGACCAAGAAAGATATTGGGCGCAATTTTCCAAAAAGAAAAATGAAGGTGTCATATTCGGTGAATAAATTGATTTGATTACCCTTGGCCGTGGCGCGATCCGGACTGCAATTTTCAGGCACTTAGAAAAACATTTTGCCCCACGTGAAAAAATGAGGTGCAAAGCATCTGATTCGCCCACCCTGGGGTCGTTGAGCGCTTCAGTGAAGGAGCCGTTGTATTTAAAGTGCTCCACACCACTTGCTCTCATTCAAACCAGGAGGATGGCAGATAGGAAATCAGCTCCTAGATTTATGGAGGGGGCCCTCAACCATTTGCCATGGAGGAGAGTTGAGCTACACTATACCCTCGGACAGCCAGGAGGCTTTCCAGTAAGGTAGCGAATCCCACTTGAGAGATGGCCATAGCACTGGTCAGTGACAACAGACAGATCAAGAGGACAGGAATCCAATGCAGAAAAAAGATGAATGACCTACTCCGAACAGGCAGGGTGAGTGCTCCCTGCTTGCTCTCTGCATTCCACCCTTTCATCATCCCACGGAATGCCACTCCGATCACCCATGCTGCCCCCTCGCAGGCCACAGGACTCAACCTCCCACCAGCATCCTCAAAGCTCAGCCCGGCACTCCTTATCAGAATCCCTCCCTGTTTAGGCACAGTGCCAACATGCCAAGTGTCAGCAACCTCTGACCCACCAGCCATTCAGCTCACATTATTCCCATTTCTGTCCCTGCGGGAGAATATCGGCCACATCTGCCGCAAGCGAGAAAAAACGAGCCTGGGCTGAGGATCCTGACTCCATATGTGAAGAGAGCCATTAGGCCGCAGGACAGGAGCAGAAGCAGGCCTGCGCTCAGAGTTATGTGGACCTACAAGAGGAATATGAGGAGCAACTGCACACTCATCCAGATAACCAAACTCAAGTGAGTTCTGTGTAGTCCAAACTCTTGACCAGACCAGGTACCAAAATCACATCCCTTGCCTTGCTGGAACATCAGCCAAAGAGCCTGATCCATTTACCAGCACTGTCCCACCATCCACCCTCGACACTACCTCACAGGAGATCTCAGAGAAGGACACATATGAAGCTTAATGGCTATCACCCTCACTATCCACCATCTTGAAGACACACACCTCGGTGAGCAAAATTAGCAAGCAGGTGTCTGGGTCACTCTCTGGTGAGCACCATACAGCTTCTGATGCACATCAGGTGGAGGCAGGAATGTCCCAGGGGTTGGACAGTTTGAGGCCTGCTGGATTCCAGGATACAGCTGGTTCGCGGACATCATTAACCTGTCCCTACTCCACTCCGAGGTCCCCACCCGCTTCAAGAAGACCACCATCATACCGGTGCCAAAGAAGAACCAGGCAACGTGCCTCAATGACCACCGTCCGGTGGCCCTGACTTCAGTCGTAATGAAGTGCTTCGAGAGGTTGGTCATGAAGCGCATCACCGCCATACGTCCAGAACGCCTTTATCCACTGCAATTCGCATACCGCCACAATTTCCTTGGCCATACACTCATCCCTACAGCATCTCGACAACAAGGACTCCTACATCAGACCCTTATTTATTGACTACAGCTCTGCCTTCAACACCATAATCCCAGCCAAGCTCATATCAAAGCTCCAAAACCTAGGACCTGGCGCCCCACTCTGCAACTGAATCCTCGCCTTTCTGACCCACAGACCACAATCAGTAAGAATGAACAACAACACCTCCTCCACAATAGTCCTCAATACCAGGGCCCCGCAAGGCTGCACACTTAGCCCCCTACTCTACTCCCTGTACACACACGACTGTGTGGCAAAATTTGGTTCCAACTCCATCTACAAGTTTGCTGATGATACGACCATAGTGGGCCGGTTCTCGAATAATGATGAGTCAGAGTGCAGGAGGGAGATAGAGAACTTAGTGGAGTGGTGCAGTGACAACAATCTCTCCCTCTATGCCAGCAAAACTAAAGAGCTGGTCATTGACTTCAGGAAGCAAAGTACTGAACACACCCCTGTCAGCATCAACGAGGTGGAGATGGTTAGCAGTTTCAAATTCCTAGGGGTGCACATCTCCAAAGATATGTCCTGGTCCACCCACGTTGACGCTACCACCAAGAAAGCACAACAGCACCTATACTTCCTCAGGAAACTAAGGAAATTCAGCATGTCCACATTAACCTTTACCAACTTTTACAGATGCACCACAGAAAGCATCCTATCAGGCTGCATCACAGCCTGGTATGGCAACTGCTCGGCCCAGGACCACAAGAAACTTCAGAGAGTAATGAACACCGCCCAGCCCATCACACAAACCTGCCTCCCATCCATTGACTCTATCTACACCACCCGCTGCCTGGGGAAAGTGGACAGCATAATCAAAGACCCCTCCCACCCGGCTTACTCACTCTTCCAACTTCTTCCATCGGGCAGGAGATACAGACGTATGAGAACACGTACGAACAGACTCAAAAACAGCTTCTTCCCCGCTGTTACCAGACTCCTAAATGACCCTCTTATGGACTAACCTCATTAATACTGTCCCCCCTGTATGCTTCACCCGATGCCGGTGCTTATGTAGTTACATTGTATAACTTGTGTTGCCCTATTATGTATTTTCTTTTATTCCCTTTTCTTTCCATTTACTTAATGATCTGTTGAGCTGCTCGCAGAAACATACTTTTCACTGTACCTCGGTACACGTGACAATAAACAAATCCAATCCAATCCAGGGGTGCCCACCAAGGCATCTCAGGCAAAGGCGTTGAACACAGCAAGCCACCGCCGCCTCTGATGTGCATTCTGGGAACACAGGGATTTAACATCTCCTGCACCTCAAGCAAACCAACTCTGCTGCTAAATCTCATAGCCCTCTCATCTTGCTGGGCTTGGTCCAGGTTGAAATGAATAAAGTTAAAGACCTTGCATCGAGTGCACCCATGGCCTCATGGATGCACTTAAGAAAGGATGTCTAAGAGATGCGACACAGGTCATATGTTGAGTCCAAGAATAACCCTGTTGCATAAAATCTGAGGGCTGCTGTGACCTTCACAGCCACAGGCAGCGGTTGTTCTCTGCTGTCATGTGGTGCCAAGTTGGCCAAGATGTGGCACAGGTACCGCACAGTCTTCCTGGTGAGGCGGAATCTGCTACGGCACATGTTAGTCCTACAGCTCCATGAAGGACACTTGGGGTCTGTGCACTCTCAATCTCCTTCTTCACCTTTGTGATCTCATAGCAACTGGTGCGACCTCCGACTCCTGAGCCTGCCCTGTGACCCCCTGGTTTCCTGGCACTGGGTATTCCCTGGGTGTTGCTGTACGTTGCTGCTGGAGTCTGTGCTCCTGCAGTGCAGTAATAAGAACAGCCAGCTCCATTGGCTCCATACCGATCACTCAGTTACTTGTGAGGGATGAGAGAGACAGTCAGGTTGGTGCCACAGCCAGATAACATCAGTACCTCTTCTGGCCTTTTTGCCTGCTGGACTGGAAGCAGCCAGTCCCACACCTTATCCGGTGGCTACCACCCACTCACATCTCAGGTGCCAACATATCCCATTGCATGACTGGCTCCAGTCTATGCCCTTGCCCAGTCAGAGTCACCTTTGACCTCCTGTCTGGTTGTTCCCTCCTTTATTCTCTATATTACTGGGAGTTCTGACAGACGATTTAAATGTTCATGCATCGCTAATGGGAAGGGTCAGCTGGATGGTGATATCTGCCTTGGGGGCTAATGGTTTCCCACTGCCAGGCATTGGGGTCCGGAAAATAAACAAGCGGAGTGCCTCTCGATCCTGTGTACCCAAGCATTTAGCCTTGAACCCTGAGTATTCATCCCAATCCTTGACATGAGACAATAGGCAGCTGATATTGTTAAGGGTTAACTATTGATGGCCGTTATCTATGTTGTTCGCCGCAAAGAGAAAAAGGATGGAGGTGCCAACACTCTGGATTCTTTCAAACATGATGAGAGGTTTATTAAGAGGTGTTGCTCATACAATCTATGATGGAGAACTCCGCAAAGCCCTCACAAACATGCTGCTGACATCACTACACAACACGTGATGCTTTACCAGCAGGGGTGGATTCTCTGATTTATTACAATGGCCAATTAGTTTGATGAGCATGAGTCTCAGAGGGCACAATTGTTTCCTGTTTCAGGGGCACTCGAAGCAAATAGGCACCTTTCTTACTCAGGCTGCATCACTCCGAGGTCTCATTGCTGTCAGGACTCCACACTTAAGTCGCCTGGACAGCCACTCTAGAGTTTTTGCCATCCCGTCCACCCCACTACCAACATGCTCGCCCCCTCTCTCCCCCACCACCCCCCGTTCCTTCACTGTCGCTGGGTCAAAATCCTGGAACTTCCTCCCTACAGCACGGGTGGGCTTAGCTACACCACATGGACTGAAGGCACTTCTCCACAAAGCAATTAGGAATGGGCAATAAATGCAGGCCTAGCCAGCAAAGCCCACATTCCTATGAATTAATTTTTTTAAAACAGTGAACTTTATAGCATTCCACTGGTAGCTGCCTGCCAGGCAACCTTGCCGTTCCATTACTGCTTGTTGTTATCTGCTGACCAATCATTTGAAAATTCATTTTAATGCGTTCACATTTATCTCATGGGGTTGGACCTTATGTAATAGCCTATTAAACAATGTTTGCCCTTCCTCAAATCCAGATGGATATCAACTATTGTCTCCCTATCCACTTTGTTTTTCATCAGCTCACAAAATCAATTAACTTCGTGAAGCATCACCTCCCAATTCTCAAACAATGCTGACTGTCTCAGATAATCTCATGTCTCTCGAGAGTCTCCCCTACATAATCCCTCATAATACTTTTAATCGCTTTCCAAACAAGGTAAGAATGTCTTACAGGTCTATAATTTGACAATTCAACCCTTGTTCCTTCATTGAAGATGGGAGTGACATTTGCTACTTTCTAATCCTCTTGGATTTGACCTGAGACCAGCGAACTCTAAAAAATACCTGCAAGACATTTCACAATTATTTGAGCCAGTTCTTTCAGATCCCTGGGTGAGACTGTCAGAAGCAGCAGCATTATCTACCTTGAGCCTCAACAACATATGTTCTCTCTTGTGATTTAAACATTTTTCAGTCGGCAATCATGTTTAAGTTGAATCTGAAATTCTGGTAGTTTTTTCTGTTATGTATTTTGTGAATACATTTGAATATTATTTATGAGTAGGATTTTGCAATAAAAGCAATGGTGAGGCTAACAGCAGTCAGAATTATCAAATTATAAGGGGATCATGGGTTACGGAGGGAAGGCAGGAGAATGGTGATGAGAAACTTATCAGCCAGGATCGAGTCGCGGAGCAGACACGATGGGCCAAATGGCTGAATTCTGCCCCTATGTCTTATGGTCTAAACACTAAATTGAGCAGCAATTTCCAGTGACAGCACATGTAAAGTTAAGCATGGAAATTATAAAACTGTTGTCTGACTCGCCTTCCTTCTTGAAAAACTTCAGTATTGTTACAAGAGATTCACCATTGAATGGTTTGGAGATGCTGTACATACCCAATATTTATTCACTGAACTTGCTAAATAAAGTTTGAGTTTGGCAATACTCCACTGTGTCAAGGACAATTTTTATGATGTTACCTTTTATTGCCCGTAATCATTTATGTGAGTGTGCAAGTGTGTATATTTCTCGCACTTTGAGTGAGTGAGTAAATTGTAATTAATCCAGCAACAAGATTTCTGTATTTTGAAATGGAAAAAAATTGTTTGTTTATGTTTCAACGTCCTCGCCGTGGAGGTTACTAAAGAAAACTGAGGGTGGAGTTATCTATTCTGGAGACTAATTTTTTTAAAAAGTCTGGTGACAGGAGTGGAAGTCGGAGTGACTTCATTAATTATGCATCTGCAATGAGAACAATGAATCTCGAGGTCGGCCACTTTAATACCACATAGGTTCCAATGTCTGGGCACCATATCTAAATGGCACTCGGACAGCGAGTCACTCTTTCACTCCACACCTTTACTCCCCCTCAGTCCTGCCTCAGTCTCAACTATCCCCTGTACCCTGTCTTAGAACATAGAATTCACAGTGCAAAGCTTACAGTGCAGAAGGAGGCCATTCGGCCCATCGAGTCCGCACCAGCCCTTGTAAAGGGCATCCCACTTAAGCCCCACACCTCCACCCTATCTCCGTAACCCAGTAACCCCACCTAACCTTTTTAGACACTAAGCGCAATTTAGCATGGCCAATCCACCTAACCTGCAAATTGTTGGGCTGTGGGAGGAAACCTGAGCACCCGGAGGAAACCCACGCAGACACGGGGAAAACATGCAGACTCCGCACAGACAGTGACCCAAGCCGCGAAATGAACCTGGGACCCTGGAGCTGTGCAGCAACCGTGCTAACCACTGTGCTACCGTGCTGCCGTGTCTTGGTACAGCTTGTGTGGGACAGGCAGCTGATACCTCTCTGTGACCTTGTAAAAGGAAGGGAAAAGCAGCATCTGTTGGTCTGAAAGTCCAGGAAGAAGTCTGCCTTGCCAGATTCATGCCACTTATGTACAGTCATGAAACAGAACATTCTAAATTCCCGCTGGCGGGACGCTTCATTTGGAGGGCAAACCAGATTCCAGCGTGTTTGCCACCAAAAATTGTTCATGAGAACAAGATTCAAACTAATTTCCTACCTTCAAAAAACTGACTCTAGGCCAGAGGCAGACTTTCATTTAGACACACAGTGCTGCAGCGCGGGGCCCTGGCCCATACTGAGAGGTGACTGTTGTGATAGGAGCACCGTGGGAATACCAATCAGAGCCTTGGCAGCTCTAAATCTGCTGCTAGACTCAAGAAGTTCAAATGAGCCTATCAGCAGGAAATACAGAACATCATTGGGCTCTGATTGATGGACTCCCCTTTAGAGCGGGAAAAATAGTTTGCCAGATGTTGAGAGGTGGTGGAGACTTAGCGCAGTTCAGACATGCATCTCCTGAACTGATCTGAAGATTCTGAACTTTCATTGAGGAAAGGTGCAAAGCAGCAGCCAAGTTTCTGTCATTCAGATTGATAGTCAGCCTGAAGCAAAAGTGAGGTCACTGACCTAACATCGGGGACAGAACCTGCAAAACCTTCAGTGAGGCAAGGCAAAGACCCTGGTCAACCAGCAGCGGGGGACTCTTGATCTCCAGGCCAGGGCCGAGGCAGGTGGACGGGCAACCAAACTAAAAGAGCGGAGGTTACCAGGCCAGATAGCCAGAAGCAGCCAGGCAACCACCAGGAGGCGATGCAGTTATTGAGGCTCGAGACGCGAGGCCCGGCCTCCCGAGCAAGAGGTGAGCAGAGCAGTCGGGAGGTGCAAAGAAGTCAAGCGCCAGCATTGTGTCTCGGAGAACTGGGGAGCAGTGGCCAGCCAGGCAGTAGGGCTGAGAGTGAGAGGACTGATCTGGGCAACATCCGGACAGGCAGTGAGGGCCGAAGAGAGCAGAGGGTAGGCCAAATAGCCAGCAGCAGCATCCAGGCAGCTAGCCAGGAGCACACGGGGTTGTCGAGGCTTGAGGTCTGGCCACCCGAACGAGAGCCGAGAGGTGAGAAGAGCAACAGCCAGGAGGTTCAAAGAAGGCCAGGCCAGTGCTGGCGTTGTTTCTCATGGAATCAGGGAGCAGCAGCCAGCGGAAACATGACCAGAGTCAAAGGTCAGTCATGCAGACTGAGAGTGAAAGGGCTGGGCAACAACCAACATCTTCCTTCTTCTTGTTGTTTTTACATGTTGAATTTACTGCATTTTTCGGACTCAGTCATTTCTCTCTCTGATTGATTGCGGTGACTTTTATGATGCCTGGCTTGCCTTGACCATCTGTCAGGATTACAGCTTTCCTAAACGTTATTGCCAGCAGCCAGTTATTCTGGATTTTAGCAGTAAACTCTGTCTCATCCTTACAACAATTATTTTCACAATTTCTGAAGACTACCCCTGACCACCTCATGAGCTTTGTTTAATTAATCATTGCTTTTGAGCAGCTTAGACAATCGGCTGGTTTTGCTGAAGGAGGTTTCACTCGACAGAAGATTCTGAAAACGTATTTGTGAATCACTGAAAGCAGGACAGATCATTCCCAGTCAATGTGAGAGACACGAGGGGAGGGATTCTCTAGTCCACCAGCTGTGTGTTCCTCAGTGCCGGGCACTCACCAGCAGTGGAATTCTCCGTTCCTGCCACCTGCCAATGGGATTTCCCATTGTGGCCACCTCACGTTGTCGGAAAATCTGCAGGCTTGGGTGCACTGCTGGCGAAACGGAGAATCCCGTCCGAGGAATCTGGAAGTCAAAAACGCAGGAAGCTGAAGGCGAGGCAAGAGGACGAAGCTAGGCAAAAAGACATTTTGGAACATTACTTCAAAAGGTTTGAAATATTGAGCAGTGCTCAAACTGCACATTCATCCTCAATAACATCCACCAAAGGTTTTGGTGACCTGTCCGATGTTGGGGGGCAACACATCTGCTGAAAATCTTGAACAAATGGGAATGGAACTATAATCTCATTGTTCTTCTGCAGCTGAAATGAGGGAAGAATCCTATCAAGAACACATTGCCTTTTATCCGAAATCTGTTCCACTGGGTATGATTGAATATTTCGTAAAAATAGATCAGAGAACATGGGTAATATGGAAAATTTAAGAAAAAGTTTGAGGTTCGAGCCAAAAGCAGTTTATAAATCGGAAAGGAGAAAAGAATTGATTTTTCTTCGGAAACCTCTAAGGCAATCGACTGTTCTGTTTGCAAATTGTGAAGTTCTGTCAAGGAGTGCGATCTTTGGAGAAGTATCTCTAAAGCGGTATTGCATTTTCTCTGCTACATCTTTAGAGGAGAGGCGATATGGCTACTATATCATATGATCTTACATCAGTGTTGAGTAATGATCCAAATAATTTGAATCCATTATGCAGTAGGATCCTTACTCTCATCATTGGCTTTGAACAATGAAAACTTATCTTTCTTAAAAAGACAAATTTGCATCTGTTATGGGCGAGGGTTTCGAAAACTCCAAAGTATATCATGGAGTTCACCTGATCTACAACTGTTGTGAAAACGAAAGCAAAAAAACTCAGAGCCACAAAAAAGCTCCCAGCTCAAAAACTCAGAGCCACACCCAGATCCACCCACGCAATGGCATCACTGAAGCTGTGTGATAAAACAAAGCATTTCTTAAAGGGACACTCCCATGACACATCTGTTACAATCCATGTATCAGTGGAGTTTAATTTATCTCCTGGTCTGACAAACATTGAATCAACATCAGAAAGAGTGGGAACAAATTTGCACCCGCATTTGCTGTGAGCGCAAATGGCGATGTGGGCGACCAGATCTCGTTTTCTGATTTTTGACGTAATGCAGAAATCTCATTGCAATGCATTTTAACAAATATTAATATAATGAGCTGACTTCCCCACCATATTGCGCCCCCCACCGCCCGACATTTAGAATTCCCCTTCGCGATGCGATGCCATGTCGGCGAGGTTTACAACTGTTTAAAAAAGGTGAAGCTGTCAAGTGGAATGCAGAGGGGTTGCGGACAAATAAGCATAGGACCTGAGAGGAGAGGGACATGCCCGGAAAGTGACCTCACACTCTGGCACTGCCAGTGTGTCACTGTCAAGGGGCAGTGCCCTCTGGGGTGTTCCACTGGGGAGAGTTCCTCTTATATGTGAAGGGGGCACTGCCCTGGTCCTTGTGAGGGGCTTCCCATTATCTGTGGGGGGGGACACTAGTCGGCCCTGTGGTGTTGGGTGCTCTGGTGCACAGATGAGCCAACACAGTTGTATGTGGTACAACTCTATTTTATTATAACTCTTATAATACAGTTCGTTCTGGATACTCTGCACGTGCTGTCTCCCTGAGTGTGTTTGGCAATAGATGTGTCCTGGTTCTCCTCTGCAGCTAATACTGACCACCGGGGGTCATGTCTGTGCTTTTATATCTTTCTGTCATTGGTTGTGGTGTTGTGTGTTCTGATTTGTCTGTTGGTGTGTCTATCATGATGTGTGTGTTTGAATATCATGACATCCCCCCTTTTTACAAAGATAAATGCCTACGTGGTTATAAATATAATTGTGTCGTGAGTGCATCTAAGAGTGTGTGTGTGTGTTGTGTACAGCGTGTGTTTATGACGTAACTATTTACATGGGGCGATGTCTGGTGCGTCACACTAACAAGGTTGTACCATAACAAAACTTGGATGCGAGAGAGAAAAAAAACTTGAACATTGGTCCGGTCAGACGATATCTGGAACAATAAACAACAACAGGTTATAATACAGAAGTGTTTGACTTTTTGAACGTATGAACAGCGTTATAAGTCCAGTCTAATGGGTGACCGCCTCAAGAATGGGCTGGTCCTCAAGCCGGTTCAGCTGTGGAGATTTGGGGTCACACTGGTTCACCTTGGACTGTTGGAGGTGATGCTGTTGCCGAAGTCTCTACTTTACCATTTGTTGTACTTCGTGCAGTGCTTGGTTTTTTCATTCGTGCAAATATAACATTCAACATCTTTGTTAGTGGTGCCCTGGCTGTGGTTTGGTTCTGGTGGCGATGGAAGGGGCATGATCCGTGGCATCTCCACGAAGTCATCCTTGGGAACCAGTGGAGGATCCGGCGTGTGCGTACGGTTCAGTTGCGAGCGTGGAAGGCGGCACAAAGCCCGCTGATTGCGCCTACGCACCAATCCATCCGCCCTGCATGCCAGGAACAAGGTGGAGTCTGTTTTCTTTTTATGTTTGTGGTGGACGGCATCTTGTAGCCGATGGGTCGTTGCCATCGAAGTAGCACCATCACTAATATCATGCAAGGCGATGACTGTGCCAGATGTGGAAGTTGGCCAAGACCGTGTACGCTGGTTCCGGCCACCTGCTGTGCCGGAAGGGCGACTCCGCAGAGAAACGTCGAAGCATGTCGCCTTGGAGAGAGAATTGTTGCTCGCATCAACGGCTGGCGATGGCGCGAATTGGTGTGTCCATCTTGGACCGCCGGTGCTGGTTGCCACTGCCGACCCAGTGGGACTGCCACGCGATCCATTCCCTGTCGCCGTGGCATCTGCCGTCACCCTGAGCGTGCCATCACCGAGGCCGCGACACCGCCCGTCCGGAGCAAGGTCTGGCGTGCGCAAATCAGAGTCGGCGCTTGGTTGCTCCCCATCTGGAGTCCGGTCTGCCTTCCATCGATGCCCCCCGTCCGGAGTCCCAACAGGTTCACTAGAGGCAGCCGAGATTCCCTGAAGCTGCACTTCTGGAGTCGGAACATGCAGGAATGCACCAACCAGTGGAGAGGCTCGAGCCATCGAGGGTGGAAGCGGTGCGCCGCCACCGCAGTCGTCAGTGGTCCCACCGTGATCGTCGAGTGCCTCGGTACGCACTAGGCGAGGTCTGTCACCTTGCACCTTTTGCATGGGAAGTGGGATGCTGTCGTCACTCGTCTCACATCCCGTGGATAGATCCTCATTAGCAGCTTGCTGTTCACTAGGGTTGGGTAAATTGTCAGAGTTTTCATCTGGTGGTGCACACCATGTCGGCGGACTGTCATTGTCTTGCCGTTGTCCTTCATTTGGGCTTTTCTTCTTTGGAACTTTAAATCTTCCCCCAGACATTGCAGAACCTTGTTTATTACCCCCAAATTCTCCCATATGTATGGTCTCGAATATAGGATCCAATGTTTCTATCGACATTGTACCATTTTCCAAAGAACATTCCGTTTCACTTTTCTTCTCAGGTACCTCATATGTAACTTTGTTTAATGTACATGCCTCCATGGTCTCTGGGTCTGATTTTGCTGGGACTGGCATGGTCACAGTCTCTCGTTTACTGTTCTCAATTGCCCACATTATACTCCCCATACATAACTGCTTAATCACTGGGGTTAGTGTGGTACAATGGATAATCGGGTCGACCTTATCTGCATCTTCACCATTAGTGGAAAGCACACTTGGTTCACTTGAAACTGCTGTGGGTTTTAAATTCGTTATCTGGCTACTCGATGTCGGTGTCCTCAGGATTCTTGCTCCAATGTTCTGCTCAATAATCAGTGTGTATAGGTTCAATGCAATTAATGTTCCCCTCAAGGTTTGAAGAGTCATTACTGACTAACTGCTGGTCTCCGAAGTTGGGATTTTGCGGCATTGTGTTGAAGGGAGACATTTGTCCCTGCTGTAGATATGATTCAGGTTGTGTTATTTCCATTACCTGAGGATCAATGTCTTGTCCATTTTTTCGATCCGTACTAAAACACTGGCAATTCTCAGTCTGCTCCTTGCAAGTTAAACATTCAATTAATTTCGTTAGCAAATCCTCAGCATCCTTCTGTGGCCGTGCAGCATTATTAATCTCTGTTCGGCTACAATGATCCTGAAGGTCAGCGCATAAACCTTTTTTCTTCGGGCTTGGACGAGGCGATTCCTTTGGCTTGTCTT
The DNA here is from genome assembly GCF_047496885.1 of Scyliorhinus torazame. Lineage (NCBI taxonomy): Eukaryota > Metazoa > Chordata > Chondrichthyes > Carcharhiniformes > Scyliorhinidae > Scyliorhinus > Scyliorhinus torazame. The sequence goes on along the minus strand of NC_092709.1, from coordinate 169,386,425 downwards.
CAGTTGGGCTTGAACAGTCTTCAGCGCTGTGCCCTTCATTGTAGCATGAGAGACCGTCATGGTCATGCTGCTGTGTAGTGGAGCATGGTAGGCTGTTATAGCCTTCTTGCTGTTCACGTGAGCATGGCAGACTTGCATCGTCTGCCGCTGGTTGGTCAGGAGAGGTTGCTAGACCCTCATGGTCTTGTTCCTGCAAGGACTGCGCTCTGGAGTCTTGCGTTCCTTCCATCGTGGAGTCCGTCCACGAGCTCTCTGTGGAGGCTTGTGACACTGGAGTCACTTCTTGTTCGTGAAAGGACTGCGCTCTGGAGTCTTGCGTTGCTTCTATCGTGGAGGCTGTCCACGAGCTCTCTGTGGAGGCTTGTGACACTGGAGTCACTTCTTGTCCGTGCAAGGACTGCGCTCTGGAGTCTTGCATTTCTGCAATTGTGGAGTCTGTCCACGAGCTTGCTGTGGAAGCTTGTGACACTGGAGTCACTTCTGGTTCATGCGAGGACTGCACTCTGGAGTCTTGCATGTCTTCTTTCATAGAGTCTGGAACGTTGAGCGGGACGTGGACCACGCTCTGTGTGGCAGCAGGGCACTCTCCGTGTGCTTGCACCGCTCCCTGTCTGTTAATGTCAGGCTGCAGCATCATCCGGTACTGATAAGTTGGAACGTCATATCTGCTGGATTGAAGATCCTCAAATCCGAAAAATGAATCCGCATCTGCGTCGGATTCAATGTGGGGGCCACCAATGTGCAACACGAAAGGTTCATCCGAGTCATAGTCATATAGGACCACGGAGCTATCATTGGGCTCGCGAGGTCCGGAAACACTGTAAAAATCGTCATCGAAGTATTCAAGGTCGGAATCATCGGCTTGTGCGTAGGTAACTGCTTGTCGGAGGGTTCTTCGGAGGTCAAATTCATCTCCTGGGTCAATTTGCGGCACTGTGCTGTCATTCCAGGTGAGGGAAGGTTGTTTTACAGCTTTAACAGATTTTTGTTTTTTTGATTTGGGACGTTTCCCTTTTAAATTGGATTTGGGACATTTCCTTTTTAAATTGGTGCAGTCTGGGGCCTCTGACATCCTGACACTCGGTATGTAGCATGTAGGAAGCGACTGCGCATGCTCAGATCGCTGTTCCTTTACCGATGGCCGTTTTCTTGACTGCGCATGCGCAGCATCTCGCGCATGCGCAAACGAAACTTCCGGTTCTGCGCACTTCTCGCGCAACTGTGCTAGCGTTATACCTTTAGCAAGATGGCCGCCGACATCGACCCAGCCTTCTCTCAGGCCCGGGATTTCGGCCTCTGGGAATTCGGGCTCCGGGATCCCAGCCACGAGGTGAGTACTGCAGCTTTTCTTACCTTTATGTGCCCATTGGATTGCGTTTTCTTCACAGTACTTGGAGAATTTGCCCAGGACTGCCTGGTAATCGTACCTTTGCTGCCTCCTGAAGAACCTGAACCTTCTGAATATTTCTCTTGCCCTTGCACCGACGACGGTGAGGAGAAATTCAATTTTTTCCCTATCATCCAGGTCTTTTAGTTCAGCTGCCACCAGGAACAATTCGATATTTTGCCGGAATCGCCGCCAGTTTTCGCGGAGGTCGCCGTGGCACTGGAGCGCCTGCGGAACCGGGAGCTCGTACATCATGCCTGGGCACTGCTGGTTGTCTGTGTACACTGAGGTATGCCGGCAGGTATCGATCCACTCCTGTACCATGTGGTGTTGGGTGCTCTGGTGCACAGATGAGCCAACACAGTTGTATGTGGTACAACTCTATTTTATTATAACTCTTATAATACAGTTCGTTCTGGATACTCTGCACGTGCTGTCTCCCTGAGTGTGTTTGGCAATAGATGTGTCCTGGTTCTCCTCTGCAGCTAATACTGACCACCGGGGGTCGTGTCTGTGCTTTTATATCTTTCTGTCATTGGTTGTGGTGTTGTGTGTTCTGATTTGTCTGTTGGTGTGTCTATCATGATGTGTGTGTTTGAATATCATGACAGGCCCCAGTGCGTGTGGGGAAGCATTCTCCATATCAGTGGAGGGGGGTTTCCTCGGTGCATGTGTGGCTTGGGTGAGGTGGGGGGAGTGTTTCTTTAGTGCAGACAGGAGATTGGTGTGCGCTTTAAAAAGGTCACCCCAGACTCTGTGGAACCGGCATTGCCTTTTTTATCATGCCCCACCTCACCACTGTGATGGCGTGGGCCATGCCTCAAGATCTTTTGGGGACAGAATGCCAGCATATCTGGAGAGAAACACTACTGTGTAGCTGGGGAGCCAAATATCAGTTTCCCCGCCTCAGTCAGCACTCTCTGCCCAGTGTGGAAAATTTCGACCAGTATCTTTATCCTCTCGAAAGATAAACATAGTCTGATCCAAAAGTCTGGCCAGCTGCTCTTGGAGCAATCTTGATGTTCAGTTGCCTTTTAAAAATATAGGGCACGATTCAGTGGACTCAAGTTAAAGTCCGGTTTTGAGTTTGTTTGGCGTGGAGTATTGCAACGGTCGCATTGGCTAGATCGCAGCCCGTATTCAATGACACTTAAAAATGAACCCCCACGACATTCTCAACATTATTGACTCCCTTACCGTCTAATGCATGAGACTCGTGTCACAGCAGTATACCGCTAACAAGGGGACCTGCTTTTAAACGCTCCCTCACCATTCACTTCCAGTCAACACACAAGCATGACAGCGTGCAGACCTGCCCCTCGCTTTGGGGATGCCGATCTCACAAGGCTTTTCAATGCTATTGGTGAGTGACAGGACATCCTGTTTCCCCGGGGATGGTGGACCAGCAGCAGGGTCAGCAATGCCACCTGGGGGGCAGTGGAAGCGGCTGTCAGTGCAGGCTAGCATGACCACCGTCCAATGTCGGAGGAGGACCAATGACCGACAATGAACTGCAAGGCAAGGGTAAGTTACCACCTCTCTACTGGCATCAGTTCTGCCTTCCTTCCCTCAAATTCCCAAACCCCAACTCCCCAATTAATTGGCTGACGCCTTGCACCCTCCCCACATTTGATCTTCAAGCATGTTCCTCAGAACCTCCGGCACCCACCAACACAACCCCTTCATATCCAGGTGCGGTGCTTACACATGCCACTTGCTAAATAGCCATTGAGGCCCACAATGCTCTCTCTTTGTCCCCACAGGAAATTATAGCCCATAATAAGCAGGAAAGGGCCCAGATGGGGGGAGTAATCCCAAAGATTTGTGTCCTCATCCCCTCTAAGGAACGGGCCCTGGAAATCGAGGGGTTGCCCAAGGTGGGTGTTGAGCTGACGGACACATCCTCGTCCTAGGAGAATCTGGAGATGATGAAGGCTTCCCTGGTCCTCCTGGCATGTTGGACCCTTGCCACTACTTGCCCTCTATCCTGCAGCTCCTCTTTGGGCTCGTTCTCCAGCCCCTGATGGATGGCCTCATCCTCCTCCTGAGACAAGATTGCATGCCTCTTTACCTGCTCTTCCTCCTCCCCCGGCATGTAGCCCCACTGCTCTGCTAGTTTGTGGAGGGCACAGCAGACCACCACAAAGTGGGTGACCCTTTGGGGAGTGTACTGCAAGGCACCGCCAGAGCAATCAAGGTTTCGGGACCTCATCTTCAGCAGACCGATACACAGCTCAATGACAGTGAGAGTAGCACTTTGAACCTCATTGGATCGGGTCTCTGCCTCTGTTTCCAGCTACACAGCAGTGTTACTTTCCAGATTGGCATCATCAGACAGGACTTCAGCGGGTATCCCTTGTCCACTACAAGCCAATCCATCATCCTGAGGTGGTCTTCAAAGACAATGGGGATCTCTGAGTGACCCAGTACATAACTGTCATTCATGTTGCCAGATAAGGGGGCACAAACGTGCTTGATTCGGAGGTGTGGTTGCACACAATCTAAAATTTAGGGAGTGCAACCTCTTCCTGCTAATATAAGGTACGCCATGATCGCCTGGCACTCGCAGGGCAACATGCATGACATCATACACCCCTGGACCAGGAGCATTCCGATGATGGCAGCAGACCCTAGAGCCCAGGCATCTTGGTGCCTGGTCCAACTTGAATGTGATATAGTCTGATGCCCGGGCATACAGAGCATCTGTCACCTCCCTGATGCACCTGTGGGATGAAAATTGGGGTATGTCACACAGGTCCCCACTCGTCCCAGTGGCATAGGCTTTTAGGGCTGCAATGACCTTCATGACCACTGGGAGTGGGTGTCCTCCACCTCCTCCACGGAGTGCCATGTCTGCGAGGACGTGGCACAGGTGCCACACGGTCTCTCTGCTGAGACACAGTCTTCTGTGACAAATGGTGTCCATCAGCACATTGGATGACCAACAAAGCCTGTACACCTTGGGTCATGCTGGCCTCCCCTTCTGGATCCCTCCTCAGCCTGATGGGCTGCCGGGTCTTCAGGGTGTGTGGCGGCCCCTGCACACGTGGTGCCGCCTGCAGCCTGCATTGTCGTTGCTGCCTTATATGGCGTCTGCCCACCTCTGGTGCCACAAGCAACGCAAGAGCAACCTTTGCGGGATAAACTTCAGCGAATATAGTTGTCTGAAAGGAATGGAGAAGGAGAGAGACCGACAATCATTTGGGACTTCCACCCTTGGATTCTCAACTCCCCCAAGCCTCCTTCACCCTAACTATAACTGTCCCATCTTCTCTCAGAGTGCCATCCAGCGAGTCTATTCTGCTGGCAAACCTTGCTCTGCAAACACACCCCTGGCCACATCAGGAACTCCTATATCTCAGACCCTAGATCTCTGCTGGGAACATTAGGGAGCACATTGATGTGTTGGGTGTTCTGGATCACAAACAGGTCACTAACACTGGAAGTGGTGCAACTCTATTTTATTATAAGATTAACTATATTAAAATACTTGAACTGTGGGAAAATGCAATGCCAGCTTTAACTGTTGACCCTTGCCTAGTCCTAACCAGGTGATGCACTCAGCACATGGTGAATGTCTGTGTTGCAGGCTGTGAGCTCTGTGCTCCGAGCTGGCTGCTACTAGAATGAGCGGGAACTCTCCTGTCCCCTGTTTTTATAGTGCGTGTGCTCTCACTGGTGATTGGCTGCGGTGTTGTGTATGCTGATTGGTCCCACTGCATGTCCATCAGTGTGTGTGTGAGTGTCTGGTGCATATTATGACAGACATACTCACCTGCCCTCTGCTCATCCATTACCCTTGGTCGAGAGAGGGTCCTCAGTCAGGAACCCTGCTCTTTACTGTTTGATTGCTGCCAGCTGCCTTTATGCTGCTGATGCTCCTAAAGTTCTGGCACACTGTTCAGGCATCAAAGTTTGCTCAGAGGCATGACATATGTGCCCTCGAGGAGGCACATGAGAGTTTTCATAGTTTTTTCATAGAATTTACAGTGCAAAAGGAGGCCATTCGGCCCATCGGGTCTGTACCGGCTCTTGGAAAGAGCACCCCACCCAAGGTCGACACCTCCACCCTATCCCCATAACGCAGTTATCCCACCCAACACTAAGGGCAATTTTGGACACTAAGGGCAATTTATCATGGCCAATCCACCTAGAGCATGAAGTGCTCTCACAACTGTCAAGGCGAACTGCTCATTTGAAATAGCCTTCAGTTGTGAAGCTAGAGGGGGGCTCACTGTCAAAGGGAGTGACATTGAATTTCAGGGTAGAAGCCATAGCAGAGTTGATGTGATGGCTACCCCTGTTATGGGCTTCCACAATATTTAAAGATGGCTTGAAGGCCTCACAGATGCAGAAGATCTCATCCCCCTGGCCCAGAGTTGACCCCCAACCTGGAGTGCTTCAGCTCCCTGACCAAGCCCCCCCCCCCCCCCCCCAATGGGGTGTGATCCGGAACTCGCCATCGGGAGCGGATCAGGTGAATCGCAAAATGGTTCGTGCCCTCCGCAAATCTCAATTTTGCCTTCTCCCGCTATTCGCCCAGCGCGCCCCGATCCGCGCTGGGTGCAATGTGGTCACTGAATCATGCCCATAGTTTTCACTATTTATAATACTGTCATGACACACTGTTGTGATAAGTGTAAGTACTATTTTAATGGCATGATATGTTTTTATGATGACCAGAAAGCCTTTCAGGGAGTCTCATTCCTTCAGATTTTAATTATTACCAGGGATTTAAAAAAATCTCCTAATGGGATTGCTGTGTGTTCAGAATGTCAGCCCTCTGATTGAAACATTTGGCCCTTCAAGCCTGCTCTGCCATTCAATAAGATCATTATGGATCTGATTATGGTCCCAACTCCACTTTTTTGTCTTCCATCATTACCCTTGGCTGTCAAAAATCTATCTGACTCAACCTCCACTGCTTTATAGGAATGAATTCAACACGCTAATATCCTCTGAGAGAAACAAATTCTTCTCATCTCTATCTTAAAAGGTTTTTCTTAAACTGTGCTCTAGTTCCAGTTTCCCCATATGCAGAGACATCCTCTTGGCATCTACGCTATCTGGTCTCTTCTGGGCCTTATATATTTCAGTAAGATCAACTCTCATTCTTTGAAATTCCAATGGTCTGGTAGCAACAGGAGCTACAAGAATCTTTAATTGGATAGCAGACCGGCAGATGGCCAGTTAGGAAGCCTCCTGTGGTAAAAATCACCAATCGGCAAGTCCGGGCTTAAGACAGGAATCTTTGCCCTAATATTGAGGCCCTGTAGCCCATAGTAAATGTCATCCCAATAATTCAGTACTTCAGTCATTTCACTTCTGACATCTTTTGACTCATGCATATTTAGTGCACCAACCCCTCTTTGCATCCTTTGTGAACAACTCCTAAACAATCATCGTATTAGTCTTAATTGTTGAAAGTCAAGTCTTCAAAAGTTTAATGATAGCATTTAAATTGTTCCTTAAAATTGCAGGGTGAACATATTAACATGAGTCCTTTACATTGGGGCGACGAAATGTAGGCAGGGTGAGTGCTTTGTGGGACACCTCTGCATAGTCAGCAAGCATGACCCTGAGCTTCTTTTCACTTGTAGTTTCCTTTGTCCATCTTAGACCCATTCTGACCTTTATGTCCTTGACCTGCTGTAGTGAAGCTCAATGCCAGCTCAAGGAACAGCACCTCCTCATCTTTTGTCTCAGCAAGCTACAGCCTCTGAGCTCAACACCGAGTTCAACAATTTTAGGTCATAACCTCTACCCCCTACTGTTTTTTTTCGCTATGTTTTTTTGCGAGGTGGGTCTGGTCTTGTTTATTTCTTTATCCCTTTCCTCTACCCATTAGCACTATCTTTAGTTTTTGCATAATTCATTCATTTGTTATAAAATGTCTCCTGCCCTCCACCCTCTCACAGACCTTCTCTTTTGTTCATCCTGCCCTTTCCATCAGCTCAAAATCTATTTGTTATATCTTCGAGTTTGCCACAAAGAGAAAAGGTATGGAGGTGCCCACACTCTGGATTCTTACAAACACAATGGGAGGTTTTATTCGGGACGTTGCTCAGACAATCTAAGATGGAGAACTGAAACCCGCACAAACTCTCACTGCTGATGTCACTACAGGTCACGTGATATTTCGCCAGCAGGAATGTATTCTCTGATACCTAACACTATTACATTCCTATCCTTCTTCAGTTCAGATGAAAGGTCATCTCAACGTGAGACATTAACGCTTTTTCTTTCCACAGATGCTGCCTCACCTGCTCAGCATTTCCAGCACTTCTTGTTTTTCTTTCTGATGTCTAGCATCCACAGTATTTTACATTGACATGAGTTACACCTGGAGCAATTTTAGGAGTGAGAAGTTATCAGTAATTCCCATAGTTATAAAGCCAGGATTTTAATTTACTTTCAGTGCAAATATTTTGTATTAAGTTACCGTTTTCCCTATCATTTGGGACACTTGCAAGAAGTCAGTATTTTACTCATTGTAGTAGGATGTTTACCCGCTGATAAACAACTGGGGTGCCCAGTCAGAAAAGAGCTGTAATACCTGAGCTGAACTTCATATTCTTTCCTTTAATGGATATTATACAAACTATTCAGTCAGTTGGTCTCACAATTAAGTTGGAAAATTTGAATATTGGTCAAGGAATAAGGCACAGAAAGATCCACATCACAGATGAGCCCATGCAAATCACTGAGGACAACAAAAGAAGCAGTAAAATACCCTGTTCGGAATGAAAAACAACCCTATAAGATAGAGGATTCAACATTTGTGAAAGACAAACACAAAGTAGTCAATATTATGTCAACAACTTGCCATATTTAGAGGGAACCTATAAGAAGGTTGGAGGAAAGGGGCGAGGGTAGGTAATGTACTATTATTAATTATGTTATTCCATATAGATATGACAGTCAATCTTCCATAGCTGCATATATATCTAAGAGTTGATAATATTATAGTCACTTGGGAATACATAATTTGAGTATTACAAAAACATGTCCAATGTTAAATGTGGCTTTGCAATTGGACAACACTAGGAATTGCCCTGATAACTAATTTACGATTATCAGTCGGTCTTATAGTGGCCCTCAGCCTTGCTAGAAGTTACATATATTCATACACTGGGACCTGTCAGCTGCAGTCAAAATAATCATGTTCAGCCCTTGTGCCTTTTTGGAATTAAACATGGGGCCAATAGTTCTCTGGCACATTCTCCATGGCAATACCTCAACCAATCTGAGTAAACTTACCAATCAATCAGCACCTTTTACTCATATAGTATAAATTGTTCTTCCCTCTGTCATGATGAATACACAATGAAAAACGTCACCAACATGCTTCTTTTTTCAAAAATACTTAATGATATTGGGCGAAATTCTCCACCAACGGCGCGATGTCCGCCGATTGGCGCCAAAAACGGCGCCAATCAGACGGGCATCGCGCCGGCCCAAAGGTGCGGAATGCTCCGCATCTTTGGCGGCCTAGCCCCAACATTGAGGGATTTAGGCCGGCGCCGGAGGGATTTCTGCCCCGCCAGCTGGCGGAAATGGCGTGTGTTGCCCCGCCAGCTGGCGCGGAAATGCGGCGCATGCGCGGGAGCGTCAGCGGCCACTGACAGTTTCCCGGCCCATGCGCGGGAGCGTCAGCGGGCGCCGGCAGTTTCCCGCGCATGCGCAGTGGGGAGAGTCTCTTCCGCCTCCGCCATGGTGGAGGCCGTGGCGGAGGCGGAAGGGAAAGAGTGCCCCCACGGATCGGTGGGCCCCGATCGCGGGCCAGGCCACCGTGGGGGCACCCCCCGGGGTCAGATCGCCCCCCGCCCCCCCCAGGACCCCGGAGCCCGCCCACGCCGCCTTGTCCCGCCGGTAAATACCAGGTTTGATTTACGCCGGCGGGACAGGCAATTTCTGGGCGGGACTTCGGCCCATCCGGGCCGGAGAATTGAGCGGGGGGTCACGCCAACCGGCGCGGCCCGATTCCCGCCCCCGCCCAATCTCCGGTACCGGAGACTTCGGCGGGGGCGGGGGCGGGATTCACGGCGGCCAACGGCCATTCTCCGACCCGGCGGGGGGTCGGAGAATGACGCCCATTGTGTTAACAAATTATCCAGGAAGGTACAGGAATTGTTCTGTTTTCCTAAATTGTTTTGCAACTTTCATTGTTAACCAGTATTTAGCACCCATCTTACTAAATTCACCCGAAAACTGAGAAGGCAGCAAGGAAATTTTAGAAGTACTAGAATAGGTCCTTTTTGAATAAAATTAAGTTGACCTGCAGTATCAATGTCAGCATCAGAAGGCTCTCTATCGTACTTATCCAAACGCCCAAATAATTTGATTGACCCATGATCCCTGTGGTCACCGATAGACATTGGATCACTCACTATCAATGCCTCAATTTTAAAATTCTCATTCTATTTTTCAAATCCCCCCCATGCATCGCTGCAATTTCCTCTCGCTTCACAACCCACCAAGATAGCGGAACTCTTCTAATTCTGCCCTCTTGCACATTCCAATTATTGTTATACCAACTTTGGTGGCCATGCCTTCAGCTGTTTAGGTTCCACACTCTGAAATACCCTCCCTAAACCTCTCTGATCTGTTCAGTACACTCTTTAAAATTGATCATTTTGAGCAAGACTTTGGTCACTTGGGCTATGTGGCTGCGTGTCAACATTTGGTTGATAGAACTCCTGTGAACTTTGGAGATTTTGATTAATTAAAGAAGCTATGTAAATGAAAGTTGTTGTTTTTTACTTCATTAATATTGAATAAGATAAAATAAATATATTTGTTTTCACGATAGCACAGAGAAGTAAGGAAAGTGGCACTCCCGACTTTTCTTGTAAGCCCTGCCCCTTCTTGATGTTCTTCCATTTCCTCTCCACAACAAATTTCCTCTTGTTTTCTGTCACCATTTGTACATTTTCTTAATTATTAAAACTCAGTTGAGGATTATGTGAAAATTTTAATCTCACCACCTTTACTCCCTCTGATTAATAATCCTTATGCTTTCATCAAATGGTCCTCTTATCAGTACATCAGCTAATATGATTCATCTGCTTTCCATTTTTGCAATGTCATCAAAGCTCACTCTGGCATAATCGATTTCTTCCTAACCCCATGTTTGCCATAAGCTAATGCTTTCTAAAATGTAGTCCTAATTTCAATCTTTCTTTACAACTGATTTCACAGTGCTGGCTATTCTGTGTAAATGTGCTAGCATTTTTCTATTGTAATTCCCCTTGCCAGTTGCCATGGTGATGCATTTTACTCAAGCAACTATCTGAAGAAACTATTACTGTAGGTTCTTTGTTGGTAGTTTGCTTGAGAGTTTAGGCATAGCCTTCTGGGAAAAACCTGAGCATAACTGCAGATTCATTTTCAGATGTGCTTATTTTCTTACTGCTTTAACTAAAAGACTTTTTGGACCAAACAGAAAATGGTTATAACTATGGACACGTGGCAGATTCTGAGCAATAGTACTTTTTTAAACCAAACTTGTGTTTGTAGAGTAGAATTTGCTAAACTAAATTTAATTTATATCAATTACAGCACAATTTAAGAAGAATTAAATCATCTGTGTAACTATAAAGTAAATGATCCACGAGTGAACACTTCAGTCTGCCAGAAAATAAGTCTTTTACTATAGATAATAACATTTTCCTGCACCAAATAGGGAGAATGCTCATGTTTCTCTTTATATAATATCCTGTGACAAGATTAAGTCTGCAGAATTTACACATTTCAAAGCTATACCTTCTTGCAATCCAGAGGAAAAGAGAGGATCTGAATTATTAAAGGAATTATTATTAATAATAATAATAATGATGATAATCTTTATTGTCACAAGTAGGCTTACATTGAAATGAAATTACTGTGAAAAGCCACTAGTTGCCACATTCCTGCACCTATTTGGGTACGCAGAGGGGGAATTCAGAATGTCCAAAATTACCTAACATCTGTGAACTCATCCGCATCCTTTATGGGCATAAAACTGATTGCGTTATTGCAGGATGGGCTGGATAATTGCATTTGGAAATCTCGCTGGTGCAAATTCCATTTGAGGTCATTACAGTATTTGAACCCTTGGCATGAGGGGGCCACTAAATAACTGACTTTTACCTGTTCTGCTGAACCCTGAGGTGGATTTCTCACATGCTGTGAAGCTAACCAGAATGTTCTTGAACAGCTAGCAGATAGGTGCTTTCACTTCCTCTTTTTCTCAACAGAAAGCACTTAACTGCTTTTGTGTGGTGATGCCTTGTCAGTCATGGCTAGATGTTTATAAATATTGTGGTTAGGTTCACATCAGGATGCTTGAGATGCATTCCAGTATGAAGGGAAATGAAAATAAACAATCCAGAAAACTGGCTGTCTGGAAATTATTGCCCAATCAATTACAGCTGACAACAGTTATTTCTCTTTAAAGGTAAATAGAAGCTGCACAGATCAAAGAAAGCGGCTGTTTTCTACACTTCTGTTTGAAGTGTGTAAGGGACTGGAAAGTGAAAAGGCAGTGATTTTTCACTGTTTCTGCCTAAACTATTCTTTAGATTCCAGCCAGGAGTGATGGGGCGGGGGGGGGGATGATATCTGATACGGGGTCTCCGATATGGGGGTTCTCTAATGGGGGATCTCTGATATGTAGGGTCTTTGATATGAGGGGGTTCTCTAATATGGGTAGTCTCTGATTGGAGTCTCTGATATGGGGGGGCCGCTGATATGGGGTGCTTCAGATCTGGGGGTTCTGTGATATGGGGGTCTGATGGGAAGCTTTGATGGGCGTCTGATGCATGGGGTTTCTGATGGGGGTCTGGTGCAGTGTCGGTGGAGGGAGAGGACACAGGTCACCCTCATGCACACTTGCTGTGGGGGGGTGACCCGAGGTAATGGGGGAGGGGGGTTAGGTGCCCCTTGTTGTCAACAGGGTCTGGATTTACATTGTGGGGGAAAGAGGGGCCAACTTCTGAACCTTGGTACAGGGCCACCCGCTCAGAATGGTGGTCCGATAGTGGGATTCAGAATGAAATGCCAGGAGCATGGCAAGGGATCGCTCCTGGGCGCTGCGGCAATGCAGACCAGGAGTGATAGTACTCCAGCCAGAGAACTTAATTCTGATTTATCTGTTATCTGCATTTATCAGTGTCCTGCCCCTGCTTTTAGCAGGCAGGATTTAGTGAAGGGGTGGCGAATCGAGCGGGAGTCCCAAAATGGCTTTTACACTGGTGAGATTTCTCTGTCTCCTCCCCCCACCAGTGACATAACGGGGACCACACCTTTTAAAGTTAGAATCCCCATTACACTTCATTGAATGTGCACATTAGACATTTACACCTGTTTGTCCCCCCATGTTATACTGTCCATTCACATTGGTGTGACCACACTGCAACGTTCATTATGACAGCACCCATGCCGTAAACCTAGTGAACAGAACCTGCTGGAAGCGCACTGGTCAGTACAGCCTCCAGGGAGGAGAGGGCCATGCCCGGCAGTATCATGGAAATGCACAATGGCAATGCCTCTGGCACTGCCTGCTGACATTCTCCCATGGCACTGCCAGTTGGTTCCATGGGGGAGCTGTTGCGAGTTCTGCAGTGGGGAGCCAGGAAGATTCGATGGTGTGGGGGCTTTCCATGAGGCATTCTGTGGTTCTGTGTTGTGGGGGATTTCTGTTTCCATGCGGTGTCCTCTTTGCTGGTTGTTTTTTTAAATTAGGGTACCTTTAAAAAGGGAGCCTGATCTTACAGAAAGATAAGTTGCTGGCGGGACGGGTTCATTCAAAGCCATCCCCACAGGGATGATGTTGTGGGATCTGCCTCTTGGTTTTTTTGTTGACGGGAGTGTCAAAATATATGGTGGAAAAAGCTGGAAGTGCAGCCATTGGCTAAACTCTGTGATTCCTGTTCGAGCTGACCATGGCCAAAAAGTGGCAAAATTCCGCCAAATAAAAACAGAAGACGATTAAAAGTCACCAATTTGAATGTAGCATTGCAACTTCATGCTGCTAAATATGTCAAAGCTGCAATTTTAACCAGATTCCAATTCTGGTTATTTTTTCTCAACACATTTTCGTCAGCTTTGCCTTCCTGACTCATATTTATACATCATCTTTCTGGAATATATACTCAATATCAATATACAAAAAAATCAATATTAAATGTAAGAGGTAATTTGGAAAGCATTCCATTAATTAGTAGCTTGTGGTATCTATTGATTCAAAATAATTTGATTTCATTCACTCAGGATTAATGCTGCTCACATTAGCCTCGTGTTCATGGTCTGTTCAAGACAGGCCAGTGGTAGGCAAAATGGCATATGTCAATACAGTCATATTGGCAGCATATGGCAGGAATGATACCGAGCCTCAGTACGTAAGACCATTGTAGTATATCATAGATTAGCTGAACCAGGGTCAAGAGGACACTTGAGATCCCACTTTCACTTCAGTGAACCACCAGTGTGGCAGCAGAAAAATGGTAGAATAGAGAAGTAGCAACTTTACATTTTACTTGCGACCTCCAGATGATGAAACATTTATTAAAAGCTCCATAATGACATCCATGATCAGAACTGTTGGATTTGCATGTATCACGTACTGGAATCTTGGTGCAGAAAAGAAAGTATATAAACTGTAAATTATCCGGCACAGTTATTTCAGTTGTCTGTTGGAGATTGCATTGTTGCCTCCAACGTAATCTATCTATCTCAAGAATTTATGATTAATAGCGCAATGTTTGCATATATTTAGAATTAGTTTATCTATGGCATGAAATTCAGATTAGTATTACCACTGAAAGCTAATTGCCCCCTGGGGAAGAGGCTGCTCTGCCAGCCATTTCCAGGGTGGCCCACGTGCATGTCACCTTGAGACAAGTATTTGCACGAACAACCATTGCATATGCAACTCCCCACAGATTAGAGTCATACTGAGCAAAAAGGAAAATGGCTGTGATTATTGGAGGCCAATCATCGCAGCCTCAGGACATCGCTGCAGGAATCCTCAGGGGAGTGTCCTAGGCCCAAACATCTTTAATGATCTTCCCTTCATCATGAGGTCTGAAGTGAGGGTGTTTGCAGAGGATTGCACAATGTTCAATGTCGCTCACAACCTATCAGACACTGGAGCAGTTCATATTCCTATGCAAGAAGACCTGGACAACATTAAGGCATGGGCTGATAAATGACAAGTAATGTTCACACCACATAATTGCCAAGCAATGATGACCTCCAATAACTATCTCCCCTTAACATTCAACAACATTACCATCACTGAATCCCCCACTGTCAACATCTTGAGCGGGGTGGGGGAGGGGTGGGGGGGGGGAGGATTGACCAGACACAGAACTGGACCAAAAGGTAAATACTATGGATACAAGAACAAGTTGGAGACTGGGAATCCTGTGATGAAACAGCCAGCTCCTCATTGCCCAAAGCCTGTCCACCATCTTTGGGGTACAAGTCAAGAATGTAATGGAGTACTCTTAATTGCCTGGGTGAGTGCATCACCAAAATCTCTCAATGATCTCCACACCATCCAGGACAGATAAGCCTGCTTGATCATCACCCCATCCTCCAAATTAAACTTTCACTTCCTCTGCCACCACGCACAATGGCAACAGTTTATATCATACACACTGCAACATCTCAGCAAACCTCCTCAAACAGCACTTCCAAACCCACCACCTCTACCAGTTAGAGGGACACCAAGTTATGCAGCGTCCTGACTTGGAGCTATATCACTTCACTATTGTTGGAAATTTCTGGGTCTTCCTTCCCAACAGGGCTACAGGTCTACCTGCACTGACTGGACTGCAGCGGCTTAGGCACGTGGCTCACCACCAACTTCTCAAGGTCAGTTAGAGTTGGGAAATAAATGCTGGTCTAGCCACACCCTGTGAAAGAATAAAGTGAAAAGGCAACTGTGACTTGGTTAACTATTTTACACCCTGTTCCATTTCCTGTTCCATTCACGTCAACAGAAAGGAAGTGACTGGGCTGTGTAATGGACAGCCAACACATTATCGTCTGTTTCACGCCTCCACCAAATTTGAACATTCTGCCTATTGAGCTGCCAAGTGTTGCAACGCAAATTACTTTTTGGACAAGATAGTAGAGGAGTGCTCACTATATCCAACTGAAGTAGTTTTGATTTAGACATTCTCCTTTCAATGCATGAAACAGAACAAAAAGTCATTGGTTTTCTGAAATAAATATATTGTGCCAAGTTATCCTTGTATCAAACAGAACATCTTATTAATTTAGCATGACATGCTAAGACAACCAATAATACGTTTAAACCATTTTGCTAACACCAAATTCCTGAACACTCAGAAGATATGTATACATCAGACAAAAAAAAGAGTGGTTAAAAGAATGGTCACTCAAATGTGCCATTAGCTTCAAAAGGTAAAGATATTGAAAATGTGATTATATTTTCTTTCATGGTTGTCTTGCATGCAAATTCAATGAAATCTGATGATGCTGATGGTTTATTCACCATCATTGATAACGACAAACTATATCTGATCTCCAATATAATACAGCTTGTGTGTCATATAACTGTAAAGCCCAATTTACACAAGGAAATACTTGCCTCACAAGGGTCATTGGGTGTCAGATTGATCTGAGGACTGATCTTTCCTTTATTTCCTTTGAGCTATCTTTTCTTCAGCTAGTTTGATGCAACGGGCTTCAGGATTTGTTATACCGTCATGAATCATCTTTTGCCACTATTTTCTGTCACGCTCATCATGCTCCCATGTGTCAGGAGGGATGCTTCATTATTATTAGATTGGTCTTTGGTCAATCTTTATCTCTTTTGAACCGATCACCACGAGAGTATTTATTAAGCTTCAGCCCACCACATAATATAGGCTTGGGCAATCCAGTACCAAGCCTTTGGATGAAGTGACTACGCCACTTTAGTTGTGTGTTTACTATTTCTGCCACTATTGAGTATTCATGATCTGTCCAAAGCAACTTAGCTGAAAATGATTGAGTTTTTTGACATGGTGATCAAACTTTTACTGGACCGATAAGAGCAGTTTCAGCAGTGGCAAATATTGTGTTGTTGCATTGAGATAAGCACCAATCGCTCATAAGGGATTAGGTAAACACATAATGGGTTCATTTATTGAGACTACGCACATGAGAGCATTTAGTCAAAAGTAGAAAGCCTGAAGACATCAGCAGCAGAACTGTGTGTATATTGTGATGCAAGGTGCTATTATTCTTAATATTTTTTGAGTTCATTGCGATGTTCTGTGAAGCAGGGTTGTGGGGGACATGTGTTTCAGTGTGTGTGTGTGTGTGTGTGTGTGTGTGCACGTGTGTGTGTGTATGTAACACAATACCAATTAACTTGTGGACTGACTGTCTGCAAGGTTGAGGACATCAGTGAAGTCTAGGCATTAAAGGTACTCACTTGAAGTAGCTATGACTCAGTTGAATTTTCTAAAAGTAAATAAGCCATGGATAGAACTTTGCATTAGGAGCTAAAGAAGGTTTGTTGTGTTCAGTTGTTAAATGTCAAGGGGATGCAAAGAGAGTTTACAACTTGGAAAAGGTCATAAATAACTAAAGCAAGTTTATAAAACTTTATTTGTCCTGAATGTGGGGACAATAGGGAAAACATGAAAGATTTTTATATTCTAGGAATGGTAATTTTCAAAGAAGGGCTAATACAATGAAATCAAGTTGAAAGAGCATAAAAGGACCTAAGGAGAAATGCTGAGACCTTACGGGTGGTCTTGTGAGACTTCCTGGGAAAAGAGCTAGAAAAAGGTGAAGAGAGCAACCTTTCAGCCAACATGGAAAGTGCTTGTTTTAAATCAGGTACCCAAATAAGTTAGAAAAGTCTTGGGGCTGCAAACAGTAACCTGGGGCTGGACTCTCCATTTTTGGGACTATGTCCCCACGCCATCGTGAAAACTGTGGTCTTTTACGCCAGGAAAACTGGCATCAACAGGTCACTTTTTCACCGTCTTGCAAGGGGCTAGCAGGCAGCTGTCATGAAGCTCGCTGCTCTAATTGCCGATATGCCCGCCCGCACTTAGAACATAGAGTGCAGAAGGAGGCCATTCGGCCCATTGAGTCTGCACCGACTCACTTAAGCCCTAATTTCCACCCTATCCCTGTAACCCAATAAAGCCTCCTAACCTTTTTGGTCACTAAGGGCAGTTTATCATGGCCAATTCACCTAACCTGCAATTCTTTGGACTGTGGGAGGAAACCGGAGCACCTGGAGGAAACTCACGAAGACACGGGGACAACGTGCAAACTCCGCACAGACAGTGACCCAGCGGGGAATAGAATCTGAGACCATGGCGCTGTGAAGCCACAGTGCTATCCATGCTGCCCTTCCGAGTCGGAGGTCGCGCATGCGCACGGCGCAGCCTCCAGTGGCATTGGGAAGGCATTGGGAAGGCCATAGATTTTATTTCAGGAGCCCCACTCCCACCTTCAAATACGCTGACAGGGGCTGTAAAATCCTTTTCTTAATAGCCCCCACACATCATCTCCCACTGAACTAAGTTTGCCTTCACTGCCATTCTATTCCATCATAGGCCTCTGATTACATCCTTTCCGCTTTTTCCGACACTCACAAGAACGTGTTGATTTTTTTTTTCCAATTCAGCTCACCTCTGTTTTCTGATGTTGGCAAATTGCTCAAATTTTTCCTCTGTCCGGTTTCAATTTATGAACACAGTCTCCCAAATTATCCATGTGTGAAATAAATTTGTAGCATCTGAGAGAACTAATCTATCATGTTGCTGTACTGAAAATCAGGAACTCACTTCTGTGAATTGAATTGCAGTGGTGTTTGATTTCGTCCAGTGCCTATGTGGTGGTGACATTGTAAGAGTTTTCGGGGGATTGCCAATAATTGTTATTTCTAACAATTTGCAAACTTGTCAGTTTACAATGTTTTTACAGTTTTGTCAGAAATAATACAAAGGAAATTATTTTGTGACTTTGATATTGCTTACACATAGAAAAGAAAAACAAGCAAAATCTTTCATTAATCGGTGCACAGGCATTCATGCAGAAATATGACAACAGTGAGTGTCTTCTGCCGTGCTCATGTGTAAATATATACAATATGGCCCTGAATTTCCTCATCGTCTGGGGCACAGCTTCAAGGGTAACAGACAGCTGTGTGGATGAAAAGCAGCTAAGCATTTTGAAGCACTGTAGAATGAATTTTCCCAGCTGATTCAAGATGGACTGGTGGATGGGCTGGCAATAAGGCAAGAGTTTCCGCATTTTGCCAGCAGCAAGAACCTAGCCAACCAAGTGAACCAACTAAATGGCCAATTAAGGATCACTTCCCAGCCCCAGCTACTTCCCAGCCTTGAAGATGATGAGGGCCTGCTTCTGTGTTGGGAGACCACCAGGTAAATCCTGGTGGCCCCCCAGAGGGTTCAGTGGGTGCCCTCTGTGATGTGGAGCTCCATAGCCACGGAGGTACCCCCTTGTGGCATTGGTTTCCACAACAGCAACCATGTTGCTGATGCACCAGGATCCCATCCCCTCAATCGCCAGCGCCAAACTAACTCACCTCTCTTCAAGGGTTGCCTGCTATTGAAGCATCCTCTCCCTGCTGATGCAGTCCCAGCATTGGCCACCCCTAATGGTGGCACTGTTGATCTTCCAGCTCTCTGACTGGTAATTCCCATTAGAGACAAGGGACTGGATTCTCTGATCCCGACGCCAAAATCGCGTTTGGTGACGGGGCAGAGAATCCCCAATGACGGCGAAATTGGGAGCAGTGATGCTCAGCCCCCTGAAAAGCAATGTAGCACATAGAACATAGAACATACAGTGCAGAAGGAGGCCATTCGGCCCATTGAATCTGCACCGACCCACTTAAGCCCTCACTTCCACCCTATCCCCATAACCCAATCATAGAATTTACAGTGCAGGAGGAGGCTATTTGGCCCACTGAGTCTGCGCCGGCTCTTGGAAAGAGCACCCTACCCAAGGTCAACACCTCCACCCTATCCCCATAACCCAGTAACCCCACCCAACACTAAGGGCAATTTTGGACACTAGCGGCAATTTATCATGGCCAATCCACCTAACCTGCACATCTTTGGTCTGTGGGAGGAAACCGGAGCACCCGGAGGAAACCCACGCACACACGGGGATGATGTGCAGACTCCGCACAGACAGTGACCCAAGCCGGAATCGAACCTGGGACCCTGGAGCTGTGAAGCAATTGTGCTAACCACAATGCTACCGTGCTGCCCAATAACCCCTCCTAACCTTTTTGGTCACTAAGGGCAATTTATCATGGCCAATCCACCTAACCCGCATGTCTTTGGACTGTGGGAGGAAACCGGAGCACCCGGAGGAAACCCATGCAGACACGGGGAGAACGTGCAGACTCCACGCAGACAGTGACCCAGCGGGGAATCGTACCTGGGACCCTGGCGCTGTGAAGCCACAGTTCTATCCACTTGTGCTACCGTGCTGCCTCGGAGAGTACGATGCACGCCATATCCACGGTGGCTGATGCCCGCCCCGTGATGCTTCGTCCCCAACCGGCCGAGTTCCCGATGGCGTCGGTCGTGTGTGGTCTCACCCATTGGGAACTCAGCGTGGCGGCTGCAGATTCAGTCCAGCACCGCCATAGTCGGGGGAGGGCCGATCCGCAAGAAGGGGTGGACATATTTGGGGCTGGGGGCACTGTGGGGGGGTGGTCCGAGGTGCGCGAGTCGGCTGTAGGGGATGACTATTTCACAGGCCTGGTCCGCGTGCGGCTGCCGCCATGTTGCACAGCGCAGCCACTGCCAGAATGCCACGGTGCGCATGCGTGGCCATGGACCTGGCATTTCTCCAGGCCGTGTCAGCAGCTAGAGCTGGGTGCTGTACGCTACCTTCCTGCTCGCCCCCAGCAAAACGGGGAATTGGTGGCCATTTTGCGGCAGTTTACCTGGCGTTGAATGCAACCGTTTTCACACCGGCGTGGGGGACATAGTCTCCAAATCGGCGAATACAGCCCAAGGTTACTGGCAGCCAGAAGTTACTTCTATTCCAGAATTTTGTTAATTTAACAAGAGAGGAAGGATTAGGCTGACTGTCAGAATTCCCACGATTCCCACCTCTTTTGGGTTCATTGTCTCACGTATTTACTGCGATGAAATTTCCAAGTTGGGGGAGGACTTATGGTGGCCCCGAATGAATTGGCATTTACCGCTAAACATATAGGAAGAGTTGGGGAAGGCATGGTAAAGCATTCCTGTTCCTCCTGGCTCAGGAGCACTTGCCTCTTTCATGCAGCAAAGTTCAGCTGCCTTGAGCTGAGGTTTCCTGAGGCCCCTTAAAACCTGAAGTGAGCAGGTTTGAGGTGAACTGCGTTCACACAAGCTCACATGATTTTATTTTGTTCAAAACAGGCCAGTCTTTGAAAGTAGAGATGTGGCCTTTCAGGAGAGCAGGTTTTAAAAAGAGGATGGTCACTCCACCCAGAGCAATAATCTAGCCGGAGAACCAGTCATACTACCAGTGGACCATCAGAGTACCTCTGACAGCTGTATTCCTAAAACTTGATCCCACCTATCTTCCATCGTGAGCATAACAAGAGAACTGAAATATATGTCAGGTACTTTGAACAGTACGAAGTCTTACAACACCAGGTTAAAGTCTAACAGGTTTGTTTCGATGTCACTAGCTTTCGGAGCGCTGCTCCTTCCTCAGGTGAATGAAGAGGTCTGTTCCAGAAACACATATATAGACAAATTCGAAGATGCCAAACAATGCTAGGAATGCGAGCATTAGCAGGTGATTAAATCTTTACAGATCCAGAGATGGGGTAACCCCAGGTTAAAGAGGTGTGAATTGTACCAAGCCAGGACAGTTGGTAGGATTTCGCAGGCCAGATGGTGGGGGATGAATATAATGCGACATGAATCCCAGGTCCCGGTTGAGGCCGCACTCATGTGTGCGGAACTTGGCTATAAGTTTCTGCTCGGCGATTCTGCGTTGTCGCGGGTCCTGAAGGCCGCCTTGGAGAACGCTTACCCGGAGATCAGAGGCTGAATGCCCTTGACTGCTGAAGTGTTCCCCAACTGGAAGGGAACATTCCTGCCTGGTGATAGTTGCGCGATGTCCGTTCATTCGTTGTCGCAGCGTCTGCATGGTCTCGCCAATGTACCACGCTTCGGGAACATGTGTTTCTGGAACAGACCTCTTCATTCACCTGAGGAAGGAGCAGCGCTCCGAAAGCTAGTGACATCGAAACAAACCTGTTGGACTTTAACCTGGTGTTGTAAGACTTCGTACTGTGCTCACCCCAGTCCAACGTCGGCATCTCCACATCACAGGTACTTTGAAAGTTATTGCTTTCCACTTAAATGGAAGAGCAGTGGACATGTTGAGTGTGTGCCCAGGTGTCAGGCTATGGCTGGAGAAGGCATGAATGAAGTTGTCAGATCCTAATGTGATCCCACATCCAGCCCATCAAACCTTCTGCTCTCAATAGGCACGTCAGAAATGGTCCTGGTCCAGCCAGCTACCACAGCAGCAGATGTGCGAGTAACAGTTCCAGGACACCATTTAGCCCCAGTATTCCAACACCGAATTTGCTCCTTCCAACATGGGAGCTTCCAGAAGCAGCATAACATCAGGTTCAGAAAGACACAACCGCGAAGGGAAAGCATTGGAATTAAATCAGCACAGAGGGATCCTTTACTATCCAATAGTTACCTCCATAAATGTAGCTCTGAATTGAGGAAACTAGGTTGGAGAATTACCCCAGATCTCTTTACTTTCAGAATATCAAATTAAATTTGGTTATACTCTATTTTAAATGATATGCAAAGATTTCTTTTAACTGAATTTGAACACATTGTTAGCAGCTCCAACGATAGGCATTCATGGCTGTCGATTTAGTTCAAAGGATAAATGTGAGGCTTAAAATGCATCCTATCACATGGTGCATAATTGGACAAGGCTATAAACGCAGTGATTCTGAACTCAGACAAAAGCCTGCTGCGGGATTGGGGCGGGATTCTCTGTCCTGCCAGCCCTGTTTTCTGGCACGATGCGCCCCCGTTCCTGCAGCCGGCCAATGGGGTTTCCCATTGTGGTAACCCCTACACTGCCGGGAAATCTGCAGGAGCGGGTGGCGAAGCGGAGGATCAGGGACATGGCGCTTCACTCCTACTGCTGACCTACTGGGCTCTAACCACACCCTCTTTGCATCACCTGCAAGCTTCTTCCTCACATCCATAGTGAATAGTATCTCCTTCTGGTCCCTTATAATCGTAAACAGTACATCCAGGGGGAAGTCAATGAAGCGGGATAAAGTCTTTGACCTTTGACTTTCCATGACAACCATTCTTTCTCTGGCATTCCTACCTTCAGCTACTTCAACTTGCATGTTTAGAACATCCCTGTAAATAATGAAATTGAAATGGTGTCACCACTTACACTTGTTAATGTTAATTGGTTGGGAAACCTAGAAACAATGTTCATGCAGTAGCTGTGTTAAAATGCCACATACAATCAGGCTTTACATGCTAAGTTTGCAATGGGTGAATTGGCCTCTGCTGTCAATGCGTCTGCACATTGGAATTCTGGCCCATGCTTCCAGACTGCAAAATGGTACGTGCAATGGCTGGACCACTTTATAGCTCCCTCTTCCTGAACTCTATCAACCTTGCCCTCCTATATTGTTTGAGGTACTTCCAACTCTTTGGAAGCTTATTTTGCTAATTTTACAGTTGTGATTCAATCATTTCCATTTGAGAAATAAAATATTCAGTACAAAGATTGCTCCTGAAGTGATTCATACTGTATGTTAAAATGGATTAACTATAAAAAAATACAAGGCATTAAAATTGGATTGTAGAAAATATTCTTCCATCTTTGACCAGCATTGTGGATCATCCAGCAAAGTATTGGGTGTTATTGCTTTTTTAAAATATATTTACGGTTTGCGGGCATTGCTGGTTATGCCAACATTTATTGTCCATCTCTAGCCCTTCAGAAGGTGGTGGTGAGCAGCCTTCTTGAACTGCTACAGTTGAGGTGTAGGTACACACATAGTGCTGTTATGGAGGGAGATCCAGGATTTTGACTCAGCGACAGTGAAGGAACGGCAATATATTTCCAAGTTGGGGTGGTGAATGACTTGAAGGGGAACCTCCAAATGACGGGATTCCCAGGTATCTGCTGCTTCTGCCCTTCTAGATGGCAGTGGATGTGGGTTTGGAAGGTGTTGCCTGAGGAACCTTGATGAGTTTCTGCAGTGCATCTTTTGGATGGCACACACGGCTGCCACTGTATGTCGGTGCTGGAGGCGTTGAGTGTTTGTGGAAGGGATGCCAATCAAGTGGGCTGCTTTGTCCTGGATAGTGTCATGCTTCTTGAGTGATGTTGGAGCTGCACTCATCCAGGCAAGTGGAGAGTATTCCATTACACTTCTGACTTGTGCCTTGTAGATAGTGGAGAGGCTTTGGGGAGTCAGGAGGTGAATTAATCTCAATAGGATTCTGAGCTTTCGACCTGCTCTGGTAGCCACAGTATTAATATGGCTAGTCCAGTTCAGTTTCTGATCAATGATAACAGTCAGGATGTTGATTGTGGGGGATTCAGCGACGGTAATGCTATTGAATGCCAAGGGGTGATGGTTAGATCCTCTCTTGTAAGGCGTGGTCATTTCCTGGCACTTGTGTGGCTCGAATATAACTTGCCACTTGTCAGCCCTAGCTGCGATATTGTTCAGATCTTGTTGCATTTGGATATGGACTACTTCATTATCTGAGGAGTTGTGTGTGGTGCTGAACATTATGCAGTCATCTGCAAATATCCTCATTTCTGACCTTATGATGGAAGGGAGATCATTTATTAAGCAGCTGAAGATGGTTGAGACACTACCTTGAGGATCTCCTGCAGTGATGTGCTAAAGCTGAGATGATTGAACTCCAACCATCACAACAATTTGCTCAAGATGGTTAAGCCTAGGATACTACCCTGAGGAACTTCTGCAGTGATGTCTTAAAGCTGAGATGATTGACCTCCAACCATCACAACCATCTTCCTTTTTGGCTGGGGCCGATTTAGCTCAGTTGGCTAAACAGCTGGTTACTGATGCAGAGCAATGCCAATAGTACAGGTTCAAATCCTGTACCAGCTGAGGTTATTCATGAAGGCCCACCTTCTCAACCTTACTCCTCGCCTGTGGTGTGGTGCTCCTCCGGTTGAATCACTGACAGTCAGCCTATAGTCATCTGGGACTATGGTGACTTTACTTTACTTCCTTTGTGTCAGGCATAACTTCAGCCAACGGAGAATTTTCCCCCTGAGTCCCATTGACTCCAGTTTTGCTCGAGCTCCTTGATGTCTTAATCAGTCAAATGCTTCCTTGATGTCAAGGGCAGTCACTCTCATCTTATCTCTGATATTCAGCTCTTTTGTCCGTTGTTTGAACCAAGGCTGTAATGAAGTCAGGAGCTGAGTGACCCTGATGGAAGCCAAACTGAGCATCCGTGAGCAGGTTATTGCTGAGTAAGTGCAGCTTGATAGCACCGTTGTTGACTCCTTTCATCACTTTTCTGATGATGGAGAGTAGGCTGATAGGGCAGTAATTGGATTTGTCCTGTTTCTTGTGTACAGGCCACACCTGGGCAATTTTCCACATTGCTGGGTAGATGCCAGTGCTGCAGCTGTACTGGAACAGCCTGGTTAAGGGCGTGGCAAGTTTTGGAGCACGGGTCTTCAGTACTATTGCCGGAATATTGTCAGGGCCAATAGCCTTTGCATTATCCAGTTCCTTCAGACATGTCTTTCTATCGCGTGGAGTGAATCGTATTGGCTAAAGACTGACATCTGTGATGCTGGGGACCTCCGGAGGAGACCAAGGTGGATCATTCACTCGGTGCTTTTGGTGAAGATTGTTCCGAATGCCTCAGCCCTGTTTTTGGCATACATGTGTTGGGCTCCTCCATCATTGAGAATGTAAATATTTGTGGAACCTCCTCCTCCAGTGAGTTGTTTAATTGTCCACCACCATTCACAGATGGATGTGGCAGGACTACAGTGCTTAGATCTGTTTTGTTCTTTGTGGTTTGCTTAGCTCTGTCTATTACTGCTGCTTATGCTGTTTGGTGCACAAGAAGTTCTTTGTTGTAGCTTTACCAGGTGGACCCCTCATTTTTCGGTATGCTTGTGCTGCTCCTGGTATGCTCTCCTGCACTCTTTATTGAACAACGGTTGTTCCCCTGGCTTGGTGGTAATGGTAGAGTGGGGTATATGCTGGGCCATGAGGTTGCAGATTGTGGTTCAGTGCAATTCTGCTGCTGCTGATGGCCTACAGCGTTTCATCGATGCTCAGTCTTGAGTTGCTAAACCTGTTCGTGGTCTATCCCATTTAGCAAGGTAGTATTGCCACACAACACGGTGGAGGATATCCTCAATGTGAAGATGGGACATTGTCTCCACAAGGATTGTGCGGTGGTCGCTTCTACCGATACTGACATGGACAGATGCATCTGCAGCAGGCAGGTTGGTGAGGAAGAGATCAAGTATGTTCTTCTCTCTAGTTGGTTCTCTCACCAACTGCTGAAGTCTCAGTCCCTTAATACCTGATCAGCTTGGTCTGTGGAGGTGCCACACTTGATGATGGACATTGAAGTCCCCCACCCAGAGTATATTCTGCACCTTTGCCATCCTCAGTGCTTCCTCTAAGTGGTATTCAACATGGAGTAGTACTGATTCATCAACTGATGGTGAACTGTAGTTGGAAATCAGCAAGAGGTTTCCTTGCCCATGTTTAACCTGAAGCCATAAGACTTCATGGGGTCCAGAGTCGATGTTGAGGACTCCCAGAGCATCACCCTCTTGACTCTATACCACTGTGTTGCCACCCCCGCTGGGTCTGTCTTGCCGGTGAGACAGGCATACCCAGGAATAGTGATAGTGGTGTCTGGGACATTGGGCGTCATTCTCCGCCGACGGGAGTCTCCGTTTTGCCGGCGCCCGGGGGTTTCCCGACGGCGTGGGGCTGCCCCACAATGGGAAACCCCATTGACCGGCCGGTGTTACGGAGACTCCCGCCGGTCGGTCGGAGCAGAAATGTGGCGGGGCGGGTAGGAGAATTTCGCGCCTTGTCTGTAAGGTGTGATTCTGCAAGTATAACAATGTCAGGCTGTTGCTTGACTAGTCTGTAAGATAGCTCTGCCAACTTTGGCACAAGCCCCCAGATGTTAGTAAGGAAGACTTTGCAGGGTTGACAGGGCTGGGTTTGCTATTGTCATTTCCTGTGCCTGGGTCGATGCCAGGTGGTATGTCCGGTTTCATTCCTTTTTTGTGTTTATGTAGCAATTGAATTCAACTGAGTGTCTTGCTGATCCATTTAAGAGTCAATCACATTGATGTGTGTCTGGAGTCACATATAGACCAGACCAGGCAAGGATGACAGATTTCTTTCCCCGAAGGGCATTAGTGGACCATATGTGTTTTTATGATAAACAACAATGGTTTCATGATCATCATTAAACCTTTAGTTCCAGATATTTTATTGAGTTAGTTTGATTGAAAATGAAATGAATGAAATGAAAATCACTTATTGTCAAAAGTAGGCTTCAATGAAGTTACTGTGAAAAGCCCCTAGTCGCCACATTCTGGCTCCTGTTCGGGGAGGCTGTTACGGGAATTGAATCGTGCTGCTGGCCTGCCTTGGTTTGCTTTCAAAGCCAGCAATTTAGCCCTGTGCTAAACAGCCCCTCCACCTGTCGTGGTGGGATTTGAACCTGGGTCCAGATCATTACCCTGGCTCTCTGGATTACTAGTCCAGCAACAATAACACTTTGCCACCACGTACCCTTATTTCTCTCTAACCTTAAAATAGAAAAAGGTTACAAGTACAGATTTATCATGCATTAGATTTTAGATTAATTATGTCTACAGAATGATCTGCAGAGTAACACAACATTAGTGGATTGGTGAATATTGACCGATATAAGAAATATCTTAAAAAGGCAGTCTGTCATCACAATAAATATCCGTATTAGGCAACATTTCCAAATTTTTTAAAGAAACATGTAAGTCAAATGCATGAAATGTAATAACAGGTGCTGCATAGAGACTTTCTCTGTGACTCATTATTCTGGATTATACAATCAAGCATTACAGCGTGTTGGGGAGATAAATAGTAACAGTTAAGGCTTTAATGTGATTTAAATTTTGTAGTAAGATTTAAAAATTAGGGTTGAGTATTAATAAACTAACAGAAAAAAGGTTACAGATTATTACAATAATTCTAATTGACCTTTGTAAATCTTAAAGCCTAAGTGAGCAGAATCTGCATCTGCGCTCACACAAGGAGAGCTAACTTCAATAACAAGTTTGGGAACAGAAGGTAACAATTATATCAGTAGCAGATAGGGACAATAGATAATACCAAAATAAGTTAGGAGTGCCTGCAAGGGTGTTGGTGAATGTGCTTGTGTATGTGCAATACCGGATTGAAAATCTAAAAAATGAATGCGCATGTGTTAAAAAATGTATAAATATATACCACTTTTTGTAAACAATAGAGGTGGGTTAACGAGCTTGCTTGTTGAACTATGTCTCCCTGCATATGCCTGAATAAACAATCGTAATGCTGTTCCTAGTCTCCTGTGAATCATTCGTTCGTAGAAGTTAGAGTTAACACAGGGGATTCATATTAATATTATATTATTTTCAGTTGAGGAAAGGTGAACAGAGAACAGCATTTATCAAAATTAGAACTTTGAATGCTTCCTGCCACTGGGAGATGCAATCATTGTTTCAGTAATAATCAGCATTATTTTAAGCAGTTTATGACAATGAAAGTCGGCATTGATTTTTGTACAATTTCTATTGTGTTCTGGAGATCTAGGAATATATGTTCAAACTTTTAGGCACCCTAAACTTCTAAAACGGTTATCTCATGACACAGGCACAACTTCAGTCAATGATTACAGCTAATTATCTGGGCAGAAGAATCCTCTATCAGTGTTTGTGCACTATAAGCACTCAGTGGAAAATTGATCTTGGGGCAGAAAATTTACATTATGCTTTATTACTGCAAAGTTTAATGAGCACTGTAAATTAATTGCAGACGTTAAACTTTACCACCCAAGTAGAAAATAAGTAATTACATCAATAATTATGGGATTAATGAGCTAAAAAAAGTAAATATTTTCAGTCACTTGCTAGTACAGAACTTGAATATAGAACAAAGAACATCGAAAAATACAGCACAGAACAGGTCCTTCGGCCCACGATGTTGTGCTGAACCTTTGTCCTGAATTAATCATAGATTATCATAGAAATTACAGTGCAGAAGAAGGCCATTCGGCCCATCGAGTCTGCACCAGCTCCCGGAAAGAGCACCCTACCCAAGGTCAACACCTCCATCCTATCCCCATAACCCAGTAACCCCACCCAACACAAAGGGCAATTTTGGACACTAAGGGCAATTTATCATGGCCAATCCACCTAACCTGCACGTCTTTGGACTGTGGGAGGAAACCGGAGCACCCGGAAGAAACCCACGCACACACGGGGAGGATGTGCAGACTCCGCACAGACAGTGACCCAAGCCAGAATCGAACCTGGGACCCTGGAGTTGTGAAGCAATTGTGCTATCCACAATGCGACCGTGCTGCCCTCAAGAACAAATTAATCTACACTATATTATTCTACCATAATCGATGTACCTATCCAATAGCCGCTTGATGGTCCCTAATGTTTCCGACTCAACTACTTCCACAGGCAGTGCATTCCATGCCCCCACTGCTCTCTGGGTAAAGAACCTACCTCTGACATCCCCCCTATATCTTCCACCATTCACATTAAATTTATGTCCCCTTGTAATGGTTTGTTCTACCCGGGGAAAAAGTCTCTGACTGTCTACTCTATCTATTCCCCTGATCATCTTATAAACCTCTATCAAGTCACCCCTCATCCTTCTCCGTTCTCATGAGAAAAGGCCTAGCACCCTCAACCTTTCCTCGTAAGACTTACTCTCCATTCCAGGCAACATCCTGGTAAATCTCCTTTGCACCTTTTCCAAACTTCCATAACCTTCCTAAAATGAGGTGACCAGAACTGTACACAGTACTCCAAATGTGGCCTTACCAAGGTGTTGTACAGTTGCATCATCACCTCACAGCTCTTACATTCAATCCCACTGTTAATGAACACGAGCACACCATAGGCTTTCTTCACAGCTCTATCCACTTGAGTGGCAACTTTCAAAGATGTATGAACATAGATCCCAAGATCTCTCTGCTACTCCACATTGCCAAGAACACTACCGTTAACCCTGCATTCCGCATTCATATTTGTCCTTCCAAAATGGACAATCTCACACTTTTCAGGGTTAAACTCCATCTGCCACTTCTCAGCCCAGCTCTGCATCCTATCTATGTCTCTTTGCAGCTGACAACAGCCCTCCTCACTATCCACAACTCCACCAACCTTCGTATCATCTGCAAATTTACTGACCCACCCTTTAACTCCCTCACCAAGTCATTAATGAAAATCAGAAACAGCAGATGTCCCAGACCTGATCCCTGTGGTACGCCACTGGTAACTGGGATCCAGGCTGAATATTTGCCATCCACCACCACTCTCTGGCTTCTATCGGTTAGCCAGTTCGTTATCCAACTGGCCAAATTTCCCACTATCCCATGCCTCCTTACTTTCTGCAGGAGCCTACCATGGGGAACCTTATCAAATGCCTTACTAAAATCCATGTACACTACATCCACTGCTTTACCTTCATCCACATGCTTGGTAACCTCCTCAAAGAATTCAATGAGACTTGTAAGGCAAGACCTACCCCTCACAAATCCGTGCTGACTATCCCTAATCAAGCAGTGTCTTTCCAGATGCTCAGAAATCCTATCCCTCAGTACCCTTTCCATTACTTTGCCTACCACAGAAGTAAGACTAACTGGCCTGTAATTCCCAGGGTTATCCCTATTCCCTTTTTTGAAAAGGGGCACGACATTCGCCACTCTCCAATCCCGTGGTACCAACCCTGTGGACAGTGAGGACGAAAAGATCATTGCCAATGGCTCAACAATTTCATCTCTTGCTTCCCATAGAATCCTTGGATATATCCCGTCAGGCCTGGGGGCCTTGTCTATCCTCAAGTTTTTCAAAATGCCCAACACATCTTCCTTCCAAACAAGTATTTCCTCGAGCTTACCAGTCTGTTCCACACTGTCCTCTCCAACAATATGGCCCCTCTCATTTGTAAATACTGAAGAAAAGTACTCGTTCAAGACCACTCCTTTCTCTTCAGACTCAATACACAATCTCCCGCTACTGTCCTTGATCGGACCTACCCTCGCTCTAGTCATTCTCATATTTCTCACATATGTGTAAAAGGCCTTGGGGGTTTTCCTTGATCCTACCCACCAAAGATTTTTCATGCCCTCTCTTAGCTCTCCTAATCCCTTTCTTCAGTTCCCTCCTGGCTATCTTGTATCTCTCCAGTACCCTGTCTGAACCTTGTTTCCTCAGCCTTACATGAGTCTCCTTCTTCCTCTTACCAAGACATTCAACCTCTCGTGTCAACCTCACTCGACCATCTCTCCCCTGCCTGACAGGGACATACATATCAAGGACACGTAGTACCTGTTCCTTGAACAAGTTCCACATTTCACTTGTGTCCTTCCCTGACAGCCTATATTCCCAACTTATGCACTTCAATTCTTGTCTGACAACATCGTATTTACCCTTCCCCCAATTGTAAACCTTGCCCTGTTGCACGCACCTATCCCTCTCCATTACTAAAGTCAAAGTCACAGAATTGTGGTCACTATCTCCAAAATGCTCACCCACTAACAAATCTATCACTTGCCCTGGTTCATTACCAAGTACCAAATCCAATATGGCCTCCCCTCTGATCAGAAAATCTACATACTGTGTTAGAAAAGCTTCCTGGACACACTGCACAAACACCACCCCATCCAAACTATTTGATCTAAAGAGTTTCCATTCAATGTTTGGGAAGTTGAATCACCCATGACTACTACCCTGTGACTTCTGCACCTTTCCAAAATCTGTTTCCCAATCTGTTCCTCCACATCTCTGCTACTATTGGGGGGCCTATAGAAAACTCCCAACAAGGTGACTGCTCCTTTCCTATTTCTAACTTCAACCCATACTACCTCAGTAGGCAGATCCTCCTCGAACTGCCTTTCTGCAGCTGTTATACTATCTCTAATTAACAATGCCACCCCCACCTCTTTTACCACCCTCCCTAATCTTATTGAAACATCTATAACCAGTGACCTCCAACAACCATTTCTGCCCCTCTTCTATCCAAGTTTCCGTGATGGCCACCACATCGTAGTCCCAAGTACCGATCCATGCCTTAAGTTCGCCCACCTTATTCCTGATGCTTCTTGTGTTGAAGTATACACACTTCAACCCATCTCCGTGCCTGCAAGTACTCTCCTTTGTCAGTGTTCCCTTCCCCAGTGCCTCACTACACGCTTTGGCGTCCTGAATATTGGCTACCTTAGTTGCTGGACTACAAATCTGGTTCCCATTCCCCTGCCAAATTAGTTTAAACCCTCCTGAAGAGTACTAAAAAAACACCCTCCCAGGATATTGGTGCCCCTCTGGTTCAGATGCAACCTGTCCTGCTTGAACAGGTCCCACCTTCCCCAGAATGCGCTCCAATTATCCAAATACCTGAAGCCCTCCCTCCTATACCATTCCTGCAGCCACGTGTTCAACTGCACTCTCTCCCTATTCCTAGCCTCGCTAGCACATGGCACCAGCAACAAACCAGAGATGACAACTCTGTCTGTCCTGGCTTTTAACTTCCAGTCTAACTCCCTAAACTTGTTTATTACCTCCACACCCCTTTGCTACCTACACCGTTGGTACCAATGTGCATCACGACTTCTGGCTGCTCCCCCTCCCCCTTAAGGATCCTGAAGACACGATCCGAGACATCCCTGGCTCCTGGAAGGCAACATACCTTCCGGGAGTCTCGCTCGCCACCATAGAATCTCCTAGCTATTCCCCAAACCATTTAATCTCCTATTACTATTGCTATTCTATTTTCCCCCCTTCCCTTCTGAGCCCCAGAGCCAGACTCAGTGCCACAGACCTGGCCACTAGGGCCTTCCCCCGGTAGGTCATCCCCCCCAACAGCATCCAAAACGGTATACTTATTTTGACGGGGAACGGCCACAAGGGATCACTGCACTGTCTGCCTGTTTGTTTTCTTTCCCCTGACTGTAACCCAGCTACTCTTGCCCTGGACCTTGGGTGTGGTTACCTCCCTGTAACTCTTTTCTATAACCCCCTCTGCCTCCCTGATGATCCGAAGTTCATCCAACTCCAGCTCCAGTTCCTGAACACGGTCTCTGAGGAGCTGGAGTTGGGTGCACTTCCCGCAGGTATAGTCAGCGGGAACACTGGTGGTATCCCTCACCACCCACATCCTACAGGAGGAGCATGCAACTGCCCTAGCCTCCATCCCCTCTTACCTTACAGAATATAGCTGCCCTGTGGACCAACTGGACCTCCGCTCCGACTCTGCTCCCAGTCAGCTGCACTCTCTGTAAACATCCGGCTCCCTTCTAGTTCTTTGCGGAAATTAAATGAAAGGAGCACCTTGCTCCCTCCTCACCTAACTCCCTCAGTCACCAAACTCTCACTATAGCACTCAAATGCACCAAATTCAGCACTCCCTCAGTCAACAAACTCTCATTATAGCACTCAAATGCACCAAATTCAGCACTCCCTCAGTCACCAAACTCTCACTATAGGACTCAAATGCACCAAATTCAGCACTCCCTCATTCAACAAAATCTCACTATAGCACTCAAATGCACCAAATTCAGCACTCCCTCAGTCACCAAACTCTCACTATAGCACTCAAATGCACTAAATTCAGCACTCAGTGCAAACAAAGTCTGCACTGTAGCTGGATCACTTCTATACTGTGAATCTAACCTCTGAAAACTGGCCTAATCCAATTAACTAATTAACAAGCTCTCGCTGCAAGTACCTACAAGTAGAACCTTTGTTTAAAGCTGATTGAAAATTCACCTTCTTCTAAACCAAACAGCAACTTTTAAGTTAATTAACTAAATAAAAGAAAGACTAGACTTTAGATAAAAATGAACCCTTAAATTCCCTCAGTCACCAAACTCTCACTATAGCATTCAAATGCACCAAATTCAGCACTCCCATCAATATTGCTGAAGGGAGAGACATGCTGCCGAGGTTAATGGGCTGGATTCTCCGTCGACGGGATCCTCCGTTTTGCCGGTAGCGCACTCACACCCACGGATTTCTTGACGACATGGGGGTGCCCGCAATGGGAAACCCCATTTCCCTGCAGCCGAACGGAGGATCCCACTGCCGGAGGGGGCGGGCCACACCAGAAAACGGGTGCAGCGGGACAGAGAATCCCGCCCAATGGGTTCTCCACTACTCTCCACTGCAAGTCTACCTTCACCAGTCAATATACACATTGGGATTTGTACATCTCTATGAGCTTTCAGATTGACCTTATCAGCAATCTGATAAATAGGGCACTCAGCTGTTTGCGAATTTAACAAAGAAATAGAGTGCATCAAAGATATCTGGTGGGATTTAGCTATCTTGATCAGACCATTGTTCACTGTGTATTGCACAAACTCATAAATGGGACAAAGACTGCTACTTTCTGACCTGAAAAGTGTCCACTTGACCTCAAATTACCCCGGAAAGGCAAATTATCCAAAATATTCTGAGCAACAAGTTAAGGAAATCACTTCACGCTGTTCCTATACAAGAGCGATGCAAGTGGTATTTTCCACCAATGGACTGCTGCCATCAGTCCAAAATGATGTGCTGCTGACCACACCATTGAGCAATGTTGTGTATATATTTCAATGCCTTTTCAATGCCAGATATGTAGGCTGTGCATTCCAGTGACTAGCTGATTGATTCAAACAGCATATTCCTTGACTTGCTTGTAATACTGATGATGTGGAGATGCCGGCGTTGGACTGGGGTGAGCACAGTACAAAGTCTTACAACACCAGGTTAAAGTCCAACAGGTTTGTTTCAATGTCACTAGCTTTCGGAGCGCTGCTCCTTCCTCACCTGAGGAAGGAGCAGCGCTCCGAAAGCTAGTGACATCGAAACAAATATATTGGACTTTAACCTGGTGTTGTAAGACTTCGTACGTTGCTTGTAATAGGCATAGTAGAGATTGTACTCAATCAGGCTGCACTTGGAAAATCTAAAATAAAACATCTACGGTTAGATCGGATTCTGTAATTGGGCAGCATTTGCTGTACAATCCTGAATGTGCTAATAGTTACACTAAGAACCAATTTAAGATAATCAGTGAAACTCATAATGTGCCTCATTTACTCTTGCATGAAGCGACATGCATTCACACACAGGGGGCAGAACCTTCTGGTCCCTCCAGAAGTGGGAGGTTTTGTGGGTGGGAACATATTTTGGCAGGTGGCCCAAAATCAGTTTCCCTGTTGCAGAATTAACTTCAGCAATTTAGTTCTCATGACTTTAAAGATGAGTTAAAGATGGTGAAAGCTTCCTGACAAACAATATCAAGAAGTCCTTTGGCATGCATTCAAAAGTCCTGAGTACTCATTAAAAGGTCACCTTGTTGGAATTAAGTTCCTCTGCCAAATTATGTTCTCCACCAGCAAGAAGGTAGAGCACTCACATTCACAACTGCACAGAGGTGGCATGTACCAGGCAAGCCTTCGTTCCATGATTAACAGTGAGTTGCCTCTTTGTCCTCTTTAGGTAGCATCCGCACATGCTAGCATATGCTTGAGACAAGGTACTGAAAGTGCAAGTTTCGTGGAGGGTGACGAAGGAAAGGAGGAAGGGCTAACGGGAAAGGGTAGTCAGGTAAATGAGGAAGGGAGAGTGCAGAATTTCTGGGTGCCCTTTCAATTTGGCACCAGGGCTTTTGGCCACATGAGGTCATGGTGTGGACAATGACTTCCTGCCTGTCCCCACCATGAAAATCAGTAAAGTCTGTGTGGATACATATGTAATGAACTGGACAGCACAGGATTGTATGCAGTCAGTCATCCAACCCACAGCAGGAATCACTCCTACTTCCATGCCTGCCACTGAACTTAGACTCCAGAATGGAAGATTCCAGCAGGTACCTGGGGCGAAATTCTCCGTTATCGGCGGAAAGTCCGCCGATCGGTGCAAAAAACGGCGCAAATCCCACTTGCGTCACGTCATAAAAATGGGCCGATAGTCTCCGGCCCGAAATGGGCTAGCAGCGACGTGACGGGATCCGCGCTTGCGCAGTGGTTCACGCCGTGCAGCGTCATACGCGCTGCATGGCGTGACGGCTCATAAGGCCGCGCAGCACCCCCCCACCCGACCGCAACACCCGACCGCAACACCCGACTGGATGGCTGGCGGTCGCTCAGCCCCGAGGTTCGAGTCACGAGATGTGGACGCGCTCCTGGACACGGTGGAGCAGAGGAGGGACGCCCTGTATCCCGGGCACGGCCGCAGAGTTGCCCCACGCCACAGCCGGCGTCTGTGGAGGGAAGTGGCAGAGGCCGTCACCGCTGTGGCACTGACAACACGGACAGGCACCCAGTGCCACAAGAAGGTGAACGACCTCGTCAGAGCAGGCAGGGTGAGCCTCCCCCATAGCCCCCCTCCCTCATATCCCCCCTCCCCATATCCCCCCTCCCCCATATCCCCCCTCCCCCATATCCCCCCTCCCCCATATCCCCCCTCCCCCATATCCCCACCTCCCCCATATCCCCCACCTCCCCCATATCACCCCCTCCCAATATCACCCCCTCCCCCATATCCCCCCTCCCCCATATCCCCCATATCCCCCTTCACCCATATCCCCCCTCCCCCATATCCCCCCTCCCCCATATCCCCCATATCCCCCCTCCCCCATATCCCCCCCTCCCCCATATCCCCCCTCCCCCATATCCCCCCTCCCCCATATCCCCCCTCCCCATATCCCCCCTCCCCCATATCCCCCCTCCACCATATCCCCCTCCCCCATATCCCCCCTTCCCCATATCCCCCCTCCCCAATATCCCCCCTCCCCCATATCCCCCTGCCCCATATCCCCCATATACCCCCGCCCCAATATCCCCCCTCCCCCATATCCCCCCTCCCCCATATCCCCCCTCCCCATATCCCCCCTTCCCCCATATCCCCCTCCCCATATCCCCCCTCCCCCATATCCCCCCTCCCCCATATCCCCCCTCCCCCATATCCCATATCCCCCCATCCCCCATATCCCCCCTCCCCCATATCCCCCCTCCCCCATATCCCCCTCCCCATATCCCCCCTCCCCATATCCCCCATATCCCCCCTCCCCCATATCACCCCCTCCCCCATATCCCCCCTCCCCATATCCCCCCTCCCCCATACCCCCCCTCCCCCATATCCCCCCTCCCCCATATCCCCCCTCCCACATATCCCCCATATCCCCCCTCCCCCATATCCCCCCTCCCCCATATCCCCCCTCCCCCATATCCCCCCTCCCCCATATCCCCCATATCCCCCCTTCCCCCATATCCCCCTTCCCCAATATCCCCCCTCCCCCATATCCCCCTCCCCCATATCCCCCATATCCCCCCTCCCCCATATCCCTCTCCCCATATACCCCCTCCCCCATATCCCCCATATCCCCCCTCCCCCATATCCCCCCTCCCCCATATCCCCCCTCCCCCATATCCCCCCTCCCCATATCCCCCCTCCCCCATATCCCCCCTCCCCCATATCCCCCATATCCCCCCTCCCCCATATCCCCCCTCCCCCATATCCCCCCTCCCCATATCCCCCATATCCCCCCTCCCCCATATCCCTCTCCCCCATATCCCCCCTCCCCCATATCCCCCCTCTCCATATCCCCCCTCCCCCATATCCCCCCTCCCACATATCCCCCCTCCCCATATCCCCCCTCCCCCATATCCCCCCTCACCATATCCCCCCTTCCCCATATCCCCCATATCCCCCCTCCCCATATCCCTCTCCCCCATATCCCCCCTCCCCCATATCCCCCATATCCCCCCTCCCCCATATCCCCCCTCCCCCATACCCCCCTCCCCCATATCCCCCCTCCCCATATCCCTCCTCCCCCATATCCCCCTCCCCCATATCCCCCATACCCCCCTCCCCCATATCCCCCCTCCCCATATCCCCCCTCCCCCATATCCCCCCTCCCCATATCCCCCATATACCCCCTCCCCCATATCCCCCCTCCCCCATATCTCCCATATCCCCCCTCCCCCATATCCCCCCTCCCCGATATCTCCCCTCCCCATAACCCCCCACCCCAATACCCCCCCTCCCCCATATCCCCCCTCTCCCATATCCCCCCTCCCCCATATCCCCCCTCCCCATATCCCCCATATCCCCCCTCCCCATATCCCCCCCTCCCCATATCCCCCATATCCCCCCTCCCCCATATCCCCCCTCCCCCATATCCCCCCTCCCCTATATCCCCCTCCCCGTATCACCTGATCACTGCCTGATGTCTAACCATGCATGCTTCATTGTGTATCGCAGGACCAAACGTCCAGGCACCCATCCCCGCAGATGCACACCGCCCGCAGGATGCCCCTCGGAGACCACAGGAGACGGAGAGACCCGGACCCTCCAGCATGCGACGCCCGCAGGATGCCCCTCGGAGACCACGGGTGACGGAGAGACCCAGAACCTCCAGCATGCGACACCCGCAGGATGCCCCTCGGAGACGACGGGAGACGGAGAGACCCGTACCCTCCAGCATGCGACGCCCGCAGGATGCCCCTCGGAGACCACGGGAGACGGAGAGACCCGGACCCTCCAGCATGCGACGCCCACAGGATGCCCCTCTCACACCACGGGAGACGGAGAGACCTGGAGCAACAGGGAGATGACACCCCGTCACGTGCGGGAGCGACCACCCAGCGATGAGGGGTGCAGCCACTGGCCCCCGTCACATCCGAGCCAGCACACCACTACCCAGGACACCACTATCCAGGACACCCCTACCCGGGACACCACTACCCAGGACACCCCTACCCGGGACACCACTACCCAGGACACCCCTACCCGGGACAGCACTACCCGGGACAGCACTACCCGGGACAGCACTACCCGGGACAGCACTACCCAGGACACCCCTTCCCGGGAAGACGAAATACCGGACAGTGACTCAGAGTGGATGGGTGAAGACGAACCCCCACCCCAAAGAGCCATGGAGTCAGAGTGGGACGAAGAGCACGACACAACGCCACTGCTGTCACCAACACCCTCCACCATCGCAGAAATACTCACCACGGTTGGGCACTTTAGTGATGAGGCGTCTGGTACACTCACTGGTGCGCACAACACAGCCGTCCCGGTACAGCAGGTGGAGGTAGGAGCAGCAGAGGGACCGGGCGGTCGGAGGGCAGCCCAGGCCAAGCGAACATCTGCCGCCCAGATGGTTCCCGGGTTCCTGCAGTTACCACACCCACACATAGATCCGATGCAACCACCGACACGGAGACGAGCGAATAGGGTGACAGGTGGCTTGCGGCGGCTGCGGTCGCAGGTGGAGGAGTCCACCCGCGTCCAGGAGCTGGGAGTGGTCCCGGTCATGCGTGCCATCCAGGCTGACACCGCACGGGTGGCGTCCGCGGTGGAGGCAATGGGTGCGACGGTGTCAGGCATGGGGAACGGTTTGCGAGGCCTGGGGCCTTCCGTGCAGGCGGCGTCTGTGGCCCAGGAAATGGCTGCCCTATCACAGGAGGCCATGAGCCAGTGCCAGCGCCAGATGGCAGAGGCGCTCAACGCCATAGCCCAGTCTCAGCAGGCCATGGCCCAGTCTCAGCAGGCCACAGCCCAGTCTCTGCAGGCCATGGCCCAGTCTCTGCAGGCCATGGCCCAGTCTCTGCAGGCCATGGCCCAGTCTCAGCAGGCCATCGCTGAGGGCATCGGCGCCAGTGGCCATGTGCGAGCCGGCGTCGCACTGTCACAGACAGGGTTTGACAACCCCCTGGGCTCCATGGCTGCAAACCTGCAGACCCCTGTCGATACCAGCACGGGCCTCCAGGACTGGCAGCGCCAGATGTCGGGGGGGGCGTCGGATGGCCAGTCCGTTCGCATCCCCCACCCATGTAGAGGCCTGGGGGCCATCGGGCACCCCAAGGGAGGAGGAGGTGGTGTGGTCCGTCCCGGCTCCCTCTGTAGGGGAGGTCCCGGTACACCGCGACACCTCGGACTCCCCCCCCTTCCGTCCCAGGCGCATCGGGTGGGCAACGGGCAGGACAGGCTGGCAGCTCGCCATCCCAGTCGCCCGGGCCGCAGCCTGGCCCATCTAGGCCAGGACGCCCCAGGAAACGGCCGCCAAAGGGATCCAGTGTCAGAGGGCAGGAATCACAGGAGTCCACCTCCAGTTCTGCTGTACTGTCTGGGGAACCACGTAGACGTAGTCAAAGGGCCCGTAAGGCCAAACAATTAGACACTGAGTAAGTTGGCACGGGTGCAGGGCACAGATGAGTTTTAGGGGCTAGGGCACGTGCATGAACTCCTTTGGTTATTAAAGTCAATGTTACACCTACCAAAGCTGCCTTTGTGCTCTGTCCAAAGTGTGCGGGCGTGTCATGTACGTTGAGTGCAAGTGTGTGTGTGACGGGTGGTCTTACCTCAGCCCCAGGTGAGTCTGCCCCCTTCCCCCTGGGCCGCCATCAACATCCCCCGGGCAGAGGACGGGACCGTGCGCTGCAGTGTCACAGCCGCATGCAGGGATGGTCCGGGTGGATGGTGGTACTGTGGCCATGGGTCAGACATAGTCCAACGATGTAGAGCCAGGAGCTCATCGGAGGCGGGTTGTCATCATCCTCCATGGCCTGCGATAGACACGCGTCCACCCGCAACTGGGTGAGCCCGGCCCGTTGTGCCGCCGGTGGATCGGCAATTGGGGGGGTGGTGGTGTGCATGCGGGTGGGGTGTGTGGGGTTGGGGAGGTGGGTGAGGGTGCTGGGTGGGTGGATGGGTGGGGGGTGTGGGTGGTCGTCTGTTGCCATGGTGTGCGGTCTGTGGCCATACTACCCGATTCCCACGCCCATCTAGTCAGTGAAGCGGGCGTCGATCAGTCTGTCCCGTGCCCGCTGGGCCTGCCGGTAAAGGTGGACAGCCACCCGCCTGTGTCTACCCCGTCTGCCCTGACCATTGCCCCCATCCCCCTCATCTGGGGAGGACTGGGCCTCTTCCTGCTGCTCCTCCACTCCGCCCTCCTCTGCCTGCGGCACATCGCCCCTCTGCTGGGCTATGTTGTGCAGGA
This sequence comes from Scyliorhinus torazame, assembly GCF_047496885.1. Classification (NCBI taxonomy): domain Eukaryota; kingdom Metazoa; phylum Chordata; class Chondrichthyes; order Carcharhiniformes; family Scyliorhinidae; genus Scyliorhinus; species Scyliorhinus torazame. The sequence goes on along the minus strand of NC_092709.1, from coordinate 169,345,743 downwards.
CGCAGCACACCACAATGATGCGGCCGACCCTATCTGACCGATACTGGAGGGCGCCCCCAGAGAGGTCCAGGCACCTGAAACGCATCTTCAGCACGCCAAAGCACCTCTCGATCACTCCCCTTGTCGCTACATGGGCATCATTGTAGCGGTTCTCCGCCTCATTGCGTGGCCTCCGTATAGGCGTCATCAGCCACGATCGCAATGGGTAGTCCCTGTCGCCCAGCAACCAGCCCCTCAGCCGGGGATGGCGTCCCTCATACATGCCGGGGATGGATGACCGCGACAACACGAATGAGTCGTGTACACTGCCTGGGTTACGGGCGCAGACGTGCAGGATCATCATGCGGTGGTCGCAGACCACCTGTACGTTCATCGAATAGGTCCCCTTCCTATTAGTGAACACGGCCCTGTTCTCTGCAGGTGGCCGCACGGCGACGTGCATCCCATCGATCGCGCCCTGGACCATGGGGAACCCGGCAACGGCAGAGAAGCCCACGGCCCGGGCATCTTGGCTGGCCCGGTCCACGGGGAAGCGGATGTAGCGGTGCGCCATGGCATAAAGGGCATCTGTCACTGCCCGGATGCACCGATGCACCGATGTCTGCGATATGCCGGACAGGTCCCCACTCGGTGCCTGGAATGACCCCGTTGCATAAAAGGTCAGGGCCACCGTAACCTTGACGGACACGGGGAGAGGGTGTCCCCCGCCAGTGCCACGCGGTGACAGCTGTGCCAGCAGGTGGCAGATGTGTGCCACGGTTTCCCGGCTCATCCGGAGTCTCCTCCTGCATTCCCGGTCTGTGAGGTCCTGGTATGACTGCCGGGGCCGGTACACACGGGGCGCCCTCGGGTGCCTCCGTTGCCGTGGGGCCGCGACGTCCTCCTCCCCCTCCTCGTCCTGTCGGTCAGGTGTCCCTCCAGCCTGGGCGGCTGCTGCCTGCCCCTCTGCGGCAGCCTGCACCGCCTCTCTGGCACGCTCCTCCTCCTCCTCCTCCTCCTCCTCCTCCTCATGCAGGGCAACATAGACATGACCGGCTGCCACCACGGCGGCCAACATCGCTGGATGGTCTGAAAACATGACGGCCTGGTGGGGGGGGAGGGGAACGACGACATGTCATCATTGCCCATATCCCCTCCTCCCCCCAGCCAGGTGGCATGGACCGCATGGGTCCAACTGTTGGAGGCTGGCACCTGGCCAGGTGGACCAACTCATTTGCCCTCCCATCACCCACCCCGGCACGGACCCCCTCCCCAACCTCCACCCCGGCACGGACCCCCCCCCAACCTCCACCCCGGCACGGACCCCCTCCCCAACCCCCAACCTCCACCCCAGCACGGACCCCCCCCAACCCCCAACCCCCACCCCAGCACGGACCCCCTCCCCAACCCCCAACCTCCACCCCAGCACGGACCCCCCCCAACACCCATCCTCCACCCCAGCACAGACACCCCCCAACCTCCACCCCGGCACGGACCCCCCCCAACCCCCAACCTCCACCCCAGCACGGACCCCCCCCAACCTCCACCCCGGCACGGACCCCCTCCCCAACCCCCAACCTCCACCCCAGCACGGACACCCCCCCCCAACCTCCACCCCTTCACGGACCCCCTCCCCAACCCCCAACCTCCACCCCAGCACGGACCCCCCCCAACCCCCAACCTCCACCCCAGCACGGACCCCCCCCCCAACCTCCACCCCAGCACGGACCCCCCCCAACCCCCAACCTCCACCCCAGCACGGACCCCCTCCCGGCACTACCCCGGAGCCCAGCCTACTCTAACCACCACCCCGGCACGGACCCCCTCCCCAACCCCCAACCTCCACCCCAGCACGGACACCCCCCCAACCTCCACCCCGGCACGGACCCCCTCCCCAACCCCCAACCTCCACCCCAGCACGGACCCCCCCAACCCCCAACCTCCACCCCAGCACGGACCCCCCCCCCAACCTCCACCCCGGCACGGACCCCCTCCCCAACCCCCAACCTCCACCCCAGCACGGACCCCCCCCCCAATCCCCAACCTCCACCCCAGCACGGACCCCCCCCAACCTCCACCCCAGCACGGACCCCCCCCAACCCCCAACCTCCACCCCAGCACGGACCCCCTCCCGGCACTCCCCCGGAGCCCAGCCTACTCTAACCACCCTCCCCCCGCCGCACATACACACACACAAGCCGAGACACACCTCTCCTCACGCAATCAGTCTGCAGCCACGCCATTTCCTGCCCAGAGCCAACCCCCCAGGCCGTCACTCACCTCCTCGCTGGTCGGCGTGAGCCTGGAGCACCGGGTCACGCCGATGAAAAGGAGGTTTGATTCACGTCGACGTGAACGGTCATCACGTCGACGGGACTTCGGCACATCCGGAAGGGAGAATATCGGCAGGCCGAAAATCGGCTGCCTTGCGCAGACCCGTGACATTCTCCGCGGCAGCAGCGCCATTAACGCCCCGCCGACTTTTCTCCCTTCGGAGACTTCGGCGGGGCGGGGGCGGGATTCACGGCGGCCAACGGCCATTCTCCGACCCGGCGGGGGGTCGGAGAATGACGCCCCTGTTCTCTGCAAACAAAAGAATATGTCAAGCTTTGCCCCTTTTATGAATACCCAGGGAACTTGGGAAGCCAAGATCCCATTCTAATTTATCATTATTTTCTCCATGGCCACATGTTGTCCAATCAGAATTGACTTGCCAAACAATCAACATCCTTTTCTCTGGTAGTATTGTGATCATTTGAAATTTTGCATTCTTGCATTTGTCCTGATGAGAGCAAGACAGAGGCTTCAGTAACTTTACTTTCTTTGTAGCAATATTGAACTAAATATGTAACATTTATGCACCAACGTTACACACTAATGCAATTATAGCTTATTTTGAAGTGAAATAAGATAATAACAGTAGTTAAGGTCAAGGAAATGTCATTTTAACTTATCACATGCAGTAGGTACAAATTACTTCAAATTGTTGCAACTGATAAGGAATCATTGTTTTACCAGAAGCTGCATTTCAAAAGTGGAAGTATTATGGCAGTCCTTGGTGATAAACTTTCATTACCATAGTTAGTAAAAGGATCAACAGGCACAGCTGATCCAGTGGTGGATCTTTTCAACAATAGTGACTTTTGAGAGAGGTGACTGCCAAGGTTTGGGAAGCATTCAACATATTCCAGAGTCCCTCCTTCAACATATATGTGGGTTGGAAAACTTGGCTGATCAGCTGTGGGTCAATATAAGAATTTTGTTTTGGCAACATTAAAGGACAGGCCAAGCTTCTTGCATGGAGAATTGAAGAGATCAAGAGTGGCTTGCAAAATGTTCCAGAGTGGACAACACAGAAAACTGTACATTATGTATATCTTTGGAAGTCAGTTTAGTTTTGGCATGGAGGTGACTGAGATTGAAGAGTTTTCCACCTAAATGGTAGTTAATACTGATGTGAGAGGGCAGTTGCTTTACGCGCAAAGCCAGTGTCAGATAGATTGTAACAGTATGGGTGCAATCACATCGCTTTGCTTGATATCATATCCTGGTCCTGTTCTTGACAGGTCCTACTCTCTCAAATGGCCAACTTTCCAAGGGAAGACAAAGCAAACCCTTCAAAGACACTCTGAAGATCTCCTTAAAGCATGGCGACATTGAACTTAATGATGGGAAAGGATTTGATTCTAATCATTCACCAATGACAATTTGTTCAGCAAACTGCATCATGCTTTGAGTCCCAACATTTTAATGATGAGGCAGAGCTGAAGCAGTGAAGGAAAAAAAAGGAAGAAAATCCTGTAATTCAGATCCCATTACTTCATGAGACATCCTGCCCCTTGTGCCAAGAATCTGTGGGTCAAGATTCAACCTGTTCAGTCACAAGAAGATCCATGACAGAAACCCATGACCCTGAGTATACTTTATCCTCGAATCAAGGGACAACTGATGAGAAATGAAAGGATGAGGTTGCATCCAATCCAAAGATTATAGGCAGTTAATTTTGCTTATGTGAACATGTAATAATATGTGCTTCAGGTTTGTTCATGATGAACTTGAGTTTCAAATGCAATAATATCACAGAACTAAAGATATTGAGGGCTCAGAAGATGAGATATTTGCCAGATCAAAAAGACTCTTTCAGTGAACAGGACCAGATGAATTTAGCATTTATTTTCTCTTTAATGGATACATCTGAGGGAAAGGAGCATAAAGACCAAGGAAGATTGCAAGATCG